>NC_091095.1:10968750-11641666 GCF_024713975.1 Paralichthys olivaceus | reverse complement strand
GGGATTTACTTTGTAAATGTGATCTTTAAATTTAACTACGACTTCAATATTTACTGACATCATTTTCATTTTGTCCACATCTCCTCGCCAGGTTTTATCTCACTTCTCTTTTTCTCGTGCACATAACATGGTGCACACACCTCGTGCAAATAAACAAATTGAGAGCTAAGCTAAAAATCAAGCCAGTACTCATGAGGAAAAGCAGACCCTTGGGTTAAAACACCTCATATAATGATAATAACTACAGAGCTAGCTTTTTCCCCAAGTGATCTGCTGGCACCACCGAAAATCAAGGAAACAAATGAAGTGTTTCTGTGTCGAGAGGATTTTTCTTCATATGAAAGAACCAAATTAAGGTGAATATGGTAGCTAATTATGGGACGTATTAACCCATTTGCAATGAATACACTTTTCTGATGGACACAAGCATTTTGTCTGTGTGAATTGTCAACCATTTTGCAATAGTCATTAATAAATAAATAAAATGCAAATGTAATTAATGTAGCGTGTGAGGATACTGCTTATATGAAATTAAAGCTCAAATTAACGTTTATGAACACTTACACATGCATTAAGTAGATGTGTGTGTGTTTGTGCGTTTGTGTGTTTTATCACCGGTGGAGAAAGAGTAAAAGATACGAAGTGGAAAGGAAGTTAATAGGAAGAATTCTGTATCAGCAGGTGGAGTTGGAACAAGCGTCAGTAATGGCCAATCACATCAATGCTGGTCCCATTTAAAAGCAGCAGTTTCCTAATGGACCAACCAGCTTCTCAGGCATACAGGTGCACATTATATGATTATTTTAAAAGACACAGAAATCACAATTTATACATTTGTACATTTAAATATGCAGATAAAGCATGAAACATGATTGACAATAAAGTGTTTTTTGTGATTTTGTGCAGGTCTGTTGTTGCACCTCAAATCGAGTTGAAAATGCATTGGGCTGCCTCATCTGCATAAATACAACTTCAAGTTCTTTGCTTAGAGCCACAATCATGTGCTGCTAATTTGTGTGTGTGTGTGTGTGTGTGTTTAGCTAAATCCAAAGACAGAAGTGACATTAAAGTTTATCTTTCTACATATTACATTTATAAATAATTCATGGGACAATCATGAAAATGTCTTAAATTGAGCGAAACAGGTTGTGAAATTATTTTTAATTTTCAATTTAGACAGATGCAAGTCTCAGTGGAGACACTTCAATAGCAAGTGTAACAAGATATTCTTTAATGCATGAGTGGTCCTTTTCTCCAAATGGAATATAAAGTGGTCAAATTTCTGAACACGCCATTTGCTGTTAGCCAAAGCAGCCACTCCTACCAATATCCAGACATTTACGGGTCACCTCCTGATTAGCTTCCAGCGTCTTTAATGATCCCTTCATCTGAAATATCATTTCAAGACTGTGACAGAGTGGGCAGCGATTTTCAACACGTTATTAGGAGGAATGTCGAATCACAAATGGACGACTTTCATGCTTCTCCCCAAGCAAATGGCGCCCCAAGTCACGTTGGATTTGCGACGAGGCCCAAAGGAGTAGGGGAGTGAAGGAAGGACGGCAGGAGAGAGTCTTTATTTTCATGCCGTTGGATCCGAGCCCAGATATTTTGAATTGGTGCCTAACAGGAGATTAGGACAAAACCTATCAAAGTCCTGTCATTTCACACAAGTTGTATGAGGCTCTGTACTGTATGTTGAGTGATGAGCAACTTAAACAGTGGGTTAGTCAGACTGGAATATATTGTGTATAGTGTATAGGCATGACGAGCACCTGCCTGCATCCAGATGTTGCTGCCAGGCTCCAACATCAGCTCTGGCTCTTTGACCCAGCAGATTTTGACAACTGCAAATTCCTAAAGCCCTGTGCTGGGCCACAAGTGTAACATGCAGTCATTAACTCCACCCTACAGCACTAAGTGCTTTACATTTTTTTTTTAGCTCTCTGTTTTCAGGTGCATATATCTCACCATATGTTGGCGGTCGTGTTGCTTGGATTGCCCGGGGCTTTCAGAGAAAAGCAGCTACAGCCAGAAATCTCCTTTGCAGTCAGGAAAAGAAGGGTCATGTCTGTTAATGACTGGACCACTTCACTGGACGAGGTGTGGAACTGGCTCCGCTGCCCCCACACTCCCCTGTTTTTCGATACGCCTTCCATCTGGCTGAACTGCTCAAAGACCTTCCACCAGGAATGCGGCTAATACTTCTGTGAGAAACAAAGCGGGTTATTGTTCAGGTCTCTTTGGATCTCAAATGGAAATCATTTCAGTACTTGAAGGCAAATAGGTAAGTAGGTTTTCATAAGAACCACACTGGATATATCACAGGAAAATAAATAGACAAAGAAAAAAAATATAAGACAACAAAAGTCTTAAAATGTGACTCATCCAGAAGAAATTCCAGACACGCTGATCACACAGCCCTCCCACTGATGAGGAAAACACAGCTTTGAGTTTGATATGAATTATAATCCCCTCTACACTTCTTCCCTTTTTTCAAGACAGATACACCAATATTCACACACATGAATGAATCCAGCAGTGAACAAATGAGACACAACAAAAACATAATGATTATGTTGTTTTTTCCCCACCATCAAGTTGAATTACATCTTTCATGCGTCCACTTCAGCTCCCAAATGTCTCTCTTTCAAGTTTCTGGCCCGTCAAAGTCGTAGCTCCATTGCTCTTCTCATGTGTGATGGACAATGTTTACCATGGCCATGATAAACTATTTCCTCATAAACGATTTTGTCACGGCCTTCTGCTGGCTGTCATGTGGGATTCCGCCTACAGACTAAAACAACCATAATTCACTGGGTGTATTTACCTCCTCAGAGGACAGAAGCTTGACAGATGATAAATGACCACTGCTGACAATCATCAACACATACCGCCCTGTGTTTGCCTTGAGTATAAGTGGCGCCAGGACATGGAAATGCGACTTTGACATATCACACATGTGGAGAAAGACATGGGGTGTGGGCACTAAAGAACAAGAAAAGAGAAAGAGGGAGAGAGACGAAGAGCCGGGGAGTTACGACTCTGTTAGAGGGCTGTTTGAAATCTCTGATATGTATATATTGAGCATGTTTGTTTCTTTGTTTCCACACGTCAACTGTGTAATATATTCCTACTGTGAATGGATTGATGCTGTACATGCAAACCCAGCAGGGAACAGACACAGCTGTAAATTGTAGATGTTTTTTTCTCTCCCAGCTGCTTGTGTGCGGTACAGACTCGCAGCATATGCACGCATGACTCAGAAGACAGCACAGTTAGGGTGACGAATGAGCATATTTTTGTGTAAAGACGCTTTCACATGGCCTAATAACAGGTAGGAAAGTCGCCTGCTGTACCGCCTGTGCAAGCTTTAATGTTTATTTTCCCTCTGTACGTATATGCTTGTTGAAAGTGTATATATGCTGTAGTCGCTGTCTATGTGGCAGAGCGTCTCCTGTAGCTGAAAGCGCTCTGTGACACATTGTGTCCATCAACATCCATATGTCCTTGTGGTTCCTCGTCACGAGCCACAAGCCACTCAAAATAAAAAATTCAGCAAATGCAAACAAGACTATTTCTCTGTTCCAAATTCTTACGATACACTGACTCTAAACAGATATGCATATGTGGTCTGTAACAGACCGTGTCTATATTAAAATTGTCAATTTTTGAGTCTGCTGTTATTTCACCCTAATCCATCCCACAGTTGTTGAGATATTTCGGTGCGGAGCAAAGTGGCAGACAAAATGGCAAAGCCATCCCACATATAACTGTGAACATTGACCTTTGACCACTGAAATCGAATCAGTTTTTCTTTGAGTCCAAGTGGCAACTGGTCAACATTTGAAGAAAATCCCTAAAGGCAGACTTGAGATATCATGTTCAAGAGGCCAAAAAAATGTTTTGTGTGGCCACAGTGACCTTGCCCTCTGATCACCCAAATCCAATCAGTTCATCCGAGTCTAAGTGAACATTTGTACCTAATATGAAATGATTCTCTCGTCACTCCTGAGGTAACTCGTTCATAAGACATAAAGGGTTTCGAAAGGTCACAGTGACGTTGATCTTCAGCCACCAAATTCTACTGACTTAATCTACTGAGTCCATCTGAACATTTGTACCAAACTTGAAAGGATTCCCTGAAGGTGTTCCTGAGAGATCAAGTTTACAAGGTGAAAACATTATACCCCCCGCCACTGGCTGTCATTGGCTCGGATGGATAAAAATGTTTTATCTTCATGTGACTGTGCTTTCTAACTGTATACCTGAAGCTTTGGTTACTTCAGGTAAGTTGCTAATTTCTCAGCTATGCTTAACTAATGATATGATAGTTGTAAATGTGATTCTACATTTTATTTTAGAAAACAAATATTTTTTTCCTACCGCTAAACATAGCTGCAAAACATGTTTTGAATGTAGCTCCATCTCTCCACTGTATAAAACAAGGATAATTCATAATCATCATGCCTTTCATCCAGGTAAAGTACACCCCTGAACACAATATTAATTAGCACCGAGTCTTTGATCTTCCTCTAACAAGGAGATGTGTAGTGTTGTGTAGTGAGAATAAAATAACAGAAAACATCAGTTTTTATGGATTGAGGTCTTTGCTACTTTTTCCTAATTTAGGCCCTCTCATGCAGCTGCAGCTTCCTTCAGTACATTACATTTAATAGCATATGGTCATATTCTCTAAAACGTTAACGTTTTGCTGCATCTTGCACAAACCACTGTGGCCTTGGATTATATTTAGCCTTTTGCTGCAGAGAAAAAAGTACAGTTACAGTTCTACACTTACACTTAAGCTATTGGAATGCCTTTCAACCCCATCCTGCTTTATGCTCTGAGCCACACATTATCTATTTGTCAGAGAATTATGAGATTGGTGATGTCAGACCTTGCTTCTTTTGTGGGCTATCTGTGAATTTGACTCTGTGAAGGACACTTTTCTAGCCAGCAGTGAAAGGATCCTTCGTGTTTGCATACATTTCCCACACACATACTTTGCCTGCTAGTTTGGCACACATGGGGAGCCTCCAGCTGTTCCATACCCTCAACCCTGCCAACAACCATTACAATGGATCTGAAATCCAACACTTAGTTGCGTTAGGCTCACGCAAGCAAATGTATTCCTTGTTTATTTAAGTCTTACAAATACAGAGCCATTAACGTGGGCTGATTTTAACTTCCAAACTTCAGAGAACATAATTCATCCACAAAATCAAACCTTTCCACTACATGCAACTCAATCTATCCCTTTCGAAAGTTTCAAAAGGGTCAAAGTCAAAAGCGTGACATGTGGAGGCACTTTCTGCAGAAAGTTAGTGATGCATCTCATGTCCAAATAGTTTGAAAAGGGCTCTGAGGATTTAGATCACTGTCTAGATACAGTGTATTTGATTTGTTCAATTTCCACCACTGTGAAAATCCAAAGAACAGGCCGTTTTCAGAATGTCAATGTTGTGTATCATAGCCATCATAATGCTCACATATCCTGCTATAGGACTCTAAGGTCTCCTCAGAATCCCGTGCACATGGTGAAATGGATGATTCCCAGAGATATCCTGGGGATATTGGATTTCCCCAGCAGATGAAACTATTTGTGACCAATATGTCAATTTTCTCCAGTCTGTTTGCAAGGGGCAAGGATGGCAGGTTGTGACAACCCCCAGCCTAAGCAGACACGCGTTCTGCTGACCAGCAAAAGTATCACGTCCAGATATGGAGAGATTTCTCTCTGGCAATATATTAACATCCTGTCCAGGTGACAGGGTCAGCTGAAGACCTGGCTCTGGTTTGGAGCAAATTTAAGCACAGCACTGCTCCCTACCATCAGATTTGCCTTTAAACTCCACCACAGTGTTTTAGATAATACACTAATTGTGATTATTATGCATGATATACATAAGAAAGACTTACTAATGAACTAAAATGCACTCTACTATCTTGGGTCAGTGTTCTATTTGCCAGAATTCAATTCAGTTGGGCGATATATGAAAGATGTTCCAGATTTCATTAAGGTATTAGAATAATCATTTACAAAAACAGAGACAAAAATAGCTGCCTCCAGATAAATCGCACAAAAGATAACATTTCCAGATGGATCAGTGCTGGCAGCAGCGCAGCACTCAGTGAGCACGTCTACTTTTCACTGTTCAGACAGATGTATATAGGAGCAGGCAGGCGGACGCAGTCATTCTTGGCTCCTCTGTGTCGTTCTCTGTTCCTCCCTCTGACTTGAGGAGAAACAGGACTTATTGGCTCTGTAAATGAAATCAGTCGCTTGTGACACAAGTAAGCCCCGCCGAATTTGTTTATCATGCCATGTTTCATTAAATTCACTTGAAAATAACTGGACGCTCTCAGTGCTCCCCTGTTTAGTCAAATCACTTAAAATGGTTAAATGTTGAGAGGTGACACCTGCTCTGCAGCCGTGACATGTTTGTGCAGAGCCATTGTTGCGTCCAGCTGCCTGTCAGTGTTCCTATTACACAACTCCTATTTGTTCTAAATGTAGATGGATCATCACCACTTAAAATACGTTCTGGAGCATGCCACAATTTAGCTTAGCAACATTAACATGTTTTATTCAACAGCGGATTGATAATGGAGGAATCCATATCCCCCTTAGTGCCAGCAGGCAGACACAGAGACGGATCTCGCCTTGATGACTAAATTGTGCTTATTTTCCTGAAAATTGGCAAGCTCTGGCTCACTAGAGGCACACTATGGCGCTGTCAATAACAATGACTGCCTGTAGCTTATTTATTTTCTTATTATCTTTAATCTGTCTGTGTTGACAGTGACATCTGTGCTCAGCAACAACCAACTGCTACCAGTTTAGATCCATATACATATTTGTGTTGTCTTATGCAATATGACTGTGGTGTATGATTGGACATTTGTTTGACCATCTAATTTTGGCACAGCCACATATGTTCTTACAGAGCTCGACTCAAGATTTATATAGAGATTGTTTTTAAGGATGAAGAAGAAATACAGGATTGTCACAAATCTCCCAAAATACACAAATGTGTGTTTTTCTATCAAATCTTTTTGGTTCTTTTGCATCATCTCTAGTCTTTTGTCCTCAAACCAATAAAACAGCATTTATCAGCATTCTTGAATCTTGAAATGGGAAAACTATTGAGGTTATTTATGAAGTTATCTCCTGTTTGAACCGTAAGATTTTGAGATAGTTTATTTTTGATTTTATAGTTGACGAATAAGAAAGTTGAATAAAAAGACTTTGGCCTTTTGCCCTCGACCGTCTCATTGAAAAGATAGCTGCTGCTTTTGGACAGCTGCATGACTGACTGCATCTCCACTGAGGAGCACATTTTTCCACTTTTCTGCCCGGCTCAACTGCCGGGTACGCCGAGAGGCGTTTGCCTGTCTGGAGGAGTGACGCCGGACTCTGGCAAATGTGTGTGTGTGTGCGTACGGGTCTGTGTAGTGTATGTGTATCATCCATGTCTACCTCTCTCACTTGCTGAAACATATCCGTCCAAATTTGACAGCGCGGGGGCAGACAGCCATGTTGCAGAATTCTGATCATTTAAATGCTCAGAGGCCAGTATGAATAGCAGAGGTGTTAAAAAAAGAGAAAGACACATGGAGAGAAAGATACAGAGCAACCCTTCACATACCTCCATATCACATAAGGGACTGCCTGCCACTTTCCTGTGAAAAATAATGCTCACTTGTCAATCTTCCAAAAGCCAGTCAAATAGCCGCCGGTCCCATGGAGACCTATTGAGGTGTATGCTTTGTTTCATCTGGGGCACGCCTCAGAGGAGATCAACTCTGTTGTATCAACGAGTTGCCTCCAAACATAGGGTAGGAAAAAAATATTTGATACAATTCTTGAGCCGATGTACGATCTTGCTTCGCTAAACAAAACAACATTTTCACTTTCAATTGCCTGAACAGAAACAAATATCAGGAGAAACCAATAATTTGTATGGATGTATTTTAATGAAGCAGTACCATACCCACAACTTGATTTAACAAAAAAAGGCTAAAGATAAATATAATGTATGCCCTGCAGACACTGCTGCACTATGTATAACACAGTGTTTGAACTTCTATTCAGTGGCACAATTGTCCCTGAACCTTTTTAAAAAATTAGATTTATCACTGGCCTAATTACTTAAATTACTGTCTGATGATAAATCGACTAGCACAGGGTTATGTACACAAAGGTACTGCATTCCTCCAGAAAAAGCAATTCTCTGTAGTCCAAAGCACAAACTATAAAGGTGTCAAGTGATTTATCTATGCGGCAATGCAAATAAAGAAAAACATACCCAGCAGCTTGAGGACGAGGTCTGCATATCTGTCCACACAAACATTTTCACATCATTTTGAAATACACTTCCTATTATAGTTTCATGACACATCGTGCTGCCAATGCCAGCAAAATACCTGAGTTGTACTTTTATGCTGGCAACTGTGAGAAACACAACTTTGCATTACTAGAGAGCCTTGTTTTTTTTAATATATAAAACCAACAACTAATGATGATCGCTCCAGAGCAACCGACCGTAACTTCTGCCTACAGCGATCTCCCTGAAAGAGATTCTGTCCTCAACATCCCACAGGTCGTCTTAAATGAGGAAGTTTACACCAGTCTATCTTAATAAAGAGAGAGAGATCTAATGTTTTGCGAATTATTCACAGAGATGATAAATCAGAGCAGTGTCAGAGTTTCCAATGGTGGGAGAGGATGCTCTCTCTTCCCTTAATACAAATGACATGGAAAACAACAGCTGCAGCTATAAAACGCCCTGCCATAAAAAACAGGATAAATAAATGTACAAAAAAGGAAAAGCTGGGTTTCGTCATTCTGCAACTATCTCAATGTCGTCTCAATGACTTGACTTCTGTTTTGTTGTTGTCATAGTTGCTTGTTTCGATCTAGAGTAGCCATGGTCTAATTCATAAATGCCGTCTTTATCTTTTATTTTTTGGATATTTTAATTGTTACTATTTTTTGTGAAGTGCTTGGGAAGTATTTGAAAAGAATCTTTCGTGTTGTATATCATCACAAACCAAGGTGACACAGTGGTCAGCTCTGTGCAGCACTATGTCTTCCTGTCATGTTGGACTGAGCACAAAGTGGATGCTACAGTCAGACTCACTATCACCTCTAATGGTTAACAGTGATTTTATGAGATGGTACGGGCTGACACTAGCTGGTTAGCATGGCTACTTTAGTCAGTATCTCCAAACCAAAAATCATGGAAGCCTTGGACATAATGTTGAGACTGAATTTCTCCACATTCTGTGAATTAAAACAACAACTCAACAAACACCAGCATTTAAAAAATGACATATTCTCACTAACAGCAGTTGGTTTTAATGGAAAGTATCTGACTTATACAGCAGGTGTAGTGTACTCTGTCTCTTCACAGCTTCACAGTGTGTGTAAACTCATCGGAGTTACAACACTTGTAACTCCACAAAAGATGTCTCCCCATTCCTTCACAGTTAACTCTAATAAAAGATCAGATCATTAGCGCATTACACATACACAGAGAGCAGTTTGTGAGATTGTTATCCACCGAGCCATGAAACAACTATGTAACACAACCAGTCCTAATATATTTCAGTTATACAGTTCTCTCCAAATTCTTTTTTCATTTAAACAAATATTTTAGCAAGTAGTCTGCAAATTTAACCTTTGAGTTTGAAACGTTACATGAAACCTCAAGTTACTGAAGATTTTTTTTGTTCAGTAATAAAAAGGGTAATAAATGACTGATGAGGAATGATAATACCCAACAATCAGTCCCTCCTGAGGCAAGTGTTGCCCTGTTTCTCTCCACTTTGTCATTATGTAAGGCAGCAGCTGAGGCACTTAACTACACTGAGGCTGGGTGAGAATGTGTGGTGACTCTGGCTAATTAAGGTGAAACACAATGACACTCCATTTCCACATTAGCCTCCCCCTCTGCCCTCTGCACTCTTCTCTGTGGGTTCGCTGTGACCCAATCCGCCCGCTCATCTTTGTTCTGTGACAGCTCCAAACACAGGCTCATGTACACTCACTCCTGCTTTCATCAATATACTAATGAGGACCGACTGTATTCTTTTGTTAGCGTCGTGCAGACTGTTGTTTAAACTGGTGAAAACAGGATTCCAACGTTCTGTTTACTAGGAAACATAATTGGAAACCAGGAAAAAAACATTTATATACATATATTTTAAGCGGAAACCAAAGAGGCTGATATGTACAAAATACATATCCCTGTTATCTATTAAAATACTCCATTTCTTTGCATAAAACCGTTATACCCTATGACATTAATGCAATTGCGAGACTCGACACTGGGTACGCTACTTATTAAAAACTCGTTAGCCCACAATAGTGGTTTTGAGCAACATCTGGAATCTGACCAGAAATGGCAACGTAATGATGGATCTTCTTTTTACAATATCGGAAAACGCGCCTACGTCACAGCAGCGCTACAAAGAACACATCACAGCTGCAGCAAAGTTCAAGCTACGTGCAAAGTTTATATTGTTTATTCTCATGTCTACCAACATGAATCTTTCCTTTTGTCTTTATAATTATTGATACGACATATAACACAAAGCAGGTTGGGAAGCCATATGCATATTTCTGCTACATTTTGTTTCATTTATGACCAATGCGTCGTGACGGTACCTGAAGTCATACTTTAAAAAGAAAATCAATTTCCTGCAGGATTCCCAGGATAGAGTGCCTCTACCCCCAGAACAGAGAAAGTCTCATTTTCAGGAAAAAATATGAAGCCCTGGTGCAGACATTTGTAGCCGAAAATCACTGCAAGTCACAAGACAAATGCTTCAACTTTCAATTCTTTTCTCTTAAATTTGAAAACAGCACACTATGTGTGACTGGCTACAGTCCCATTGCAACAGTGAACACTAAAAAAAACTGTTGCTTTAGTGGAAGTGCAATAAATGTCATTCAAAGTAATAATAAACAATAATTTAATTAAAAATAAATAATCAAATTGTAGTGATGGTAAGCACCTAAGGTTTGTAGGGTCTCTTACATGAGCAGTTAACCTCTGTGCTAATCCTAATTGTGATCTAATGCTAATTAAAGTCTCACAGTGATATTATTATTTTGAATTATTTTTCGGGCTCACCTAGAGTGAAATTCTTATCTGGCTATTTACTTCTCATTGTGAAGTTGTTCTCAGTGGCATGATTAACCTGGATTTGAAACTAATTAGCAGCTTTACTAAAAGTGACAATATTAACCTTAAATGGCTTCAAATGCAAAGTTGAATACCTTTCATTGTACTGTTGGCCCTGTGTTAACTTGTACCTGACAAATAAAACTTGAATCTTCAACAAGAAAAAATATGACATCAGTATTCTGTCTCTGCTTTCATTCCGGACCGTTTTCTGTCCGATTTTGCTCCTGTACCTTGTGAGGAGACTTCACACAATGTTTCTGAAAAAAGCTTGCTGGGAGCTACAGTATCACGGTAGCCATATAGCCTTAGGTGTTTGATAAGAGAGACAGTGATTCAAAGATATCAGGGAGAATCTGGAGGTTTAGGACACTGAGATGGCTAAGATCTAAGGTGAATGAGCCAGAAGTGACAGCCACATCTCAGGGATAATGTATTTTTGATTTATTCTCTTGGTCACTGTCAGATTAGTTTGCTAAAACTTTAGAATTTAAAGAAGATCTCAAAGAAAATTGATACTTCTTGTCGTTAGTCTTAAGAAATTGAATGCTGGCATATATCTAAGGAAGGAGGAGAAGAATGGCCTGTTGATAACTATTTAGTTTTAATTCTAAAAGCATAAACAGAATTAGAACCATTCGCCTTCAAATTGTTGAAAAGGCAAACACAAATCAGAAAATTACCATGTAGTTTTTGTAAATTTCAAAATCTTTGATCAATCCTCCAAATCCTTAACTTTACATTTAATCAGACAAGCTCAAGCTTCCATGTTAACGGGTGTAAAGTCGTGACTTATCTTAACACCCCCCCAGCCACTTTGTCTTAAATATTCATCACATAATTAAACATAATGGGACAAGAAAGGAGGAGGACACAGAAATATTCAGGAAAATGTACTGTGAAACACTGATTTAGGTCTGTAATGCGTTTAATCCACTCTGCAGTTTCATTTTTCAGTAACAAGTTGTAGGAACTCCCGGTCACCTGTTTGCACTGTTACAAGATTTATTTCCTAATCCCTGCTAATTCTTTCTCTTGCAAATATTTTACGACAAGTGGCGAGTTGACTGCTGTCAGCTTTTTCTAAATGATGAAATGGATTCTCCAGATTACCTCTGAGTAGACTCTTGATACCATGTGCATGATATTGTAAAGGCTGGGGAATTAAGCAGGGAGTATATGACCCCAATTAGCAGCTATCGCCATCACTTTGAGCGGTCCAATCCCGTGAGGCGGATTTAAAACGATCATTGTCCGTCAATAGGAGACATCAAGGAACTTTGAGAGCGACGCTGCCTCAGTGCGTCAACTTTATCTGGAGAGATTTGGCTCACTTGTTAGACAAAGTCGTCATGCTTGTAGTGTAATGTAGTGTTTCCATGAGAGGATAAGTCAGCAGTTTTTCACTGAGGCTTAATAACCCAGAGATGCAACTGAAGGTGTTGATCAGACGCAAAGGTGAAAATCTAAGATGCTGGAAAAACTCACAAACCAATATGTATTCATGAGGTTAATTACAGGATGTGCTAAAATGATACCTTTTCACCATCAGGCCCGTTGTCAAATAGCAACAAGCTCCGAAAGGTGTCAGATTACAAATCTGTGCCAATTATATAGATATTATGAGTCAATGTGTTTTCTTAGGTTGGCAGGTTTATGATCTCGTGTTTTACAAGTATAGTAAATTGTTCTGAGCCGGCTGTCACACACTGTTTTTATTTACTGTCTGTTACCTTCACTGTGAACCAGTTTGCATTGGGTGTTGAGATAAAATGAGTTGTGGCGACAGCTGTTGGGTAAAGGTGAACACACAGTAATTCACGGTACTAAATGTCAACTGTGGAGCTTATTTTAGTGGCTACCAAAAACTTAGACTGAATATTAACAGTGGGAAGAGCCTCCTTTGGTTATTAATGTCACATATAAAATTATCTATACAAGTAGAACGACACTCAGTGGAGCACATTCCTCCGCAAAGGCCCAACAGTCACCGTATGAAACCACATTTAAATTCACTGGATCCAGATTTTTTATTTGTAACTGCACCAAAATTTAATTAGTTCTGCTGCTGACAACAAAACCTCCCTGGTGGAGATAATAATCATTCAATAGAATTGCATATTTCATGATGAATAAAATAATGATAGTTTTTAGTGCACAGTGATGCTACTTAAATATTTAAATTAAAATACATGATGTTTTAGGACCTGAAATATCAATGTTAATGACTAATAGATATATTCCTTTTTTATTCTTTATTACTATGTATTTTGTACTAAAATTTTTGTGTGATCGATTATATATCTCATTTCCATCTCAGCTTGCTTTATTTGTTAAAGTTATTGATGACTGGTGTTTAACTAATTTTTAAAAGGTTCTATGAATAAAGTTTGATTATTTGACTGATAAAGTAAATCAAACACTGACATGTTTTTTACTTTCTGATTTACTTCTGATTTCTCGCAGATGCTAAACGAAGCCTCTAATCAAATCATGTTTTCATGGAAGTTGCAAAAAACGAAAGTAAATAAAACTGATAACTCACTGATTTACTAGTGTATTTCACAGTTGGTGTCGTTATATCACTTTGAATTATCACAAGTTGCTCGCAAACCAGTTCAAGGCCAGCTTCACTGAAAGCTCACTCATGTTGAGTGATGGTTCAGTGCTGTATAATCACCTTGCTTAATATTCAGAGTAGTCCACCCACTGTTGATTAGTGCCTCTGAGCAAATATGTACAGAGGGCCTGGTTAATCTGCAGTTCTCTTTCAATCAAGTGGACCTTTGTATTGCCCGGCCACGAGCCTCATGCTTTCACAGGGTCATTATGTGTTGATCAAAGCCGAGTTGTGCAGAAAAGAAATTCTCTTAGACTTGGCTGCTGCTGCTTTATACATCTGCCCACTCTCCTCTGCAATATCTCCCTTTACCTCCTCCCTCACTCATCTGTCTCGACGTCCGCTCTTCCTGCAGGAGTGCTCAGATTCCGGCTGTAACTCCTCTGAGCATTTTATCATGCAGCGGCGGCAGTGGGCACCCCTGTCAGCCGCCCTGACCCCAGTGGCCCTCTGCCACTATCGACCAAGTGACCCAGTGTACTGTTAAGGGGGAAACAGCATTTCCTGGAACCACGGCGAGGTCCCTGAGCAGCAAGAGAGAAACCGGCAGTGTGACTGACACCGGGTGACAAACACTTTGAACTCAGACAACAGGAAATTAATGCAGGGAGTGCAGCTCAAGGCACAACACATTGCACGCAGCACACTTAAATTGACACGTCTATCCAGATGACACATGTTGATACCTTGGCTGTAGCCTCAGTTCTACTTGTTATTCTCTGCATCTGGTTGTCCTCCAGTGCTGCTGGCACACTGGCCACATAAAGAGAGACCCTGCAGATACTGGAGCTGCCCTGTGAATACAAATGAAAGCAGCTTAGTGTTTCTGTCCCCAAACAAATCTCAGCTTGGCATCAGTGACTTCAAAAAGTCCATGCAAAATAATGATTGGCAGTCATGCTGTTGAAATGATCCCACTTAAAGCACAGTTTCCGTGTTCATAACAAACCGCAATTCAGTGAGGGCAGTGACAGCATCTGGATTTTGGCCTCTGTGGCCCCTGGAATTTAGGCGCATAACCTTGCAGGGTTGGGGGCCACCCAATATTGGCCTGCCTATGATCCCTCTATGTGTGTGTATATATATAGATATATATATATATATATATATGTACTGATGATCTCATTCCAGTGATCTGCCAGCCCCAGCTGTAAGCTATAATGTCAAAGTGGGTCGTAATGCGGTTCCTACTTCATATCACCTTCAAGCTGAAAAGCGCCGATGTACTCAAGACAATAACAACCATTCAACATCTGTTGGGATCCCGCTGGCTCTGCTTTAATGCTTCGCAACAGCTCATGTCCAGGGAGGAAAGATCGTAGGTTTACATAAGACAGACAGCACGACGAGTATTTACCATAATGGCTGCACTGTAGACTCATGCATTGAATTGCAGTCATTAAAATGCTGCCCCAGTTAGGACATTTGCAGCGGCGGCCAGACTTTCACTGTACATAAAGAGTGAAACTAATCAATCAGGCGGCAGTGCCAGCATAATCCATTACACTCAACGTTATTGAAATACATTCAAATTAAAAGTCTATTTCCAGGGCTCCTGCTAGAACATATAATAGGCACCATTCATACTGTCTAGTGTCAATACTATGATTATCACAAATAAGCTCAAAGCAATTTACCAGTCTGTATTAGCAGAGAAATGGTTGGGAAGGAGGAAGCTTGCCTGACATTAGACCATCTGATCATGTAAATCTATTTTGATTGTTGGAGATATGAAACCTCGGCTCAGATATCATTAATTGCTTGTCCTCCCTTTTTCAGTCAACATAATGCTGCTCTCCCTTCCTATCTGCAACGTGATCCATTGAATCTCAGATGTAATTTACGTGATTGGCAAGACATCTTTTTGTCATTTGTGAGACATCAGACATAAAAAGTTTAACAGGGGACGCTCTAAAGGTCATTCCAGTAATTTCATCAGCTAAGAAATGTTCTGTGGATGGATTTCAGGGTTTCCTTCGAGTGAAACAAAGAAGCCGTGCTTCTCTTCTGTAGCACCATTCCACCTCTTCCAAAAAAATCTGTTAAATAATTTTTCATGCAGCTTTATGATACAGAATGGAATCACACATGGGAAAACTTATTTATTTTTCAGGTTTGCTCCCAAGTGCAGGACATACCATTTATTCACAGTCTTACTTGAGCTACATTTAGTCCATATATGTTGTTTTGTTATCCATCCATCATATACACTGCTTATCCTTTTTAGGGCTGTGGGGGGGGCAGGAGCCAGCAGCTGACTTTGATCGAGAGAAAAACCCTCGACAGGTCTCCAGCGTTGAACCAACATAGGCTACAGCCATAGTACAACATTTTCATTTGGAAGCCCATGAACTCTGCTTACACCGGACCCGTTGCTGGTCTTCTCAGTCACTACATAGTCTTTGCCAAGTCATCAGATTCCGATCACATTACCCTCTTCCAGAAGAAAAAAAACAGCAGTAGCCTCAGCTACCAGTGTGGAACACATGGATAATCAAGTACAAGCGCTGCTGACCCTGTTGCCTTTGCTAACAGCTGTTACATGCGTTGGCAATGAGTTTCTGCAACTAAATAACCAAATGCTTCTTGTGTCCACCGGCACATGCACGGCCGGTGAACACAAGTGGTCGAGTGTTGTGCGTAATTATGGACAGGGAATAAATGGATATTGAGCCAAAACACTTGTATGGACCGAGATCGTTTATAGGTGAAAGCACCATTTTCAAACTAAAACGTAGTAGTATGGATAAACAGCCATTCACCCTCACATTTAAACCTACAGTCAATTAAGAGTCCTTAATTAACCAACATCCAATTGGCATGTCTTTGGAGTGTGGTAAGAAGCCTGAGTACCCAGAGAAAACTCATGCAGACAAAGGGAGAAACACATTTGCAGACCTTCCATCAAATGTATATTTGCAAATACAGTTGTCAGTCGATGCAGCAGTGATGTGTGCTGGTGCTGCTCACCGTGGTTGAATAAACTGCTGCTATGAATCAGAAAAGTGCGATTGATTTCTTGAAATGCATTCTCATTTTAATAAAATGAAACAAGATTAGATCTCACTACACTTCACTCAGGCTTTATTGGAACTGACCCGTCGGTTCAGTAGACATTAAATTATACAGCATACCGTACATAGTGTGCTGTACATTTCTCTGTCGCCTTCTGTTCCTCAGATGGGTTCATGTGTTCCCGTTTCATTGCTCTGGGTCTGGGTTAAATAGTATTTGAGCATATCAACGAGGTGATTATTCATTAATGAAACAAGTGACCTGAACTTGAATCGTTGCATATACAAGGGGAGGTGTTTACAATTTACTAAACATGTGGAATCATGACTAATTGTGCAAAGAAAATATGCTTGTAGAGAAAATCCTTTCTGCCTCTGTGCTCCTTTAAATATGAAGCGGTAGAAGGAGTTTGTGCATTTCTAGTGACTTAACCAGCTATTTGACAAAGATAAACTACTATACAAATAGGACAATGACAACACAAAGGCAATGAGAGTAATATGACAAAGATCACAGATAAAAAAATGTTCTTGGAGTTATGTATATGCTCACTCACAGCTGCTGGGACCCTGTGGGACCACTTGGTCAGAATTAGCATGACAAGGTTTCTCTGCAAAGGCCCCTCTGAATTTTAATGAGGTGCTATAGTCCAACTGAAACATTCATAATATATTTTATATCTTGTTTTCATAGTCGACTTGCACCTTTGCCACCAGCAAGGAAACTGGGAATCAATATTCAGCTGCGATGCACACCTTTACTCAAGGTTACAACTGTTTTCCCTCTACCTATCAATTATAAATACAGTACTGGGGCCTGCTTTATGGATCCCGTGTATTTCCCAGTGTGAATGACTGCAGTTCCCAGGCAAGGCATTTCAATGAGACATGACCAAAGTGCAATCAATAGATATTGATGCCTTAATCACCATATAATTTAAATGTGAATATTTCTACATCAAGATGGCATCAAAGTTACAATCTACAAATTAACATATTCAGTTAAAAGTTTTCATAAGACTTACATTATAATAGTGCACAGTTACTTGTGGAAATTAAAAAAAAAAATACTTCAGAGCTTTTCTTTAAATAATTTATGATTCTTTTTCCTGAAGCATATAAGTTGGTTTTACATATTATGAATCCTCCTTTACTTATATAAATATCTAGATACGTTTTACTTTAGAGAGCAGAGAAGAATTTTAACTTTAACTTTAACTTTCTAAGGACAACTGAAGCTTCACAGTTTCTCTGATGAGGAAAATTATATACATTGATTATTGAGCCTTTTTTACAGTGCAGTCCAACTCGAGTGCTGGCTGTATTATAGCACATGTTCAGATATTTGCTAGCCTTATAAATGTGTGAGTGCTTATTAAAATAACAGCTTCTTCAGAGTAAAAATGGAAACAGTTACCTTTAAGAAGTGTAGTTGAGAGGCTGAGGTGAGCAGCCATTAAGTTCTTAAATGTTTCCTCTCTTCTCCACTGAATGATGAGCGTAGAAACTGATGCGGAGTGAATTCAGCAGCATAATGGGTTAGTTTGCATGGGCCTGGGCGGACAGTAGGTGAAGTGCGAGTGGGAGTTATCTATACTGGCCTGTAGAAGCTTGTACACGGCAGGAGATCCCATCGTTATTGCCCGAGGCTTCCCCACTGCAAGTGCCAATGAGTTTATCAGACAAATGTTAGAGTTACTGATGAGATGGAGTCTCTGCAGCCAAGGAACTGAACGCAGGAAAAACAGGACGCATTAATCCAGTTTACTAAGAAACAATGTGCAACTCATTACATTTCATGAGGGTCTGGACCACTATCAAATAACACTGCAGTAGATATTTCTATGTTTTAAGTGCTGCATCTAATAGCAGGAAATATTATGGACTTAACGAGTCAGTGAATAATATTGGA
Organism: Paralichthys olivaceus; assembly: GCF_024713975.1. NCBI lineage: Eukaryota > Metazoa > Chordata > Actinopteri > Pleuronectiformes > Paralichthyidae > Paralichthys > Paralichthys olivaceus. Next base: position 11,622,925 of record NC_091095.1, on the reverse strand, counting down.
CAGAGGGAGAAATTCAACTATTTCTCTAACTGACACAATAAGGATCTCAATATATACTCCATCTCGACGTAGCTCAACTGGCCCCAGGATGAAAAAGTGTTCTACTTACTGGAGGTTTTAGACGGTTTGTGTTTTGAGAAAGTAAAAGTTAATAGTAGAAAATTAAATTACTTGTTTTACGTACAACAGTAGCTCAGTGTTGAAATGTTTCCTACAGCCTATGGCCTCCAAACACAACACACAGTAGGTCTTGTTATATACGACTTTGCTAACCTGCTGTATATTTGTCATGTTTAGCTAAGGACCGAATGCAGGCGCAGAAGCTAGTGAATCCAACGACCATTCAAACGTATATAAAAAGCCGCACACCTTAACAGTAAAAAAGCCAATGCGGTTTCATTTTAATGAAAAGATGGAATATAAAATCTTCATTGCAGATATACCAGGTGGGATGAACACAGAATTTACTAACTTTATTCTGAACCATAGACTAAATAAAAACATCTGCTCACAACATCCAGCACACAGACAATAAAAAGTGACAGTATATTGTGGAACTGTTTGAGGAGGACTCACTAATGACAAGGAATAATTCTGGAGTAGCACCAGAGCATAAACACAGGCTGAGCTAACTCATTCAAGATCAAGAGAACAGGGACTGTACTAGTTTAATGAATTTAATGAGAAGAAACAAAACAGGCTTACTGTTTTCAGCGTCAGGCAAACAGCAACATGAGTTCCATCCATAAAAGAAAAGTGAAACATGAGGAGAATTCATGTGGAAAAACACAAAGTGACCAAAACTAGAGAGAAACACGGAGATAATATAAGTGAAGGAGGGTCACATCAGGCTGCAGGTGCAAGAAACACCAGGAAGTGAGGTAACCAACACAGGAAGTGAAGTTCAAGATAAAGCAGGAAATGACACAACATAAGGGATCACAAGAAAAGAATTCAACTGAGGCAGAGAAATGGTTAAACACAGAGTATGAATCCAAATACACAGAAGCAAAGTTCATTAACCAGTGCACAACTTAAATTAAAAGTCCACAAGTCTTTGAAGAGCTCAGCCAGGCAGAACCCTGGTAACATTGTTAGGGGACGGCACAGCGGCGCTGTACACAATTACTTTTAAATTCAGTCACAAATAAAGTATCAAACAATATTTACATTGTATATTTTATAATTTAATCTTGATTTCAATTTCCCAGAGTGTTTTTTGTGTCCTGTATCAATGGGTGTAGCCGTAGACTAGACTTATTTTGTGTATTTATGCTGTCACTTCGAATGTGGTGCATGCATAACAAGCAGGAGCCCATCCATTTATCTCAATGACTATTTGAAGATCCAGGCCTCCTGATGTTTTTGTTGGGATATTTCTTATTCTGATTACAAGGACTTTTGCAGGTCTCACCTTAAAACCCAGTCATAAGAATTAGCTGTTCGCCCCTTGAGGTAAATTGGAACTCTGTATACTGGCAGGGAACGCTTTATTTCATCTTTTTTTTTCTGAGCCAGTCGCTCTCATCCTTTTTTCATTTGAAATCCTGCATCTGGTAATTTCATAATTATGAGAAGGGATTATAACGGAGGCAGCTGGAGCTGCAGGTTAATTGGATTTTTCACCTCAACGGGACCGGATCTAAGTCGCCCATGGGCCACAAATCTGCACATTTGAAGTTGGGGACAGGACAAAAGAGGCAGCGTGAAGAAAAGCGTGAGCAGTTAAAGGGTCCCCTTTGACTTCAAGACTTTGGGAAGTTACTTTTGCGCTGCCAGTTATACTGTTTGTGGCTTGAGAGGTTTTCCTTTGCATGTACACAACTGCTTTCATCCACAGTGATGGCATCTATAATTGGCAGTGTTCTGCGTTCACAGGAGTCGCGCCAAAGGAAACTAAATTGCAGCCACTATTGATAACCTTAGACAAATTCCCAAGTGTTTGAAATAAAACTTCAACTGAACTTTCAACAAATCCAAGAATGAGGACTTGTAGAAAAACTGTATATTTTCAAACCACATTTTATATTATTTGGGTTGGAGGCTTACAAAATATATTAAAGCATTCCTTCTTGTTTTTTAATGTAAAACTGTGGTGATGAACTTTAATTAAAAGCACATAATTGTTATTTAATTTAAGTTAATGAAGCTTGTCACAGTTGATCTAATGATTTTTTTATGAAATCTCTGTGTGACCAAAATACCAAAAGTGCTTTCAGGAAAAGCTTTATTTTCCGTCTCACCAACAGGACACGGAGACATTTAGATTCAGGGCAATTTGGGATTTTGGAGAAAAGAGAAAAAACTTCTTTCATGCACTTGCATCATATCCTACGGAAATTCCTTGGATCCTGAAAATTACTTCTGACTTGACAATCACAAATAGTCTTTTGCAGTTTCACCCCGTTTCTGCTGACAGTGTTGTCTCGCTCGGTTTCCAGAGCCGAGGGGCCGAGAGCTTGGATGCTCCCACAGAGGAGCGAGTCGGCCCCTCGGCTCCTGGCCTACTTCTGAATCAATGTTTGACAAAGGGCAAGTCTCTCCCTGAGCAATAGATGGTGAATTAGAGAGGCTCCTGCACGGTGAGAGGACCACACGCAAAGCCGGAGGGTGCCGAGTCCACATTCCCTGTCGCAGACAAATAGCTGATGTGAGTATCATATTTCCCTGCACTTAATAACGAAAATAAAGTTAGAGAGCAGTTAGAGAAAGGGGTGATGAAGAGTGGGGGCAGTTATTTGTTTGTCTGAGAGGGACGACTGACTCTTAACGTTTCTATTTCAGTTGAAGAGATAAAGCTGGTGAGAGGTGGAGAATGAATTATTGTCAGAGAACAATGACAAACCTGCAGCGCGATAATTCTCCTTAATGTTTTTACGCCAGTGGATTGTCTTATACAATTTTGTGGTTTGGCTTATTACCTCCATTGTGTATGTCTGGTTTGATCTGTATTTGAGGAAGGATGTGGTTTGGCTCAGGGAAGAATCTGTACAATTTTGGTGCGGATCTGTATTAGGGTTAGATCCAGGGATTATTTCTACACTTTATTTTTCATTGTGACAAATGGTGTTTTTCAATGTTTTTGTTGTTTTCTCAGAGTAAAATTCACAAATTTAGATGAAGAAAATTCAGGCATATTTATGGTACTGACATTTACGAGTGTGTGCATTTTGGTGCAGATCCAATAATCCAGATCTGGTGAATTTATACATGGTTTCATAAGGGAACTGTTGGGCCTTGGCAGAGGTAGGCACCCCACTGAGTGTTATTATTGTTATTTTTGTTACAGTTTTACATGCGATTCATAATTGTTTCGCAGAATATATCAAATTAAAAAAAGATACTTTACACGTTCTCAGACAAATCAATGTGTTGCATGTTGTTCAATACAGGATGAAATTCAGTTTCTCCTCCTCACTTATCATGCACATCACTAAGTCTGCCATTTCAACAGTCAACAATCACTTCAACACTTTTTTCCTGACTGACGTTCAACGGGTGAAATCTCAAAAAAAGAAAAATTCCTTTGTGACGATCCGAAGCCTCAGATAATTGCAGAAAATGTCACATAATTGTTGAAAAAAGAAAAGTCAAAACAACACGCAGCCCACACAGCATTATGTGCACCAGCTCTGTTATAAAGTGTTTTTTTTTGTTGTTGTTGCGAACTTCTGAGTCATTTCCTTCATACCAAATGCTAAACAGTGTAATTTCTATCCACCCTGCAGAGAGCTGTCACTCTGGTGTGATATTAAAATGCTTCATAAATTAGCATTAGCCTACCTGAGGCATAAAGCCGCACAGGAACTGACTGTGGGCTCCGGCAGCAGCAGGCAGTAATTAGAGCAAATACATGTCATATGCGGACATATTATATGTAATATATTTCTACAACCGCAGCCAAGTGTAACATTGACCCCTTGTTAGGTCCATGGATGTGATTCCACTCCCACGTGGCATTAAAGACAAGGTTTCTATTGCGCCAGGTTTCTTAATGGTGCCAGGACTATAGTACTCATTCAATAATATACTAAGTGGACGATGCTGTGAACCAGTGACATTTTGAACCTTTATTAGTGTTACAACCACACAGAGGAACATTTACAATGCAATTTTCCTACCTGAGTTTCTCATCTTTGAATCACATGGAAAGATTTGGCTTCTCTAACACATATGGTGAAATGAGCTCTACGCTGCAGCGATTGAAGAAAAGCAGAACAAAAAAAAAAAGCAAATAAATCCCAGAGGGAACAAAAAAAATCACCATTTTACCTTTAAGGTGCTCGGGACTTTACTTATAACCTGAGTCAAAAGTGTCTTTTTGTCCATAGCAAAAATAATTAAGCCTGTTTCTTTTTTTTTCTCAAATAGTACCAAAAACAGAAAGCATTAAAAAGCAACTGGCATTTGACAAAAAATCTCACATTTATTTATTTGTTAAACAAGTGTTGAACTTTACATCAGTCTTAAGTGATGAGCCCCTTGGTAACATGTTTACATAAAAAAACATGAGCTACAGTACAGCATGTATACCAGTGCTGGAAAATATTCACACATTTCCCACTTATCTTTTGGAAAGTTTTAAATAAATTAAATGTCCATAACCAGGCAGAAGAACCACATTTATGATAGAAACTCGCTGCTGCTTCTCCCATCACTCTGCCGTGACTGTTTAAAAAGATCTATTTCATTCAAAATTACACAAAAAAACTGTGCAATGCATAAATCACTTTCACTGGGGGGGGTCTGCGTCCCCCCATTCTACTAAAGTAATGCTGAATAAACATATTGCGATGGGTGGTATCAATGGAACTCATTAAGCAAAAAACACTGTTCACAAGTGAAAAACTGTGGTGATGCATCTTTGAAATCTGTCGACTCCTCCACTCTTTTCAGAAGCTTCTTATGATCAACTGTACTACCATGAATGAAGTGTGGGAACCATAAACACACTGTATAACATATGTGCAACTTCTACACAATAGTCTCTCAAACGTAAAATTTTGCAATTAAAAGGTTTCTTCATATTTACGTTTTTTCCCATGAATTTTTATTTTACACTAGCAATACAACAAAATATATATTTCAGCCATTTTCCTTGACAACAGTTCAATGTACAGTTGAGAAAATATAAGGCCAGGGGCTTGATTGCTAGTGGTTATACAATCCAAACTTCATGGTGAACGACTCCAGGACCTTCAATTCCTTTTCTAACAGACCGATAAGGAAAGTTTCACAAATATTGTCCGGGTCCTGGTCCAGGGGTGTTGTTTTGTTCACAATAAAATACAAACAAACAAAAAAACTGGATTTAACGAGGATGTTTGGGAGTGTATGTACAACCTTTAGACCGGGTCAACTGCTGATCTGATGGAGATGGTAATTATTCCTTCTTTTTTTTGTTCTTTTATTTTTTTCGTACCTTAAATTTTTCTCAATAATTCAACAGCAGCAGCACATTTAAATACATAGTTGGCTTGTGTCTTTAAAATTGAAATCTGACTCTGTATTTTATGTACAGTCTCATTAAAACTCTGCAATGCAATCGCTGTGCGCCAAGTCTGTTGGTCTGCGAGGATGGTGGGAACAGTGGCGCGTTTATGGGGGAAAGGAGATGACGATGGAGATGGGGGGAAGGGAAGGTTTCTAAATAGCTGACGTGAGTGACGGGGATTCTAGACTTCTCCTCAAACATAAAACAAACTCTTCCCTTCCCCTCGCTTCTCTTTCCTTCCCTAGCGTGTCCTCCAGGAGGAAGGGGGCTGCAAAAGTGCAGGAAGAGGTTTGGGGATGATTTGAATACATTTAAAGGCTTGTCACTAACTGCATCTGTCCTTCCCGCACGTCGCCTTCAGGGATGCAGCCGTCTTTAGTAATAGGAATAATGTAACCATCACTGCTCCCTCGGCCTATCTGGTAATAGGCCTGGAGCTGGTGTCCGGCCCCTAAGTTAGGCATGCTCTTGTAGTAAATGTCATCATTCTCGCTCCTCTTAGACGGCGACAGGTCCTCCACCACGTCGGGGCTGCTCTCTGGATAAGGCGAGTCCCTAAGATTAGGCATACTAGTGTACAAGGAGTCTCTGTTTGGGGACTGCAGACTATCGTCAGGGTTGGTGGGTGTCAGCTCGCTGACAAAGGTGTCAACTCCCCCGTCGGTCCTCACCTTCTTCTGGGGTGCGTACAGAAGAGAGTGAGTCCGCTGGGGGATGAGCGGTGCCTCCAGCTCCTGCTGATGGTGCAGCTTGAGGCCCACTGTGTCACGCGTGTGCACCAAAGACGGAGCGTCGGCTACGATGGCGTCGTCTTCGCTGCTGCTGCCCCCTATGACTGTCACCTTGGGCGGAGCCCGCTCCACGTGGTGATGGTGGTGGTGGTACTGCGGAGGCTGCTGGTGGTGGGGCGGGTGGTGTAAACTTGGGTGCTGCTGCTGTTGGTGGCTTTTGTTACAGGCACGCAGGTTGTTGTGTACTAGCTCGGAGATGATCATTTTCTCGAAGGCAGCATCGTCCAGACTGAGGCCACAGTCTACTACCTGCACACTGTCGCCAAAGTCACCATTGCGGAGCGAGTAGCTATTATTAAAGTTACCATTTAGCGGTAGAGTATCCATTGCACTTGTATCCCTCACCGCACTGTTCAGCGAGTGCCCTGCAAAGAGAGGAAGACGTGAGAGGATTTTACATTAGTCACAACCAATGAGCATGAAGGAAACAACCAAGTTTAATGCTGTTCAGGATGCAGTTTCACAACGAGAACTCAAGTCAAATCAAGCCATGCCATAAATCCGTTAGTAGGCACAATCCTTAACATACAATATACAGGCATGCATTATAGGCAATGAGAAATCATTTTACTTTCTCATATATACATTTTGACTTTCCCTTTTTTAGACATTGCTTCAAAATAAGCAGAGCACTGTGCGTTTTAGTCTGCCACAAAAGTGACAAAGCAATGAAAAAGATCCCAAACAACATTAAGAAAAAACAAACTGTAATCAACATCACAACACACCGGGCAAAGGTAGATGTCCACAAGTATGAAGCCACAGACGGGCAAGCTACAACACTTACAGGTTGTCTAGCAACTAATAGGTGGTGCCGAAGGAAAGAAAGAAAAAGGACGGAGATGGGTAAAAAATAACATGGACAGAAAAAAGGGAAAGTAGTCATGTATCAACATGGGACAGCCATTGTTGCTCCCACTACAAGGGGAGCCCACAAGCAGCACTCCACCATCACCACACACAGCAGGTGAAAAGACTCACTTTAGACAACTCACATCATGTCTGTCTGCTCAGGCTATCTGGTCTAAGAGCAGCTGATGTACAAAAGAAAGTAAAATGATTTATTGTAACATGGAGAAAGAATCACTCAAAAAGAATAACAAAACAAAAATTAAAACGTCTTAACTGCAACTTAGCAAGAGCAAGGGTTCAGCAAATGAAATCAGCAAGCATTCAACAGCTTTCACTTTCATGATTTAAATGCCAACAGCTACTTGTTTTTTCGTAGCCTCGATTTTCTTCTTTTTTTTTGTTGTTTTTTTTTTTTATATCTGTAGACATTTTTTTTGTCCATTAGTTGGCAGCTTGTGCACCCAAAGCTGGCAAAAGGTCAGAGATTGCCCGCAGCCCAGGACTTGGCATCCGTCACAGTGACAGTTCCCAGTGAGACCCCCGGTCACGAGCAGAACAGCTCAAGAATAACACAGCCGCAGACGGGGTCAGACACGGTCATGTTAGGAATTTCTCAAAGCATGGAGGTCATGGAAAACAGCGGCGAAAAAAGATAAATATTAGTTATGCAATGATTGAGTGGGGAGATAAAGGGGAGAATGTGCTCTGCTATGTGTTCTTAACAGATCTAGACATTAAAATTAAGACAAATGGGATATTTGACTTTGACTGAAATTGCAATAGGATGTTAAAAGTCCAGATTTAGAGAGATAAAAATGACAAGAAAGATATTTTTTAAAAAGACGAAAAGGGGCAAATAAACAGCCGCTGCCATGACATCCAAGTGTTTGTGCCTGCTAGGAGGCAATTTAGTGTCCAGACAGGTGTTGTCTGCAAAGGTGTGAGGGGAATAATACTGGACACTGAGACTGCTGGGTGCCACAGGAGGAAAACAAAGAAAGAAGAAAAGAAATTTTAAAAGAAAGAAAGGGTAAAGAAACCATTCTGATAAATGCTCCTTTCTTCCAGAAAAACATTTTTGATCCGTTAAACCAGAAATTAGGCAGAAGAGACAGAGAAGCAGAGTAATGGGTATTTGCGATAGAGCTGTCAGATCTGGAGGATTACGAGAAATGCCTGGAGAGATCTTTTTGTTCTAATTTCTGTTCAGATTAGTAGAATTTAGGCAGATAATTTTGTGAACCACTTGCTCACTGAGTGTGTGTTAATGGCCTAAAGTAAACCAGTGATTGTGCCAGGGTGTTGGCTGTTTTTTTTAAAAATAAGCATGCTGAAAAAATTTACATTTGATAGGCAAAGTTAAGTTTTACTCCCATACTTGTCTCTCTGTAGGTCACTAGAGGGAAGCACAGGGGAGAAGCACAAAACACAGAGAAATCCCATTTCAGTTACGAAACAGAAGAGCAAACATAATCACAGCACAGTCGTTACAGTGGGATATGTGCTTACATGACAAATGTGCTTGTGTGTATCAGCTATCAACAAACATATCTACACATACACAACTTAATGCAAAAGTTGCATTAAGTAGATCTGTATTGAGCTACATAGACTTTTCTTGTGGTTTAACAAGTGTTAAAGGGAAAACTCCCACTAAAACACAAAAAGTCATAAATCACCTGATATCTCTGGAACATAAATCTTAATAATCATGCAGTTTACACTGTAGCTTCAAGTCTACACCACTGTTTACATTATCTGAATGCAGAATGTGCAGTATCTCTTTACCATCTTAATCATTATGTCCCGCTCAGAGTTTGAGAAATATGAGAACATGGAGAGGCCAGATCGAAAACAAACCACAAAAATCTCCGTCCCACCAGAAAACCTGTGCATGTTCTCACACACACACACATTAAGTGCTGTATCAAGTATTTGGGAGACAGTGATTCAGAAGGAAAGGCGATACTGCAGAACACCATGCGTTTAATTTGGCCTCAACATGAGAAATCAAGAGGGAGAGACAGAAAAGAAAGAATAAAGCCTGAATGCATGATGAAAGTATTAAGTAAGCACACCTGGCGAGTTAAACACTGGAGCCGTGGGGTTGTTACACACGACTGTCTCAGCCAGCAAGGTGTTATAAGGGTTGTTAGTGCCTTGTGGTCGGAGAAGAGGATTTGTTAGTAGATAATTCCCGGTCATTCCTGGAAGAAGGGGCGAGACAGAAGAAGAGGAGAAGATAAGTTGCAGAGCGTAGCCAACAGTGAAAGTGTCATGAAGAAGAGAAATGAGGAATGAGGGATTTTGTCTGTTGAGGCGTGTGTGTCGTCATCCCGGGTATCTGGCACAAAAAACATCTGAAACTAGGCGCTTTATCTTAAAGTCGAGAATGTGGAGGAAAAGTTTTGAGAAGCAGCAAACCGGCTACGTCTGCAGGCTGCCAAAAAGAATTGCTGGCCTTCATCACAGTTTAAAAAGCAGGTACTTCATTTTTCAAGCTCATTTGTGTGGCAGGTCGTTAAGAACCGATTACATTCATAAAGACATTTTAAAGACATTGCGCTAATTATTGCATCCTGTCATCTCTGCTTTTCACGAGTCAGGTTTACCTCGTGTTTTGTGCAAATATCATTTCTCAAAAATATCCCCTTTTTGATCGCGCTCTGAGGTTTTCCTGTTTTAACTAGATCCAAATATAAAATCTTCCCAATGTCAAAAAGCAAAATCCTTCCAAGTTTTAGTATCAAACTCTTAATTTACGCTCACATTTGTAATTTCTTTTTCCAAATAGCTTATCTGCCTTTGAGTTTTCCCCGGTCTGTCGTGTGTTCTCCTGTCATTTATTACCTGTGTTAAATGCCATCTGTCATGTTGGGATTTCTCCGGGGACGAATTTAATGACAGGGAAGTGCTTCCAGGAGATAGAGCCCTGCGTTAGTGCTCGAACTCTCCAGGGTAACTAGGCTATTACACCCCAGAGTGATCAATATCCAACCTTTACATTAAGATCCCCCGGATATGGAACTGTAGGGAAACAAATTGTGCTTCTACATCGTCACCGAGGCAGAATATGCTTCGAATCTTTGAATGTAATGTTTTCACCTTGTGGAATTTGAGAAAAGGGAAAAAAGAAGGCGATGGGAAAGCGCAGCAGCGACAGGAGTCAGAGGAGGAGAAGAGCAAAGTGAAACCACCTCAGTGTATAACCCTCTTTTCCTTCGCATGCTTGGAAAGCCATTTCAGAGGCAGCAGAGAGTCTAACAACGCACTAAGCGCTCTAGGTCAGCCAGAGTTGAACATCATCTTCTCATCATCATATTTGTGCTCAAGTTAAATAATAAATGACAGTTTTTTTTTTCCTCCCTCCTTCCTTCATAAAGTAAGAGGCCACTGTATGCCAGGCAACAAAAGGCCCCTCTCTCTCTCTCTCTCTCTCTCTGCGTGTTAGGATTGTCCTGAAATAAAACTTTATTTCCCCTTTTGCTGTCTCTAGTTTTGTCTCCGTCTCCCCTGAGCTTGGCCATGAACTACGGACAGGCAGCACTTAGATAAAAACACTCCCCGAGCCTTGCCTCAATTTGAGAGTGACGTTACCAGCCAGGATGACAGCGCACAGAGTATTTGAGGAAGGATTTTTGTAATCCTTCACTGGCAGGACAGAATAGAGAGACTAAACTAAAGGCCTGGATCTCTTTTTTTTTCCAAACCGCACTGCTCTGTCTTTTCAAGCAGGAGGCATTTATTATGATTACCAGAGAAGGATCCTGTCCGGCGGTGTGAGATCATTGGAGGTATTTTTAGCGGAATGATGAAATGTGTGCATAGATGTGCATGTGGAGAGAAATGAGGTGTGAACTGACCTTGGTTAAGGGTGGAGGTGCTGTTGATGTCACCTGAGATAAACGAGGACTCGGATTGCTTTCTTACGGTGTCATTCCACATTCTCCTGATACGACTCTGTCAGGTCAACAAGGGACAGTCATTAGGACTTTAAACAAGCCCGCTCACCTTTTCAGATCAACTTTCATTCATCTCCTACACGAACATACTCCTGACTACATCTCCCCTCGCACGCCTGCTAATGTGCTGCGAAGCGAGGGCAGCGCTGATGTCGACTTCCTCTGTATAGCTGCTTTCAGACATGCACCGAACTCCGGATTATCTCTTTATCTGACGGGGCTGAATGTGAAAATGCAAATGTCTGAGTCAGTTGCCGCAGACATTCTTCCTGCCAGCCCCCCTGGTAAAAACTACGGATAATGTCCAACTACAACAACTTGTGACGCATAACTGAAAAAAACTAAAAAAAAGAGGAGCCATACACGTAGAAGATGCCGACGAAGACGTCAACTTGGAAAGACGAGATTTGAGAGCTTTTGGTGTTAAATAAAAGTATGTGATCACTGCAGCTGAGATTTCTTTGTTGTTGTGAAGGCGTCTGACAGGAGAATTTCCTGCTGCGTTGTTCATACGTGGAAGACAAACTCCGGAAAGTCTCCGGGTTCCATTGTTTGGACATTTTCAAGATTCAAGATTCAAGAAGCTTGAGAGGGAACGAAACTAAGCACTGAAGTTCTGGAGTTCATGTCTGAATACAGCTCATGTTTTTCTTATTTTAAATCAACTTTAAAATGACTTGAGCTGCAGTATCTTGTTTAAGGCTTGAGATTAAAGTGTAATGTTTCCCTATAGGCAAAATACATCTGGCTGTATTATCTTTTAATAAGCTCTATTAGCCTTTAATAACAAAGGGGATAAAGCAAATATGTTGTTCTTTTATAACGTCATCTTTCCCCTCAGTAAAATTAGCTTGCATTGCTCTTTAAACAGTGCCGTGCCGTTTTCCCATGCATGTGACGTTAGTGAGAGAAAAGATAAAAGCGAGCGCTAAAGGGGCAGAACAGGAAAGAGTTACTCATGCAGTACGGCAGATGCTGCTTGTAAAAATGTGGCATCTTGTTTTGTGTCCCCTGATCCGACTCTGGGGCTAAGAAACATGACGTGCATTTATTGTGTCACACCTACATGCTCATGTGCGTTCTCGAGAGCTATAGCATTAATACTTTAGCATTTAAAACAACATGTATGATGAGTGTATGTATACAGGAAGCTGCTGCTCTACCTGTGTACCAGAGGAGTAGCGTGCGCTGGTCCGTGTGGTGGAAGTCTTTGCAGAACCGTGTGAGCTCTCGGTCGGCAGCCCACCGCAGCAGTACGTGTGGCGGAAGCACTTGCTGTACTCTTTGCGGACCTGCGTGAGCAAACAGCACAGTGTTTACATACAATGTTGACTTTACATATGACTTAGTCGAGATCCTGAAGCAAGCGGTGTTTGTCTTCCTTATCGGCCCGCTGCGGCGGTCGGTGAATTCCGCACGCCAGCATGAAGGTATGGCCACGACTGCTTAAAATTCAGAGGCCCTTTCAACCTGGAAAGAAAAAAACGACGTGTCTTTGAGCACGGCGGACGACAAGAGACTTACTTTCTTCTGCAGGAGGCAGTGGAAGATGAAGATGAACATTCCTTGAAAGGTGTTGAATATGGTGAAGAGGTACGCCATGACGATCGAAGCCTCGTTGATGAAGAAGAGGCCGAAGGACCACGTCAGGCCCAGCAAAAACAGGAGGGCGAACGCACCCATGACCCAGGATCTAAACCACAACGAAAACACAAACACAAGGCGAGGGCAACATCAGCATGAGAGAGGTTCAGTGACAGTATAACTACTGGGAATTTTGAATCACTAACAGTATGCAAAACTTGCAAAAAACGCTTCTGTCCCCACCCCTCCATTCACACACACACAATCTCAACCCAAATGCAGCTCCTGTCTTCAAACAGACGAGAAGGAAGCAAATCCGTGATCTGCTTTTTCTGTAATAACTTTTTGAAGATACAGTCCAGCATAATCAGAGAACACAGGGTGTTTAAAAGGATTAAATATTATCATATACTGAATATTATCTAGTGAGTGTGTTATTAGAAGTGGAGAACTAGGCAGATGTGGAGAGAGTTCAAGGAAAAACAGAGATTCAAAGCTTCGTGTGTGAAGGTCCTGTGGAGCCTTCAGACACCAGCAGTGGTCACAGTTCAATGCTCAAACACACAACAATAACAACAACAACAACATCAACAACAACACTGGATTTCAAGATGATGGACGGGGGTGACAGTGAACACTCGCATGGACGGCTGATGAGTAGCTTTGAAGCTGCAAGTTTGGAGAAGATGAACCGGCAAAGTAAGAAAACGAAAGAAAGGAGAGAGAATAAACTACAAGCTGAGGAGGAGACTTCTGGGCAACATGTGCTTACTTGATAAACCGTTTATTATCTTCATAGCTAGAGAGCATGATGAGCAGGAAAAGAGAAACACAATTAGATCAGAGTGCAGAACAGCGTGGGTTAGTCGGCATATCTTCAACTTTGATCCACGGGAGATCAGGGGAGGCAATTACAGTATAGGGTCTGAAAAGAACTGAAACCTATGTATGTTTCCTGCTGGAGATTCAATTACAAAATCCTGTTTGAAGCATTCGGTCAAAGCACATTGTCTTGTGGTTGAATTTGCATTTGCGTTACTGTATGAGTGGGTGATGTTCTGTGGGTAACATAATCTGAGGTGTACAGTAAAAGCTTACCCAGGCAAATCTGTATTATAGTAGCCGTCACAAACGCGATAATTACTGGTGCGGAACAGAAACAGAGAGAGAGAGAGGAGCAGAGTGGTGGAAGAGAAAAGGAGAGGGTGTGGGTTAAGTTTGCCTTCACATGCAACATGCAATGACACCAGTGCACAACCGACTGTCAAAACCAAACTTTGGCACAAAAACCGAAAGAAAAATAAACAGCACAAGGAAACTGCCATTAACACACATTGTATTTCTGCAGGATAAACAATCATCAATCAAATCTGAGCGCCACAGTGTTTCAGTTCAGTTGTGGTTGTCTTAATGATTACAGCAGAGTATAAGGGTCATTTAGAATTCCAGAATAAAGTCGTAATAAAAGTTGCGATTTTGGTCGTACTATAGTGAGAATGAAGTCATACTTTTACGAGAGTAAAGTCATAATATAGTTAAAATAAAATCGTAATATAATGAGAATTTTATTTTAATTTATGAGCATTAAGTCGTAATATTACAAGAATTAAGTCATAATTTTATCGTATTATTATTATATTCCCCCTCTACGTGTCAGAGGGGGAATAAAAGAAGATCAGCCTAACCACCGTGTTAAAATCAGGAATGTGGAGCTTTCAAGTTTTAGAATTAGTTTCATAAATAACATAAGACTTCATCCTTTGGCTCATCAGCACTACATTGTCATAGGTTCCTATTCAGACGAAAGAAGTTCACAGACTTGAGGTAAGTTGCCTCTTTTGTGCACAATGAAATGTTTGGTAGTGCTCAACTGTAAAAACCTCATCAGAAAAATCTGTGTGATACTCAGTTTCTCAAGAAACAATGAGATTGGTTGAAGATTTTAGATCCAGGGATGAAACTCGGGTTCTCCATGCTGCTTATTTCTGCTTAATTTTTTTCTTCTCTATTCTTTAATGTTATGACATTCTCCCTTGTTAAAGTTGAGGGGTTTTTTCTTGGGAGTAGAGTCTAACTCAAATAATGTTTTTACTGATTGCAGTTTTACCAAAGTGCTGTAATGTTGCACACATTCATTGAGGAGATAACAGAACTGTGGATAAAAATAGCTTGTTATGGATGTTGATATATAATAACTGAGATGTTCTCTGACTCCGGGATGCTGTGCTTCTGTGAGCAACAAAACCAAATAACCCCAAATGGAAGCAGCCCTGGAATTCAGCCCGCAGTAAACAGCAATAAATACTGTGATCACAAGAGTGCAAAAAACAAAACAAAACAATTAGTGCTTCGGAAAAACTCGAAGCACAACACATTGTAAATGTGGAGGGCGACTCGGAGAGCGTGTGGGGTGGTGGTCGCGTGGTTGCGGCTGTGTTGGGAAGGAATTTTTTTCTTCTTTTTCTGGGTTCAGAAGCTGGAATCTATGAGGAAAATAAAGGGTTTGATATGTTCCAGCAGCGAGCACACATGGTAGCTGTTCCACTGTACCCCACCCACAGCAGAGCCACCAGTTCATAGTTGGGTTGAAGCTTCAGAGTGATGTTTGTCATGCCAGTGCAGCTCTGCGGCTGGTGGCTTGGAGCGAAACAAAGGACAAAAAGACGACTCGCAGTCTGTGGAGTCATCGTTACGTGCAAAGTCACGCCAAGAGTCTGAGTCAAAATCTGTATTACATTTAAAATCTTTATAGAGTCAAAATAAAATATCCCTCTGTTAAATCCATTTGATGTGGATTACTTAAAAAACTGACCCCCTCCAAAAAAAAACGACGTGTATTCTTATATTTTAATCATTCGCTCGCTACGTCCAGCACTGAAACTTGGCTTAAAGGCCCTAATGCTTTTCCTTATAAAATATTGCAAAGTAAAAAAAAAAAATCATTACCTCAAGAGCCTTATTCTTCCTGGGGGCAGTGGCAGAAAAGCACCAGTGTTACACTGTGTGTAGTTCAGTGTGAGACGCTTTACTTACTTTATATTCTCCAGTCGGCTCGAGTCTGGTTTCAGGGTGGTGGAGTGCTTCACCATCTTGTACATTGTGATGACCAGGAAGATGAGATTGAGCTGTCAAAGCAGAGTAATGGCCGTGTTAATTCATGGAGATGTACGATTCAAAGATATCACAGGGGGAGAGGGGATGGGCGGGGAGGGGAAAAAGAAACTGTTAATTTGTCTATAAAATATATTAAAAGAGGAGAGCCTTCAAATCTCTGCATGTCCACAGACTAATCCAATAAACATCTATCGTTCCAGCCAGGCTCAGACGGGCTGACTGGCGCCAAATTTAGTGTCATTCTATATCAATAAGAGCATGGAAATGCATTAAAATCCATCACTGTAAAAAAAAAAAAAAGGGGGGGAAAGAGGATGAAAAAAAACAACCACACAGCAGCCGGCTGGCAAAGTCACAGGGGAATGAAGGAGGCAGGAGAAATAGGAGACCCCTCTGGTAGCAAAAACCTACATCTCATTTTACACAGTGAAATATTATAAGGTAAAACCAGGTAACCAGGTAGAGTTTCCTCACTTCTTGCATGTGGAGAGATGAAAGAGAGAGAAAGGGGAGAGGGCGGGGGAGGTGACGTTCTCCTGCTTCTTCAAATGTATTAAATCTTAAGGAGCCAGTGGTACATATCAGGTTGAGACAAGGATACGATGCGCCATGTTTAGGCGCTACCTTAAAAATCAATACTGTGATTCAGAACACAAAGACTGGAAGGGCCAGCAAGCTCCAAATAATTTACTTCAAAAAACATTTCTTCTGGGGCAAACTAGTCCCAGACACAGCATGTACATGCACTCACAGCAGCCGAACCAGACTGTGTTTGTACTGCAAGCCAGCCATGTATAAATGATGTCAGGGAATATCTGAGAGAGAGAAAAATGAAATGTGTCTCCAATTGTGCATATCAAAGCATCAGACAGATACAAAAAAATTCAGCAGACAAATAAAGTACGTGTGAGCTCCTTGTATCTGTGGCATGTGAATACGAAAATAAATTCTGTACAAATAAAGACAACAGAGGCTTTTTTTCAAGGTGAGTCTCCACAAAAAGAAATGAGTGTGCGGGCGCAATTATAAGGGCATGAAACAAACGAATGACCTTTATGAGCCTGACTCAGACCAAGGCCGTTCTCTCTTGAGCAGAAATGATCTGTGGTCCTGGTGCACGCCGCTATCAAAAGACCTGCCTGTGATCAATACATCACCCCCTCCACATGCAATCAGCTCATGCAGCCGCTCACAATAACCCAGGCGGCAAAAGAGAGGGACGACGAGAAAGAGAAAAATCGTGAACCTTCTTTTCATATCACAGGCGGCACTGAAACTGTGTTTTGTTTCGCAGCTATCAGCCATTATTTCTATCAGTCGCCTGCGTGAGTCAGACAGTGGGGGGAGGAGAGCTGGGAGCTGGGGAGGGGGACAGGAGGGTGAGGACTTCTGAAAAAAAAAGCCTTTTTCACACAGCCTGGAGTGGTGACATGGATCCAATGAGACAGAGGAGAGGGACACAGTACTTTAAAGTAACCTAGCAGCACGGCACATGTTCCCACCCCCAACCAACATGCTTTCGCAGCCCTTCCCTGGGGAGCCCCCCCCCACTACCTTATTTTTTTCTGCTGGAGCGGAGCTTTGCCTCGACGCTCCGCTCTGTCTCTCTGTCTCCGAATCATCACTGCAAGCCATGCAGAAGCACCTCGCCACACTGGGACGGAGGAGAAAGCTTTTTCCTGGAGTGGACTGTGTGTGTACACACTGAACTCCAAATGAACTGCCGCAGATAAAATATTAAAGGTGCAGATGGAGCTGTCCGGATGATAAGAACTGCTCGCGACATGTCATGATCCAAGAGGCCTTGTGTTGAAGCTATCTCAAGCATACTAATGGCTCCCCCCACCACTCATTACTTCCATGTTCCCCCTTTCATGGAGCTAATACCCCCTGTGCCCAGAGACGGGGGAACCTCAGCCTCAGAACAAGGATCTAAATGCCTTCCACCAGCTTTTGTTTTCAGTCAGTATTTATGACCCGTTTCAGCAAAGAGCGGAAAGAAAAGAGTACGGGAAGAAATAAAGGGATGAGGAAAAAAAGCATGACCACCCGAGGTCAACACCAATGTTACTTGGCGCAAACATGGCCGGGTTGGCTATGTTCTGTTTCCTCTCCTCTTTTTTCTCTTCTGCTCATGTGGCTTTTCTCCTTCCCTCCCTCTCTCCCTTCATTGACAAGGACAAAGCCAATTTGTAGAGAAGCCAGGGTCACGGATCGTGTAGACAAACCTTGTTCCTGCACACTCCCCCGAGATGCTCCCTTCCACAGTACTTTGTCTTTTCGAGTCAATTGTTGCACGGAACCAGAGGAGCGGCGTGCGACGCCAGAGCACACATTAGCCCTGCTGCAATACATTAGCTCCTCGCAGGGTCATGATTCTACCTCTCCGGCCATCACCGCCGGGATCCTGATCATCACTTCCACCGCAGACGCATTTTTCATGCAAGTCATCGTGGAGGAACGCGACTGAAAAACAACGAGGGCTGAGTCTAGATGAAGGGAGACATATTCCTGTGCGACTGACAAATCATTTGCTGATACAAGGAGCTGCGCGTTTGTTTTGATATGATATTAGCTTTTCCTCAGCTATCAGCTCACACATGCAAAGCGATGGTGGAGCAAAAAAATCAATGAAAACAACAAAAAAGGAAACAAGCAATTCACTATTTCCGCTTTTTGTCCAACACAGACATTTGTCAGCTCCCTCCTCCATTTTTAAATGCTACATCGAGTGGCAACGTGTCTCTTTTAGGAAACTGTGAAATGCAGTCCAGTGTGCGGATTCATCTTTTATTCATTTTGTTAGTGCACAGACAAAGAGCTGAACTATAGCTTTACTTTGGGAGCTCCGTGCAGGCTGCCAATGGTTGAGCGGAGACTTGCTGGAGTTTGACATGGGTGCCCCCTTCTCTCCAGTTTGTTTTCAGTGTCAGTTTGATGTTCAACAGAGGTCACTGCATCTGTAGATGCAGTGCCAACCATTATGCTGGATAATGAACACAGCGCCTGAACAAATACCACCCTCCCTGCACAGCGGCAAGACAAGTTCGTGGAGCTTCCTCTTCCCTCGGTGCTGCGCGAGGGCAAAGTCATACATGGTGCGGTGGGCTGAGTGGATATACTGTATCTGAGGAATACCACCTGCTATTTTATTCCTATTTTTTTGCGAGGGGAGGTAAGACTCCCCGAGGTCTCATTCTTCTGAACCCCTCTGATGGAGCGGGAGATAATAATGTCATGACCAGTAAATAATTGCATGCCTCAATGGGACATATGTCAATACGATATGCTATATGTCCTTCACCCCTGATGGTCCTTGACCAAACAGAGGTGCCTTTGCTTTTCCTCCTTTCTCCGACACTGTCATGTGCTATTTACTGCAGGCGCACAAACACACGAGGAGGCAGATGCTGAAGAGTATGTATAAAAAAAAGGAGCTGTATAATCTCGTACTGTATGTGCTGTAAAATTGAGCCTTGGGGCCATTTTTTTAATCTTTTTTCTTTCCCTTAATCATAAATACAGTAAACCTGAAGGCCGTTTGGCAGCGTCTGCAGTGCGAGACTTTACAGGGAGTTGTGTAAATGCGTAAAAAAAAAGTACATTATCAAATCCTGATCCTTGTCGGCCGGTGAGAGAGGGGGAAGGATTGAAGGATGCCTCGGAATCTTTCTCTGCTGCAAAATTAACCTGTCATCACCGAAGAGACTCTGAGAAGAAATCCTGCTGACTTTCCCCTCAGTTCAACCATCTCACTTCCTTTATCTCTCTCCGGCATCTCTTTCATCTCACACTCTCAGTCCCTTCCTCACTCTGTCAGTCTCAGGATTCAAAGGAAAATAAAACAGCTTACCATGATGATAAAGGTGACAGGTCCAATAAAACTCCATATGAAATGATTATCCACACTTAGCCAGCACCTGTGAGGGAGAGACACACACTTCAGGTTGGGGCATCACACGGCAGAAAAATAATATCAGTGTTAAAATGAATGTCCTGACATTTTTGGATAATGACACCGAGTGTGTGATTTCTTGTCAATATTTAACTTGGGAGTCTTTTCAATCGCTCCCTTCACAGGCTGAACATTAACACACAGGGAAGTAGCCCCTCGTCAGACCAGGGTCTGAGACATGGTCATTAATCTATGTAAAAGGCTTTTTCAGCACTCTTCTCTTTAAGGGAGCATTTACAAACAAGAGGTCACAGGAGGGTCTTTGAGAAGAGAGGCATTAATGTAGCCCACGTCCCCCCCACCCCACCCCCGGAAAACCACAGTGTTGAGTCCGTCAGCCACTTTCTGAAATGACATAAAAAATTTAACGACTGCCCGTCCTTGGCAAAAAGGGAGCTCAATATTTTTTGGGTGAAGTCTCCGGAGACAGATATAAGTTGCCGGCAGAAACGATGAGTAGTTTTTTTTTTCAAACGTTGCCACACGCACAGGACGCAACAGGGAGTCCCACCCAGCTCTCTGCTCTGCATTTCCAAGGATTCCAAAAAAAGGCAGCACTCACGCTTTCTCTGTCCCGTAGCTCTGGTAGTCGATGGCCGCTGACACCCCGACTACGATAGCAGGGAACAGGTAACCAGACACGTAGTAGTACTTCTTCCGGGAGTATTCGCTCTCGAAGACCTCCACGAGCATGAGGTACAGCTGGACCCCCTCAAGACACATCCAGGAGAAGGAGGCCAGGAAGAAGAAGTGAAGGATCCCGGCGATGATGGCACAGCCGATCTATGGCAGAACAATAACAGATTGAGACATTAAAAGAATTCAATTTACAATTAAAAATACAATTCGGAGTTCACATAAAAAACAGTGTGATTAAAATTATTAACATGACAAGTAGTGTCTCTACAGCAGTAATTTTAAATTCTACATCACATATCCTGTGTTTTATTGAAAGCTCCTGAAAAGAAAACATTGATCGCTGCTGACAAACTCCTTCAGCACAAACATATAGTGAACTGATGTTAAACATTACTTTGTATTCATTCACTACACAGGCTCTGACTACTCACAGGTGTAGCTTCCCATCAGCATGCTATTTAAATGCCATTTGTATTTTAAGGTCAGAGTTAATAGATGCCATGATCCAAACCTTAGCTCAGCAGTCTAAGGTTTTATTCTGACAGTAAACAGAAAAAAGAAATCCTTTTGTGCTCTTCAAAAAAGCTGTGAAAATTAAAGATGAAATTAAAAAAGAGAAACATTTGTATGGGTGCCACCATGGAAACTGCAGCTTTAAGTGAAGGAGAAAAAACAACTTGTCAAGTGGAAGACACAGCCCTTTAGTAATCTATATTAATGGTGCTGTCCCACTCGTGTCGTGTCAGGGACAAGCAGGGAAGGTTAGAAACAAACAATGCTTAAAGTCTCATCAATTTCACTCGGAGAAGGTCTTCTGTTGCTTTATGGGAGCGGGAGGAGATAAAGAGACAGGGAATGAATCAAAACCAAATCAATAGGGCGCAGTCGTCCCGGCTTACCCTGGGTTCCGTCATATCGATACAAATTAGGAATATTAACTCGGCGATGAAGAGATTAATGCACAGGTTCTTGTGGATGGTGTTGCGATCGCTCTGCAGGCCCCGGAAGAAGCAGAAGGTGAAGATGCTGATGGTCAGGCAGACGAGAGACACCACGATCCCGACGCGAGTGATGACGGTGAGAAGCAACTCGTGGACCCTGTCGTTAACCTGGAGGAGGGAGAGGGTTAAAGGCAGAATTATGAAATATGATAAGGAATAGGAACAAATTAGTTATCGCATTAAGTCTACAGGGAAGGAATGAAACAGTATGATAAAACATGCAGTTTCACCAATTTCCCAGAGAATAATTCATGATTTGAGATTTAAAAGAAAATCAGGCAATTAGGGAAATTTTTATTTTTGGCCTGATTGACTTGAAGGTCAAATGTGTTCTACTGAGTGCCATTCTAGTTACTTACAAAACCATAATGAGACCTTATCAAAAAACATTTGATAATGTATTACTGATTAAGAAGAAAAAAATATTAAAAAGACAAAAAAACAGAGAGCCAGTTTGGGAAACAGAGTCTCCTCCTCTGTATCTTGTGATAACTATCACTACCTGATATCTCCCAGGTTCATACTTGTTCTTCCTTTACTCCTAATAAGTCACTCTGATGAAGGCCGGGTATCGCAATGAGTAGGTGTTTTTTTTTTTTAATCTATGCCATGTGTTAGCCCAAATAATAAATGCTTTTTAATTTTTACACAGTAAGAGTGCCTGGATTTATTTCCTTTTTGCATCAAAAAATAAATAAAATACAGACACATATATATGTTATAAATAACTATAATGTCAATCAGTAGTCCACATCACTCCAAGGCCCCACCGTCCCCTTATGAAACCACATTTAAATTCACTAGATCCAGATTTTAATTTGGATCTGCACCAAATTGCACAAACTTATAAATGTCAGTCAGGTTTCTTTCATCAAGATACATGAATGGTTCTCATGTCAATTTCCCATGTCCCACCCATCCACAAAATTTAGTAGAAATTGGTTGAGTAGTTTGTGCATAGTAAAGATAATAAAACACTTTCAAAGCACAGATAAACTTTGTTGTACTAAGGTCACAACCTGTCATAGCATTTGACAACAAGTGTCTTCATTCATTTGAGTTGTTGTGTTGTGAAGAACAGAGAATTACTTTAAAGTTTTAGATTCAAATAAACTGCATAAAAGTACATTTAGATATTTTAATTGTAATAAAATGACAGAACAGACGTGACATACTGAGATTTCACGGTGTGCCATGAGGATGGCAAAGTTGGTGAGATGGCTGCAGGAGCAGGTGGTGTGTGTTTTATTGGAATCCAGGAGTTTGCAGCCTTGGGTGGACCAGTATCCCATCATGCTCCTCTCAGAGTAATTCCAGAAGGAGCAATTGGAGTTGAAGTAGTGCTCCATCTGCAGATAACAAGAGATATGGTTAAGTGTCCAAATAATTGA
The DNA here is from genome assembly GCF_024713975.1 of Paralichthys olivaceus. NCBI lineage: Eukaryota > Metazoa > Chordata > Actinopteri > Pleuronectiformes > Paralichthyidae > Paralichthys > Paralichthys olivaceus. The sequence continues at coordinate 11,600,142 of NC_091095.1, read as the reverse complement.
CTGCCTGAAATTGAAGTACATGTAGAACACAGAGGCCATTTACCCCCTACTCACACCAAGTATTTTTCACCACAATGACATGGATGAGGATTTTTCACTTCACAGCTCTTATGAAGCAAATCATATGTTGTATCTCATTTGGCACATGCTTGCAAAATCAACCGAAGCATGGTCACGTATATGAGGCTTTAATAACAGAGAGGCATAATTGTTTGACGGCATGCCTTTGGAATTGCACAATTTTGTCTGATAAAGAATGGAGTCACGCACGGCCCTCTGGGAACTCTAGTGACAACTTTAAAAGACGAAAGATAATTGGTGCTCCAGTAATTTCATCCTAGATTGTATGGCTAATCTAGGAGCTAATTCCCCCCACTATAAAAGAAAATGGGTATCATTTATATCCCAATGTTGATTAAAGAATTAGTTTTCATTAAGAATTCACTTAGGTTCTAAAGACTCCTTTAATTTGATGTTCAATGACTTAAATAAACTGCCGACTGACCTAGTCAGACATTTACAATTCAAATTGCAGATCTCTGTCTACTCTGGATGTTCCCTCCTGGAGTTTTTTTAATATGACCTCTCCTTTCATTCCAGCAGGGACACTCACATCAATGTGCTCCAGGGTAAAAATCACCGGGTCGTTAATGAATACGCGGCTGGACTCTTTGTTGATTGAGGCGGCGATGATGTCGGAGTTGACTGCCACTGACACATTGCGGCCATAAGCCTCGTTGGCCATCTTAATGGTGGCGTTCTCTGTGCTGAGGAACTGGCCCAGGTTCTTGTAGAGGACAAACACCAGCTTGGCAACTCCTGCAGAGTGACAGAGGGAAAAAACAGAGGATGAGGAAAATCCAGCTTCTAGAACGATTAAGAAAATGTATGAAAACTGTGGTGACAAAAAATAAGCTCAAACCCACGAACATCTGGTTTTTGTCTTTTATGGGAATGGATAGAATCAGCAAATGAGATATTTTATTGACCCAGCTCAACGGTGATGGAAACATGACAACCAGGTGAATGTGCTAATTTCTTCTTTTTCCTCTTTAGCTGTCTAGAGGCTGACGCTGTATCATTTCTGGCTCAACGTGATCATTTGAACTTCTGAGTGTTGGCGCCTTTCTTAAACGCATTTATTCACGATTAAAAAACTCTCTGTTAATTTTGGTGTAAAAAAAGGTAGAACAAAGAAAAACCTTTCACCTTTTCAAAGAAACAAGCAGAGCAGAAGACATGTATCTCTTAGTTTCTCTCTCTCTTCTTTTCTATTGGTGTGTTTGATGGAGATCTTACCATTCCGGCTGTTGAGCTTGACAGTGTTGGCCGAGAGCTGGATTGAGACGCCCCCCTTGCTGGATTGTGGGAATTTAAAATCCTGAACTTGGCCGTCTGTGGTGAGCACGTACACATCCAGGACTGAATTGTGTGGAGGGCGGAAACAGGTGGGTAAAAGAAGAAAAATGGAGGGATAAGAGAAAAAGAGATATTGGTCATTAAGTAACTTTGAAAAGACTTAACTGTGGAGTACGTTGATACTAAAGCTTTCTTTGACATTTCTACACGACTTGAAATGTTGCAGAGATCAGACAATGTGTCATCAACACAAAAGGACACAGAATAAAAATGTTACAAGGTGATCATTGAATTACTAATACATGAAAACAGCCCTGAGAGAGGAGCAAAGAGAAAACCTTCATGTTCATCCTGAAGTCAATGAGGGAGGGAAAAAGAGGCTGTGGATAAGCCATGTAGTTTTTTCTGACTCACACAGACGGCTAATGTTCACATTAATGTATAGAGTTACAAGGTCTAGACGCATACATTTATAAACTAAGCGTGCGCAATCAGAGAATCCAGTCTATTTAATTGTCTGATATTCATCACTTTGTCAGTAAGCGACTCGTTAAACCTAATACACGTTGTTTTTTTCCCTTCCCCCGAGGTTTAAATGCTTATTATGAAAACAAAGTCCTTTTTCAAGTGGCGGCCTTGTTTTCTCTCTCTCTCTCTCTCGACGAATTGAAGGTAATGAAATTAACCGAGCTTTACATCAATCGAGCACGCCCGTCGCTTGCTTACCACAAACTCCTGCCTTACTTACTTATGTTGTCTGCAGGAACTTTGACGAAGGCGGGCTCCATGAGGTTGTCGGCGAGGACGAACGCCCCCTCCTCAAGAGTGTCCAACAACATGGTGGCCGCGTGCGTTTGTTCCGTGCTGTTCATGTCTTGCCAGGACTTCAAGGCTTCTGGTCGCAGAAGGTTATCGACTGTGTCCACAATGGCCTGAGTCCAGACCAAAACAAACACACACACACACACACACACAAAAAGAAAAACAAAGATATTTGAGTAACTCTGCGAAAATGAAAACAAATAAATAAATATTTGCAAGCATGAGCAGTGACATGCAGACACTGAGATGAAATGAATGAAATGCTGTGGCTTGTAGAATCACATCTGTTGGGATTAAAATGAACACGATGAGAAAATAAAATAAAGAAACTAAAAGTACATTTGATTGTATATATGAAAAAAACTATTAAATGCAGATATTTAATAGATAAGAAAGAAACTATTAACACTATTGATCGTGATATAAAAACAAACATGAGCATCGTTGACGTTGATGTGGATTTAGTTTCTTTTTCAAGGACACTGCTTCAGGTCAGACTCGAGGAGCCCATCAAGTCTAAATACAGGATATTAAGAAGATGGTCTGATGAACATCAAAGTAAAGCTGTCGAAATGATCTAATTGCAAAGTTCAGCATCTGACGTGGAGGAACTTTTCTTTTCTTTAACTTTGTACGTACTTAAAATCACTTGACTGCACAATAAGTCATTCAATCTCCCAACAAAAAGCTCTGATAAGTACAGAACTTTATCCATTCATCCATCTATTATCTATATCTTATCCCTTTGAAGGTCGTAGGGGGAGCTGGAGCCAATCCCAGCTGACATGGTTGAGAGACCTTGTACACCCTGGACAGGTTGCCTGTCCATCAAAGGGCCGACATATAGAAACAACCGTTCACTCTTGCATTCAAACTAAGGTAATATTAATAATCTGCATATCTGTGTGTGGGAGGAAGACGAAGAAAAACCCACGCAAACACTGGAAGCTGATCAGAACACCGCGACGCTGGGTTTTCTTCAGGAAATGATCAAATCAATAAGTCTAATCAGATCCTCAGTGCAGGCGACGGCTGCAGAGGTTGGGGGTGGTGGGGGCGCTTGGCGGCGGTGGGTTGCTAATGCGATGTTGCGTCAGGTTTGGCAGATGTCAGATTCCACTGACTCAACAATCTGTGTCCCACATGTCTTTCTGTCATTAGTCAAATAAGTGCAGTCATTTACATCGACAAACCCTCTCCAATGCCATCACGGCCGCAGACTTTAAATCTACATGTTGTGACATTTAAAAAAAAACAAAATGATGATGGGACATTTTTAAGGGTATAAGTGGTGCGATGACACGTGTGCATTTTTTTTTCTTTTCCTTTTTCTCTCTTTTCTTTTTATGAGCGCACGGCCATTGACTGGCTAATTAGCTCAATCCATTTTAATACCCTCCCAAAGGAGAGATCTGGATTGTGGGGGGGTGACTTTGGTGGCAGGTGTAGGACAATGAGCTCCCTAAAGGTAGAGAGTTATATATGGACAAAATACTCTGACGTGTGGACCTAACCTGGTAGCATTCAAAGAAACACGGGGAAAAAATGATTTGACCTGTCTGACCCTATTAAACAGACAGAGCTGCAGATTTACACCTTTAATTTATGAACCAAATGACCTAAAACCTACATCCTTGTGAAACAAGACCCACAATTTTGACGTTACGCGGGGGGGAAAGGTCGGGTCGAGGTCCTTGAAAAAAATAAAAGGGAGTTTGATTTAATCAGTTAATTGTGTTGGATGCAATTTTCAGCAGTGAGAGGGAAGCAAGTCTTTATAAAAAAGCAAAAAACATTGTAACAAAAGCAGCAAATTGTGAAGCGAATGAACAATGAGAGGAATGTAAGAACTGAGCGGTGTTATCCATCCAGGCGTGCAATCTTGACTGGACACTCAGAAAACATACAAAACAGAATGAAAAAAGCAAAAAGCACCATTACTGTCAAAGCATAAAAAAACACAGAGACACATATATACATCCACGAGAAGAAGCCTCAGTAACTGGACTTGACTTCTCTTTTGACTGAGAAAGCACCTTGGGTACAATTGTGTCTGTGTGTAGGGCAATTACTCGAAAACAAAAAGACAGCAGGAAGCACAGGGAGAAGAGGAGGACACAACAGTGCAGGGGTTACATGCTGCTGGACTTGGGCTGGGGGCAGATACAGGAACAGAGGAGGGGGGGTAGGCAGCAAGAAGAGTGGGCACAAGCATTGCTCCAGTACCTTCATGTATGCCCTGCATGTCCTTTCTCGTTTTTGAAGCTTTTTTTTAATTAGAAAAGAAAGAAAAAAAAAGAACATATAAAAACAGAGACATCATTTGCACAAGTAAAAAGGATTTGTAGAACAAGGTCCTGACTAAGTGCTGGATGCAAAATATTAAGTCAAAGTCCCAGCCCATCGCTTAGTGCACTGTCTGGTGTGTCGCTGACCTGCTTACCTGAAGGGTGAAGAATAAAAGGGCTTCGGCTCACATTAGAGAAATGCTGCATTTACTGACACATCGCAGAAGCATTATGAGCCAAATTATGGCCTTTACTAGAAATGCACAAAATGCTGCTATGAATACAAATGTATGTTCCTTGTCAGAGCCTGAAATCATGCAGCTATTCATTTTTTGTTCTGTTTTTCTCTTTTCCTTTGAAAAGAAAGGAACACACTCTACATGACAAACAGTCACAGCTACAAACTGTATCACTGCAGAGTTTTGGGGGAAGTGAAATAAATTTATGCATTTGTCATTTAAAAGATACACGTAAGCCCCTCGGCCAAGTGAACCTTGACTGTAGAGAGTATGTGAGATAATGGAGTTAGTATCACTGAGAGTAACGCTTTTATTTTCTGGTGGATGCGGTTACCTTGTTGAAGCTCCGCCCCGCAGAATCCTTCTCGCTGGGCCTCAGCTCCTGCAGCTGAGCGTCCAGGATGTCCACCAGCTGCTCCATGAGGCGCACGGACGAGCTGACGTCCCCGGCGAAGATGGGGCCCTTGGTGTGCTTGGCTAACTCGTTGGCCAAGTTAGCTGCATTTTCACCACTGCGAATCTGTGGAGGGGGGCGGGGGGTGGGGCCGTAGAGCGAGGTTCACAAGAATGCAAGAAGACAGACGTGGATGGTTCTTTACAGCCACGTTTCTGGCATCAATTCACACTTGAATGAGTCCTTCAAATGCCATTTATGAAAAAAGAGGGTTTAGTTTTTCTTCACGCCGGAGACGTTGCCATGGTAGCAGTTTTCTTTTTAACTGTGTGGTAAGTTGTGAAAAAAACAGGTACACAGTGAGCTACTTGCTATATCTGCTCTTAGATCTACACACATTATGCACAGCGTGGAGAAAATAGGGTTCATATGGAAGGCCTTTAACTTGGAGGCAAATACAATCCTACAAAGTCGGGTAGTATTAAAGGCAAAATATTACATGTGCAACTATTATATACAACACATACGTCACCCTTCATATCTACATTATATATGTGCTTGATGCTATATCAGTTTTTTAAATTTTGCATCTGAAGTACAGATGTTAGCCTCCGCAGCGTTTTACTTATGAAACACATATCAAAGTCCTCTTTTCTCAAATTGTGCTTTCAAGTTAATCTGACCCAGATTTACTGCAATATCTGTAACAGTGAAGTTATTCAGCGTTGAACTTCTTCATGAGGCTGCGTTTTCACTATTTTGTCTACCCTCTACCCTTTTTTTTTTTAAAGAAACTCTCTCTGCTCAGAAAGAAAACAGAACGCCATTGCCCACACAAACCTTCTGGGCGACTTGGTTGACCCAGTGGGAGGTACAGTTGCTGAGATCAGGGCCCTTCGGGTGCCAGGCCCCGGTGGAGAGGACACATAAATAAGACGCTGTGCCTGAAAGGGAAAACAAGAGCAGGAGTAGTCATGTAGAATTAATTTTACTTATGAAGTCCTTCACAGGGCAACAAAAGAATAAAAACAAGAAGAAATCCCACACAAACTACATATTTACAAACATGCAAATTCATTAATATCTTACAAATAGCCACAGAGTCTGTTTCTGTATGCAGACAGAAATATTAGCCCCTTACAGATATATTGTATAAGTTCCAATAATGTCAGAGGACAAATAATTTAAAATTTGTTGAATGTCTTGAACTACAAACTTTATTATTCCCCCCAAAAAGGTTGTTATGCCAGCTTTTGCAACAAACTCATAACATCCTAATTAGTCCTTATTTCACAAAACCAAATGAGGTTTGCACGTCTCTACGCTCCGAGAGAAACAGCTGGGTCCTATTTCCTGCAACACAGCCGTTACACATCGCTTCATCATGTTTCGACCTGCGATGACACAGTTAAAACCTAAAAGCATAACAAAGTGTTTTTACCACTGAAACTGATGCTTGTTACGGATAAAAAAATATTGTGTGCCAGGATATCAGACAGATCTAACAAACCGTACAGGTCATATCGAAAGCAGCGACTACACGGCCCTGAGGTGAGAGGCGGCGGGGCGGGGGCGGTTGCCTGTTTACCTCGTGTTCCCTTGGGGCAAGGTCGCTCCACCAGCATGCCCCTCTGGGTCTGAGGCCACATTATGTCTCTCTTCTCTGTGGCTTCGCAGAAACGCTCGGGTAAAGGGAAAGACTCCAGAGGTGGAGGGGAAGTCGTCTGCGGGATCACGGGAGGCAGCTTGGGCGCTCCCCTGCTGCCCTCCTTCAGCCCTGTTGTGGTGGTGGTGTTTGCCACGCCCCGGTGCGCCGTGGTCGTGGTGGTGGTGGTGGTGGTGGTTCTCTGAGGCTGCGGGGACATGGTGACTTCTGACTGTGGTGGAGCTGAGAAGAAAGAGAGGGTGGAGCAGTATTATAAAACTATTTCATTATTGGAGTTTGATTCTCACAAGGACATATATTTAACTTTATGAAAACACGATGTAGTACAGGGAATAAAAAAAAAAAGCAAATAGCAGTATCACCTTTGGAGTCGGTGCATTTGTATGGGACCCCTGGGTCAGATCATGGTTTATACCAAGTGAAGGGAAAACGGTGGCAGGAGTTCAAACCCTGACCTTCTGGTACCCACGTGCCCCACAAAACTTTAATGGTACGCCCGGCGAGAACCATTCCTAATTTTTCTCTCAAAATCTAACAGTGTAATGCTTATAAACCCAAAGTATCCTGTTGTGTAAATTGCTGCTAAGTGCTTTTGTGCAACAAGCGTATTTGCCTTCCCGTTGACTATGGCTTATCCAAGGCACTCAGTCTGCAGCGAACAAGACGATAATTACAGAAACATCCTCCGGCCTGGCAAATTGCTCTTGCCTGGGAGATTTTGTGGCATGGCTGATTAAATTTCACCAGAGCAACAGAGAAACCTGGATGTGCAGTGGCAGCGGAGCCTCGAACCTTAAGTTTACAGTTGTTTCTCAGACTCTGATGAAACAGGTGCGCAGTAACTCATGCAGCGCCCCGGGCAAAAACAATATGTTTCCTGAGAAAGGAGAAAATAGTGCACTCCTTACATTTAACATGAACCACTAAGGAAAAAACTATGAAGACATTTTTCATGTGATGCAGCAGAGAGACGTGAGCAAGCCACTATAATTACAAATCATAAAAGTCGAACATAAGGGAGTTTTCATTGATGAAATGTGGATAAATAGGAGCTGTTTTATATCAATCTGCTGCAAACCTCCAAGTACACAAAGAAAAACATCCCTTAAAAAAGGAAAAGCTCTATCAGTCAAAGGGGCTCTGATTGGAATGCAATGCACATACTGAATGTAATCACATTTGAGTACTTTGATTTCCTCCATTAGGCTGCCTGTAGAGCATGCAGAGAATGTGAAGAGGTGCTGTTGCGCTGCTCGAGCGGAGCACTGTCGCTCTCTGTGGCACAACGGCGAGCGAAAACACTGAAGAGACGCCGTGACAAAGAGAGGAGCGAGTCAGAGGCAGGACAAGGGGAAATATATATAGATGGAGAGAAAGAGAGAGAGGTGGGGGGTGAGAGAAACAGATGCACACAAAGGAAACAACGACGGGAAAATTCAGGAACAAATGCGGCCAAGCAGCAGGAGGAGAAGACAGTTTCTGTCGTCCAGCGGATTCTGGGGGGATTCTAATGGGTCAGGCTGATAGCAACCCCCCCCCCCCAAAACACACACACACCTCTGCTACTATCACCGTAGGCCCCAAGGTGTGGATGAAAGGCTTCAGCACAGTTGAGCTGAAGGGAAATCGTCTTTGAGGCTGCCTGCTACCTGTGGCGAATTAGGCTCTATTGACCAGAGGAGATGACTCTGTGTTCTCCCTCCTGGTGGGGGCTATGGAGCTACACACACACACACACACACACACACACACACACACACACACACACACACACACACACACACACACACACACACACACACACACACACAAGCAGGTGAGGTGACATGAAGGTGTACACAGCTGACTGGCTGTTTTGACACCGAGCTGAAGGCAGATTTGGCTGGCTGGCTTCACCTCAGCTTCGTCTCGCCTCTCCTCCTCTACCTGCATCCTTTTACTCAACGGTGAAATCCTCGGCCGCTCGTCCTGTCACAGCGGTTGAGAGAAAACCTGTGCTTAGTGTCCTCTCTGCACTAGCATTTAGCAGGCTGGGAGAAATGCCTGTCTCTATTCTGCACCAATACCCTTTTATTGCGATAACCCTTGTTTTTTTGTCACGACTCACTGAGAGGACTCACAGAGGTGAAAGTAATCGTCACAGGAAAAAAAGACATGCAAATTTCACTCTCGCACTGCTGTCTGAAAGGAAACGATTGTGTGTCGACAGAGCGAGTAAATTATTATCATTGTTGCTTTTTAAACATCTGGGTCAGAGTTGCTTGGCAAACTTCCAGAATATTCCCAAGAAACCACGGGGCCCTTTGTAGGTTTCTAGTTTCCAAAGTATGAAAGATGATAGAGGATGAGACGGAAACCTTGATAGGTGGGTAGTTTAGGATCCAGACAGAAATAAAAATGAAAATCAATCAGCGTTCGGCAGCGTGATATAAGATGAAGGGCCTGCGACTACAGCCAATAAATCAAAGAGGCATCTGCTGTGATCCGAGCACATTCCTTTAGCATGTCAACTAACAACTGTATCTTGTCTACACTCCTCCGTCAAGAGCGGCTGCTTGTCGTGGCTTGCCGGGGATGTTGAGCTCCGAGCTCTAGTTACAACATGTACAATGACATTTCTTTGAAGTGTTTTTTTTTTCTTGTTACCTGCTATCAACGAAACTGTGGCGGTAATTAATGTCCGACTCGGTTAATACAAGGCAATAACTAATGGGACTTGGCTCTACTGAAGCTTTAGAGGGGGGTTGCCCCATAGCAAAATGGATGGTTTTGGGTTTGGGAAAGGGGCGTGTGGCGGATTTGCTAATCCAATGTCTGTGCGACAGGGAGAGAGAATAAAAACGGTGCTGGTATTGCTAAAAGTCATGTGCACCATCACAGAAATACATCTGTCAGTAAACAGCTTCATTAACAAGAAACATTATGAAAAGACAAAGTAGAAGGGCTAGAATAATCCTGTAGGGAGGTTTCATTTCATGTTTGTGATGCAAGCTAATCCTCTTTCCTGTGTGAAAAAGAGGCTAATGTGAATGTAGGCTATGCTTCCCAAAGAGATCCGTGCATAAACAATGCAGCGTCTCTCTGACCACTGCTGTTCCATGTGTACGTAGCGTGTCAGACCGTAATCCTGCCAGCAACACAATAATCTTATTACCTTTATGACATAGCTTGGTTTAATTTAATCCAATGAAAGCTGCGAGGAATTAACCCGCAGGTATTAAACCGGACACTCCTCTAGGCCGTCCACTTCCTCTCATAGATGTCTGAGTGGATACGTTTATATTGCGAGTCAAGCCTGTGAGGGGATGTGTTGCCACTAGTGCTGCTGCAGTGTTTTCCATACCTTTTGTGATGCATAACACGGACCAGATCTTTCTGTTCTCCGCGGTGGAAACACACGTCTGTGCAATATTCCTTTGATTATGACAAAAGGAGCAAATCCCAAGTTTGGGCTATATAGGACAGGCTCCTTGATTATTATGTCTCTGCTGCACTCAGCCCTAGGGGAACCTTCAATTAGCTGTCACAGAGTGTGAGCGCATGCAGTGCTGCTCTCCAAAGAGCCCCCCTCCCCCCGAATAGTTGGGACAGACATATTCATAACCTGTTTGTTTGATTGGACGCCCACACGTTGTTGCACTTGACTGTATCTCCGATGTTCTGTTATTACCACTGGGGGTTAGAGGTCTGGGATTGATGACAGACATTGAGACAGGAATCCAGGTGAGGAGCGTGGCTTTTCGAATGTTGTCAGAGCATATGCATACATGTACGCATTCACACACAAGCACACGACATCAGTGCTCTCAGATGAAGCCCAGATGAGCCTGTACCAGGACTCAGCAGTCATGCCGCGGTGACAAATGAATACTGACAGCGCGTGCGTCTTTTATATTATGCTTAATAGCTTCACTTTTAGTCGGCGCTGCATGAATGTTCATCAGGGTAATGTTTCAAAAACATTATCAGGTGCTGTTTATCTTGTGAGGGAAGCAGGAAAAATGGGAAGGGAACATGCATTTAGCATTTCTTTCAGCTAATTTGCCACATGAAAAGTTAAAATAATCATTAGAGCTCCCTCATCCCCTCCTCTGTCATGCAATAATCTGGTGATGTGAAACAAGGCCCTTCAGGAGATCCACCTATTAGCTCCATTTTTGTGGGGACACTTATTCTGTGATAAGATTGAAAAATCTTTTCTACACTTTATCTGCTTGACATAATACTCGACATCCCAAATGCAGCGAAAACTGAGGCGCTGTCTTGCCAAATTAGCGTGTTCACCCTGGTGTCTTGTTTCCATCACCGCCAAAAACCTGTGTCAACTGCAAAGTCATTTGACCCGGGAGTGAATGCCGGTTGAATCCATTCCCATCACAGACAAAAACCAGATGTCAGGGAGTGTTAGTGAGTTTTTTGACCAGTGGAAAAAGGCCTTTACATATGAATCCTGGGTGGTTTTCTCCTCCTAATGGAGAAGCAATAGCAAATGTTTAAAAAGTCAATGGAATCCTGAGCAATTCAAAGTCTGATTCTGCCATTAGAAACAGTGTTTGTGTGGGGACCGGGAGAATATAGTGGGTGGACAATAAATTAATAACCCACTGGTTTTCAAGTCGTTCAGCCGAGTGTAGATTAATTGAAATAAGGTGTTGAAACTGTGAGAAAAACAAAAAGAGTAAATTATTCCCTGTGCTAATGCTGCCACTGAAATGTCGGCGTTTCAAACGTGCACTCACTCAGTCCTCCCTCGGTGCAGCCACGCTGATGGAAGTGGAGCTGTTCTTGGGTATGAAATAGTGTGATGATTTATAATACGTTTGTGATGCATTTTGATATCTACCAATAATAACAATAATACACAAAGGAAATTGGATTACACGTCTTTCGCTCCGTGCTGCATTTGTTGCCGTGGAGGGGGGAAGCATGGTGTGATTGCTTGTGCATCAGCAGTAAATATGAAGAAAGCTGAGAGAAAATTCGTATAATTTCCCACGAGTCATGTCCTTGTGAGGGTGTGTACAGTGCATGTCCATGTCGTGGGGAACAGAACCTAATAGCTGGATTATGTTATTTACTGCTCTGTCCAATATTTCTCTTTCCCACAGCACAAACACATTGATTCACATGGGCGCAGTCAGTCAGAGTACTCCCACACATACACATTGGAGCGCAGACATTCTTATAAACACATGTACACATTCGTATACACCCTCACACACAAAATGACACCAAAGTATAGAGAACAGACACAGCAGCTGCCAGACACCAGCCTCCGTTTCCCCCCCCCCCTCTTCTTCTCCTTGCAGCTCTCTCGGTACAGTACGTGCCTCAAATTTCAAGCATTAACTCTTAAGTGTGCCAAGCGGACTGATATTTAATGCTGCACACACAGGAGGGTGTCTATTTCAGGGCTGCTCATACACACTTGCACACAGATTTACATCCGCTGGGCTGCGAATACACACATTAACACAGCAGCGCGGCACGAAAAGTCCCACAAACCTGCACGTATGCATATGAGGGAAAACACAGACATAGGTGGACGCAAAATTCAGCCTGCTGTAAAAGAAATCTCAAAGAAATGTGTCAGGGAGTGATGGGGGGGTGAGTAATAATTATTTTTATATGCCTTGTTTCACAGACGTTCAGTAATCAAACAAGAGGCTGTGGATCCATTTGGCTAAGGGGCTCAGTGTAACCATAATCACACCCCCCCTCTCTCATGTCTTTGTGACATCCTAAATCATAACCCCAGGTTTTGCTGTTGCCCACATACTTTGTCAGCAGATCATTCGGCCGCGCTGTGCACACTCGTTTAACATCAGCAGGTGAGACGTTCCGGGAGAAGTGGTAACTAGCAGCTAGGGACTGAGAGAAATCATTATCCAGAGGTGTGTTTTTGGATATGGGATGAAACCATCTCCCCCCCTCCCTCGTGTGGCAACAACTGGCCGTCTTGTCTCCGCGATGTTCGGCGCTGGAGGAGCGGCAGAGATCACGATCGGATTTCAGAGGAAACAGGTGACCCCCCGACCTCATGTGCTGAGTAGCTGTTATTGCCACCAGACACCAGGGTGGTTAGGTATTATCCCACGATGTAATATCACAGACACTGTGAACAAGACTGTAAATCCCCATCGTGGGATTTCCCCCCCTTTTTATCGCCCCAGTTAAATTCACCCCCGATATCGTAACCGAGAACGAGACCAGTGGGTCATGGTGTAGATGGCATAACGTCACACTATGTCATAAAATGGTGGTTAAAAAAGCTACATGGGAGAAATAAAGAATGGAGGCTGGCATATAGGGAGATACAATAGTCCAGCAGTGAAGATGGAGGCCTTTTGCTGAAGATACGCTCCCCAATAGTGTCCTAACGTCTCAAAAATACAAAGATCTACGGACGAATTTAAGTGCTATAAACCAAGGAACTTGTTGAATTAGCCTGTTCCTGCTACCACCACACAGGTCTGCCACAAGTGAAGCTCATTTTAGAGGTGTTTGGTCCGGTTCATGCAGCTTAGATCTGGTAAAAACGTGAGAAAGAACCAGAAAAAAGTTCACAACTTCGACTGATGTATTTTAAATGAGAAGAAATTCAACTATTACTGCTGCTACTCCTGCAAGAAACACCACTTTTCAAGAAGTCTGGCTCAATCCAGAGCAAATTAAGACAAAATATAATTTAAGACGAGACCAAAAAATGTTTTATCAGGATTTGCAGAGAAATAATATCCTGTAAATATAAATATCTACCAATCTGCTCCAGCAGTGAACTAAAGTTTCTGCGTCGTGTGCGATCCCCTTATTGTCATGTGTGCGTGATGGTCATTTTTGTCCTGTTAGTGTGTGTGTGTGTGTGTGTGTGTGTGTTTACAGTTTTCCAAAGGCACAGCAAAGGATTTACTTAAATCCTGTCATTAAGTGCACGCCGCTCTCATCGGGCATGATTTGAACAGTCTGACCAGGACTTAAGCCGGAAAGAAGCCAAACAGACGCATATATGGGTATACAGTATGTGCACGTATCCAGATGTAAGACACAGCTCACGGGTGATCGCGGAGGAGGTGAACTGAGGAGAACAATGAGCATCTACAGGCAGAAGGAGGGAAGATAGGAAAAAAGAGAGAGTGACCGAAGAGAGAAACAGCTGCAATAGAGAGATAATGAAAGAGAGAGATGGAGGCAGACAGGGAGAGAAACAGCAAGAACAAGAATATGACAGGGGGAACAGAAAAACAAAAACAAAGAAGGTGATTTTCCACATCAATAAACTCTGCTTTCACACCGTTGTCCACTTGGGCAGCTGACAGAGGGATGGAGAGAGGAAAAGAAAAGAGAAATGAAGGGGGGGGGGGTGTTCTGTCAAAGCAAAGAAACAAATTGGCCGTTTTAACAGATCCTGATCTGTTCCCCTGCACCAATGTCACACATGTAGCAGCCAGAAGTCTCAGCCATTTTACCACCTGAGATGGCTGTGAAAGATGTTGACGTTAAAAGTATCTGTGTGTGTGTGTGTGTGTCTGTTTTCACTCTAAATGTTGCCATGCACAAGTTGACCTCTATATAAGCACCCCAGAAGACGGGAATGAATCATGGTGGCGCTTATTCGTGAGTTGTATATTCATCAGACTATGAGAGGCAGCATCTCTGGGGCGGCTGCTAATGCCTGTGACTCACAAGCGTTGGTAACAGCTGAGCATTTTTGCATTGTAAAGCACTTTCTGAACACGCAACTACCGGGCATTGTTTTGACCACATGCAGAGTTTTATAAGCTAATTGGCATGTCTCTGCACCGAGTCGCAACTTATAATTTCAAACAAATTGGGTCATTCCCTCCCTTACGATCCCCTCATGCAAATGTATAATTTGAGGGTGCAGCAAAGATTGAAACTGTATGCAAATGTATTGACATTTGAACAATTAAAGAGGAGGTCTTGATTTGTGTGGGTGTTAACTGCAGCACTGGGGGCTTTTATACGGAAGTGATTCAGAATCTAATTTTGCAACAAGGGATAAATAAAAGGTTTCCAGGGCTCACCTGTGTCCCATCGTTCTGTTTGTGCATACTTCTGGTAAAAAATAGCTTTTGATATGCTTACTCAGTGGTTTGAGACCACATTTCAGAGCCTGGCGTGAATAAATGGTCCATAGAAATTGGTGCATAATGTGTTTTCTCGGGGAAAACCTCATTTAAATCAATTTAATCATCTCATTTACAATATGCAACAAAGGAATATGTCTTTCTATTAGATCCTATATGCAAGAGGGAAAGCAGGCATGAAGCCCTGGTTAAATGAGTGGATTATTGCGCTGTTGGTCAAAGCCAAGAGAGGGACTTACTGACCCATTTAATGTCCACTTCCAGTGAAGCCGCTTGTTGGATGTGACCCCATCTACTCCCCCATAATCCTACAAGAGATGATCTTGCCTCGACACGAGCAACGTTATTGGACTTGACAAGTACCCAACTGTCTGCCACACAGGGTCTCAACATCACTTTGATGTGATTGAATTTCATGACGGAGCAAATCATGTGACAGACGTCTTTGTGCATTTGAAAAATCGGGAAAAAGAAGAAGTAGGAAGTGCCGTGCATGATAGCAAATACACACAGTGTCAACCTTGCTCCCCACAAATACATTGTTGACTAATCATCTGTGCGTGCTCTGAAATTCTCTCGAAGAGGAAAATTCTGCGTTTAAATGCAAAACCTGAAGATCGTCTGTCTTTTCTTTTGAAGAAAAAAATCCAGACAATTAACACAGCTTGAGCATCTCCATTAATAATCACCCATGCTGTGTTGTATTAACAATGGTTCCTGCATGCTAATGTTCTGAGCTTTTCATGATGTGTTTGCAATAATTTGAACAGAGCTGAAATGTTATTTTTTCATTGCAAGTTTTCCTTTAGGCAGAACGCAGTTCAAAAACACATACCTTTGACTGCTACCACCACAGAAGCATTGTTGCGGCTCGGTTTAGTGCTTAGTGAAGCAGACATGGAGATAGAGCAGAGAGGGCGTCCAGTGACAGCCAGAAAAAGTGCCATCATTTATGTGCCAACATCAGCCGTGTGGGAGGACAAGTTTATTGACATCTTGATGATCATCTTGGACAATTCTCCCTTCGACACATCAACTGCATCGCAACATACATTAGTCAGGGGTGGGGCCAGACTCATTTCTCCTTCGTCAGGAAAAGAAAACTGATTCCTCATTGACCATAAAATAAAGATGTGTGAATACGGGACAAAATAGTGCACAGTATGGTGTTGGGACTTAATACTAGTAACCAAAAGCAACATTCTGTGATGTTCATGTTATGGCACCAAATTATCAACTACGCTACCTCTACCACCAACACTAGCCAGTATACACCGGGGTCAACGTTAGCAGGTATACGGTATCTTTTTCAGCGAATAATTTCCTATTGCCAGTAGGAGTTTGCCTCTCTGTTTGCCTCTCTGTTTTTCCCCCCAGTGTAAAACAGAAGCTCTCCCACCTCACCGTCTTGCCAAATTGCCACGTTCACCCGGGTGTCATGTTTCCATCAGTGCTGATTGAAGGTGATAAAAACCTGTGTCTACTGCAGACTCATTTGACATGGGAGTGAATGCTGATTGTATCCATTCCCATTGCAGACAAAAGACAGATGTTAGTGGGTACTGGTGGGTTTTTTGACCAGTGAAAAAGAGGAAAATTAGGGTTAAGTTCTCTGCAGCCGTTTCTCTGTAACACTCAATACTGCACTTTGCGAGTTTGAAGTTGATCTGATGAGCAGTTTCTGATATACATACAGATTTCTGGATTCATTAGTAGGATACTCTACAGGATGTGGAGTGGGTGCGGGTCTGAATGTGAGGATCAACAATGTTAGGCATGTTTCTCCTGCACGCAGGCACAACACACAATAAAATGAATGCCGTCTCATTTCAGGGTAAAGCCTCTGATTTCGCTATCGGTAATCAGCGTCCATTCAACAGCTGAATAAATCAATGGAGCGTGCAGCCTATCTATACGCAGCTTATTCCAAGAATCCATAACAGCCATGCTGAAAAAATAAAAGGTGTTGTGGAGGCTGCTGCTTGACTGCTTGATAATCAGTTTACTGTATAGGAAAATATAATGGCATGCAGAGACATGCTCAGATATAATTTTACTAGGGAGTAGAAATGGGTAATATTATGACAATTTTATAGCAGCAAATTCAATTCAAAGTAAAAATCAGCTCATTTAAAATTCTCGGCACAAGTTTGTGGAATTATTTTTTGGACATGACTAAAATAAGGACGTTATCTGACTGTGGCATATTCCTGAGCTGTTCTAAATTAACTTGTTACATGCAAATATTTAATATTAAAAACCGTCCAACTTCAAAGATGTTATTCAGAGTTGGAAAAATAAAAAATAAAATATTTTTTAATCTTGTTTCTCATGGTTGTTACAGGATTTTACTCAGTGTACCCCCTGCATCTTAATACTGCTTTCAGACCTGGACTGCGTTCTTTGTTACCGTCAAGCTTTCCTCGGTCAGGCTAGATTGATGAGGTTACACAGGCTGAACTGGATTTAGCCACCATAACCCATGCTTGCCCCATCAATAAGAGATTGGACGTGCAAACACATGAACAAATATTGAGCTCTTGGATAATCTGTGAAAAGTTGCTTGACCTCCGTGGCTCATTACTGACTGCGTTAAACATTACGTGGACTTAGAAGTCTGGGTGTGGAGGGGATTAGAGTAATTACTGTTATTATAGTCTAAGCATAAGGACTATAGCAAGTCTAGGCTAGCCTCCCCTCAGCTCTTGACAGCTAAATTAAAAACATAGTGTATGTTTTTAATGATATGACCCAGGGTGATTGATCCATCTCCCTTGTGTCTTCCATCTCTTTTGCTCTCAGACAGAACTTTAAATCCTGACAATCTTCCCTCAGAGTGTGTGGAATATTTCTTTTAATGGCCGATGGAGAATTGGAGCTTCAGTGTCACTGGGAGAATAATCTAACCTTGCCCCAGGCGAGACTTTGCACCTGTCCAGGCATGTATGTTTCCAGGGGTGAGAGTATACCTCTCTCTCCCGGTCTTACACTCTAAAAAAAGGCGATATGCTAGCAGGGGTCCCTCAAGCCTTAGCACCAGGGACTCAGGGAACACCCAGACGGCAAGCCTCCCAAATCCCTGTGATGCTGATCCCTTATGATATGGTAGCTGGCTTTGAGGTGTTGTTTACCACACAGTTCCCCCCTGGGATAATTTCCTACACTCCAAAGCTTTCGTAACATATCTAGCACATATTAGATTCTAAATTAAAAATCAGTCAGCTGTGACACTTGATACATAGATGGGGAATACCAAAGGAATATCAAAGCGCACTTGACAGTGACTAAAATTACGATTTCAGCAATGCAATCTAACCATTATTATCTGCAGGAGAACTGACTGGGGGCTGGGTTCTTACCATGTGCTGGATCAGGTGAGCCAAACTCCAGATTGTACCTCAGGATGTAAAAATTATTCCACACATAGAGCTGGTTATCTCGCGGATTATAATCCACAGCTGCAATGTACTGGTACTGGTTGGGAAAGTGGATATCAACGTATTCCCCACGGTTCTGTTTGGTGTTGTATATGTAATCGATCAGGCTCTTGCTGACCTCGCTCTCATTGTCTTCATAGGTGGAGCGGACCACGTACAGTACTCCACAAACCATGAAGGCATTGGAGGCTGAGCGCTTATCATAGGCCGTGTCCCAGGTAGCCTCGAAACGTAACGTGTAGGGGTTCAACTGGCTGATCACCATCATGCCATTGTTCTGCTCCGTGGCGTAGATCACCCACAGCCCGTTCTCGTCGACCGCCAGATCAATGTCTGTTTTGCCGCCCCACTTGTAGGGCGACGTGTCGTGGTAGTTTGCGTTATTGATGATCGCCTCGCCGCTTTTGATACGAGTTCGCAGGTCAAACTTCACGATGTTGCGCGTACGTTCCTTGTTGAAAAACACAGCACCATCGTAGACCACGAATCCGGTCCCATCCACCCGGTGGGGCAGCTTGTAGGTAACGGTTTGCCGGGCATTTTGGTAGTCATCCAGGGAGGAATACTCAATGAGAGTGTCTGTCCTATAAGGAGTCCAGGGCATGAAGTAGATTTTGTCGCCGGCTTGCAGTGGGTCTTTGCACCAGGCGCCAGCTTGTTGCTCCGCTTCAAATATAAAGGAAGGCTCACCGACAGCTTTCAGAGTCCCAGGACAAATAAAAACTGGTAATGGGAGAAGAGTAGAATAAAAAAAGAAACAGTAACAGGTTAACAGGTGAAATATAACACAATGAAAAACTATATATGATATCAATAAAATGTCTAATGACTTCATTTTATTTTACAGGTTGTCCGAGAGGAGTGGGGACAAACACACATTGAAGAGTGGCCAAAACGACTAACAACTATAGCCAATATTCACAAGCAGTGTGCGGATTTTGGTTTTGTGCATAGAAAGAAAAAAAGAAACAGGAAAGTTAATTAAGCATAATGTTTTGATATATTAAGTAGTCTGAAAAAAAGAAGCTTGGCCTCATTGACATTTACTGTTGGGAATAGAACACAAATGAGGGGAAATAGAACAGAAACAAAACTTAACGAAACAATCGGTCCTGTAAACAACAGCTAAAGTCAAACGGCAACAGACGGGAGAGGTTATGAGAGAGCAGGAGTCGGCAGAGTCTGCAAAATGTGTGCGTGCACCTAGACATTGGTTGGTTGCACCACCTTTGCTACCGTATATACCTGAGAGGGTTGTCATTACAGAGTGGTGCAAATGTCACAACCATTAAAATTAGAAAGTAAAAGAAAAACTTTCATTAGGGGTGTTTGGGCTTTGAGGCATAGGAGGCATAAGAGTCGACACAGGAAAGCAGCAAGTGGTCAGGTGAGAATAATGGGGAGAAGAGTGAGAGGGAGAGTAGAAAAAGCAATAGCTTGGAAAAAGGGGCCAAGAAACACTGTTACCATGGCATGCTTTGGAAAAGGGTTTGGAAGCCAGGCAATACGAGATTCTGCTGAGTAGAGAAAGCACCCAGGGAGAATGAGGAGAGGAAGCCCCTATGGACTGCAGCCAATATACCCCCATTTACATCTTTTGGCTGCCTTTTTTTATGGCCAGCCTTACTTCGCTTGTCGTACAACACTAGCCATCAATATTACAGTTAGGGGGGATTCTATAGATAACGTCTGCGATGGGATTGTAGGGGCCACCACGGGAAAATAGGTAGTTTACAACCAGATGCCACAAAACAAGGGAGCTAGGGTTTGGATCGTGTCTGTTATTTACCTTTTTGCTCCACTTCTATTTTAAGCGTTGGAAGAGAGAATGAAAGGGGTGCAAGGGGAAAAAAAGAGGTTAATATGAATTAACTGTCATCGCTAGGTTACACATGCAGAAACATGTTATGAGACATGGACAAAGACAGGTACACCTATTCAGAGAAAAGGAGGAAAACAGAGAAAGTTGACACACAGCCGCCGGGGTCCTGTCTAAGAAAAATGGTTGGATCAGTAGATTGAGAATGGTGGCAGTTGGTTGTTGGCCCAGTGGTGGGTGGACTTTTTAATTTTAACTATTTACTATTAGTGATTGCACAACTTCAGTCAGGTTCAACATCTGACATTCACAGGGGATGTTATTTTTATTTAATACACAGGATATCAATTCTGTGAATTCCTGTAGGACATTATCTCCATGAAGTTATAAATATGTTAAAATCATGAGTCAATAAACATTAAGAGACTAAAGGCTCATCCTGTTAATGTTACAGGAGAACATTTAGATCTACCTCATCATTTCAATATGAGCTGAGTGATATGGCCAAATTTTTATTATATCTAAATAAAAATTTAAGATCAGCCGATATAAAAAAAATATGACAATAAATGTCACATTATTATTTCTTTTAACTT
The DNA here is from genome assembly GCF_024713975.1 of Paralichthys olivaceus. Lineage (NCBI taxonomy): Eukaryota > Metazoa > Chordata > Actinopteri > Pleuronectiformes > Paralichthyidae > Paralichthys > Paralichthys olivaceus. The sequence continues at coordinate 11,579,414 of NC_091095.1, read as the reverse complement.
TAATGACTGATTTTTGAGAACTCTTCTTAATGAGCAGACAGTGACAAACACTGGATAAAAAGCATAACATTTCATAAATCTGAGGTTGATCAATTATTTACAAAATGCATAAGAAATATATTGAGATATATATATATATATATATATATATATATTGGAATTAAGATATACTTCTATTGATGAAAGTTATATTGAGATAATTATTGATACCATTTTTATTGTTAATAATGTATGTTGAACATTTTTCATATATTATTTAACTTTAGTTTGGTTGAAAAGTCAAACCAAGTATCATCTAAACTGTGATCTCTATACATCTACCCACCACTTTAAACCAGTTAAAAAACTTAAAAAATAATAATAATAAAATATAAAAAAAACAAACAGTAAAATTAAATTAAAAGCAGAAGCTTCATTTTTCAGTGTAGATGAATGTCTATTAAAATAAAGATAATAAAACAAATTAAAATATATTATATGATAAACATTTCATTTACTATTATGCACCAATATGACACCTGACTAATGACAAGAAAGTACAAATCTTACTTAGCCGTGTCTACAACCCAATGCTGGTCTCTAGCAGGTTATCAATGTAAATCACTGGAGCAAAATACATGAATATAAACTATGTGCACTCACTGTTGAAATATTCCACAACACTGTGTTTCATTTGTTCAGCTATTTTGTGCTTTTTAATGCTAATCCACTATAATTTAGCCAACATGGGCACAAGATACTCTGAATAGAGCTACACTCAGGAGTCATCACCCAGCCATTTAAATATCAGTGGCTACTTTATAAAACATATCTTAATATTTAAAACATTAAAAAAAACATTAAGTGCATCATCATTCCATGAAAAGCAACATCTTATTTTGGAACCGCAACTATAAGACTGCAAAAATTCTTGAGAAAATTATTTAAGATGCAATAAATATTCTTCAGAACAGACATGTTTCTCAGGGTGGTCTGAAGCCCAGGTCAGAAAATCGACCGTTCAAGACAATTCAACTCTACTGCTTGGTGTTCACTTAGCAAGTTATTGACAGAACGTGAGAGAAGACGAGTATTGCAGAAAAAAATCTGCAGTCATTAAACTATTCTTCTTCTCATGTTCAACTGTTTTTTTGAGAGTTATGAAAAACATTTTTTACATTATAAGAATTCTACAAATGTGGACTGATTTGGACACTCGGACATCACTACATTTGAGATGTATTCTTTCAACAATGCAGTGAACATAGTAGTAGAGTTTATATACAGCAGTCCTCTCTCATAAGTTGAAATACTAAATGTAGCCTACACATTTTGGGCCAGTTTGCAGCATGAGATAATTGGAGCAATCTTAAATTAGGTTCCTCTTGAATCCTGCAACCCTCAAGTTCCAATTAGTGTGGGTTCATATGAGACTTTGGATGTGCGGTAACTGATGAGTCTGACGTAGGCTTCAGTGGAAAAAAAAAGAGATTCAATGGGATCCGTGAAAAAAACATTTCGCCATTCTCCAGAAGAAATTCAAGTGTCTTGCAGCTAACTAAGAGATCAAACAGGGATGGGAAGCAAACAAATTAATATCAGTTGAGTCAGAGGAGCCAAGGAGAGGTCAGAGAGAAGATGGTGTAATGCAAATCTGGAAAGAAAAGGAGAACACATGACAGAAGACCTGATGACGTTAGTGGAAATGGAAGAATTGAAATAGCAATCAGTGTGATCAGAAATCGGTCACTGGGTGAAGAGAGTGAGTCAGAAAGCCGAGGAGGTTTCCTGCAGATTGCACAGGGGGAAGGGAAGAGAGTCAGACACTTTTAATTTAAGCAACATATTAACAAACACATACGACACATCCCATCCAGACTAACCCCAGACACCCGAAACTTTTCCCACTAAACTGACTTTCTAGAGCAGTGGTTCTCAACCTGGGGTCCCAGAGGGGTCACAGGATAATTACTGAGGGCTGCCAGATGCTTGTGGAGAAAAAACAACAACATTTTTTTAAAACTACATCAAATCATACCTGGGATATAATTTTCCTTATAATTGCTTTTATTGTGTAAGACAAAGTGGGAGTGCATGTCAGTTTCTACTTATTTTTATTTATTTGTTCTCTCTTTATCCCACTGACGTCTCCTTTCTGTCTGTGGTTTGGCTACAATGGGGGGGAAATGGAATTAGGGCCAAAAGTTCTATTTAAAACCATGAAGAACAAGAACACTGAGAAACCGACTAAGTGATGTGTTCAGTCCATCTGTCTCTCTCTGTCTGTCCTTTTCTTTTTCTGTCTGTCTGTCCATCTATCAGCTCTGTTTCAGTAATATGGACAGTGCCGCACCTGCACCCCCTAATTTAGTTTATACTCATTTCACAACACAAACACCCACATGCTCAGCTGTAATCATATGTCAAAAATATTTAGTGACAAAAAAGCACTAAACCACTCTCCAGCATCTACTGGGACATGTGGCTAAAGAGATGCAGACAGTTTATGAGCAATAAATGTGTTTAAACTGGTGGGTCGTGACTGGAAAAGGATGAGAACCACTGCACTAGGAAGTTCCTGCGTTCTACCAAATACTTCTAATCTAATTATACAGGCTATAGATTAATCAGGTGTTGCATCTCTATATAGTTGAATGTGTGCTGTCAACTAGAGACTTAGTTTGTGGCTCCTTTGTTAAAGTTATGGATCATGTAAACTGAATAAAAAAAGGGTATGAAAGTAAAAACAAAAACACCACAGGGGACCCAAAACTCATGCAGTTACAGTTTAACTTTAATTTGTATAATCTGGCCATCGCTATCACATGGAGCTGAGGGTTTATTGGAGCTAGCATGTGATAAAATAAAAAATAAAATATTATCATTGAGGGGCTCACTGGCACTATTCTCCAGGTTTACAATGGTGGAATAAGGATGGTTACTTTTAACTTTTCCCCCATCACAAATAGATTTCAAAGAGAAGGCGTGGTAAAGACACATCCTGGATGTCACGTTGCCTCAATCCCAAAAAACATACTAGAGCCAATTCAGAGGTGACTCTGTGCCAAGGCAACATTACATCTACAGCTGGAAAGTGAAGATAATGCTGCTAATGAGGGCAGTTCATGGCAAGAACCAAATTACGAAGCCAAAAGGATGAAAATGGTGCACATGTATTCAACTTTTTGCAAAGGCCACTTACACAGAAGCGAAAAAATCCAAAATTGCTTGTGTGATTATGCAAATGCTTAGACAATGGGATGCATTAATAAAATACCCCACTGCATTCTGTCAGTGGCATAAAACGCAACAGTTTATCACATTATGTCATTAAACTGCTTGCTGTATTTCATGGGACAGACAGACTTTGAGGGGCAGTGGTTAAAAGTCAAAATGAGGACACTGTCTGCGGCCCCATCGTTGATCAGCTTATTGGGGATTTAATGTGTTTTCTTGCAAAACAAATTCTCAAGTCTTGTATCCCAGCAAATCCTGGGGATCCTAAGCTCCTGATCCACTGCAATGTTTTTAATCACAAGTCTTGGCATTTGGCATATGAACTATTTCATGTGAAAACTAGAAAACTGCTGTTAGATCTTTGCAATCCTGAGAGAAAACTGCAGGGAGGGTTGGCTCTGGTGTGGAACAGCTCAGTTAATATTCCCCTACGATGGCCTTTTTTCTGTGTTTGTCTGACTCTACAAAATGATCCCGGTTGTATGTGTTTCATTTAGCGGGTAAGAGGAGACAGAGGATCGTTGAGAGGAAAACAACAAAACATGGAACTGGCCTATGAGTCTATCACACTTTACAACAGGGCTTAAGTGGGAAAGGCTGGACTGGGCTTGTGGTGGACTGGGTCAGACTGGGAGAACACCAAGCACTTACCGGGGCAGTTGCGATAGGATACATTCTGTGTTCTTGGTCCTATTCTGGTTGGGCATGGACCTTGAGAAGCAAAAAGATGGGGCTACAGACATGCATGTTTGAAACTGCTCAAAATGAAGTGAGGACCTGTTTGGAATTGTTTTTTTTGTTAGACAGACTTTGCCAGAACTTGAAGTCCTTGGGCTGAAGTTTTTGTTTTTGTCCACCACACTACGGCGGGCTTGACTGTCTCCTTGGTGCAAGACGGAGGCAAAAGATAATCATAGCAGTGGGTGGACATGAGTGCACCTTGAGGCTAATCCTGCTATTACGGTTTGAGGTAACACAGCAAGACACAGAATCAATACTTCACTTAACTATGACGCAGGTGTCCACAAAAAGAAAACAACAAAAAGAGTAAAAAAGAAAAAACTGTAGTTGTGTGTTTCAGGTGGAAGCTACAGGAATTTGGCATTGCTCAGTGTGGAGGCTCATAATTACAGGTCCTCAAAGCCTTGGAGAGGTTAACCTTTAAGTTGAAATGAGTCTCAACAGCTAATGATGCTCTGATTTAACACTGAGGGTAGCAGTGTAGACAGGCAATCTGGTAATGAGCTATGTGTTCAAGTGATGTGGCATAAAGGTGCACCATTTATATATGCACTATATTTTCTGAAGATTCAGAACTAAAACATGACATCCATGTGCAAAATAATGAATCTACATATATGCCAAATACTTAAAATCTTCCCCATCATTCCCACTCTAATTATTTCAGTTGCACCTGATTAGTGATTCTAGCTTTTCATCTAATCCTTGCCATTAATCAGCCTGTAAAGGTTACATGGGGGAATTTTCCCCCACAAATTGCAAATGAACATGGCAGCTTAAAGGACAAAGGGGAATTCTAATACAAAGGGCAAACCTAAAGATTGTTTGGAAGCTGAATGGCAATGAATATTTTAGCATCCACGCAGGAGACAAAATGTTAACACTATCTCTTTCGATGAAATATTACCGTGTTGACTTACGAGTGGAGCCATTCTGTTCGGTTACATAATGAAACATCTGTTAACACATTTCAACACCTGTTGTATCGGATGTACTGTATATTAAGCCATCAAGGTGAGGCTGTTGTTTTTTTCTTTGCCTGATAGATTTCCCCATGCAAGACTTAAAAGTAATGAACCACTCGCTTGCCATCTCGGAGAGTCACCATGACTTCCTCTACCCTCCCTATGTTCTGCTGCCTCATAACCAGCCTCGTTGATCCGCTGGAAACACGGGTGAGCACATCAATAATAGAAGCTGGTACAGAAAAAAAGGACCACAGGGTTTTACAGGTCGTATTTCATGAAAAGTTCATGGTGTGACACAGATGGAGGAAGAGACGGAGGAAAATGGTGCTGGAAGGTGTTGCAGACGGAGGAAGCAGACTGTCTGGACAAGGCAGGGGGAAGAAGTTGGACAGGATATGATATGACACGAGAGAGAGGGGAGAAAGAGGAGAGAAACTGCGGATGTGACGGTGGAGGGAAGGGAGGAAAGGAGGGAAAACTCTCATCTGATGACAGAGGGGTCGTACTTACTGTAGGGCACACACTCATACTGGACCTCCAGGTACTTGTAGGTCCCTGGACAGGGGTCAGGGAAGACATCTGAACCCGTGATCACAATGCACTGGGTCCGATTGTTGCATCTGTCAAAAAAAAAACAAAGGAACAGAAACACATTTAATGATAAAACTCTTTTCGAGCAAATTGCAAAAATGCAGAAATGTCAAAACACTGTGTACTCGTGGAGTACAGACTCCTCAATAATGCAAAAACAAATGTTCTTAACTCGTGTAGACTGTGAAATATTCATATTTACCAACAAAGAAGTAAAAAGCAAAACGAATGGTGAGCTGCTGTCACCATGCAGCAGAGCTATTTAGTCGACTGCCAATGAAGTCAGGGACAACTCAATTTGAACTCGTTGCCTATTGGATCTTCTCAGCTATGTGTAAGGAGTAAAATAAGCCCTTTGGGCCCTTTACTAACCCACTATTCTGTTTATCTTTTTGCAAGAGCTCAGATAATCTGTATAAATGGAAACAAAGCTGTGGAGGCATTTTTTGCTTCCATAGAATTAATGCAATATGACTTGTCTTGTTGCTAACTTGCCGCCATTCTTTGGTTTCTGAATAAATGTTCTTCCGTTCTTTAACCTTGTCCAAGCTAGTTTGAATTAGAACAAGACCAGCTCACACGTGTGTGTGTGTGTGTGTACTTGTACTTTTATCTCTGTGAGGACTATTTTGAGCATAGACCTTATGGAGTGAGGAAATGTTAGTCGGTAGTACAAGACTATGTGTAAATTATGAAATATGCATTGAGACCTCATGCAACTTTGCCCCCCCACATTATCAAAAGTTCGAGTGTTTCACAAAAATGTCCCGACTTATTAATTTGAGTCCGCTCCTTCTCTGAATGGATCCACATGCCGAGTGTCTAAATGCGCCACTTGAATTTGCACCCCAAAATGCTCTATACTGAGAGTCTTTTATGTATTTTTTATAAAATTTAGAATCCTGTTTTTGCTGTTACGTACAAATATGTGCTTGTTAGTCTTTTCTCTTTGCAGCTGTGTCAAAAGTTAATTCAGGTCCCTGCCTCTAACATCTGAAGAGCAGGCCTTCTAATTGAGCCCGTGGGGTGCTCCGAGGCTCGGGGAATTGCAGGTGACCACCCCTTTGCTGTACTGAAATCATGATAATGATATCAATACCACACGAAAGCCGTATTTGCTACCGAGGGGACTTAAAATTCTATTGGCAATGTGAGGAGCCAGATCAATAACTGTGTTGTGCTGATTTAGCAGGGAGCAGAGATGATATTTGTTCCTTCTTATCGCAGGCCTGTGCACCCATTTACAGCAGATCATTGGAAAACGCATTACTGGGTGCACTGTATTGTGCTTTGGGTTTTGTCTTTGCTTTGGGCTGCTGAGGTAATCACTGCTCTGTGTCCAAACGTTATTAATATAATATTATAGGTCGCACAGTGGAACACTCAGGACTTGGTTACTTGTGAGGTGCATGGCATTGATCAGACACAAACAACCTGAAAACAACCACCATTTAGCTGAATACCGTGAAGGAATGCTGTATATTATGGTTTACAGCACAAACATTTATTCACTTTAACAAACTGCTCCTGAGTTCAAGTGAAAAACCAGAACTAAATCACAACAATGGCAGGAAACCGAATTATCCATTATTATTTCCATTACTTCTAAGAAATTCATCTCCTTCTTCCTCCTGTTGTATTTCTTAAGCACGTTAGCTTTTGATAATAGTTTTTACCTGAAATGCATTTGACAAGGAACACTGAAGGAAAAACACAAGGAAAAAGGATTTTCAATTTTTTAATGTTTCTTAAAATGCTGTATCCTATCACACAGCCATGATAAAACATGTGTGTTTATCTCGGTGTGCACATCTGTGTTTAGCGAAGGTCTCAGAGGGGCATTTCGCTTTATTAATGACCTTCACACGTGATAACAAATGAGAAGATCACCATATTGTATTTGTTTTTATGGAAATTAATGACTGTTTTAGAATTAAAACATGCACCTCATGCTGAGCCCATAATGCGCTGCTTAATTTTTGTGGGTAATATTTCATGACTCTGCAGTACTTTCCATATATTATATGGTCACTTTGATGATTCCGTCCTGTTTCCTCATGCATAAGCATATAACGCAGGAGCAATATAAATTACAGTGCTTTATCTAACAGATTCCAATGGGAGCAGGAAATGAATGCCTGGTTTATATTCGGCATATGAAACAGAATGATCTCAAAAATAAAATTCATGGCACTAATGAGACATAGACCTGCTATCGTCTCTCAGTCAAATCTATTAAACAACAGGACGCAAGCACTGGGAGGAAAAAAAACTCATATTTCTTTTGAAACAATGTTGACATAAGTGTTGATAGCTCTTGCTGATATATTGCCCTAATTTTAGAGCTGTGGAGCAGGGGCGCCATGATCTATGGGATTGCATGACTCTTATTCCGTCTCATCTGTGAAACCTCGGGCATCTCCTGAGACCAATTGAAAAAGCCCTAATGACTCTATGTATAGACCTAGCCCGTAGATTGAGGGAGTGCATGTAATTGAAATTCCTTGCATAAAAAGTTCAGCATTCGGGCCTGCCAGGGCACAGGTCTCAAAGTGCACACTAATTAAATACATGTAAAATATGATATCTCTGACTATCTTTTGATAGTCTGAGGCTATATAGTAATTAATCATGCACATAATGAAGATTAAGTCAAAGGAAGCTTTTCTGCACTTTTCTCCAGAGTGAAACATTCCATTTCTTTAAATACCTTGGCCGCTCAACAATTTCACTCAAGCAAAAGTGGAAAGAGGAGCCGCCTAATTAAATTCATCCTGTAATGCAAGAGAAAAAATGATGTGCTGGTTGGAAAAACGGGTTAAACAGGAAGTATAACCCGAAATATGGGAATTGTATTGGGAAAAGTAAATTATTTTATTTGTGGCAGGGACATTATCTAATTATTTGGTGACTTCATATCAAGAAAAACATACAACACCATCTGTGGAAATTAACACATATTCTATTAATGAAATTAAAAGAATTGGCACAACTATTGTGAAAATATTTGTTACATGTTTTCTCCTTGGAATGTTGAGTTTGACAATTAATTTAGGTTTTTAAGTCTAGACAAATAGGATCCTCATTAACTAATATAAAGAAGCTGGACATCATCTATAATTTGTAATATGTTTGAACAATTTACACAATAATATTTTCATATTCAAAAAAACATTCTCTTAATGTCAAAAATAGTTCTGACCATTTTTTTAGAGCAGGATAGAGCTATATGTTCTGCTTTGATTTCCTCCATTTCCCAGGTCAGCCTGTTAATCACACTGACGTATTCCAGCCGTAATCCCATCACATCTCTGACCATATGGAAGAGGCAGACATCAGTACAATTAGAATGTCATGGAAAATGCTGCGTGCAATTGTGCAAATCTCCATTCAGAAGGAGCACTCCCCGCTGACAGGGGTAAGAGGGCGATAAGATGCCAACAAGGTGCAGCTGATAGCGTCCCTGATTCCATGTATCCACATGCAATTTAACCTTTTCCACTGCAATCACAAAGCATGTCAGAGGAATAATTGGACAAAAAGATAATGTGCTAAGTGTAAAAAAATGCAACTGCCATTAGCAGAGGAAATACTAGAAAATGTATTACTGAGTAAAAGGTTTCACTTACATGTCTGCACCATAAAATCACTATAATTCCAAACTGATTTTCTCTGATCCATTTCTCAGAAAGAATAAAATGTGATTCTTACCAATGATGTTGTGTGCAGTAGATCAGGTTTGTTTCACAGCATTTTTTATTTTAAATAGTCACATATTAATTCTGTTGATTTGTTGATGGAGAAAAGAACATTGGCTTATTTTAAACATGTAACGCTTCAATTAAAAATCTTGAAAATCCGGTTAACAATTTGGTTTCGGTCGACCACCTCCCACACATCAAATTAAACCGGTGCAGAAAGTCACGGAGGTCTTTCACAAATTAAAGCTGCTGATGTGGCATGTGCTGCTCATGTGACATAACTGGTTAAACTAAGGACAAGTTGCTCCTTGATTCCCTGGACAGATTTACCCCCACTGCTCAACTTTCTACCCCTAAAGACCCCACAGAGTTCAGGAAGCCTGAGCACCCACTTGGAATTCACAATAAAAAAATATAGGCGGAGCATCAAGAACAATCGCTGTTTAACTGGAGGAGTAAGATGACATGAGTGAGGGGAGCACATTACAGAGAAAGGCACAATCTACTTCCTGGTGCTCCCAGTTTGAATTTCAATCAAATTAGCATCTCTTAAACTCAAAGTGACCCGTCTAGCTCCATTTCATCTGAAATGCTGATGAGGTTCATGGCACAATTATCAAGGCAGACATCTCTCTCAAGAGGCGAGCCTGTTGATAGCAGACAGACCATTGAAAAATTAAATCATTTCCAGGGCCAGAGCATGGCACCAAAAAAAAAGCACAATCTGTTGCACACAGGACACAGAACACACATGCACCGCAGACACGTTGGATGTCTGAGCACCTATCACGGTATATTTAGAGACTTTTCTAAGAGGGTGGCCCAATAATCTTTCAGGAAATAGGTCATTAGAAAATTAACCATTAGTATCCTGCTTTCAACTTGGGGTCTGACCCAATATCCGGGGTAAGGCATCCCAGAAACTTGTAATTACTGTCATATGCCTGTGTTTATTCTATATTTACTGAAGCTGCCAATGGTGCTTGACGGGGGGATTCCAGGCTCTTAGAGAGTCAGGAGGGAGGCTGTCTGACTCACATCCGTCCATCAACTATTGATTTTTAAACCAGCAAAGGTATATCGTTGTGCCACTGAATTAAGTCAGTGGAAATGCTCTGGTGACATTCTGCAGGTCGAAATGGGACATTTATAAGACAGAAGGAAATGGAAGCTCACCAGAGTATAAAGCAAAAGCTAAAGACAACAATGAAAATAAACTAAACTGGCCGACAACCAGTTAAGATCTGAAACTGAGAAGTAATAATTTTATATTTTCTATTGGTTAGTAAATGTTAATGACATGTTTATTCATTCACATTACTTTAGATCGGTTTCACTTCATTTTATAATAAAATACATTAAATCTACTTTCTATCAATGTTCTAGTTAATATTCCGCTGAATACTTTTACTTTTATAACTGGATAACTTCTGAAATTCACAAATTTCTAAATTTGTAATATTTGGTAAAAGTGAATAATTTTAGAATACAGGTAAAACAAAGCTGATTGTTACACACATTACTGAAATCATTAACAGTTTCAAACAAGGGTTGGCCATTACAACTTTTCTGTTGCAGTACATGCGATTGTGTATTTCATAGAAACAAACAACTTTTATTGTTTGTGGGGAAAAACAAGCAGATAAGAACATCTGTTTAGGTCTAATGCAGCCAAATTAGTTGTCAAAAGTTGTCAAAACAAGGTATTTTGTCACGTTGGAGCAAAAAGCATCGACCAGTATCACCATAAATCTATATATGTTATTGACTGGTAACCCACTTTATTCTAATAGATCCAGTAGTGTTAAAGGAGAAGCCTCCACAAAAAGAAAATAGATGGTGTTATTTCAGCACTGTAATAATAATATAACATGTTGACAAAACCTATCAAAATCAATTTCTCCACATTTAAAAAAAAGTTTTTATTCCATTAGCAGTTTTCTTGGCTGATGAGAGCCACTGACGACGGTTCAGACACTTTTATTTTAATTTAGCACATCATCACCGATATAGTCTTTGAGCAGAGAGCAGTTTCATGGCTCATGAACTTGTGTACACCCCTCAGAAACGCCCCGGCTGAATCTGGATCTTTATGAAATCTTAATCTGCTGTGCTTTAAATAACGCACTAACACTGTATGTACAGAGAGGAAGAACAAGGCAGCGCGCTGTCAGGCGGCAACAATGGACCTCCTCGGAGAACCCTGCAAGCAGCCTTGTCACTGATATAAATAGTGTAAGAGGCATCATTTAGTCTGCAGAACTGCCACACTCACTGTTGACTAGAATTTGGTAAATATCACCAATTACAAACTGATGCCTGTTCATTTCAACATTGCAAGTCAGCTATTTCCTCCCCAACTTACTATCATTACCAATATTTGTAAATATTTATCAGAGTCAAGCTGTTGAGATACAAAACTGAAAATGTCTAAATACCCAACGGTGTGCTGTAATTATCCGTTTCATGATATTTCTTATATTTAATTAATGATTCATGATAAAAATGAACTCAATCTGGCTCATAGTTTTCCTGCATTCCCCCTGATGTATTTCATGTCCTCAGTTAGAGACCCATCTGCATTGATTACTCTTGGAAATGATATACGCCCTTTGGAAAGAACCAATGTTACACAAGCATGGCAGGACCCAGCCATGTTCAGTTACAGCAATCAATGACCTTGTTATCGAATACTTCCAATGGAGCTCATTAGTCAAAGGGGTGATCAATACACGTGAGCCGCTTATTCATATTCTATATCTTTATAAGTGAGAATTATTAGATGTGTCACTGTCATCTTTGCTGCTCCTCAAACCTGCTGTGATACGAACGAGTGGTCACATTAAATCAACAACAACCAAGAACCAGATGGTTAATGCATGTAGTAAATTAATTACAAAGAAATATTCTATATATATAAATCACAGTTTTAATCAGGTGGATATTATCAGGTGGGAATGCATTGTGGGTGCAATTATCATTATCAGAGTACAGATGATGTTTGATGAGATATGTGAAATCCTGAAGAAGAATCACATGAAAAATAATCTCGCGGACTATTATTACCAATAATTTAATTATTTCAAACTGTACTGCCATGCAGTTTCACATCTGCTGGGGAGGTGTCCACATGAAAAATTCCTCTACAGATTATCACCCACTTGAGTCGACTAATTGCTTGCAGCTGAATGTTCTAATTGAGCCACAACAGTCCTAGGGCTATTTTCATAAAATCATTGTGCTCATGAATATAATATGCCAGCCAGATATAAAAACAACTTGAAGTGCCAACAGGATCTATCAAACTCAGCGAAGCCTCAATCCAATTCTCCACACTTCAGGAACACATCAATTTCGGATGTTTAAAAGTGAACACAGTTTTCCACACAAGTACTAATGTGATTTTCCGCACACACTGAAATTAATAGGGCAGGGTAATTATGGCAACAAATATTTTTGGCACCTCGCTCCTTTATTTATGGGAGACTGTACAGTAGGAAATACTTTACTTTATTTTCCATACACAGTGCGGAGGGTTGCTCCACATGTGCAGAAGTGATGGACTCAGACCTTGTAACAGTGAAACAAACACTGCATCCAAAATAGGCAAAGTATTCACTACATTTCTTGGCTGAGGATATTAATGTTTGGCAGCAGCGCTATTGTTTCATCACGTTTGCTTCATGTTTTAGTCTATAAATGTAAATGAATGGACATGAGGAGAAAATCACTCATTAGTCGCATATGCAATGTTGGGTGTTCATCAACTGACCTCAAATCTATTTTATATTTCTGCTCCTATTACACAAACAATCGTTCTGTAATATCAGTAAATATTAGTAATATCAACTATATAGGGATTGAACTATGCATCTTTAAATCTATGGTTCATTCAAGTGAGTATGTTCCTAAGGCCCAAACGTTGCATTTAATTCAATGCGCCCACACTAAATTGCACACTCTCAAATATTTCAGTCCCCTGATGTTAAGTTCCTGGATATGCACCAAGATTTCATGGGTTCTTCCCTGACCCATAATGCATTCCCTGGAAAATTGGTGATATTAAAATCCTTCTGTATTTCTCAATATTAAAGAAAGTGAGAAAAATTCCTGGACTTCTGCCAAGTTTCATGGTAATGTGTCCAGTAGTTTCTATGTTACGCTCCTAACTAACGGACAATCACACTGATGCAAACATATCGAAGCTGATAAATTCACACTTTCCCTGGTGATATGTCTCACAGGAATTTGCACCATTAAAAAAAATTCTATCTCATATTATATAAATATGTGTCTGTCCGTTGATCACCTTCAGATTCTTTCCTGTGGTATCAGATGTAAGCTCTTAGGGGGTTCTTCTTTGTGTGATTTCTTTTTAACTCCAGTACCTGAGAGAGATCTTTTGTACCAAAGTGCTTTTTTCTTCGAACGCAGACATTTTCCTCTTTGCTCCGAATACAATAGTTCAGCAGAAACATTGAAATGCTAAAAACACATTTAAAATAACATCTGAACTCCGGCCTCTGGCACACTTAGGATATGCACATGAGGAATGAACCCGACTCCTCTGCTGGAGAGCTTTTGGACGAGACTTTGTTTTTTTTTTTTCGTCTGCCAGCTCCTGCTGGATGTTTGTGTTTTTGTGCTTCAGTGGATTGTTTTTAATATGAAGATACGAGCAAGGCTAAGGGCAGCGTAATACACAGGGTCACAAGCAGGGAGCAGGCAGGCTGTAGCCTTTCAAGACAGACAATGTGAGTCAGCTATCTGACTTCATCAAACACGGCTTGACAATAAAACCCCTGAATACAAGGGCTCGACTGTTTTATTTCATTATTTCTTTATTTCCCATGGCGACGGACTAGAGTTGCTGACGCTCTCATACCGTCCATATCTCTCGCTGTGGCACTCATATGTCATTCCATCCTGCTCACTCTGGCTCAGATGGCATACCTTTGTGACAACTGGTCTCATGTATAGGGTCTCATGTATACAGCGTTGCCAGTGGAACCCCGTCGTGGTGCATGTGTGTGTGCGTGCAGAAACATGTACCTCCGTTGGTTTGTTTTCCACACTAAATCATCCTTCCTTTCACATGACTGATGGCTACAGAGACAGTGGCTTTAAAAATGTGGGGCATCTGTGTGACTGGTGATCAATCAATGGGAGCTTAGGAGATATGGAGCATCTCTAAATTGGTCCTGCCACGTACCGGCGCTTAATCTGACCAACAGGATTTACCAAAGGGACCGATAGAGGGGAGCAGTATGCTGATGTGATTGACGAGGTATTTCAATTATTTCACTGAGCCTTACCGCTCTATAAACATTGCTAGTAGAAGTCCTGCAATCAGTATTATACTACAGTAAAATCCAGAAGTAATGGCAACAAAATCTACTTAAAGTACAAGTGCAACCTGTAGAATTGTCACTGCCAGGATTACTATTACTACAGTTAATTTTAACAATTCTATATATAGTATAGGTTGGTTTAATCCAAGGGGGTACAAACAATTTTATAGACTGATATGTGACCATGTTTTTTTTTTTTTTTATGCACAGTGTTGATATGAAAATAACTAGTAATTATAGCTGTTAAATGTAGGAAAAAGCACAACCTTTCTCACTGGCTTGTGGTCGAGTCAACAGTGGTAATACTCAATATAAATACCTGCATTTAGGTATATCACTTGAGAAGATGTACTTATGTACTTGGTATTTTTCACCACTGGGAAATCCTCCGAATAAGCACACATTGCTGTCAGTTTCAGATGTACATGATTAATCTATCTCAAATCTTTGATTTCATCTGATTAAAAAATATGTTTGAACTACTCTGCACTAACAAGACAATGCCTAAAACACTGTCTATTACTGTGTGACTGATCTATAGAAGTAGACAACCAATGATAGACGGATCATTGTTTGGTGATCCATCATCAGCACAATGTCATTTTTTCACTGTCAGGGCTAGATTCAGGGTGTAAGCTTGTGATGTTGACAGTTTTTGGGTGAAAATAAGGTGAATTGTTCTACTTTTTGCTTTTTTACATTTTCTTATTTGACTGGATTCAAATTGCATTAATTTATTACACCAAAATGGACCTTTTTACATAACACTATTTTATTTGGTATTTAATTTTGTATTACTTTTTTTGGAATGCTTTTTCCTCTCTCACATGCACACACACACACTCTCACACACACACACACACACACACAGAGGCACAAATTAAACGGATTTCACTAAAAGCAAGTTGCTCAGCCTCACTAATAAGGCGAAACAAAGCTAAGTGTAATAGACTAATGTTAGCATACTTAATCTAGATTGCACATTTGCAAGGTAATGTATTTAACAGAGTAAATTACAATAGACAGAAGAATTACCTCACAGCAGCCAGATTAGATCAGTGCAGTTTCACAGTCTGTTCAGCCTGTTGTTTGTTGTGTGAGTGCATTAGTGAACATCACTGTGGATATTTTGAATCTGCTCTGCTCTGTTCTGTTTATCAGCTCGGCTTCACTCCTCAAGTTATGATAGAGTTTCTGATTCTCTTTAGTTCAGGTTCAGCTCACTAAGTGCTAACGTTGATGTTTTGCAGGTTACTGATGCTGACAGGCTGCTGTTGACTTTCTCATTTTTCCCTCCACACTTACATTCAGATAATCAGATTTGCTATTTTCGATAACAGTAAATCAGTCCTACAGCTGCCCTGTTATTCTCCTCGGTGGAGGATTTTACTGCAAAGGCGATGGATGCAGCAGGATTTTAAACACGGGAAAACAGATGCCAACAGGGGCAACCAGACAAAATTAAATGCTTGACTGTGTTCCAGATCTGGTTGCTCAGGGCAACTATGCAACTGTTGCTGTTGAGCCCTATCAAGTATTTTCTAAGGGTCCTGTAAGTCTGGCATCATTTCCTGGGAACGATTCTTTGGCACTGTTCCGTGGTGTCTGCGTATTTTACCTTTGCGACATAATCTTGTAGGCATCTGGAAGATAGCAGTTGACGTTCTCCATCTGGAAAGGGTCGGCGTCACAGATCTTGTCGTCTGTCCGGCCGTAGTTGGCACTTTCGATCATTATGACGTCACTTCCCGGACACCGCAGATCGATGGGGTAACCCTCGCAAGACAGCTCTCTCCGCACTAAGCCGAATGGCAGGGCGGCTCGACTGAACCCTGAGGGAGAAGGTGAGAGAAGAAAGAGCTCTATCAGTGAAAATCGAAGAGGGCCGGATAGTTCGGCTGACGCAGGGGAAGATGGTAAGAGGCAGAGGACACTGGATATCTGAGTTGGACGTGCTGAATGTACACAAGAGTGGCAGTTTTGTGCATGGTCATTCAACTTATTTTAAAAGAAGTGTCTGTAACTGTTCAGCAACATAAATCATACTTGATATATGGAAAGTGAATCCTGCTTGGCATACATCAAAAAACATAAATTCAGATGTCAATGGCGAGATAATGGTGTTAGTATGTACGGTGAGCGCACTGAAACAACATCAATGACCAAATGCGACAGCAGCGGATGTAATAAAAGAAAATAACTCCTTTTAGAATTCATTTTGTCATGCTTCTCTATTTTCAAACACTCCGCTACCTGTTTTTTTCCTGCCATACCAATGTATGATTCATTTCTATGAGGGGTCACACTGTCATTACAGAGTCACTAGTCACTGGAGACTTGTGGTTCACTTTTTTTCTATCCAAAACGAGAAAGTACTAAAAGCATCCGTACAACATGAGTGCAATTTAATCCACATTGCTGTGCTGACAATCGAACCAAGGCCATCGGGAGGCTGGAAAAAAAGGGAAAAACAATGTGTGTGTGTGTGTGTGTGTGTGTGTGTGTGTGTGTGTGTGTGTGAGAGGGTGAGGGGGGTAGGAAAAATTGAAAAGAAATCAATAGTGTGGCTCTGTGCACTGCAGCAATGCCAAAAGCCATATTTAAACTGCAAGAGAACTACATACAAACACATAAAGGCACATACAAAACTCCTTTTTACAAAGAGCCTTTTTATGGCTTTTTTTACGGCTATGTCATGTCAAGTATGGAGCGAGAGTGTTAGAAAGCTTTAAAAACTATTTTAGCAGCTGCCTGTCTGTGGACCTACGTTTCCCCTGCAATTCTGCTGTGACTCAATCATCTCCTGTGCCTTTAAAGAATAGTGTTGTTTCCTGCAACTTGGTTGATGGCTATGTTGTTAGTGTTTCCAGGCTTCTATTTCCCTAATGAGGCTTAGTTCAAATTCTCTGGAGAAAAGAGGTGCAGTAACAACTTCTCTGTCTGACCAATACAGTTGTTTACAATGCTATTACATAGCACTTCTGTATTTTTAATGAGTCATCCTCTGAGATGATTACTTAAAGCCACGACTTCAGCTCTGCCAAATTGACCGGGAATGGCTGAGTTCATTTTACCCCATCGGATGCCTCATCGGTTAACTACCAATATCATTATCTCTGTCTGATTAAATGCTATGCTACAATGGCAGGGGATTAGCATTCTGCGTGGTGCCCCGCACACAGGAAATGCTCCTGTGGTATTTTACAAAAGGAAGATAAATGTCAGTTTGCATTCCCTGATCTTCCACTTGAAAACCAATCAGGTTAAAGTCTTACATCTAAGGTCCTCATTGCAGAGTTCAGGGTAAACAAAGGATATAACTGTAAGGTGGAAGGAAGCTGTCCTGGACTATTTACCCTCTATAAAGCTGCATTCAAACATGCACTGAACCCTGGGCATTCTCCTGGAAGGCTGCATGTGAGAACGCTAACACTTTTCTGGAACTTTTCCTGCCAACCCTCAACTAAAACGAGAGAGCCCATGTGAGAACCCAGCAGCAAAATGCGTGTTGATGACACTTCTAACGTGCTGGGTGCAAAACTGAAAAAACTGAAGTAATACAAACATTCCAGGATAGAAAGGAGGAACTTTATACATAGAAGATGTCATCTTGGAAAAACGATTTGAGTTTTTGTTGTTTTGTACATTTTCCTGATATTGCGAACACGTAGGACTCAGACGAACTCCTGTGGCTGTCTTCATATATGAGAGACAAACTGGAAAAGATCCGGACCCAATTTTCCAAAAATGTCCCTAGTTCATGTTTGATAACGTCTCAAAACATTATTTGTTTGGGAGCATACAACCATAAAAGCAGGATCTTTTTTCACTCTACCTGCTATTTTTGACATCAAACTTTCTTGTGTGACTACTAGTCATGAAAAAGTAAAAGGCTATCAAACCTATCAAATATGATAGGTTTCAGACATATTTGTCTTTTTTTTCTCAAGACCCTTTTCTCTCTGGAGTCAAAGAGTAACGCTTAGTGACAAACAATTTATCAGAGCTGATGGCTTGAGAGAAAAAGCTAAGGTGTGGAAAAAACAGAGAAGAAACAGGTCTTGACAGCCAGGTCTCCGTTCATGTCAGTGCACTCCAGCATCGCTCCTTCAACAGTCAAGCAAATGTGTGCTAACTGTGTGAACCTATGTAAGCCATCAGTCAGTGCCATATTATAAATGTTATACTATGATGGAGACACATCTGTTGTCTCCAGTTGTATTATTAAAAGGAAAAAACTGGCCACATATGTGGCAAATCGGAGTTTAAAAGCTCTTTAAAATGTACAAGTGGAAGAATTGGACAGGTTATCAAGTTCATACCATTATATAAGTACATTTACACATTATACTGCTCCACATCACACTGTAAATTATCTCACGATCCAACATCATTCAATTTCCTAAACACTTAATACATGTCTTTTTGTTATATAGCTGGGAAGGGTCTGAACCCTGGTCTGTGTAACTATAGAGGTCACATAGACTTTACATGGATCCATTTGGCAGTGGTTACATACTGTATGGCTTGGTAAGACACATTATCTTGCACTGGCCTGCTTCATGACTGTAAGTGCCCTGGTTCTTTGGCCATACGCAAGACGTCTGAGTTTTTTCTCCAAACCCGCTGACGCTCTGTGCGCCTGGAACACTGTTAAAACACTTAAATACTCTTCAGAGCCTTTACAATCCCTGCTTCTGGTTTTCTGTTTTAGAATTGATGCAGTCTCTCTGCTTAAGTAGGAAAACAGAGGCTAGCGCAGTGAGGAGATAAATGTGTGCTTGAGAATACTGTTTGACTTTTACTGAAATACACTAGCAACTTTTCACCCGTGCTGATGACAGGCCCTGTAATAATGGTTCATTTTTGTGTTCAAATCTCTGGAAATCAAACAAAATTGCTCTTGTCTAAGTGCATTTTATTGGCCAGCTGGGTTTGTGCATCATGGACCAAAAGCACAGCTGTAAACAACCTCCAAAAGCTTCTCTCTATTGATTAGACCTGAGGCTAAACTACTTTCTCTCCCTGGTGTCAGATGGTACTTTTGGTATATGGGGAGATGAGTGACAGAGATAAATCAATGGGGACACCCAGTAGTGCAGCAAACTAAATCCAGCAGCATATATGAGATTCATTGTCTTTTATTTCAACATCTATATCAAGTAATACATTTTCTGATGTTTTTATGTAATAATTTTAATTTGTGTTATCTTATTTGATATTCTCTTCAGAATCAAAGTCGTCAGTAAATGTTTCCTCATGAAACATCAAAATCTAACCAGGATCTGTTTGAGTCATTTAAACAGCAATGTTCATGTATAGAAATCTCTGTTGGTTAAAAAGGGATCACAACTACAGTTGGACACGGTAGAGAAATACAGTCAGAACTGGGCCCTGACAGTAAATTGCCGTAAACTGATACTATGATTTTTTTTAAAGCGCCCCAGATGTCGGGAACACAAGTACCAGTTCACCATAACTAATCAAATCATTGAGCCCAGTATGAATTATAACTGCCTGGGTGTAACCATGACAGCAACAGGAAGTTTCAACATGGCAGTGAATGAGCTAATGAGCTAGAACCACTGTCTCTGCTCTGACCAGACAAGTTGTAATTTACCATGTCTGTCCAAACTCATATAATATGTATTGACGACTTTGAATGAATTAAATAAGATTTATTATGTGTATTTATTGATCTATGATACACAGATGAATGATCTGACTTGACTTCGTTAACCTTTGTTGTTCTGCTGTATGTCTACTGTGTTAGTGTCAAAACTGCTTCTATGAGTTCACATTCTTGGCCAATTAAAGCTGATTCTGATACAACACAATGCTGTAGTCATGACAGAGGACAATACTTTACATGTGGCTGCTGCTGCAAAGAAGCTAGAAATTCTGAAACATGGCTGCTTCACACACATCTCCAACCCGGCAGCACAGAACATCTTTATAATCACCACAGTTTCGTGGTGGACACCTAAGATCAGTGTCACCAATTCAGTGCCTAACCACATGTGAAATATGGTCCCACTCCCACATTGTGTTATGGGAACACATCGTTGAATCTAAGCAAAGGTTTTAATGGAATTCCATCCAGGCGCTTGTGGATAAAATATGTTGACGAGAATGGGATGTGAGGTCGCAGAGACCTTGACCTATGATTTTTTTAGTACAGGTGAACAGTTTCCTCGGGGTGTTCCAGAGATATCGCAATCAGAGAAATGGACATACGAAGACATAAACATACAGACAACCAGACAACCCATAAACAATGCCTTTGGCCGTGAGGGATTAAAAATGACAAATTCTTGTAGAACTGGTTTAAGTTCTTTCATATTGGAATTTCATATTCTATTATTATTCTCTGTATTCCAAAACACTATTAATCGTGCTCTGGAGCGTTAATGTACTGCAATTACAACAGAATATGCTAAAGTGTCACGTACATTTTATTATTCAAATTACCCATAAAAACACTAATTTCTTTTCTCTTGGGGTCATTGGTGTAATTATTCAGGGACGAATGACATGACAATGACTTATTCTCATATAGTGAAAGTAAACCATCAAAGAATATCAAAATGTAGTGTGTTTCAGATATCGACTTCCCTTTTCACCCTTTACTTTGAAGCTTTTTGTGTGGCAAGTCTTCTTAAATCACGTTGAATGAACTCAACCCTTTATTGCAGTAGCTGAAAGTAAATGCTATTGTTAACTGAGGCCTTTTTACTTTTCTGACCTTTTATGATTGGTAAGAGGCTGCTGAGCTAACAAAACGGTGCCAGACATAGAGCACACCACTGGTGCCTATAGGTGCAAAGATAGAGTCATGTAACTGCATTTTTAGCTGTGTTCGTTTTAGGATCTTACACAGACTCTGTGCACACTAAAAGGGGAAATTCAGCGCTCTCCTCTTCACAGGTAGCACACACTTCAGAGACCTCAAAATATGAGACGATCATTTTTCAGCTTTGATGTTTTTTCACTGTGATAGTGCATCCAAACCTATACAAGGGCTGACAAGAGAGATGACTATCAATCAAATACCTAAAAAGAGGATTTTTATATTCTGAGCACTAATTAAATGGCAGGAAAGGATCAAGGCACATAGAATTACTGCCTTGCTGTTGTATGCCCCCGCTAACCAGTCAATTGCAGTTTACACTTATGTCTGTCCAAAATCACAATATAATATAATCTATAATAATTAATATTTATTACAACACAATGTTGTAGTCAAGACAGACTGAAAAACATGACTGCTTCACACACATTGTTTTACTTTTTACTTTTTGGATACAAAATTTCCTCACTTCATCATTTTATCCTATTAAGCATTTGTGAGAAATTGTGTCAATAATTAGTGTATAAATTCTTGAGCTCAAATTAACATGTTTGGCAATTGAAGAAATTCCCTTTTACGTAACTGAGATATTACGTTCACGAGAATGGGACGACATATGCTGGCCGATGCTTACAAGCTAGAACAATGCAGCCTATCGCACACCAATTGCAAAGCAGTGCGGTTAGATACATTTTTAGTGAATTGCTAATTTGAGGCTGGGGTGATTATACTTGAGCTGAAGTCCCATTATCAAGATAATACTATGCACCTGCATTCGTGGGCATCAAGCGATCTGACAGGTCGTGCTTGTAACTGAATGTGAAATTGTTTCCTCTGCAGAGAAGTGCTCAGTTTTGCTCCCTAGTACCAATGCAGTCTTGTAAGAGCTATCTACCAAGGTGCAAGCACACCTGGCTTCCAAAGGGAATAATTTATTACGTGTTACACCCAAAACACACCCATGATTAAGTAAGAGACTGAGCAAGACTCATTTGAACCATGTGCCTGGCGCAGCAATATATTTTTCTGCAGTTAAACCAGTAAAAGTGGATGTGGACACGCCATATATGCACTTGCGTCTTGCGCTTTAGCCCATGCACTGAGATTGTTAAAATAGAATTCTTTTGCTGCTGGCCATATCTGTCGCTGGCTTGGAGGCATAATAAAATATGTGAAAAATCTCAATCCTGTGACCATGGCAACATGCTGCAGCAGAGACATTACTGGCCAGATCCTTATCATGGCCTTGTTGACACTCTACCTAATCAACCATTCTGGTCACCCACCCCACCACCACTAGAAAAGCATTTCAATTCCTCTTCATCAGCTATGTGGCAAGCACTGAACTGAGCAGTGATCAGTGCCATTATACGAAGGCAAACCACTCAGTTGGGGATCTGCTCTTTCTTTCCACCGGCTGAAATTAGACTGTATGCCTTGAAAATACTGTATATCACAACCAACCAGCATAAATTAAAGCGAGAAAACAGCTGTTTGCTTTTTAAAATACATGATCCCTAAACCTTTTCACACAGGCTTATTGTACACGTTGTTCTCACCTGCTAGTAATTGATTTTGATGGGCGCACAGGACCTCTATTTCCATGGGTAATAGCACTTTATTACACCAATGAGGAACCTCTACTTAAAGCTTCCCAGGCTGGCATTTACTACCATGTGTAACCTCTGTGATGATTCCGCAGCTGAAGAATGGTGAGAAACTCCCGTGTGTAAAAGCGACCCATTATATACTGTCTCTTTGGTGCTGTAACGTTTTAATTCTTTTCTTTTTTCTCCGCAGATGAGCCAAATCAATCGGAAAGTGACCATCTGGTAGGATATGACTATCAGTGAAGCAGAGGCAATAAACAAAATGTCTTCCTATTTCACAGCAATGAGGCGTCATTAGGATTTTCATCAGCCATTTAGGGACAGTCTAGCTTGTATTCCCATGAAGCTACACATTACCATGATCAATCACAGAGACGTGACATGAAGGACATGTGGAGTTACACAGCTGAACATATGCAGCTCCAGAAACAGCCATACGTCTAATGAGGGCAACAAACTTGAGTCTCCGTCAATAAAGTTAAATTATGTTCTTGAGCGTTGATTATGCAACATAAATGACGGAGGAACTATTTTGCTTTTCATCAGGGCTATCTAACATCCAGTAAATGGCTTTTCATATTAAAATGACCCTTTGTATCTGGAGTTCCACATGTTTCTGGAGTTAGTCAAGGGGCAGAGCAGAGGCTGATCAAAAGGCCCATTCAACCACTCACGCTGCCATCATTGTGGCCAGAGCACAAAAGAGCTCTCCAGATTATTTTGATGTGAAACCAGATAATTTTTTCTGTCGAGGGCCAATGAGAAGTGTGACGGGGACGCTCCTGACGCTTGTCGTCAGCCGTTAACGCGGCC
Source organism: Paralichthys olivaceus (assembly GCF_024713975.1). Classification (NCBI taxonomy): domain Eukaryota; kingdom Metazoa; phylum Chordata; class Actinopteri; order Pleuronectiformes; family Paralichthyidae; genus Paralichthys; species Paralichthys olivaceus. The sequence goes on along the minus strand of NC_091095.1, from coordinate 11,555,573 downwards.
CTTTGATTTTCCTCGCTGTTCTGATGGGAGCCAAACAGCTGCTTGTAAATGAGCTAGCATCTCCTCTCTGCGATCGCCATTATTCGGCACTCCAGAGCAGACAAGGTCGCTTGCTGGGGGGATTTGGGGTGAAAGAAAAGTGTGGCCTATGGCATTAGATTGGAGACACAGGACACACAGCTTGAGTCCTTCAGGTTCTGCCACACATCCCCCCCACCCCCACATCCCCACCCCTGCGTCCCCCTGGTACAAGCAAAGGAAGTCTGTGAAGGAAAAGAAACCTTTAAGTCAAGACTCTTCCCACAGTGCTGATTCTATAATCCAGAGATATCCTTTACAACAGCGTGTATTCTTAAGAAGTCAGGTCCACACAGTGGAGGAGAAGAAAGAAAATATTGCATATATCCTGCAAACAGCAGGGTATGAGGTAGACTGCAAACTCTGTGTGGCCATTGTAGAAAGAAAAACGAATTAAGCTATTGGTTTGCTGGAATTTAATATTCTTCTTAATGTCTTAAACATTAACTTTAACCCAAGGCTGTGTTTCTGATTTTTTTCCCCTTCTGCCTTGTGTGTTGAAAGCTGACGTAATTTTTGGGCATGGCTAACTGCAAACGACAGTCACTGATGTCAAGGTTTCTGTAATTCAGCCCAGAACATCTGTAGATTATTAAACTGATGCTGAAGCGATGACTTATACGGCAGAGAATAGACTGACACAACATGCTGGCTCATATTTTTTCTGTTCTTATTTCATTAATTCGTCTGCATGATGCAAAGTGCAGGACAGAAAAATGTAATTTGAATACATCCATTGTGATATAGCTTAAAAATACATTTGAATCAACTTTCCCCAAATAAAAGAAATATAAAAAATATGTGGAATACTTGTTAAGTCTTTGAAATACACTTGTGCAGAGAGAGGGAAACAGAAGAGGAAAAAATATTGGGAGAAGAAGAAGAGGCAAAGAGCAGCAGGGGAACAAGCATTCGAACCTCATTTGTATTCTTCACCAGCCAATTCACTCCAGTTCATTTACATCTCTGCTACCTCCATAGCAACAGCAGGGGGGCTATCAGGAGCATCTTTGATATAGGTACATGACTCTGAAAAAGATCTTGTCATTTCTTTCTGAATAGACACCGGAAAAAAAAAAGACTTGTTTTTTCTTCCATTGGTGTTAAGGTGGGCTTCTTTAAACAGAAATGTGCCCTGTCAGGGACTTTTTCTCTAACATTTACTCTCTTCCTCATCTCTAACCAGCACATGAGCCTGCACAGGAAATGCCATCAATGCCTCGAAAAGGAAATCTGATCATGTAGCTCAGGACTTGATTTTACTGTGTCCAGACAAAACATGAGCGCTTGTGAAGATGGTAGCCAAGACATTTTTTTCCCTAATCCGGAAGAATTTTAACAGATACAGAGCATCAAGTGTTGCCGGCAGACAGAGTGGAAATGCAGAGCACCGGTAAGAAAACACAGCCTCATCAAATTCTATGTACACTTGTATGTAAATCAACCTTTAGGCCTAATTAAGCTCTATGGGGCTCATCAAGGTCATAAATTCCATTTTTTCATAATGCATTATTGACTTCACATCATCTGCACATGTTGGCTGACTGCACTCGCACAAGCACACAATGTCATCTCACTGTCTAATATCGGATAGCCCTGGGGCCAGGTGGTGTGTGTGTGGAGGGGAGAGAGAGAGAGAAAGAGAGCGTCAAACAGACAAACAGACAGATAGAGAGAGAGCGAGCGAGAGAGGAGGGGAGTGCTTTTTAGGTCACACGAAAAAAAAAGCAAGGACATCTTGTGGTAATGAAATGGCTGTGATGACCATCAAACAGTAAATTTTGTCTCATGGTCCTTAATAAACGGTCACTGGTAAATTTGAGCCTTGAAGTACAATACATTTTTTTGAGATTATCGGAGATGGGTCAAGGCTTTTTGGCCGATTCATTATGACGATGTTGAGGTAAATTGAGACCAATCTTAAAGATTCAGAAAGCAAACGTCCTTCAAAACTACAGTCAATTCAGAAATGAATGACTATTTCAGTGCTGGGTGAACTGCGATTACATATTATAATTATATATATTTTAAATCAAGCAAACTGACTAAAACATGGTTTGTTTGAATAGCATTGGACAGGTCTGATGATTCATTCCCCAGGAGAACTGATATAGGGCAGCGCCTGCTACAAGCTATGGTGCTTTTTAGTGACAGCCTTTTCTTTGGACGTCATTACTCAGCCTTATCAGTGACCATTTCAGATGTCATCACATGATTCAGAGTTTCAATTAGATTTTTAAAAATATGATATGAGTCATATTTTTCACCTTTCAGACTGGATGTGCTTTGTGTTTGTCAGCTCTACTTCTAATCTATATCATTTCCACAGTTTTCCATTACAAATGATGGAGAATAAAAAATGGACTCAGATGCATTGGGTAGCCCGAACTTCCTTCTCTGCTCCAATGAAGCGTTTGATGCTCTTCGATTCAATAAGGAAGCATTTCCCAACGGGTCAACAGTGGCAGTACACACAAATGAGAAAGGTCCATCTGCTTGGTTTGCATTCCCAGAGTGCACTTCCTCAAGCAGACCACAGCAGCGGCTCCTCTTCCCCAGACTCGGCATTCATGTGCATGCATTTATGCCGTATTATTCAGCTTGTTCCTCGACTGACCCCCACCTGGCATTTAAATTCCCTCACCAACCGGATAGTCATGCCCCGGTGACACGACTGCTGCTCCAACTGAATTCTTTATGCAGCTCAGACTAAACTGCCTAACTGCCAGACTAAACCGCAGATTTGCCTCCTCCTCAGTTAAGAGTACTGTCATGTGACCCGATGCTATTTTACTCACATACAATGGCTTCCTAGGCTCTTGTCTCCTGTCTGAGGGTAATCCATCTGTCAAATATAACTGAAGAAAAACAATAGCATCTATTTGTGTTGATTTTGATGATTTTTTTCCCTTTAAATCAAAGGGAGATTTATCTTCAGATTTCCTGTGGTTCAAGGATTACATGTTGTTATACTTGACAAGAAAGTTGGCCAAGCTAAAATTAAATGTTACTCTTGTTATTATACATCAAGAATTTACTGGCTATAAATATCCACAGGTCGAATATTATCATGAAAACCTTTCATTATGTACATGTACTTTTCCCTTCCTTGACCTGATTGCCCCCAAATCAAGAACAAATTAAGATTTGCATTAACCCCATCTGATCAGAGACTGCTCCCTAACATTGTCCCTCCTCCATCTGTTTCCAGCCCTCACAGTCACAGCAGGGACACTCTGAAGTTCTCATTTGAAGGTTTTATCAGATGTCAGTCTTGCTTTTCTGCCATTGCTTGTTGACTAATTAAAAATATTTGTTGTGTGTTTGATGGAAATGGAGGTACAATAGCAAATTTAAAGCAAGAGGAAGTGGTCCAGCTGAGTACAATAAAAGACACCCACTTCTACTAAGTGGGGTAGACTTAAAATGAGTTATTTCATTCATATTGATTTGTTATATGTCCACAGTGGAAATCTGTCTGTGACTGATTATTTTCTTCAGCCCATAATTTACTTGAGAGTGGGGCTCAAGAGCAGAGTCCCAAGCCCTTGACATACGGATGCACTCAGGGGTCATTATGACTCACAAGGTCATACGATGAGTCACAAGGGGTCAAGCTGTAGTGATCTACAAGTGGACAAATGGCCGGAGCTGACATCTGTTATGTTTGACAGCAGGTACACCGACAATAATTTTAATTTCTTCTGCTAAATGATAACTTAAAACAATGGGGAAATGGGCTCAGACAACCTTGTTTTTGACAGACAACGTATTTCAGCAGCCTGCCTTTGGTCAAGCAGCATTTAGAAAAGCTTTATTGTTTTAAAGAAAGGGCTAAAAGAACTTTGAACAAAAGAGAAAAACATACCAGGGAAACTGTGCAAGTTAACAAGCTTCATAAATGGACACTCAAGAGTTCCTTCAAAGGGCCCTGGTTCTAAATCCTTTATATTTATGGGCGTAGTTTCACCACCCCTCGTTTACAGGAGCCTCTTCAGGATTTATAGCTGTTCTAAATCAGGACTGAAAGCAAGAGGACAAAGAGGATTTCACTGAGGGCGAGCAGGAAAATCTTGCATCTGACTCTTGAGCATGAACGGTAAAGTCTGTGAAATCAAAAGCCGTCGGATGTATTATGTTCTCATAGCAGAGTCTGTCATTACATGTTCTGCAATCAGTTTTCATTGCATGTCATCCAAACCATAACCACACTTCCCCGTGCTTCAGTGAACATGACTTTCAACGCCATCCTCACAATGAAAATGTGATTACATACCCCTTTAACACCTGCAGATTGTTGTTGTTTACATTGGGTATTTCCGCGGATATGGAAAAGAAAACTCACACGCATGAGTCAATGGTTTCATGAATGGCACTTCCCATGAGACAACTTCAATGCCTCTGTTCCTATGTTGTTCTATTTGCTAAAATCAGAGGGTTCAGACAAACTAAATAGCTCCCACTGATAAATACATGCCATTCACCATATGTGGTAAAAAATGCACAGTATCCACAGTTCAATCATGCCAGTTGACATCACCCTGTAACTCAAAGAAAAAGCTGGTTAGAAAGCAATTTAATACAGCTACGCTGCACTCCATGTGACCCAAACACTGCAGTCTAATCACCTTAAGATTCCACAGTATTACAGTAGCAAACAGGAAACCACACTACATTTGCCCTTTGACCAGCTGTACTGGTTCATTTGTCTGACGCAAGGTGTACATGCTGGTTCCTGTTTGAAATACCATCTACACAGGATAATCAAAAGCCCTCTCTCCTCATCCGCCCCTTCCAGACAGCACTTCATCAGCAGTCTTTGCGTGAGATCTGTCTGCAGTCCTTGATGTCCACTACACAGGCTCTAGCAACATAAAAAATATTCAAGAACTAAAGGGTCTGTCCTACTTCTGTTATCATACTTGTAGCTTTGGGTATTTCATCTATACGTACACCTTTTTTTTCACTACATTAAACTTTCAAATCAAACCATCCACCCTGCAAAGTTGCCTTTTCTTTCTACCACCACAACTAACAAATGTGAGACAAAGAAACAAGCAAAAACACAACTCTTAAAATGGAGGCATATCTCTGACAAATTGAAACCTGCTTATACAAAAATGCCCACATACTGCTCATCACGTCTGCCATGGCCAGATCAGAGGCAGCCAACAAAAGCACACAACAATAAATGCTCCATGAACAATGGGTCTTTGGTTATAGACCACTGCACTGGAGATTGATAAGTCATATTTGTCTTCCCATATTTGGAATTCGGTGAGCAGCCTGTATGGTTTATCAGAACATGTTTTGTAGATTGTCTGGGATATACTTGTTAGGGACCCACATGATTCTACCTGGGCAAGAACAAAGTGAGATAAAGCATGACGGTAAAATACAAGGCAGATGGGGACATGCGGATAGATGAGTAATCTAGTGTGGCTGAGATCCCACCCAGCAAGAGCCTCCACAAAGATCAGCACCGAGAATGATGGGAGAAGTTAGGCTTCACACTAAGTCGGTAGACCTGTCACGCTGAACCACTCTCCTAGACAAGTCTGAAACTCAATTAAGGACCATGTTAGAGGCTGAGCCACATGTTGAGAAACACAGTCCTGTTGTTTGGTGTGAGAATATCGCAAGACTCATGACTTCAATAGACAGACACATCTCTGCAAAAAAAAGCAGTGAGATGTAAAGGGATAAATAGCCTCATATAATACCATTTACATTGCTCTAGCCATAACTGATGCGTGGAGGAGAGCAACTGGGGTTGAAAAAGGCATTGCACCTCCTGCACGAACGCTTCCGTGTCACAGCCAAAAAAAGATCCCAGCATGAGCTATGGATGGGGACAGTAAACACAAAACTAATGATGCTTCCCAAGGTTATTTCAGCATAAATAACCATGACGAAGAATGCTAATGCAGCAGCCCAATCCCACAGACACAAACATACTACTGGAATGACACTAAAAACATTGGTGGCAAGGGCAATGAGTTATTAACTATGAGTTTCACACACTTTGGGTTGGTGGAACATCTTTTAACTGCCTCGACCATGCAGGTGAAGGGAGGGTCTGTGTTTGGGTTGGAGGAAGAAGGGTGGCAAGATGTCAGCGCACCGCCATTCTCCTGCATGACAAACACCAACCTGGAGCCAGCTGTGACAAAGCCCTAATCCAGAAAATCCCTCCTTCCTTTGCTGAAAATCCTAATGAGGATTTGAAGTGCTCAGCAGGAAGGAGACCCAGGGGCTGTGGTTACACCTTGCCACTGCTTGCTCTCCCAGTCATTGTCTCCTTATCTCATTATTGGCCAAGCCTGGCTGGTGATGAAAGAGACATGACAGCATGGTGGGCCTTCATACACAGGCCCCACGCCTGCCTGGCTCCACGGGAAGCCAGATTCCCCAGTCTGCTGCAAACAATCGCGATGGCATCAAGCAGTAGGTGAAGAGACAAAACCAACAGAAGTTGTTTACTGAAGACACACGAGAAAAGGAAAATTTCGCCCGTTCACCCGCATGGCTTTGAGTCAGAATCAGTGAAAATGAAAAGTCAATGAGGATTTCATCAAATATTTAACTATGGAATTATTCAATTGTTTTTTAACAAATAGGTTTGTAGCTGTCAAAGTACCTTTAATACCAAATGAAGTGGTCAGGGAACAGTGGTGTGGTGACGCAGTGTGGTACTATTCTTTTCTGTCGACCCACCTCAAATAAAAACCTTGAAATATATATTCCCAATGTTCCCATGGTTCCACAAATACTTGCTTGACAGTATTTTTTCAACATAAAATGCAGAAGTGAAACTAGTAAGAAATTGGCCCTAGTGGACAGAATGTAGAGACTGTGGGCAAATACAGAGACAGTGTCTCTGTCAGTGAAGAGTGGGCTTATGATACCAGGATTAACTTAACCTGATTGAATTCTGCCTGTTAGATGATTATCTGCTCTACATGAAAACTACCAGACTGATGTTGCTCAGGAGAAAAGTGCTCAGGGTGAAAAGTAACTGAAGGATCGGGTCATCTTCCTGAAGTTATGCCTTCATGGCTAACCAGAGCAAATAGGTAGTGGCGCAGCACTGAGAGTTGCGTGATCCTGTTCTTGGAGTTCTGTCTTACATTAAGCCGTGGGCTTTTACTTCCAGTAATTACATTTCAGAACACCTTGATTGTCTATTTCATTCCATTCATTTTGAGGTGACGGTTTTTAAGTCTTTTCTTTCTTCCTTTCACTTGGTACAAAAACAGGACTCTTAAAGGTGCCCTTCGCTGTTGCCCTTGAGAAATCTCAAGTGCTTCGAACATTTAAAGCTCTGAGGAGAAACAATAGCACGGGTTCTGGGTGTAAGGAGCGAACAGAAATTCTCAGTGTTGTCTCAGGGTTGTTCACACATGTTCTGCCACTGAACAGCTTTTATATCAAGAAAATTCTTTATATACCCTTCGCCTCACAGACATGACCAGCACAAGCTCCACAATAATGAAATAAGAGTCTGGAGAAAACAACTGTTGTTCAATCATTTTTACATAAAATCATGACCTACGTTGATTTTAATATATTTCAATGGAGTGTGGTGTTAAACATATTGTAAAACCACCATGAAACACTGATTTATATTGATCACAATAAGTGGAGATGGATCACCATCTGAAACACCAAAACTTAATGCAGACACATTTTCTCCTGATTTATTCTTAGCACTCTTTGGTTTGTTGCAAACTTTGCCCTCCCTCTACCTCCTGACACAGAATCCTTGCTCTGCTCTCTAATTCTGCGACGCCGTCATTTTAACAAGCTTTGGAAAAGCCTTTGAAGAGGGAGCACGGCAGAGCTAGGTGTGAATTGTTATTCTGTCGCTGATACAGACAAATCCTTTTAACCCCACCAGACTTGACTAAATTATTTTGAAAGACATGTGAGCCAATTTAATCATGTGTTGCATTGGAAAATCATCACTGTTTTTACATATTGCAAAACAAGAAAATAAAACATTATTACTTCATAAACACTTTGTAACCTTGTAAGCACCTTGTAACCTTGTTTAGATAAGTGCTATACAAATAAAGTTATTAGTATTATTATAAATTACACCTCATTTCTGCTGGGTTGCTATGGTGACATTCACAGAGGACACTAAATAAACCTGCTGCGAAGAAGAAGATCCCTTCAAATGCCAGAGGGCAATGGTTAATTTGTGTTGATGTAAAACAATAAATATCAAAGCAGGTCAAAGTAAAGCATGCTGATTAAAGTGATCACAGATGTGTCCATAAACATCTTGAGGAACATATATTGTCATCTGAATTAGGGCTGTGCAATGAAACAATATCGATAATTATCACAATATAATTTTCATCAATAGTATTTAACAAGGGTTCAATACATCAATAGGAGCAACAATTTGTATTTAAACTTAAAACAAATAACAATGAGGCATTTATCATGATAATTAAAGATATCAAATAATATTTTTATCTAGGCTTTATTTTTTCTAATTTTGTCCATATCATCCAGCCCTAATCTGATGAAAAATTCTCAATATACTTTTTTAAATTTTATGTATATATTCCTTCTGATATGGGTCAAGCTCCAAAAGCACTGAAGTCTGCCCCTCCCAAACCGCATCTTAAATCAGTCTTTTGTTGGCTCCTCTTTCATGTCCACTCCACGCCCTCAGTTTGAAATGCTGACTTTCCATCTCATACAAGTCTTTATCCCAAACCCACATTACCCTCGAATCTGACATCCCTCGACTAGTATTTTTTGGAAACTACAACAAAAGTTGATGTGTAAAATGGCCAGATTTACACATGATGACTCTTTGAGATCATGATTTTTAATTTCATATCAGGATTTCCCTATTAATATCAATATTGATTACAGTATCTATGTCACAAGAGAGCACTCCTGGGTCTTTTTATGATTACGGACATACTGTACTGTATGAGCGCTGGCTGTTTTAAGATTGTATAACAATATCTGCATTACAGCAACATAATATCATGGGATTTAAGTAGTACACTGACTCTAAATGACCAAATGATATCTCCATAGTGCAAGATTGTCACTTCATTTCATTTTTTTTTACTGCTCATGATAAAACACACAGTGTATAACATGGTTAATTCCATACCATTAGGTTGAAAGGCTGTAGTTCCCAGGCTGTAGTCCCCACACATATGTAAATGTTAAGATGTAGAGAAAATAAAGAATATGGATGATGAAGGGTGAGTCAGCTGAGCGGATACAAACGTGTGCAGGAGTCAAACAAATGCAGTCAACTGTGCAGAATGAGAAATGTTGTATAGAAGGAGGTCAGAGAATTACACAATCCCCCACAGCTGCAGTATCAATCCCGGCTGTGTCTGTGTGTGTTTGCATCTCTTTCTTCAGACACAAAACAACAAGTGGGGAAAAAAACAAACTTTAAACTATTTACAGCATTCCACTAACCCATTTAATTCAATTATAAAAATGCATTAAAAAGATATTAGGGGTAGACGCAGTTTAATGAAGCATGTTTACTTGGGGATATTGTTTGTAATGAACTGTTTGTGGGCTGATCTCTGAGGCTGTGATGGGAAATGGGGGAATTGTGTGGGAGAGGGGGAATGTGTGGGGGGTGCAACGAGAGGAAAAGGTGAATGATAAATGTCATGAATAAATGGGCTTTGTGCTTTGTTGTGTTGACTCATTTCTTCCCTTGATTTGGATTGGGCGTTTTCTACAGTTTCCACCTCAGCCTCAGTTTCAGGTTTTCTGCCAAACTGAAGTCACTTATCGCTCTCTGTTTGCCTGGGGAGGGTTCAGGCTGCTGTGTGTCACCTCACAGAATCACCTGTCAGCAGCGACTCTCATACCAAGTACAAAGTTTCACTCTATTACATTTCCTTTGGTAGATGCACCCTGACCAAACTACAGAGAAGTCCAGATTTTTTCCTGGATTTTTCCAGAAGGGCTGAATGTGAGAACACGTTGCTCTCATGTGGAACTTTTGCTGCCAGTCCCCTGGTAAAATGTCGGAGTGAGCCCATGTGAGAATGCAGCAGGAAATTGTGACAGCAAGTGAGTGGATGTGTTGAGGAAATTTCTAACACCAGACGGACACGAAACTGGAAGAACACAAATATCTCAAGATGAAAAAGACGTGTCGTACATATAGCATACAACGAATGAGATCAGTCAACTTGGAAATTCAAGAGCTTTTTGGTGTGAAGGGTCAAAAACAAAAACGTGTGATTTCTGCAGCAGAATTTTTCCATTACGTCCTGCCTCCTGCCTCCTGTACCCTTGCACCACCCCTCGCCTGCATGTTCCAGACATTCACCTGTTATCGAGCACGAGTTTGACCCGAACAATCTCTAGCTGCATTCCTCATATGTGAAAGGTGAACTACAGAAAATATCCAGACCCAACTGCATGCAGCAGACAGAGGCAGGAAGCGACATATTAACTTTGCTGTGGAGATCACATGATTTTCTCAACAACACACAGCTCTTATCACCACAAACTCTCTTGACATCTTTGTCTGTGTCTTCTATGTGTATGACACCATTTTTAAATGTTTGCATCTGTTGTAGGTTAGCAGCATCATCAACCCCCCCACTCACTTTAGGTGAAACCTGCTGTGATCTCACATCGGACTCTGATTTCTATGGACATTATACTAGGAGGCTAGGCGGCGAAATTCCGCAGAAACTTCAGATCATCTCACTCGGACATTTGTGTTTGCACATGCACGTCCTCCGGAGAAAATATGGAGGAGCTGCTGAAAGCAAGTCTGAAAGCAGCTTTAGAAACTATGTCAAATGACGTTTATGGGATGTCCTTGATTTGAAATGGGTGTATCTACAGTTTCCACCTCAGGTTTTCTGCCTCATTGAAGTCACTTCTTATTGTGTTTATTTTTTCATTGAGTTGATGTCAGAGTTTCATCAAAATCCCTCACTGGCTTCCCACCTTACCAACACTGTCAACACACTACGCCTTGTGAAATCAGATGTACTAAAACATGTGACAGAAACTCCATGAGGAGGCAACTGTCTTCCCTTCCCCCTAACTAGGTTTACACATACCCAGATCTTAAAGCTGTAACATCTTGTATTGCACGTGGCATGCATTACCAACATATACGGAATACATATGATTAGAAATAGACATGTTTAAGTGATTTCTGTCATGTGTGTCCTAAATCCACAGGTACACTTCTCATTACATTACTGAGACTTTTTTTAAATCAATAAAGCACGTATAGCGAGCAGTTTGCCAGCGCTTATGTTGGCACCGGCAAACCAAATCTGTAATGTCTTTTCTGATAAACTGCAGTGAAAAGATGCCAACTTTAGTTTATTCTAAATCAAGTCATCAACCATTTGAGAAAAGTGCCTCTATTCCTTTGATTAAACACAAATACGAATGGGATACAGTTTATGAGACATGGTTCAGATGCATAAATCTTTTAATTATGACACAGCTGAGAGTGACTTAATGAAAACTTAATACACTATGATTAAAGCATATTCCAGCTTTATACTTTTCGAGGTGTGAAATCTGCGTGCATTTTTAGTGAAGAATTTACTAATGGATCCAGCTCTGATGCCACTGGGAACAACGGACGCTTTCAAGCAGAAAATCTCAGACAAATCACAATTTACCAACTAATGAAACCACTCAAGATTATCCCCCATCTGCCTCTGCCCACTGTCCTCAGAGCTGCATTACTTACACAAGCACTGCTCACACTCAAAGAAGCTGCTCTGGCTTGAGTCACAATTTCACTGCTCATGCTATAAGTAAGATGACAGAGATTCCTGGCACTGGCTGCCACTGAGCCTGAAACAATACTCATTCAAAAGACCCTATAAAAAAATACTGGCATAAGATCAAAACATTATGTTTTTATAGAAGACAACGATGACTGCTTCTGTTTTACTTACCCTCTGTGGAGTGCACTTGGGCTAGTGTGATGAGGAACCAGCAGAAGGTGTGTAGTTTCCACAGGGAGCACGCCATGGCGCCTGGCGTTGATGGTTTGTGGCAGGTTTGCGTTGTGACTAAAAAGGTTCTGGTTAAAAAAGTCCAAGCCGACCGCACTCAGAGATGCTCATCGTTGATCCTCTCACCTGTGGAGCAGAAAGCGAGACAGACGTTCAGGTCAGGGATGAAATTTATTCCACGTGTCAGCTCTGTCCCCCGCCTGATTTCACAGAGGAAGTCACCCCGTCACACTGTTTCTTTTTTTTCACAGGGCACTTGATGCTGCATATACATTCCACTGCAGCACTGGACCTGAAGCTGTGAAATCCTACAAACTCAGGCAAGCCACTAAAATAAAAATCAGCTCAGAGGGTCAATAGTCCTGAGGAGGAGAAATCCCCCTAATGGCAGCTGAACGTTGACCAATTCACTTCACTGGTGGGGAGGAGGAGCAGGGAGGGACCAGGGATATTACTAACAGATAATGCCCGCCCCCCCATCTCCTCGTGACCCATGACAAGTGATGCTAACCTGATCAGTGCTGTGTCAAATTCTTCTTTCTACATCTATTGCAAAGGACATATTTTTAACTTTAAAAAGGTTGCTTTTAAATAAAAATGTATATTATACCATCATGGGTGTTGATATTGAGTGATAGAAGAAAACTAAGAATTGGACCTCACAGTGACGTTGAATGCTAAAATGATCCATGGTAATAGCTTGACAACCATTAGTCAGAAAGCTTTACATCCCGCTACAGTCACATTGGTTCACATTAGCTTGGTTGTTAACAGAGTATTCAATGGAAAAAGAGATATAAGTACACTACTGATGTAATTAAGTTATTATTTTGAGAAAGTCTACATGGTCAATTAAAAATGCAGCATAATGCTAATAACTCATCTGCATTTGTTTGTTTGTTAGTCTCAGTTGGCAGCATTACACAAAAACTACTGGATGGATGAAATGAAGATGTTTTGGTGTGGCTCTGGATCAGGGGGCGGATCCAGGATTGGTTATTTTCACATTGCGAGGTTGTTATTTTGACTTTTTCAACAATTTTCCAGGGAATAACTAATGGATTTTTAAAAAACATGAATATTTGAGTGAACTGATATATATACCTTGGCGGCGGTATGGTCCCTACTGAGTTCTATTCTAGTTCTCAAAATGTGAACAGTCTCATAGGTCACCATGTAAATAGCTGAGTCACATAAACATGTATTTAAATAAGTAACTGTGCTTCATTATAATGTTATATAAGTAGAATTACTACTGCTATTTCAGATGACTCAAGAAGTAACAGTGCTTCTGTTTGGCTGATACTTTGTGACCCCCCCCCCCTCCACCCCTCCCCGAGCAAACAAACAAACAAACATAAAGAAACACGACGAGCAAATGGTCACTTCTTTGTTGTGGCTGACCACAGACCACCTTATCTCTGCAGCCCCTCCCTCTCTCTCACACCCCTCCAAACCAGAATGCCTCTCTCCCCACCTCATCCATACCTGTCCCTCTAGTACTCGTCTGTTTGACTGTTTGTTTTTGCTCTCTTTCGCTACAAAAGCAAATGGCCTCCGCCTCTTGTCATGGATACAGTGCTGGAGCTGTGTCGGGTGAAACCTAATGCCTACCTGCGCGCCCAGGCTTGTGTTTCGCACTACTAACAGCTCCCTTTTGTCTGCGTGTTTACACTGCTGGGCTAAGCTCAGTCCTCTCAGTCCCGTGAACCATTAGCACATTCACCATGGGATATGGCATTGCTCCGGCAACAAGGCACATAGGACCCCATTAGAAAGAGTTTTTTTATTTTATTATTTCGCACATTCAAAAACAACATTCCATTTTTTTCTGCGTCTGCCACCTGCGATTGTTTGCTAAGATTCAGGGGACTGACTGTTATCCATCATACTTGCAGCTAACAAGAGAAGTGAACTGAAAAGACCGTGAGGAATTTGTTTGTCATGAAAAGTCAGAGCTGCAGAGAGTCGGCCCCAGTCGGCTCCTCCACTGGAGGATATTCACAGGCTGAGGAGTCTTTGATCTATTTTGTCTGAGTTCTCAGACAGTGTAATAATTCATCATCGAGAAAACATGCAGAGCGCACACATTAGCCAACAAAGTTATAATTAAACCTGCCATAATCAGCTCATCTACTATGACATTACGCCTCACCTGAGACCTCTAATTTTAGAGCCATTTAAAAGAGGTTAAGATGAACTGGAGCGCTGCGGCCACAGTGTATTTAGTTTCAATGGAATAATGTGCAGTCATGAGACTCAACGGATGACAGATGATCATGGAGACCAAACACTGGATCCTGACAAAGACCCCTGACCCTTGTTTTTTCAGCTGATGTGTGCATGCAGCACCAATTAAACTGATCAGGCAAGTGGCTACGAATAATCAGCCTACGACTCAAGGTTCATAATGAGACCTTAAGCAGATTGTCTCCACAATAAAAGCAGTACAGTAAGCATATAGGCTTAAGGATCCTCATCCATGCACGCAGAGTCTTAGGCCTTACTGTTTGGTCCCCTTAATGAAACAGACAATGCTAAGATTACACACACATTCACTTGTATTGAGATCTGAGTGATGATAATCCCATTCAGTCATTACATTCTCCTACTTTAAGTAGTTTACTGGGAAAACTATGATTAAAGTGACAGCGTTTACATGCTCCGAAGAAACCAAAATTCTGTGATAATAAATTGAAAGTTTACTTGGGTGTTTGATCTGTAAATGAATGGGTGACAGGCTGATATTCAAACAGACAGGTAATTGGATTTAATGTCGTAGCTGATAGGTGTAAATAATGAACAGATTTTCTTTAGGTGTTTTTAACATTAAATCTCACAGAGGGGTTTGACACAGGCACTTGAGGTGTTAGTTGTTGCATTAAATTTGTTTCACCGTCACTCAAAAGAATGAGTTTTATTTTCCCACCATCCCCTGCCTTGTCACTCTTTTATCAAATATAGTCCCACTTTCCATCTGGCTCGCTCCGTGACCTCTGCGGTGCATGCACAGAATGAAAACACCAGACACTATGGGATATACATGCCAAGTGCAATTTCAAAGACTGATGCTGCACCTGCATGGCTCGCGACCTTGACACGGGCTAGCTAACCTGGTTTAAAGTCTTTACATGATAGGTGAAATTATTTGTGTTTTGCCTCACGCTGGTCAGACGTGAGTTATTAGTGTGCACGTAAACATGCTGATCTTTTCACAGTTGAGATTAATGCTGTGGATTAAATTGCTGCACCAAAACACTAAATACTAAACTACTTCTTTAATCCCAAAACTATTCATTCCACGTAGTATATTATCAAGTTTTGCAAATAAAATACCATATGACGGAGTACCATATTATTTACTATTGTTACAAATATGCATTCCAGTATATTTCTGAGTCTTTGGAGGCTGTGGGTGTTTACATATGTAAAAAAAAACTATAATTCTCAGACTGAGATAACAGTGTTGAGTCAACATGATTATTCTTGCTTCCCTGTCATCATTGCTTAGTGCAAAACAGAGGCAGCATGCTCAACAGACCTCTGGTGTCAGTATGTGAAGACAAAGACAAGATGCCTTTAAACAGCTCTGCCTCCGAGGCAGTTGAGACCCCCCGTAACGGAAGAAATGCAGAATGTTAAACGGTAGTATGTGGGGATGGGTGTTCTGTAAATCGATGATAACAGTCCTATACTTTAATATGTTCTGTATCATGCTGTGAGTGTTTAACATGCTGAGGCACCAAAGGCGCAGACTGAAGAGAGACTGCCTGGCTGCCATTCTTCTCATTAACTGTGCAGAGGTCTCCCCTCTCAGCTGGGTGTTTCTCTTCTCTCTTCACCTTACAAAACGCCGCCGACCAAACCTTGACTGTTTTCTCAAATATCCCTCGACTGGTTGGCGTGATCTCGGAGCAGGTTTAACCTTCTGCAGCAAGGCCAAGGTTTAGATTTTAGTTTTTGTCATGGAGAGGGGAGACGAACCATTAAGAGCATCGACGTCAACGCGGCTGCTTCTCAGGCAGGAGACACATGATCGAGGCAGTGTTCTGTTGATTGTTAAGCACAGATTGCTAAGACGTCAACAGGCATCACACTGTTTTGGCTAAATATGAAGCCAGTGCGCACAGATGTTTCGAGTGTTCTGAGAGACGGAGAAGCCACAGGAGCGCGAGCCCTGAGGCTTTAAACATATGTATACTTGATATATTCGCCTTGTAATTGACAACTGAGTGACAAAATTGTCAGTTGGTCTTCTTCAGACAAAAAAATGAAAGAGTTGGTAAGTGGGAGGAAGGGGGTTATTAGGAGGGAGGGGAGGAGGGCTGATTGAAAAAGGACAGTTTGAATTCTGAATGCAGCGGGGGTCTGAAAACAAGGGGCAGATGTGAAAGAATGCCGGGCTCCTCAGACAAAGCTCCTGGTTGTCCCTCTCTAGCTTATAGAGGACCTCAGGAGAATAGAAGAAGAGTCCAGCCATTCTATTAAACGAGGTCTGGGAGAATGGAGGGGAAGGAGGGGGGCCCGGAATAAAGAAAACCGATTGGGGGAGGGGGACTCGGGTTACAATAAAAGACTGACAGCTTGCAAGTCTTGCTTGACCCTTGAATTAGCCCCCGAGCTTTCAACAAATCTCAAGAAAGAGTTGGGATGTTAATTGTCACGGAACATCACAGGGATGCAAAGGAAGGGAAATATGGGGCCGGAGATTTACTGAGATGTAAATCAGGAGCAAACTGACCACCACATGTTGAATGAGGGGAACACATTCGGTTTCTACTGCAACAGTTCCCCAGCAGCTTCCTCATGAATTCATACATGCTATAAGACTCCTCTTATCTCTGTTTTTCTTGCCCATTTTGAGAAAAAAAAAGAAGAAATACTTGGGGGACATAGAGCTCAGTTAGAGAACGCTCAGCCTCAGCTGTGGAGGAAATATATTCCCCAAAGAGATTGTGTTCCCGCTTTCGACACTGCTGAAGATGTACAATTTGCAAGCGTAAATCAGAAAATTCGCACTCTAGAGAGAAAAGATTGGGCCGGTGATCGGATGAGTCTGGAGCCCCGCTGAGTCAAATATGGGGCAGGGAGGAATCAGAGGCTGACCCCTTCGCTGAGGGGAATGATTGAGAACAGTGTAGGGCCCTGGGAGCTGAATGACACCCAACCAAACACTCTTTGACTGCTGGTGCCCGAAACGAAGGCCCTGACCCTGACAGGAGCTCAGGCAGTGGAATACCAGGAACATGCTGCTCAACAGGACAGCACGGCTTCTGGAGGGGAGGGTGGGGGGCAGAGGGTGGGGTGACTTGGGAGGCAGTGAGGGAGAATTACATCTTTGAGACAGAAGGGGAAAACAAAAACAAAGAGAGGTGTGGGGGGGGGGCAGATAACATTTTGACAAATCCTTACCATGAACTATCATCCCAATCTATCCATTTTTTATTTTATAATTTCAATTGCTTATCATTTACCATGTCATCAAACCTTAATATATTCTGCCAGCAGACAAAAACAACTATTTTTAAATCTTTGGATCAAAGAAGGTAAATTAAATTAATCACGACCCAGCTTTCCCGCGGACCGCACTGTACTGTAAAAGCCAGAGTGTGTGACATAAGCGTGGTGCCTGTCATGCTCATTGCTCTCAGTGTTTGCGCCATTCATCATTTTTATGAGCCACTCAATTAATCGATTAGAGTACTCCCCACTGGTCAGGACATATGGCTACTGAATAAAGCAATCATGAACCAAACCCTGGAACACTCTGGCTCATCAATACATTTATGGAGACAAAAAAAAAAAAAAAGGGGAACAATTCATGAAACTGTGTTTCACGTGCAGATTTAAACCAGGTGAACTGTTTATCAGTGAATATTCTTATGTTCACTGTTAACTGTATATTATTTATAGGTCTCACATGTTATTTTTCAGCAGTGTCCCGCAGCACTGACAGCAAATTGCCCTCTGCCTGAATAAACTGTATATTAAACCCACAGCTTCATAATCACTTTAGCAATGCAACAGAAATCCTATTAGCACCAACAGATACCAACACCTGTCTGTCCACATGGATTATAGTCAGGTAATTTGCCATGGTAACAAAGTCTTAATACAGGTTCCATACATTTTTAGTTGTAATTTTGATGTTTTACTGGGAAGTGAAGTGGATTATCTCAAATGAAATTTGAAAATGTCATTTCCACTTGCTGATAGCACAAAACTATTCCTTTCAGGTCTGTGGAGATAAGAATGATTCAGCCAGAGCCGTTAAACGGTGTCTTTGCCAAATGTTCTTCCGCTTGGGAATTAATAGGCTGACATTAATACAGAAAGATAAATAGGAAGGTCAGGAATGGGAGCCCTGCCATTATATGGGCATCTCATGGCGATAGTACCTGCCAATCAAGTCCAATAAGTCCTTGACACTGCATGATTCACCTTGGAATACACAGAGCGTATGCAATATGTAGTGTATCCTGCCCTGTCCAGAAACCATGTCCAATTAGTATGTGCACATTAATACTATCAGGGTTTGCGCTCAGAGAACGCATTAGGACATGATAAAAGAAACATTTGTTGTGTGATCCAGTTTACCATGGCTAAATTAGTCAAAACAAATCAGGGATTATACAAACGAAGCTCGGCAGTTGGCCCAGACACTCTCCCCGACTCATCTTCTCAATTTCAGCACGAGTACATCATTGTTGCGTTCATGCAAAAATAACTCAATACGATGTGGCAAAGCAAAGTCAGGGACAAAAACATGAACAAGTGCACATGCAAAGCCACACAGAACTACTTGGTGTCAGGTGAGAAATGTTTAAATTATTCATGTCATCCGGCTTCAAACTGAACTATGGGGAACAAATAACTCAACAGTGGAGGTCAGAGATTTGCTCATTGAGTTCACATTTTCTGTTGGCGAGTTCGGCAGTCTGTGTATCTTATTAATTTTATTTCACGCTTGTTTGCAGAACAGGGACCATGCACACACGGCCTGGTTTTAGTCTATGATGATAATGTGCTGTATTTACTTGGATATGCACCAGTAAGCAGCTTTTTTGACTCCCCCTCCCTACTCCCTTTTTAAAATCAGCAGCTGAATGGTTAAAAACTCAGCTCCATCCTTCTATTAAGGACCTCACCATCAATAATGCACTGTGATCGCGAGGCGTTATTAAACAGGATGATTAATTTTTAAGGTGGTGGGCAGCAACACAAAACATGAAGAAGGTAACGGAGAAGATGACTTGTGATAGACATTTAAAATGGAAGAGGAAGGTGAGCATGAAAAAAAGCCATTTATCTGCCTTTATTTCTGTCCTCATCTTCCCAGAGCATGATGCGGGAAACAAAAGAGTAACAGAGTAATATTTACATAATGTGTTTGTGAGTGTGTGCGTGCGTGTGGGGGGTGTTACTTAACCTTGAATTAAATATGTGTCATTAAATCATACTTAGCTTACATTTAATGTACAATCCAGATATGAAGTCATTGCCTGTTTCCCAAAACCCACATCTCCATTGTCTAAAAGCCCAAAAAACCCAGAAAGATGGTCTTTCCTAAAATTACTTAAAAACCATAAAAATGCAGAAGCTTGGAAAGCAGTGGTTGCACTTCTGGAATGGTGGATATTTAGATTTTTGAAGGGTGCTAATTCTTTCAGATGAGAGGCAATGTGCAAAATGTGGCCAACCTTGGCTCTGTGTCTAATTGAGGCTTTTAACCTTTCTGTGGCTCAGAGGAGGAACAAACAACCAAAATAAGGGACACAGCAAAATGTTAGTCCGCACCAAAATAGAAGACAACACAAGGACCTTACAGCAGGAGCAAAACCGTACCGATGATTTGAGCAGAGGAGCAGATCTCCTGTAAGCAGCTTCATTCTGGCACATTTCTGTCCCAGTTCTGCCGTATCCATCTTAAATTGAAAAAGATGGCACGAATGCGTTTGACAGACAAGGCAAGTGGCGTACGTCAACCTAAAACGAGGTATAGCAACGTGTCTTGTCACGAAGCTCATGACAAAAGAAGTGGGTGTAGTCTTTCCTGGATACAATCACTTGTCAGCCATATATCTTCACTCAGTACTGCCCTGACAAGTAATGGTGCTTATAAAACCTGATGAAGGTATATTGGCTTTTATTCAAAGACACATGTCATGACAGAGCCTAAGAAGAATTTAGCCTCTGATCAGAAATGAATGCTTCATGCATTCGGCTGCATAATATCACGAAACACTTTTAAAAAAATGGTGGAGTAAAATAGAAGACAAGCACAAAAGAGTAATGTAAGTTGCTTTGAATTTCCAGGCTGCGTCATTAGATTTCTTGGTGCAGTTTCAGTGTCACTAATCCTTGCCCTCTCCCCACCTTGAGCTGTGAAAGAGAGAGGACAGTTTTGGGGCTGAGCCTTCTCCACAGCGTTCATTAGCATAACATCAGGACTGAGTGGGGGGATTGTGATGCAAACAAGCACCCATTGGCTCATTCCTGCCCCCTATTTCAATAACTAAGGTGCTATAGGATCTCACTCCTTCCTGCTTACTGTATAATGGAGCAGCATCTCTGGGACAGAGAGGGTGAAGGTATTTATGTACAAGAGCTTCGATTTGGATGAGAGATGTCAACTGGCAAACACTTGGCTTACGCTAAATAGATTCCTGTCGTAAAATGACAAAACAGGGACAATTATAAAATGTAATGTTCAGAATATTTAGTTAAAGAGCGCAAAACATATCAGAGGCAAAAAATATCTATTTTCAAGAATATCCCCCGGCTCCCCACTGACCATGATTCAGCTTTGACATGATTTTAAAAATTATGTAAATGAATCCATGGCTTATGTTATCATCTCCCACCACCCACAATAGGACAGCAGATACAGCAATCGCTGCTTCTGCACCTTGTGTGTGTTTAATATGTGTTTGCTCTTTGGTGATAACAACAACAAAAAATAGGCGGGAAAACAAATGGGGCTTCCTTTTTTTTATTTGTTTCCTCTGAATAACTAGACCAAAGTCGAGGGAGTCTGAAGTCACAAGGAGAGCGGCCAGGCAAACGCAGGGGACTGTGAAAGTGGACAGCGATAAAACATTTAACAGGAAATTATCCCCCTGTCATAAGGTCCTCCTGTTTTGAATAACAAAGGGATTCAAATTCCCAAACAAACTGTGGAAGATCGACCAATTGAAGTGCCAGACGATAGCGGATTGTGGTTTGGGTCGCACCTTTGAATTACAGCGCTGAAGGTAGGATGAAACTGAGATGTTAATCTCTGAATCTCTGCAGAGGTAAATCCACTGAAGTGTAATTGCTACAGCTCTAAATTGTACAAAATAATGACAGGAGAAAGGGACGCACTATGAATATGAAGTGAGTTTGATAAAGTCCCGTGGTGGTGGAGATGGTGATACTTCGATGCTGGAGAGGAAATTTCTATCAACACGGTGAACTGGTTGGTAGATTATATCAAATCTTTAATTTACACTATTGTTGAGTGAACAGGCAGTTAAGTTAGACGTTAAATATAAAAGAAATTTTTTATATAAAACCTGAAAATGAAATCACAAAACACAGAAAAGAAAATGCTTGACAAGGTGTTACCTAAAAATTCATTGAGTCAACATTTATCAATATGCAGAGCATGATTTGAGCATCTGACACAAATACTAATTCGTTAATGATTAACAAAACACCAGCCTTAAAAGCAGCGTGTTGATTTGCATCCCATACAGTTTAATTACAGCCACTTATATCGTCTGTGTGAATAATAACAACATGTTAAAATCAATATAATTTAAACTTTAAAGGAGAACTAATAATAATAATATCCTGTCCTGCGAATATTTTCCATCTACGTCAACCGTTTTTTATTTTATACCCCAAAGTATCCACAATGTCAATTAGCACTTTATGTTTGGGGCTACTATTTCTCCATTTCTATGAATTGTCTTGTGTAAGCTTCATGACATGTTTTAGTCTTGGAACAAAATGTTTAAACTTCTGTTTAAATACCGTAGTACCACTGCAGTGGCTCTAATGGGGTGTCGCTCATGGACGGGGGTGTGTACGAGGCCGGGAGTGAATCATAACAGCATATCTAGTGTTGTACTGGCCATCGGGCACCCTGGGACAAATCCCAGTGGGCTGTCGCATCAATGGGCCAGTGGACCATCAAAAAATCCATAACGTTTTTATGGATTAATCCACTTGGATCCCCCATCCCAGAGCAGATCCGTCTGAGTATAACCAATACAATAAACTAGGCTACATCACTGACTGTCCCCAAGTAATGTCTGCACACGCCTCCGTTTTATACACAGCTTCCTGTGCGCACGGGAGCCGATGAGACTTTTCAGTTGAGAGTTAGTCGCACTCACTGCTCTCAGTCTCACCTTTATTGTCTGATACCAACATCATGTACAGAGCAGATCATAGGCAGAAGTTCTGAGGTCACATTACATACTACATATCTAATCAAAATGTTCTACCTCACCATCGTATTTAGAAACATGTTTTTGGGCAAACTTCTCCATCCTTTACGCAGATCTCTGCCTCTCCGGGCTGCAGCGCCTCGCCTACCTCCAGGCCTGCTGGACCTATTTCTGATGGTAATGGCTGCGGGAGCTCAGTCAGCTCACTCCAGACTCACTAGTAATCAGCTCAGGCTGATGAATGACAGAAATGCCAGTGGCTCCACTTTCTGCAATGACGAAAATGCACCCGTTGATGCCTCCCATTTGACTGTCCTCTTTACACTGCCTTTTTCTCCATTTCCATCAACTATCACAGAAAACCAGCTCATCACATTGGTTCAGCTGCTGATGCTAAAAATGAAACGTGTTACCGGGCACAGATGCGGTACATGAGAATTTGTGCAGCTTGCTCAGAGCTTTGTGTCTGGTCATCATTTAACTGTGGTTTAGATTTTTATCACTGGCTGATTCATAATCACAAAAACATTTCACTGTTTCAATGTTCCATTGTCTCATTTTTTATGAGCAGAAACAGCTGTATACTGTGAATTATATATTAAAATCTTTAGAGAAGCTTGTCAATGATGTCTTTTCAGCATTTCATTAATAAGCTAATGTTGACTAATCTGTGTCAGGTATCTCCAAAAAAAGTTCAGACTCTTTCAGCCTTTACTGACTGTTTTTATGTAGTGTCAGCTCCGTAAAACACTCTATAAACCTGAAATGACTTTTTGAGGAAACATTTTTTTTTTGAGCTCCGAATACAATCGGAAGACGAAGTCTGTCTACTTTGCAATTGTCAGGTCACAGCTTAACAACACTGACAACACAAGTGAAGCTATTTAAAAAACGTGTTTAACAAACAGTGAGGGCATAAAAAGCCTATTTATTTGGCTGTCCAAAGAAAGTCATGTATCTCAAAATGTGGTGATTTTATTTTTTCAGATAAACAGAAGGATGTTTCTTAAATGGACTGAGAAAATTCTTGTATTTTTCAAGTTACATAAACCATTGTGGGATCAGCTGAAAAAATTGAATACAAAGAGTTGCTGTTTTACATTCTACATTTCTTTTGTTAAAAAGCAGTCGCTAAAATAAAGCAAATAGGCTCGTGTCGGTGCATGTGCTGTAAAGATTTGAAGGAATCTGTGATGTAACTTGATTGTCATTTTCTGGCTAACTCCATTCCATCCTGCCTCTCCACATCTCCCCCCAGTGATAACACACCAGGTGTTAGTGGAAGCTGAAGTTCCCACACTTGGCTTTATTACCTAAACCACTGCTCAGAACCGAATGGCTGAATTAGACAAACAGGGCAGTCTAATGGATAAAGCATTCAGGGTATGTGTGATTTATAGCAGCATTCACACCAGCAGAGCCGCCTCACACCTCATTTATAAGGAGGCATGATGAATAATGAGGGCAGCCTCTATATGTATTTTTTTCCTGCCCACACGCCAAAACGATTAAATCGTAAAGAAATCCACCAAGGTGTCAATAAAAAACATTTCAATTTTCATTAGAAATACATGATTAATCTATTCACAGACACATTCAGGAGCTCAACTTATTTGCAGTATTTAAGATGTTCATTACCTCTCCCCCCCAGCGGTGGAGGAGGAGTTGGATCCAACAGGCAGCAGTGAATGCCAGGCCTGGCACAGCTGTACAAGCAAAGCTGTAAAGAGAAGTCACCGGCTACTGTCGCTCAATCTTCGCCTGCGTTAATCCCACACTATCTGCATCCACGTCAGACCCACTCCTCACGTCCCTGCATCGCTGTTCACACTCCTACATTCAATTTGGCAAGAAAGCAGGAAAGTGGCTATGTTGCATCACTTCTCCAGGCTGAAAAATCCTCTCGGCATTGTTCCCCTCACATCTTTTTTTTTTTGTCTAAAGCACGATGGCTGTGTCCTGATGTACAATTGATCCAATAGTCATTTTCTGCAATATATTTCTTGCATCCTGCTCTTTTTCCAGGTTATTCAGAAAACCAAATGAGATGTGAGGGGTTTAGTAATGTTGTTTCAATACTAGATCCCCTGTGCCTATTAACAGCAGCGCAGCAAATATGAGCACATATGAGATTTAAGAGCCTTTAATGCTGCTGAATCTCTTCTTAGCTGATCAGATCATCTTCTGAATGGCCTCAATACACGAGCAGGGGCGGTGTGTGTGCGGACAAGTCAGCGCCGTTTATCTGTATTCATCATTCACAATATTACGAGACAACTTGCTGTCATATCATACCCCACACTGTTACTGTAGCTGGACAAATGCACTGAGGAATGAGCGCTCAAGTGGTGGTCAGGTTTTACTATGCCAGCAGCATTCATGAGCCCCACTATGTTTCACAGACGGGAATTTCATACCCACGCACCGATGGAACCAAATCCCGGCCCCCAGGGCAGAAATTTCATTTTAACATCTCTTTTTTTTGGAGGGTACTGACATTTTGTCCTCTGTTTTTCAAATGTTTTCCCAAGAAGCTCATCTCCGGTTGACCCAAAGCAGTGACCATTGCCTCTGGCTTGTCACCGAGAGGGAAGAGTGATGCGGTTCTACGGGCAACAGAGAGGGACGCTCTGTACTGAGACAGCAGCAGGTGCAGCTGTGACAGTTGCCGTGTTGTTGCTCGCCCCACACTGTAGTCGAGATGAGGTTCACAGATGTACCCACTCAGTGCAGTGGTTTATTGGCTGCCTGAGACAATGCATCTCTGTCAAGATCGACTCCTCCTAAGGCCATTTTAGTCTAAGAGTGCTCTGTATGAAACAAGGCTTAGAAAAACCTCATTCTGACACATAAGGTCAATCCAACTCCACAGCAACACAATCAAAGCTCCCCCAGCTCTGCCAGAAAACAAAACATGTTTCAACCTGCAGCAATCACACTTAAATACAAAGGTTTGAGACACATTTTCAAGCCAAGAGACTCATTTATTTAAGCAATAATAATAACAAAAATAACTCTGCATACAAAAAAATGCATGTAATAGCCATTTTAATAGTATATAATAATTTGTTTTTAGCTAATTATTGCTACAAGCATCCTCATTGTTTGTCAAAAACAATTTGATTAATTACAACCAAGTCTGTCAGGCGTTCCTGCTTCCCAAGTCAACCAAGTACCACCCAAGGCTGCTCAACACCCCAAGGTGGATCTTACAAGGCATGCATTCCAATCATGCAACACTTTCAATATATCTCGACGACATGAAAATTAATGACACCCATTTTAATTTTTTTTTGTTGCGAGAAAGCAAACCTGATTCCTTGCTTCAATTAAGACCCTCGAAGCAGTCAGCAGAGTCCGGTCCGAGTTAAGAGTTTTGTTGAATGTCAAGAGTTATACAGTGAGAGATATGAGATAATATGACTATTGTTTTCCTGTAAAAAGCACCCAGTCTCTGCTTGTTCAATTACTGGAAGGAGCCTCGACAAGGGCGGTTAAATCATTTGCAGAGAGACATTATCTGCGCAGAGAGAGAGAGAGAGAGAAGGAGAGAGAGAGGGAGGGGGAAAGCAAGAGAGAGAAAGAGAGCAGACATAGGGGCCAAACTTCAGTCTGCAGAGGAAACAGAAACATTTTTTGTGGACCACACATGGCGGGCAGAGCGCAGATGAAAAGCAGCAGGATCCATGATTCACTGTCGGAAATTAACAGACTAATACGGCTCGCTCTATTCCAACGCCAAAAACCACCACACAATAAGATAACATTGTTATGCTTTTTTACCACAAGTGATGATGGATTCTCAAAATGAACACATGAGCAACCACAAACTTTCATTCTACTTCACATATGTCGCTTCCGAACACAACCAGCTCACAAGTGCTCATCTGTCAGCATGAGCAATCATTAAGAGATAATTTGATTGTTTTTTCAACCTCGGCTGTGTTTGATGTCTCTGGCACGCGAGCAATTGAACAGACAATTATTTTGTTGATTAGCTTAGTTTTTAGCAAGTTACCGTGCCTGTGATATTCCTCTGAAACTCCCGGACCAGACGCTCCACTCCATCTGACTTGGCAACCACATTACTGGAACAAAGCTTCCACACTCCCCAACTAAATACTGTACAATAAAATGTCATCCATCAAACCCTCAGCCTCCCAACGGAACTACATAACCAAGCTTTTAAGATGAAATATGTGACTGATGCATATATGTGCATCTTGTATGATTTCAACTTTATGCATTTATTTGCATATCTTATGTTATTTTTCCTGTTTTCTTGTATTTTCACTGAGGCTTTGGTAAATTTGATCATTACAAATCAGCGATTCTTTGCAAACTGCATTCCAACATGGACTTTAATCCAGGAGAGCGTCTACTGTATTCGTCTGAATTAAAGCACTCTCAGTTCATCAATAGGCACACATGAAAAGAGCTAGCGAGCAACATAATTTCACTAAATCACAATTTACCTCCACTTTCACCCATTGGAAGACATAGTATTAGTGTTATTTATAACACAGTTCATATATATATATATATCTGTAGTCAAGTGTTGCTTCTTCCAACTGATGCCATCTATCTCAGATTACTTTGAATTTCACATTCTGTATTCTGGGACAGTATCACAGATTTTTACTTGCAAAATAGCAACTCACCACAACTGCTGTGCAAAAAAATAGACAGAGAGAGCTACATCAAAAGTGAAGTTCCAAAAAGATGAATAAAAACATAAAAACTGCAAAAATAAATAAAAAAACACTTCCGTTCGAATGAAAGTAAAATAATATTCTGATGTTCAACACTGCTCTCCAGTTTTGCGCCTCAATGAGATAATGCTAATCTGAAGAATGCCCACAGCCCAACATTAAATAAAACATTTTTAAACAAAAAAAGTGGGATGGGGAGTCGAACTTTTCTCACGTGCAATGAGTCACTGTCGTCAAGGACAACAACCGCCTATATGGAAGATGTATATTGCTCTGCAGTGTTTACACATGCACTGTTCCTAAATAACAGCCCTGTCTTGCTAGAGAAGGGGGCTTTTAAGTGTGGATGTGCTCCGCTCTCCTATAATCCAGCCGAGACATTACTCCTTCCCCTGGCAGACGTCCGCAGATCCCCCCTCTCTCTCCCAGCCAGACCTTGCTCTCGGCTGCTATGGCAGAGCCGCAATAACTGCTGTTTGCTCAGAGCCTTGCCTCCCAGGTTCTCCTCTGTCACACAGAAATTGAATATTTTCCCAAATAGTGTTGCAGCTGTGCACAGATAAGGATGAGTCCTGTTCACATAGCACAAAGACTGAGACAGGCAGGCTGCATATGTGTGCGTGTGTGTGTGTAGGTCTTAAAATAAAAAAAATTATAAACAGAAAATAAATGAGAGCAAGATTTTAAAATGTAATTATGAAAACAAGCACTTTTTTTTCAAAGCATGTTTGTTTGTAATTTTCTAATTATCCCTAAATTATCGAAGTGATAGAAAGTAATTATCGCTCATACAACGGCTTTCATTTTTATCCGTGAAACAATAATTTGTAAAAAAAAAAAAAAACCTGTTCAGTTATTTTTTTGCATTACACTTTTGTGAAAGACATTTCCCTCATTGGTCTTGGGAGTAACCTAAACACACAGCACTAATAGCACTAATAGCACACAGCATATCTTATCCGAAGTCCACATTGTGTTTTCAGCAAGCTGTAAAATATGTGAGCTACAATCAGAAACCAGGCCA
Organism: Paralichthys olivaceus; assembly: GCF_024713975.1. NCBI lineage: Eukaryota > Metazoa > Chordata > Actinopteri > Pleuronectiformes > Paralichthyidae > Paralichthys > Paralichthys olivaceus. The sequence continues at coordinate 11,527,312 of NC_091095.1, read as the reverse complement.
ATAGGTTGCACACATTGGTTTATGACCAGGGTGGCGACGTTTTCACAACACAGTTTTGCACTTTGCACTTCCTTTTCTCCTGAACACCTTTCAGAGAAGCACAAAAAGAGTGAGGCAATCGTGAAAAGAGAGATGCCAGATAAGCTCAGGGAGGCTGCCACTTAACCAGAACTACACAAGAGCCATCGGCTAATATCCATGTTGTTTCTTGTCAGCAGAGTTTGAATTGACCCTAACTTTCCACCGCCCATGTCCTTGCTGTGTAACGTTCTGCTCGGAAATTATTCAGGCAAGCAGAAAGTTTCACCTGCCATTACAGGGGTACCGAATCCCCCGCTGCACCAGAGGCCTTTGGCAAGTGGAAACAAATGTTTCACAAAATGGCAGGGAGGGGAGGGGGACACACGGGCGCATAGCGTTTTACTGATTGCCAATCGTAAAATAAAATCAGTCATGAAAGGGGAGATATTTTGGCCCACCAAAGGCCTGCACATTACATCAAATTTGCCATAGCTTTCTTTTACAGCCTTGTTTATTCCCTTTAATGGCTAACAGTTATCCGCACAGTATGGCTCCATGTAGGTGGTTTAAAAACAGAAAAGATTGCATCGGAAAACACAAAGCCACAATTTACGAGCCACATAAGCAACGGGATGTAAATCTAAAAGCTTTAACTCCCTGAAATCCTCTACTTCGGACACATTCACAGCCTCCACCGCTTGTCTGATTTTGCAATGGAGCAGCAAACACTTCATTTGTACCAACTGCAACTTGAAATTGGCCCTTGCTCCTTTTACATTGTTAGCTAACAAAGAGTGTGATGCTAGTGAAGGGAAAGAAAAACAAAACACAAGCCTGAATTTGGTTTTCACCGTGAATGAAAGCCCAACATCCCCTTGATGCGACACTGGTACAAACAATCCATTCAAACACAATGCAACCTTTAAATCAGGCATAGGAACTCACCAATCGCTACTCAAACAAAGACGCTTGTGAGACTGCGCAACAAAAGCAGCATGAGGGAATGTAACTACTGGTGAGCGTGTGTAAGCTTAATTGTTGAATTTAATTAATGACAAATTCACTGATAAAGGTGGAGTAGAAGAACCCGCTACTTGAAATTTAAAAATCTGGAGAGACTACGAAAGCTGCGTTGTGATCCGTGTGATGCACACGTCAAAGATACGTAATAGTACAAAACTTCAGCTGCTGGAGGGAGAAAAAAAATAGCCCAGCGAAAAAAAAAGCAACAGCAACAGTCCATCATGTCCACAAATTTCGGTGCGTTCACACTCACTCCCTCATTCACACTCCCTGGCTTCTTTAGAGTCCCGTATGCTGCAAGAAAAAAAGGAAGTGACATAAAGAGTTGAGAATAGCGCGATATGTAGCACTTTTTTCTCCTCCAAACCCACAGAGAGTGTGCCGGGCTGTATTGATCAGCGCCTCGAGATTGAACGCACAGGCCAAGAGAGGCAATCTGGTGCTCTGTAGCAGATCAAGAGCAGCTGCAGTTCTTTGAAACCGGACGCACTTTCAAGGAAACAAGGCTATATAGACTGGGAAAAGGTACTCTCTCCATCTGGGATCAACGGTAAAACGCTCATAATGGTGTGCTCGAGCTAAAGATATCAAGCAGCCAGACATTTGAGAAGACAGTTCCTTAAATCCGCATTCAGGAGGAGTTTGTGTTACGTCTACTACCAAGTGTAGATACACCTGTTTTTTTTTTAGAAGCCAACAAATTGAATAACAATTTCTAAAATTTGGCTTATGGTTGAATTGATTACTACAAACAATGTTATATTTCATAATTACATCTGATTTTCTACTTCAAACTCCCAAATGTTTCTTTTTGTCTCCACTATTCACTCTTTTGCGATTACATTCACCCTGTTGGGAGAACGCTCAGACATATTCTCCAACACCGGCATACAAATAAATCCAAATCGAGATGATGCTATACATGAGATGTCACACAGACCTGCTTACAAGAATGGGGGAAATATACACACACACGTTTTTCAGTTTTACCAGCTCACACATTCGTTCTCGAGCCTTTTCAGTCTCAGCCAAAAAACCTGTGGCAAGAAAATACGACTCCTTCCATTGTGTTGGAGGCTCTGACCACTTTGATATGCTAATGTATTCCTTGCAAACACTTGGAATTTGCACTTGTGCTAATTTATACATTTTTTTCCCAATGCAAAAACATGTGAAACTGGACTCATCCAGTAGCGAGGCTTGAAGGAACAGCGTACAGCTCCTGAAGCCTGATAAAAGCATGTAGCTTATTTCATAAAGATTCCTAAAAAAGTTGCCTTTGTGTTTCACTGAATGTCACTTTGTTATGTGCAGGGAGAGAGATGAAGCCACTTCATCCTCAGAAACACTTGGTTTGTTCTTTTGTTTTGCATAATCTCAAGAATTGTGTCACAGAAAAGGTTGTGCAGCGATGCCTATTTACCCAGGATTGATGCATGTGATCATTTAAATACACATTTACTTCAAAAAAAAAACACAGCTTGACAAATGTTGATATTTTACAGTAACTGTGTCTCACCGCTGGGCAGATAAGGTGGTGGATGTGTTCTACAGACCAAACATAGGAATGAGACACATTGATGGGACTCTAATCCAGGCAGGAATTCGTGGATCTCTCCCAGTCTGCCTTTCTCTTTAAAGATCAAAGGCACAAACCCCCAAAAAACATCAACAAAAACATGGAGGGCACCAAAAGACTGGAGCTAAATTTATCCCGTTGCACTGATCGATCACTGGAGGCTGCAGCTCTGCTCCTGGCTGCCAAACATCACCGGCTCCGACCGCGTGTTTGTCGGGGCCAAGGAGAAGGCATGTGCGCTCTTCTGCTGCTGCTGCTCCCCTACTCTTTTTAACACATGCTTGACAAGACGCAATCTGCGGCCCTAAATAAAACATGTGCAGTAAAAGGATCTAATTTTACTGCCACTCTGCACCCACATGCGTTGGAGTTAAATCTAAACCTCTGCTTGTATTTTCTGTTTTTCTTTGATTGATTTCCATGACATTTCCTGCGATTGTAGAACCATTGCATCATGGGCTATCTCTGGCTCCAAAACTAATTATTATAACACTGGGTAGGCAGGCTTGACTGATTTTTTTTCTCTCTCTTCTTTTGGACAAATAGCCCCTGCCCCAATTATAATGGATTAGCCTGTGAATGTTCTCTACAAGTTACAACGACATGGTTTCTCAGGTCACAGCTTCCAGCATAAATCCCCCTCCCCATTCAGACCCAACAACAGGGACCTATCAGTGGATTTAAAATACACTCACCACAATTAAACTCCCACTCAACTTTTTTTTTAAAGGCAGAAATTCCACCTTAAATGGCGCTTTACATGTTCTGGTTCACATATAAAATCACTGCCCCTCTTCCACCACACTCTTTTTTTTAAATAGTTTCCATTCAGCCGAACAAATCAATCCACATCTGGTTATGTTTTCATTAACCATTTTTCAATTAGTGCCTTGGACTAGTGAAATGGGATCTTCTGTTTTAAAGACTTCTATTTTAATTTCAATCATGTTTCTTGCAATAAAATCCGACTTTTTATATTTTAAAAAGCAAAAATACAACAAACCAAAAAACGTAAGCAGCTTTAAGTCTTGGTTGTATTTGTTTGAATAAGTGCAAAAAGCAAATGCATGATTCCTAAGTGACCAAGCAATGAAAGAAAAGTTACAACACCCCACATCAACCAGTTAAATACACTCTGCTGCCTAGATCTGACTTATAAAGTAATTTAAAAACTGCTTCTTACCTTTAATTCAGTGAAGCCAAAGAAGGATTAAAAAAAATGTAAGTCAGTGCATGTAGAGGAAATGTGGAAAAAAATTAAATGTCAGATTGTGGAAAGGCTGTCTGATGGGAACTCCTCTGCAGCGGAGAGTCTGCAGGTCTGAGGCATGCTCCCCTCGATCTGGGACACAGGCTCGGGCTATCAGGCAGGCAGGTCCCCCCAAAACAGAACAAACTCAGCCCCGGAGCCTCACATTCCCCTGCCCGGGACACACGCCTCCATGGCCGGCCAGGTGCTGCTCTGCTGTGCGCTCAGTCCCAACACCTCATGCGCCCTGAGAGCGGCTCATGCGCCCTGGCTCTCCCGCCTGTGTGCGCTCTCACTCCCGAAGAAGAAGCAACAAACAAGAGGGGAAGACCCAGGAGGATAAATACAAAAGGGAAAAAAACAACAAGAGTGACTGAAAGAGGGTTAAAAGAGTGGCTGTTTTAGTGTCTGGTGCCGGGGGTAGAAGACTGACCCCCTCGCTACTTTTCTAGCCGCCGAACGCTGCTCTCCTCCTGGCTCCTGTGACTGGGTGAGACTGGGTGAAGTTTGGAGCTCAGCGGCGGCTCGCCTGTGGAGAAGACCCCGCTCGCGGTGCTCAGGCTGTTGGTGGAGGAGCGGGCAGCTTCCAGTAAACAGCGCCAGCGCAGTGGAGGAGCGGAGCCGCTGCCGCTGTGTGCAGGAGCCGTCTGAGCAGCGGGCCGCAGCCAAAACCAGGCGTGGACTACAGATCCCCACTGACTCGGAGTCTGTGCAAGAAGACACTAATCACATCAACTTAATATCATGTGCACGCAGAACTCAGCTCATCGTCTTCCTCTTTTCTTTCTCTTCCTCTTCTCAAGGTTATGAAGTCGCCCGCCTTATTTTGGCTTTTCTGTTTAGAGATGCATTGCTGCCTTCCCTTTTGGGGCATGAGAGGCCTCACGCACTGTCACAGTAGGCAGTCCGGCCTATTCAACCAATGAAAGAGGACTCATTTTACAGTAATACTACCAAGCATCAAAAGGAACATGGAAGTACAGGCAGAGACCCCCACCACTCCACCCTCCCTCCGACCGGCCCCTGCAGGATAACACGCTGGCCTGAGCAGCAGCAGCAGCGAGTGGTCAAGCTTCTGCTGCTGCTGGTGCGTACAGAGCCAAAGCACTTTTTCCAAACCAAGAACCTCTCCTCAATTGTGAGTGTGTGGTTTTTTTCCTTGCTGCACTTTTCTGTTACATGATTCATGACACCATTTGGCAGGAGAGGGAGTTTTGTCGGGCGGCTGCGGCTTCGACCCTGGCGCTCCACATACTGTAAGCCGCCGTGGTGATCAGTGATTTGTATTTTGCCGTAAAAATGCAAGGTGATCACAGCTCATTTAGATTTCGATGACCTAGAAATCTAATTTTCATTAGAACCTCATAAAGAGTCAACCTCATTTCTCCATCTAAGAAAATCTTATTTTCAGTGCAGCTGGTTCATATTTTCATATTTCCCTCAGAGCCTCTATCTTTCAATTTAAATAGGCTGAAAATAAACAAAACACAGGTCACAATTGTTTCATGTTGATTTCTACATCTGCTGAAGACTTGGACCATGTTATGATCTGCTTGAGGAATTCTGTCCAGAAACATTATCAGACAGGACGTGGGTACACACCTGGCTTCAATAAAACTGCCTTTCACCCTCTGTGGGGAAATGTGAAGTTGAGTCATGCTTGCCAGGTGAAGGTGAGCACGGGAGAGAGGCAGACCTGTGTTTTCATAAGCATAATTTTACATAATAATACTGCCATTTTTTCTTGCTAGGGACAAAAAAAAAAAGAGAAAACAGATGTAATAAAAGGTCACCCAGTGGCAGATATCCATATCTGGAGAAATGTTTATTTATAAGCCCAGAGCAAAAACACATGTGGTGTCTGCACGGCTTCAGCATTGAGCAGCTTAAACTGCCATTTTGCATGAATTCATTTGAATCTGCTTCCTTAGATTGTCAACAGAGGGCATTAGACTTGTGTTGCTATTCTTCTGAATGAACATAACTCACAAGCAGATGAAGTAGGCAAGGACAAATATGACACAATCACATTTCAGTTTATTCATTTATTTACAGTTTTGCTAATGAATTAATTGTTTATGTGCAAGTGTTTATGATGGACTCTGATATGATCATATCTCGCAAAGGCGTCACAATATTGCACATAATCACTCACCAAATGTTGCATGATAAATGGTTTCTCTTCTATCTTTGATTCAGCCCAAACTCACAAAGAAGGAGGAAAACAAGAACAGAAAAGAATCACAGATTTTATGCATTCCAGTAAAAGGGAACATGTATGTTTGCAGGTTAGTAAATATATAGCTATGGTGTGATATCAGCAGATGCATCAGACGGACCTGAGAGCAAATGTCTCCTCGTTCCGCATGTGGCTCTAAGCCTGCCTCTTAACCTTCAATTGTTCACCTCACAATGCTTATTGGTTCCTTCCCAAAATATTTGCACATGATTGACATCTCAGGCACACATGACCAGTCACAGGACCGCAGCCGACCCCCGACAAATCAGCGTCCTCTCACCGATGAAGGACAAAGATTTGGCCGTGGCTATAATACGCTTCAGAGCACAATTAACAAAGCTTAAACCTCCATCACTCAATCGTTTGTTCCTGAAGTGACTCTATTTTATTTTCTTATTTCATTCAACTTCTCTGAGCTTGACCTGTGGACACACTCAGCGGAGTTTGGCTTGTGTCATGTACTCGTCTGCGTAACTGCTCCAGTAATGAGACATTGTTTAAAGCTGTGGTGTGTTGGCTGTATTGTCTGGTGCACTGTGCAGATAAAAGAATCCGTTTTAGGACACTGAAAGGAGTTGTGTTCCTCGTGTTCTTCCTGTCACATCTCTCCCTGCCATTTTACAGCAGAAGTTCAAAGTGAAGCATGAGGAGTGCGAGCCGTTGGTGCTTCTTTCCCCGCTTCGTCTGCATGAAATCCTGCAGCTTGATCTGTTCTAAAGCGAAGGAAACTCCTGCACATCACGACTGCACCGACTTTCTCTGTATTCTCTCATCAATTTTGTCAAGCTGGCTTTAGTGGTCTCCTAGGATATCAACCTCTCGGAGTAGACTCATAATCAGAGAAGGCCTCTCTACACAGTGGAGACTTGGTTAATATTTATGTAGCCACGGGTAACCATGCGGCGTGGAGTTTTGACCTCACTTCTGCAGCACCTCGAGGAGCTGCCCTGTTTCTGCACTGGATGAAGTTGGCACAGAGCTGATTTGAAGACGCAACAGGGCTTTTATTGGCTTATTTAAATACAATAAAATAAAAACTGAAGTTTTAGTGCAAAAGAATGTGAAGTTTTAATACTCAGAGCTCATCAGGAAGTTGTTTAACTTCAGTCTGTGGCCAATGATGTGATGGATAATACTTTTTAAAAGCTCTGGAGTGAGGGCAGTTTCATATTAGGTACAAATACTTAGTACTGTGCCTGTGTACAATTACACACAGACTCGTCCACCACTTTCACATTAGTTATGTTGTTCCATACCCGAGTACACTTGCATATCTACACACTAGATATGACAGGTGGCAGCATGCATTTAGTTGGATTGTGATCTGCCAATAAACACAAAAAAGAAAAAGATGCCTTTACTAGGGTCATCAACTATGTCTTTGCTGCCTTGACTTTACTTCCGCACATGGAAATAAAAATATATAAACTATATAATCAATTAAATGTCCAGTTGTTTCTTTATGTTTTCATTTGCTTAAATTTCAAACAAAGTAATTCATTTTCTCATGAAACCTAAGAGATCCTTTTGCAGCCATGTTTGAATGGATAATTATGATGTCAGGTATTATTGTGATGAAGCGCTCACACCGTACACCGTATATAAGGACAGACAACAAGTCATCACTTCTGCCCACTGTGAATAGATGTAGCCAGAATGTCTCAGAACACTCATTTGGAGTCAGAGCTTTTGTAGTTGTGATTGTTGGTTGGATCCATGGTATTGATTGACATCGCGAAGTCTCAGGTGTCAATTACGAAGTTTCACCCCATTTTTTGCAGCATCAAATAAGAGCTAGCACTTAACCCCACTCCAGTATGATAGGAAGTACCTAAAATGACAGACACAATTTCTGAGGAAACGTTATTTGCCAGGAACTTTGACTTTTTAATTTGGTCCATGTCCCATTTGCTAACATTGAGGAGGACTTATACTGTAACCAACCACCAGGGGGCAATTAACTCGCTCTGCTCAAACATACTGGACTATAAGGTTTGGTGTACTTGCCAGGGTCCCTGAAGTTAAGGCCCCTTTAGACTTGCTTGTACAATTTTAATTTTCATTGTTTTTTCAGACTTTCTTTATATTTTGAAAAAGTCAAACTCATTTTTAATCATTGTATCATGATCGATCATAACTAGACAGTCCAGGCTGGAACAGAGATATTTTGCTTTTACTTCACTACTGGCGTTTATTCAAAATGAGAGGATTGTCACATGTTAATGAAAAGCTGTTTATGTGTTTTTAATTCACTTGCCGACTGTTGATCAATTTCTTACGGCTCATATAACATGTTAAATACAATAGTAATAGGGTATTTACACCAGCGTGCATCTGACCCAGAATCAATAGGGGATAAAAGAGAAAGAATATCTTTAGCCTTTTTAAAAGCATTACACTTTTCTTTGTTTCTGTGCCTTTTCCCCCATTAAACACACCCAAGAAAGCCTCAAAAATCAATTCCTGTCTAAATGTTAATCAACATATGCGCTGAGAGCTGGCACACCAAGTAAAATATGATCAAATCAAGTCCCAATGAATGATCTCATCATTCTGCTCAAATTTCAGTTATTTAATCATTCTGTCTGTTCAGAAAAAAACTGCTGCCCAAGTCATTCCCCCCTAAAAAGAGTCCAGGACTTATAATTGACCCAGCAGACAGGAAGCAATTAAAGACAAGTCAAACACATGAGGGGCTTTGAGATCAACTTTGAAAAAAGCAAGGTCCAATGTGGGTATGTTGGGCTCTGGCTTGCACAACTGTCAAATAAGATGCCTGGTAAAAGACCACACCACATAAACAAATCATTTAAAGCAAAGTGTGACGTGAAGTAAACGTTAGAGAATTGTACTACTCCTTAAACTGTGTCCTATAATCAAAACCTCTCAGATACTTGCTTTCTTACTGAGCAACCTTTTGGCTCTTTCTCAGGTTTGATGTATGAGCGACATGTTGGTTTTTAACAAATACAGGAGAGCAACAGATATAGGTGAAGAATCTCTATTCAAATGTTTTGTATGGAAACTTAGCCAAGTGGAAACAGATGTGCTTCACCTGTGACCTATAAAAAGTGATATATGGTCACTCGTAATGTGATTCAGCAGAGGCCAACAGTTCCAATTTGCTTCACTTTGCTGTGTTGCACTCTGTGTCGTGTAAATGTGGACATATTTTTCAAACAGAAGATCTGGCATCTGCACTGTAAACCTGCAGTGAACGCTCGGTACACTCTGAAATGACTGGGTTGAAAAAAAGATCCATTTACTCTCGATTGCAACACATTTGAAACAAAAGGTTTTCTGTCAAGCACAATGTTATTTCAGTTATAATTTATCACGTTGATAGATTATAATTACAAAAAAGTGGTTCAGCACCAAAGAAAATATGTGAATTTTTTGTTCACTTTTAAATTTGACTCAGTAAAGCGTATACCTCCGCCAAGAACCAACAGTTCCTCAAATTTAATCAAGCTGTCCCAAATTTCACACACTCATGGATATCAGTTTGCTAAATGGGCTTGATTTTTTCATCAAGACTTCCCTGGGAAAATGGGGAAACCGTAAAAAAAAACCTCCCCTCACACAATGTCACAGAAAATGAAATAACTAATTCCTGGATCTGAACCAAAATTGTATCCATCCTGCCCCATATCGCTTTCTTCCAACATGTTTCGTGATAATGTGTTCAATCTGACAAGTGAAAACATACAAACAAACATAATAAAAATCTTTTCCATTGCAGCCCTGTCACACTCCCAGTGCAGTCCTTGCTTGCTTTAGACCAACAAAGATGTCATTTTTCCATCTAGCTCTGACGTTGTTTAAATTGCAAATGCAGGTGCATAAAATGAGGTGAGGTGAGACGCCTTGTAGGCTCATCGCTATTTGAAGTAGCAGAAAGCACATTTGAATAACAAAAAACCTGGTCTGAAGTCTGCGGTGCATTATTTCACTATTATTTTAAAGGTGTATCATCACGATAATAAAATGCAAATACATAGACCATGATAAATATAAAGATGGTCTGCTCGTGTGCTAAGTGAAACCATTTCCTCTTTAGAGAAGCTTTCTCTCTTACTAACTGGTATATCTACCAGAAATCTGCCGATCTGCAGGGAAACCTGGTTTTTTTCAACGAATTGAAGATGGTACTTTGGTTGATTTAAGGCACATTACCCCCAAAACACACACACACTAATAATTAAGAGTTATTGACGTACAACCCCTTTAAACCAACTGCAAAAACGGATTTGAACATCACCTCAATGGACTCGCTCCATTTGCTTGAGAGCATGTGTTTAGTGTTTAGTTACAATTTCAAGTTAGATATTCCCACAGCACTGGAAAAAAGTGTTGGACTCCAAATCACAATCATGTATAAACCTGACAAACTAATATGGAAAATAAAAGATGTCTGGTTCTTCAGTTTAGTACAAAGACGGCTTCATGACTGACACACACATATTTTCAACCAAGCTCCACATTAACTTCAGTCAAAACTAGACACTGTTTATATATATTGGGACAAATTCACAGTTCTTGGTCAGAAACTAAGTCTGGATGACTTTCTGACAGAACAAAACAAGTATACATCAATCTTCTTGTTGGCATATTAACGATGGGAAAAAAAGTTCAAGAAGCACTGATGAGAAGGACGAGTAGGTCAGTGTGAAGAAGACAATGTTTCCAAATCTCCCTTCACCTGGACAGACAATAACAGAAATCAACTTTATTAGTGAAGTGTGCAGAGGATAATCTGTCTGTGTTAATACCCTCTCGTACGCGCCCAAAACGCCTTCAATTGTTCTCCCTAATGAAGATGAACACTATACTGTGAAGACGGAGGCAAATATGTGACCCCACCAGTCCCTTTAGAGGTCAATAATCTTTTACTATAATTGCCTGAATTTTTAATTGAAGCAAAATCTTACTTAAGCATTCATCATTGTGGACGGACATTCCTCCCTTCAATTTTGCATTCTGATTAATTCCACTAATTTAAAAGTAACTGCTTTGTGCCAGTATAAAGGAACACAATTATAAGTTTTAAATACATATAGCTTATTTCCATAAAACATTACTGTTCTAAATACAGAGGCTGCTCACCAAGGCATAAAAATGGACAAATTTATGATGGCAATTGCTTCTGATGCTTAAAGCTATTAGAGAGTCAACAACAATCTTTGAAGGGTTGTTCAATTCGTAAAAGCCTTCGACATATATGACTTCACAGCTCAACCTCAGAGGTGGTGTGCTTCCAGCCACACAGGAAACAGCTGCAAATGTGCAAGGTCGCACATATACATATTGAAAATAGCAAAACACCATCCTTAATATGCATTCCTTAATAAGTCTGCAATTGCACCCATTCCAATCATTTGACACAACTGTTTATTAGGCAAAATTAGTCAGAGCGAAATCTTTTTCAAGCCAATCAAATTGTTTGCTTGATTAGTGGTGTGTTCTTCCTGGCACACTGAGGAACAGATGAATCCAATAGGGGAAAAAAGACAAGGAGAGAAAGGGCAACTCTAATTTCCGAGGACAATGAACTAAATTGTTCTGTCCCAATTTCTCAAGAGATACTTTGTAATCACGGCTAATTATTGTTGCATGGTAAAGTGGAAAAGGAACAATACTCGTTGTTTCAGACTTTGCGCGAGGTTGCAAAATGAAGAGATGTTTTTGAAGATGCACAAAAGTTCCCTAGCTGCACAACTGAGACCTTCACAAGTTTAATTCTATGGAGGACAAAACAACCCCCCCCCCCCCCCCTTCTTATTTGTTTCCTTTACCTTAAAAGACACTAATTAATTGGCATAGACTAAATATACCAGTGTAGACTGGTGAAGGAATAATTAAGATTTTTCACCTAATTAAAAGTAATGTTATAAGAATAAACATTCTCTATAACAAGTAAATGGAGCAGAATACATTGAAGTGAACATATTGATAATTCAGGAATGATATCATTGGATCATTATTTATTGATACATCATCATATATGTGGTGTTTGTTGTTATATTTGGTTGAGGTATTGGTTATCCAAAGCGACTATTTCATATAGTATATATAATTTATATTATACGCTATATACAATCTTTATCTGTAAAGAAGCCTAACTAGTCACTTAAGCTATGAAATAAATTCAGTTCAGTTAAAAAATATTTTTCCATTTAAATCACATACAAGTATAAAAGCAGTATGAAACAGGAAAACAGTCAAGTTCTTGTACAAGAGTATACAATCAGTATCTGCCAATGTCAAATGATAATAAATAATAGTTTTGTGTTTCATCGGACAAAGTTGTATTTCTCTTTCTTTATGGGTCTCTAACAATTTTGTCCAAATCCACGGATCAAATAGAAATGTCTCATACATAAATACCCCTCGGATTAGTCTGTTTGACAATTTCTTCAGTGTCAGCTACCTTGAATTTGTCTGCGTTAGGGTTCACACCAAAGGGAGGAAATTAGTTACGAGATGTCAGGGCCAACATAAATACCTTCATGAAAGCAGCAGAATAAAGAGGGGTCAACATAATAAATGCAATAAATGTTCCATGGGCAAAAGGAAATGGAAAAATGGAAATATGCAAGGGATCCCATTCATATTTCAGATGATGGGATAGGCTTGCCATGTTTAACCTAACGCTGGGATGTTTGATTAACTGTGTTAATCATTTCCCATCTGCACTGGGCTCCTGTCTCTGCCTTTTGATTAAATTCTGACTAGTCTTGCATTGTTCATTATGTGTACTTGTCAAATAATTGACTGCTTGCAGGCAAAAAAAAAGAATGTACGCCTTTCAATCTTGATGAGGAAGTGCTTTAATATCATGTCATTCACTTTGCATGGCATGTCAAGTAGACGAGAGAGGAAGGCTGGGAGAGACGGGGCCTCCGCAGCACAACCTCAGAGGGGAAGGGTTATCGTGACTCTGGTTTTCAACAAGCCTTTTTTTTTTTCTCTTCGGTTCATGTCCAGCCTCAAACACATTGACATTTACCCCCTGGTAACTCAGAGTGTGTGTAGATGACACATGTCTGGATTTCAGCTCACAATACGATCTCTGATACTAGAAAAGGGGGATATATTAATTAATTTAAGAGATTCAAGAAATAATGTTAATGTAGTTATATGATAATCTACTTTAAGAATTTAGTTCATTTCAATACACCGAAGTATATTAGCTGTACAGGATTTATGAATTCTACTATTTCAGGTGTCTTGCTTTTCATTTTCAAGTGTTTTTAATGCCACCCTCCTTTTTAATTACTTCACAGTACAAGTGAATCAAATCATAAAGCTGTCAGCCTTCACTAAGAACTCAGACGCTGTGATAATGACACCTGACTGGGATGACAGCTCCATGCTGTGTTGTTGCCGGTGTTAAGGGCGTGTCACTACAGGCTCTTCAGCATCATCTTTGCTCCAGGCTCTTAATACAGTCTTGTTTGTATAGTCCTCAATAAAGAAGCGCACCACTTTCTATGCATATGTGGCGGTGACGACAGGCGCTCTCTCTCTCTCTCCTCAAGGATAAATGGGTACCAAACACTCAACACAATTAGTTCTCAACATGGGTGTAACTCAGCTGGAGAGAGGGCCGAATAAAAGACGGGTTTATGGTCATGTAAGTGTCTTTTTTTATTTGGCGACTCTGTTATGAGCCGAGATCCCCGCGCATGTGAGAATAATTCCAAAAGCTTGTTTCCAGCAGTCCCAGTCAAATCGCCTCAGTGTGGAAGTAAAATGAATTTACTCGCATGGTTCCACAAGAAGTGTTTAATGATGGACTTTTAATATTATGGCTGCCTATTGTCACCACCCTACTCACTGTCAAATCTACAAAAGAGGCTGGATTTAATTAAACAACTACTTGTGCATTTCATCTCAATTGCTATGGCAACATCCGAACTTCCCTTGCCAGGCTGCAGGTTTTGTACCACATCACATTTCCTCCCTTCTTTTCAGCTTTTCCACAACCTACAGCCACGAATATCACACAGGACCCAGTTTTCGCTGCGAGATGAGTGCCTTTTTCGGGTAATGATATTATGTTTTGACAGAAAGAGAGCCAAGAATTTCGTCCTTGTTATTTTGCCTAGGCTGAATGAGGATGTCGAATTTCAGACGCTATTAGTTCTCGAAATGAAGGTAAGAAAAAATTGTTACAACCCAACATTTTGTGTCAGGGTTTTTTTTTCTTTTTGTAAAGGTCCTTGTTAGGATCCAGAAGCAGAAACACATTGAAGTAGATTAAAGGGAGCTGCAGAATCAGAGAATGAGAGATAGGAGAATATATCCGAGTGTGTGTGGGAGGTTCTCCCCAAATTGCTCGAGTGAACCCATAGGTCAGTGGTTTGTCATGGTAAACATAAGCTGTTGGAATTGAGTTCAGGAGCTTTCCCACCATTGCTCCGAGGTGGCAAAGGCTCAGCCACCGCTGCATTCTTGTGTGTCTTACCATTAAGACCCAGTGAATAACTTGGCGACAATGGTCATGTGGTCAATGAGGAGGTAGCGGTGGAAGCGGCTCAGACACAGGCAGAGGGTGAGCACTTTGGAAAGGACTCATTAAGTCACAGCTGTTGTGTCCGGGACAATGAGGCGAGGACTCTTCTCACACCTCTCCAGCACCCAAACATTAAAACCTCAGAGGAAGATGTACTGTCGAGGGGGGTGAGCGACGGAGGTGGGGGTCTGACAGGAAAGCAATTATATCTTAACTTTGTCTCAGAGGACTTAGTAAATATTTATGGGTTATTGTGTCCATTATGTGCTTTGAAGCAAGTGTGAGGATAGGAAGGTCTTATTTGAACAGGCACCCACTTGTCCATTAGATTGACACATGTAGAAACTACATCTATACAGGATTTTAAAGCTGCTTTTTTAAAAACTAAATCAATCTCCTTCAAAATTAGCATTTTAGCATATCAGTAATCTCTGTCCATTTTAACACACCTGAACAAACATATCATGTGACCATTCATATACAATAGGCATGTGTGTGCCAGTGGAAACCATGAACCAGAAACAACGATGGTGAAAAGAAAGACGAAGGATTTATTTTGTCATACTGAGGACAAGACGGACTGTTAGAGACCATTTAGGTTTTGGATTATCTACTGAGCTGTGACTGGGAAGAACCAATCAGAGAGCAAACATTGTGAGATTGTGAGCAGCGTCATTGTTTCTAAAGATTTCAGTTTGTGCTCGTTCATACAACAATGCAGCCCTGACGTTTTCAAACTAAAATAGAACCAGCAGCGTTTCCAAACTTCTCCGTTTTAGGGGCATGAAAACTTTATTGTGGTGAAAAGTAGAAAGTGTAGAAAACACTTTCTATAATAGTAGTTTATTTGTTTGCCTTCTTTTCCCATCTTGATATCTACAGTGATTCACAGCAAAACTTGCCTTTGAATTCACAATCCCACACCTCATGTCGACACAGTAAGAGGAAACCAGAAAAGCAGAGCCAGTGACCTCTCCATGGTTAGGGGGTCTCAAAATTATAACACCCGTCCTCTCCTCACAAAGCAGACCCCTGCTGCTGAAGCCTTGGCATTGCAATGCGAACACCATTGCTCTAGATTGGATTAGAGGGGCGGCTAACTGTGAGATGGAGCCTGGACTCACCACCAGTCCCAAAAGTTCATGGTGACTGACATAATAGAAAGGATACAACACAATAAAAGGTCCCTTTGTCTGCAAAATTGCAAACTGTGGCATCAGTTGGTGAGGATCTTTTTTCTTTATTGTTAGTTTCTGTAGAACTCTCTGACTGCCTGGGAAATAACCAAAGGACTGAGTCCCTGACTCATGTCCAACCGTATTACTAGACTAGACTTTGTTTCTTTTTGGAACGCTGAACTCTGGATTTGTTCTGTTTCCTTTTTTTCCTTCGTCCTGGAGTCGGCAGTGTTTGCTTTGGAGCTGACAGATGACGTTTTAGGATTCCGGAAGCCGGCCCACCAACAGGCATGAAATTTTAAACTGTAACAACAAAGTTGCTAAGATCCAGCATTTATATGGCTGGCAACAATGATAACCTTGCCCATAAATGCTAAAAACATGTTGGCATGTCAAATTGTAAACCTGTCTTTAATCTTCATCGGAAAAGTATTTCACTGCAGCATTTCTCCAAATGCAAGGCTCCAAAAAATAAGACTTGGAATGAGAATATTGTAGAGAAAAAAAACTTACATAAATAGACAGACCGAAGAGGCTTAAGTGCAGGTCATCAAATCCGAGAATTCACACCTTGTCACTTCAGAAGCAATGAGTCAAGAAACTCAGTCTCCAGATGACAGAGCAGCTAACTTCCACTTAAATATTTATTTGCATTTGGGTGTCTGCAGAAACCTCCTGTTTCTCTCCAGGGGAGGTTTGGGTGAGATCACTGCAGCACATCTTCACATGACCCCTCATCACTCAAGACCGTTCCTGCATTTTCATAATAAGGTCCACCTGGATCCTATCACCACGAGTCACCAGAGCAGCTTGCTCTGGCCAGAATGTAATTAAAGTTAGTGGTTTCACATGTAATTATCACAACAAAGTCTGGGCCTTGTGCGCCCTCAGTACTCTGTTGAAAAAAGAAACCAATGTTTGTGTTTATCTTTTCAAATTAGCTGGAACCTACTTTAAAATTAAGTTGGATCTCTGAGGGTCTCTCTCTCTTTTTTTTAATCATCACAAATCCTCTCCAGCACACCAGTTCATGCTTCGTCACATGCCTGTGCTGAAGCCGCTCTAAATCCTCACAAACTTGTAGTTTGTTTAAGCTGAGGAGCAATATGATAAGACATCTCCTGAGAGGTGGGAGTCAGCTGCTTTGTCCCGTTTCAGTTAAGTGCAGTGGTGTGTATTGGTTAAGCTGGTATTGAACCATCTCAAATTTGCCCCTCGGAGTCAGATAAGCATACGCCGTGCCCCCACTCCTCCTCTACACACACACACACAAACACACACACACGCACACACTGCAACCCACTCTCTAAACAAGCCCCCCAGACCCCCACACAGCTGTCTTGCTCCTCTGGGAGCCTGTGAAGGCCAACTGTGCAGCCACTGAAATGAGCTGCTAATCCCTGTACAGGCTCCCAAGCATATTACAATGCACTGAGCCATCGTTCCATCAGCCCCTGTGTGAGTGGGAGTGTGTGTGCGCTATATGCATGCATGTGTACGTTAAGGCATGTGTCAATCTGTTTGAGTACCAGCTACATAAAGCAGTGTATACATGAGATGGTGAAAATAATTGTTGTTCCTGTGCCGCGTGACCTCTGTGATAGCTGTATCCCCTCGTTGCATTTTCCAAGAGCACAACCAATTGCCATCACATGGAAGAAGATTCCACTTCTGCCCAACAAGTGTTTCAGGCTCCTTTCTCTGCCTCTCCCTGTTGCAAAGTCATTACTGGCGCTTATGAAAGTGAAATGAATGAGAGCGTGAGGGAATGGATGGGAGGTCATGACCTCGGGGCCTCCAGGGAGCGAGGATGAATAAACTCATCACCTGGCACTGATGGGGGACTGCTCACCTCAAGCGCTGTCTCCACCTCGCTCAACCCTTACCACCGCCACCAGAGTTTGCCCTCGCCACAAAGGGAAAGGCAAAGATATGAGGCAGGAGCAATTTCCCACTCGTCAATTTTACAAACAGCGATAAATAAAATTTTTTGAAGGCATCTCCGGGTGATCGCCTGATATCAACACGATAAGGACATAAATATAGACGGCCGGATCAGCTAGCCTTCCATTTGATATCACTCCTGATTGGTGCAATTGCAAAGGTGAGCCTTTGTTTGAATGGGTTAATATATTCATGGAGCTACTATGAAATCATGCATTTTTAGCAAGGAGAGCAGATTTTAGTCCCCAAATACTAATTGGAACGTTCATCAGCATGAGTGTGCCAGGCTGAAATGTAACTGATTAATCCAGTGCTGTGGACAAAACACATAAACAGCTGCTGCTTTAACTCTACAGGTGAGCCCGCAGGCCAAGTGGTAAAAGAGAATCCTGTAACACAATGGTCTCGAGTAAGAGCAAGATGTATTTAAAAAGTTTAAATAGTTAAAGTCATTGAGCAAAGCTTGTTGTCTTTATTGTAAACATACAGTATAACTGCCAGCCTAAAATATATTTAAATGACTCAGGTTTCTGTAGTTTGATTGAAACATTTTTAGTTATGCCCCAAATATTTAACAGAATTTTTTTACAAATTGAGTATGGTGGTCAAATTATGATATCATTAAAATATTAACATAAGAAAAAATTGGTCTCTGACATTTCAAATGCAGAGACCGAGGACTGTAGCTGTTGTCAAACATGAACTCTGGACAATAGAAGGTTCCGACAGTATCCGGACCCAATAGCCAATACGTATAAAATCATGTGTTTGTTTACATTGATTGGACCATTTCAGCTTAAAGCTCTCAAATCTTCACTGGAGTCTTCTCTTGGCACATAATATTTATCACTCCTGCGCTGGAGTTTTTAATATGGGGCTGGCAGGAAAAACTCCAAAATTATCCAGAGCAACTTACTCTGACATTTGCATTCTCAAATACAATATAATATCATATATATATATATGTAATATAATTTGGGTAAAATATCCAGAGTTCAGTGCACGTCTGAAAGCAGTTTCCAATAGATCACATGAAAAACAACAAACTTAATCGATTGTTGAAAAAGACCATAGGTCTTTCTATTCTTCAACTCACTCAGATACCTTGACTGTCAAAAGGCATAATAAGTGTGATATTTCAGAGCTAGCTGTCTGAGACACGTTGTCCACTTATCCATCAGCAGGCCTCAAAATGAAAGCGTTTGCCATGAGTTCTTTCTTGTGCTTGAAATGTCTGGACAGTCGTATCTCATACAGGTTGTCAGTGTGTGAGAGAGGGACGGGAGTAAAACACTGAAACTGGTCAAAGTCAAACATTCCACCATTTTTAAGATTTCAGCATCGTGAGCGGTCTTCATTCGGACCAATCATGGCAAACGAAAAAAAAGCTGGTTGTGGATTGACGTACGTACGGCAGACTTGGGTGAGACAACTGTGTGTGTAATCAGCAATTACCCTAATGACAGTGCTGACATACGTTGTGGTGTAGGGCTCGAACGTGTGTGTCAGGGGGCTGGTGCGGGGAGGAGGGGGGGGGGGGGTCTGCTGAAAGCCCTGTCGGAGTCTCTGACTGATGGCTTGTCAACGAAGCACTCCTGTTTCAGACAGAGTCGAGGCTCAGGTGGCTTCAGTGAGCCCCTCTACCTCCACATGGTTGGTTCTCAGGTCACGCCCGTCCGGAGCGCTGGCACGTTTCCACACTCGACTCCATCTGTAGCTCATTCCTCCTTTTCTTTCCCCTTTCTTTATGAGCCTTTTTTAATCTGTTCATTGTACTGCTTAAAGTCCTCAGTTGTGTTGGTTTGCTTGAGTAAGTTTCAAATATGAATGCCTGAGGCTTTCATTTCACTTGTTGGTCACACTCAGAAATACTTTCTTCCTCTGCAGCTTCAGCTAAACTTGAAAACTATGAAAGTACAGTGGTGGATAAAATAATCAGATCCACTTAATGTGAGGTAAGTAAAAACACTTTTACACTTACACAATTACAATCAAGTTTTGTTATTACTTTGTTCATACAAATTATGAAATTTGACTTTTCTCAAATGTTTGCTATTTGTAAAGAAACATTGGATAATAATTAAACCAACTGAGAAGTTTAGAATTGAAAATATTAATTAGACATAAGGTTTAGGTTTATGAGCAATTGGCTTCATCTCTAAAAAATACAGTAAGATCACTAAAGGTAAAACTTTAAAGTGTACAGTATGGAGTAGTGATAGCTGCTAGATAAAGTAGAGTAAAAAAAATGCATTTGGATGGTGGTTGTATCACATTTTATACCATGAAGTGTATCCTTATAATGGAGAATTTGAGCTCTAATAGCACTACAGTTGTGACTAATAACAGATATTGTATTGCCCATAGCTGGTTTTGTCAGTTTTAGCACACATTCATTGCAAACACAGTCATGGAGACAATTTAAACCTGTATGTAATGTTGGACCAATCCAGAGAAACATCTGAAAGGGGAGGAAAAAACTCACTCATTTGTGGATCATATTTACCATGTGCTGCCACTTTGACACGTTGTTTCAAAAATCAAACAGTAAAGCACATATGCGTATAAAACATCTATTATCCTTTATATACATTTGACACCTTAAGCATAACTATTACCATACAGGCATGTGTGCAACAATCAGTCCAATTAGTACATGTAAATGAAAGCTCCTAATAACAGCTGATGAATAATTCAGTCATAACAACGGTGTCACACTGATTTTTTTTTCAGACTAAGAGTTGTGATAAAAACAGCCTCTTCATTATAAATGACCACAGAGTGATGGGAGTTTCGGCAAAGGTAAGCGCTCATCAAATTATATTTGTCAGGGCAAAGCCTTCAAATTATATTCAACAGGGCAGGGGTTGAAGTTGATTTACTGACTCATAGGAGAAGTATTTGAATATCAAACAAGAAAAATCCCTGGCTCTATCTCTCCACGCATGTGATGTGTTTTGTTAAACATGCAGGCAATCTGTTGAGCCGTGTGTACTCACTTCAACGTCCCACTGTGCATCTATTCATGTCATCTCTGGAAAGGTATAGAAACATTTGATGTTGTTTACCTTTATGCTGATTGCATTTTCATATTGAATTTAGCCTGCTGAGTTGGATCCCATTCAAAAGGTGATATTGAGCTAAGCTAATGTGCATTTCCACTAGCAAAGCCAATGCACTGAGTCAAATATCTCAAATACCACTCTATTTGGGAGTGTGCATGCTCCAGGGTGCCAGAGTCAGTTGTTTTACACATGATAATGTCATTGCTAAATGTTCCTTTGCATAAAGAAAGAACATTTTCATTGCTGCCCCTGTTTCTGTTATTGCAGATGTTATCAGATGATCTCCAGAAAATGTCCGCAACATCCGAAAGAGGTTGCCTTTCACATATGAAGAACGCAGCAGGAGATAGTGTTGGTCAGACGCGTTCACAACAACAGGAACATTTCCTAAACAGTCAGGCGGGTGGTGACACCTGGGTGGATCATGGAGGAGGCAGGAAATGGTGCATTATCTCTCCAGCAGAAAGCACAGTGTTAGCACATCAACAACAGGGACAGCTTCTTCTTTTTAAAAGTGTCATCAACACGCCCACTCGCTTGCTGTGAATTTTCCAGAAATGTTCCTGCTGTAATCTCATGTGGGCTCACACTGACATTTTCTGGACATTTTACTGGGTGGCTGGCGGGAAAAGTTCCAGAAAAAGTCCAGAGCATCTAACTCGTACATTTGTGTTCTCCCACACAGCCCCTCTGGTGTTGTGATGGTTGTCAAGGTCTCACTATGACAGAATTTAAATAACAGAATGTTACTGACCTAATTATGGTTCTTCAGCATTAGTGTATAATGTGCCAGAACAAGCAGAACGAAAAATTGGCCATTTGTGTGCTGACTAATGAATTCGCTGAAGAAATATTAGGTTTAGAATCACACAATACTAGTGCTACGGGCTGAAGCATCTTCAGCTTTGTTAACCGTTCACTCCTGACAGCTCACAAAAGGGGAGGCGTGTAATAGTGGCTCATAGGTCTGTGTATGTCAGATAAAAACCAAAGCGCTCACTGGATCATGTGGCGTATTGCACATTTTGTGGCTGGTACACCACCTGTATCACCAAAGAGACAAGGCACAATGCTTGACCGGCCAACGTTCAAACCAGGAAACATTGGAGGAGAAGAAAGAAGAAGAAAACAATGTGAGGAACAGAATCTATCTACTCATTCCTCAAATCTCTGACTGTCTGTCAGTCTGGGGAACGCACATCTCAAAAAACATTGTCTTATGATCTTCACTCTTGGCATGTTAGCTCAAGGAAGTGCATTGTCGAATATGCGCGATATGTTCAATATTAACAAAACTTAAACAAAGAGGCAAACAGCACCTTACAGTCAGTGGGAGGGGCAGCGTGCGTTAACAGGAAGCCGTAAGACCAAGTTGAACCCCCTCTACGCCCTTGGATAAACTACAGTAGTGGTTGGCAATTGGCGACCCCAGCCGATAATTTTGCTGATTTGATTACTTCTATTTCCCCAAATCAGACTGACACAGACATTCATGATCTCTGTCATGGAGAGAACATTAAGATAATAATTTCCTCTTAAGCAATTTGACTTCAGAGGAAAAGCTCCACATTCGTTGTGTCGATGCAATGCTCTCTATCGAGCTGAATTACAGAGCTTTAGAGCTGAAGATTGAGTGAACAGTAATAAAGCAAGTTCAGTTCCATTTATGAAAAGCATTGACTGTAAAGCGATCATGGACGTACTACGGCTTCATTGCAAATAAACCAGGTAGGATGAACGCAAAGTTTTTTAATCTTAACACCATAGACTCCATTTAAAATGCTCTGCACACAACGTCCCACACACAAACAATAAAAAGTGACAATATATTGCAGAACTGTTTGAGGAGGACTCACTAATGACATGGGGTAATTCTGAAGTAGCTCTAGAGCATAAACAGAGCCCTTTTAAAGGAGGTGGGTTTAGAACGGGCACTGCACTCGTTAGAAATACACAGGAATAAAAGATCATCAATTTGGAAAAAAGAAACATATCTGACGTGAGAACTGCAGAGATAGACAATTAGAAACATAGTGAGAAGAGCAAGCTAAACATTGCAGCATGAAAGACCCTAACCACTATATCGCTTCCCTGATAAGGCTTCAGAAGCTTATCAGCCAATGGGTAATTTCAATTAAAAGGGGGTTTGCTAGACAAGTGGTTAAATACCTCAGAGAAAACCTGTCACCACAGGAGAGGTGGCAGTCTGCCTCCTCAATACAGGGGAAGAGAGAGAGAGGAGAAAGGAAGGGGGGGGGGGGAGAGAGAAGAGGAAGAAGAGCAGAGTGCTGCATGAACGGCTGGACTTGGCCCCGGTAGCAGCACACGATGAGCGTTATTGCATTAGCTCCTCGCCAATCTCATAATGAACTCTCTGTCAGACGAGACAAAAGTCCGACCACACCCCTGCACAGCACAGCAAAAAAAAGCCAGAAGAATGCGATCGTTGGGATTAACAATGGAGGAGCCCTAAAGGGAGGCAGAGAGAGGCCTTTTGCCAGCAAGAGATAGGAAGATTCAGGAGCTTAGTGTTGTCAAATGTTTTATTCAGCCATGACCGTGAGTGCTGCCAAACAGATTAGCCTGTTTACCAAAGGTTCTCATTTAAGAGATAAATCTTTAAATGTTGGATTGAGTAGGGGGAGGGGGGCAGCATCTATGTCACACTAAGTGTGTAAGTGTGTGTGTGTGTGTGTGTGTGTGTGTGTGCGCACGTCTAATGCAACTTAGTAACAAAGGAACTGACAGCAGAAATAAAACTTCTCATTAAGCTAAGAGTTGTCTGAATTAATGACAGCTGTAAGAAGACCATGATCAATATGCCTCGGAATATCTCTCTCCCAGGGTAAGGCGAGGATCGAGCAATTCGCACGGAGAGCAGGTTGAGCGGCTGCCGCAGACGGGTGTGTTGGGGGTGGTGGAGGGGTGAAGATTTGACTGTGCTCTTTGTTGTAGCTCTGTGGAATTCTTGCCTCCACTCCTCTCCTTCCCCTCTCCACTCCTTTTGTTCTCGTCTATTACAGCGGGGGTGATAAGGCTCCCCTGGGCGTGTTCAGCTACAGAAGCCCAATCTCAGTGGATAATCATCTTCAAGAATGAATGACTGGTTGGAAAGAAAAATAGAGGAAAACAAAAACAACAAAATGAAAAAAACAACAGGACATAGTATTTCCCCACAACTAGCTTTAATTCTGATTATTCTTGCCACCTCTCGTATAAAAATGTTTCCGTTCTTCGCTTGAGATGGCACGTTCCCATCACTTTTGCTGCCCTCCCTACCGTTTCTGTCCCGAACGCGCCCACAGTTTGGCCGCGAAAGCTTTGGTTTCCAGTCAACTTGTTAGAAAAGGTCCATGCCAAGCCTTCAACACCATTTCCAATTAATGATGGTGCTCTTGGCAGCAAAGTAGTAAATGACTACCAAGAGGGCTGTTTTATTTCCCAAGATGTAGTATACACAGCTTCCGTTTCTCACTCAAGAACTGATAAGTACCAGATCCTATACGACCCAGTTTCTTACTAATGAGAGGTCATCACACACTGAGAGTAAATGTCAGGGGGAAGTGCTGTCATTTCTGTTAGGCAATTCTTTAGTGCTTTATTGACCTTATGGGACGGACCCGGTATTCCTGGCAAGTGGCAGGTGTGTGAGTTAGGGACAGAAAAAGGGACAAACTACTGTAGGGCAACTTTTAATGGAACCAAAGGGACCTTGTGGGTGTTTGTGTGCATGTGTGGGTGCTTCGTCCTGGCATGTGCACGTACGCACACTGCAGTGTAAAACAAAGAGCAACTGGCTGATGATAATGGCGCGATGGACATTGACTGACAGATGGATTGTAATGTTGATGAGCGGTGGGTCGAACAGA
The DNA here is from genome assembly GCF_024713975.1 of Paralichthys olivaceus. Lineage (NCBI taxonomy): Eukaryota > Metazoa > Chordata > Actinopteri > Pleuronectiformes > Paralichthyidae > Paralichthys > Paralichthys olivaceus. The sequence goes on along the minus strand of NC_091095.1, from coordinate 11,502,627 downwards.
CCAAACACCTTTTGGAATATTCAAGTCTCAACTGTCATCTCTCTGGTGACACATGAGAATCGGGGCACAATCCATCTATGTGCAAAACAACAGCATCCTCTGGAAACCACATTGGCCACCTGGCTATCTTGCTCAAATCAATATCATCTCAAGCCATCACAGCTGCAGCCTGAGTGACCCTCCAAAATGGCAGCCATATGCCCGGCGAAGCAAAGAAATAAGTTGCTCTATCTCTGCCAAACGCGGGATTGTCAGAGTCCTCTGCAGCACAATATTTTCTTTTCAGCTGGGCTGCAGTTGTCAAGCTGGCTTTCGCAGTGCTCAAAATTTGAGGTAGTGGAGTTAAAGAGTTTCAAGTAGGCTCAAATGTGCAAATCTCAGAATTAACATAGGTCTTGACATGGAATAGCAGGGAGTTGTCATAGAGGATCATGAATATTCAAGTTTGTTCTGTGACCTAGTTTGATACGCTGGAGCAGGACAGTGGGGTGCAGGGTAAAAAAATCCATCTGAACTTGTGTACTACAGCAACGCGGTAATACGAATCAATGTGGGAGGGATTTAATTGTAATTACTCAATCAACTGTTGAGCTACCTTCTGTTCCGTTAAACGGCTTCGCTATCTCCTCACATCTCCACAACTTGACAATCTTAAACAGAAAACTGGAAACAAAGCATTTTAATATCACAATGAGGAGACAAAACGCTGCGTCTCTCAACCCGTCCACCATGAGAGAGATAAGTCCCTCCAAGACAAAGTGTGAACACCCTTCCTCTGAATCATGAAGCAACATACTGAAGTACACAAATGAAAAGTGTTTCATTCTTCCCAGACCATAAGTTAATAAAAAATCCACTCTGTTGGCACCAGACTGTCTGACACAAACTCAAATTGATTCATAATTGAGTTTGTATAGATTTTTATCCAGCTTTTGCTGGTTACATTAGGGCTTGACTAGTCTCATTTTGCAGTGGAGTGTACAGCAAATGCAACCCGTGCTCCGGGCTCACTGTGCACCGTGCATTGCAATAGCTTGCTCAAATAATAACGGCCTTTGAAGGACAATTTTGCCTGCTTCTACTCATCAATGTGCAGCCACTGAAGGATGTATTTAGGGTCACCTTTTCCCACTGACAAGCTTTTTTTCTGACTATTAGGATTTACATTTTGCAATCCAGAGCAAAATGGGACTCAGAAAAACATGATTTTCACATCAAACACCAAAAAAGCTCCTGCAACTTCAGGGAGGAGATAGTATATGTCAAATTTGTTTCCAAATTATAACCAAACCAATCATTAGCATTTTAAAGGCGAAGGCTGCTGTTATTCTTTATTTTTTTCTAATGTCAACAAACATGACAGACCAAAACCAATACTGCCTTTCAATCGTCATGCATGAGCCCATTCCTAACAACTGAGGATGTAAACAAATATAGTTTTATTTAGAGAATGCAAAGTAGTTTCCTAAATCAACCTAGCCACAGGAACTGTTGGCAAATACTATCTAAACAGGACTGAAAAATGTCTATAGCACAGAGGGATAAGCTATTTCCAGTTGTGGTCACAAATGCAGTAATTGTTATTTTCATCCTTTTATGGTTTTTATTGAATACAGAAGGGAAAAAAATAATCTCACCAGTCTTATTATGTCAATGTGGCTGCTATATACAGAGGTAAGGACGTGAACCTTTTCAACTCCCTATGTCGATTTTTCCTTAAAATACAGTCAGATCTTAATAAAAAATGTATTATGATAAAACCCAATGTATTTCAAGTAGTAACACTAGTACCTTAATCGAACCAAACCTCATAAAAAATAAATCTCAGAAGACTTGATCAACAATTTTCTCATGAAGCTGCAATCAGATACAAAATAATCAGTCCACAGTTAGACAATCTGTCTTTAAATAGAAATGATTTAATACTGTGGCTACTCTCCCTAGAAGTGTTCACCCAGACGCCACAGGCACAACTCATGATGCTCAATTAGGTGAAAAAAAAGAACCCCAGAGTAAAAACTGTGCCTAAAGGAATCATTGCATGAAGCACGGCCTCCATGGGAGGACACCACAGAAGAAGCTGTTGAAGTGTGCCTGAAGACTTTGTGGACGGATGAAAGGTCAATTATTTTGGAAAGAGCGTACGTCATTGCAATGGTGAAGAAAGGTGGAGAGAGCATTGTAATTTGGGGGCTGCATCAATGGAAAAAATATTCACAAGTTTATTCATGTCTCATAAGGTATTGTCAGAGTGGCTTTCCACCAGCTGAAGGTGAGAATAAGTTGGACAATGCAGTGGGACAAGGACCCCAAACAGTAAAATGAATCAAATACAGAATGAGCCCAGACCTCTTACACCAGACATTCTAAGAATATGACTAAGCTGAAGTGGTTCTGTAATGAACAATGGTTCAGAATCCCTCCCTCCTCCCCGGTGTCACCAAGCTATACTGAGAGATTTTGACTCGCCAAACGCTCCTGCACTCGCATATGTTTGTGTCTCACTTTGTGTGAGTGCTTTTGATCAAGAGGGAGGCAGGCCATTCATCAGACACTGCTGTCCATTCAGTCCTCAGTGGGGCCTGTCATATAGGTTTCTTACCAGCCCTGAGCCATGGTCAATTTTCAGCCAGACAGCTTCCTCCCTCTGCGATAAAAAGAAAAGACCAAGTTTGGGATTTATGGTTGATCTGCAACAAGCCTGAACATCTCCTGAGGGAGCACATAAAACACTGAGGAAAACAGAGTGTGAGCAGTAACACACACATTTGTCTTTTATGGCTCGATGTACTGATAATGATGTTTGATTTTCCATTATGTTCCAATGAAGGGTGAGAAAACCCAGGGCTGCTACTTTGATGTCCTGACCCTTTGCTGTAAATGCCTGTGTCCGTAATGTAAACTTTTCCCATTAATTCCACTGGGATTGTATATCCTGAAAAAGATGGTTAGGCCATGCCACGGCCCCGAGGTGCTCATTAAATCCACCTAGTGAACAATATCATTGTGATAAAAAGGATGTGATGAATCTTATCTGTATGCAATGCTGCTGTTTTGCTTATGATGAGGGACCAGCGCGGCTCAAAGCAGCTCTTCGGTTGTAAAAGGCAAGTTAGCTACTTGCCCGTCCTTTGTATAATGTCTTTGAAGGATCATGTGCATATTTACATAAGGGTATATGTGGTGAGCATTGACAGTGCTTCATTAAAAGACTGATATATTCCCATTTCATTTGGTGGAATCCCCAGTGCTGTATTTATTGGTTGTCCCTAGCAATACCGTGGAACATTAATAAAGCAAACCAATATCATTCAGCTTGGATAATTAGGCAGCCCATCCCTGAGAAAGAGCTATATGGCACATAAATTCTATTAATAAGCCATATATTGGTTTAAGATCTTGAGGCACCAGATCTAAACTTGTCATGAGTAGCAAAAGAATATAGCACCCTGGTTCTGTGGGGACTAGAATTAATGGATACTGTCCTCAGGTATGTTTGAAATAGGTAAACACTGCCTTACGCACTCTTTCATTTTGCTACTCAAATATATTTTAATCATGAATTTACCGATTCTTTCTCTGATATTATTTTACCTTTTCATGTATATAGCGTATTGGTTTTGTCCAACTAACTATGTAACTAAATCCTCTAACTGCACGGTAAAATTATCTTTGTGCTAATTTTAATGTTATTAATATTTTTTGACCCAATTAATGATATAAAATGTATTTAAAGAAAACATGCAAAAATACAGATGCCGTCTATTTATGAATTAAAAGCAACTGCAATATCTAAGACTGGACTGGATACACTTTTATTTTTGTAATACACACCTTTTCCTGCTCTCATAGATAACATGGTTCACTGCAGAGAAAAACTAAAAATATACATGACCCTCCCCCTGTTTCTGACCCCCGTTCTTTTCAAATGGTTTTCGCGCGGCCCCTAACCATAGATGTGACATCCTATTGAAAGGCATCAAGTTACTAGCAGCTTGTTGAGCAGAAGTTTACCTGATATAAAAAAAAAAAAAATGCACTTCAATGCTAATGTTTAATGTGATTTCTTTTCTTTTCTTTCTTAATACTGGTAGCACATAGTGTGGGTTGATTTATTAGTATTTATCATTATGCCTGCACTACTATCAAAAACATATTGATGAATGAATATATCTATAATCTTTGTGGAATATTACCAACACCCACAACCACCTGAGTGGAGGCGAACATGCTGCACATAATTTGTGACATTTTCATAATGAATTTAGCTGCAGTCTACCAGAAAATGACATAATGCATATTAGCTATTCCACCTACATATTTTCAGTTAATGAAACTTTGCTCACATGCTGTTCTCAGTCAGGTTGGCCTTTCCTGGGACAATTACTCATTTTATTTTAACACAGGAGCAACAGCTGTTTGTTTATCGACAGAACATTCAAGGGAAAAGAACTGGTTTAATAATATCTGCTGAATACATTATAAAAAGCACCTCAGAAAACTCCTGAAATTAAATCTCACAGATTAATTTCTGCTTGGGCCAATTACAACCTTTAGACTTGAGGATCAGAAAAGCATAGTGATTTTATTGTGAACAATGCTGATTTATAAAGCTCTGCTAGCTGCCTCAGAAGATCGACATGGAGAAGAGGGCAGGTTCAATGCAAACCCTCCAGCGCTGACTGTCCCACCACTCTGGTTATAATTACCTCACTGACAGAGAGGTGGAAGGATGCAGGATAGCACTGATTGGCTGAAGTATGAGCAGGGTGGAACAGTTCGGCTGAATCCAAGTCTCATGAATACGCTATTTGTCAATTTTCCTCTTAATTCACTCATTTACCATATTTCCCATTATATCCTGTGACTCACCAGACTGGTACATTTGTCTGTGAGTAAGCTCCCTAAACTTCATTGTTGCCTCTAAGAGTATTAAACCAAACCTCAGTCTACAATGATCCAGACCAATCAGAGTAGCAAACAGCTGCCTCACACAACTGTGTATAAAGAGCGTCTGCCCGCAAATTGCTAAACAAACAGAGAGCTGATTTTCTAAATGCCTCCACTGCATCCTCAAAGGGAAAACAACAAACTCTACTGATCAGTGATCAATGGTTGATTTTAAGTGGAAATTAAAATCAAATGGACTTTGCTGGATCAAGGCTCTGAACCATAGTTCTTTACATTATTGCCTTTATACTGTATCAATAACACACTCTGATTAAGCCTGTTGTAAAAAATGCTAACAAGCACAAAGACTGAAACTCGTAGTGGATGTGACACCAGGCCCTATCTATGTATGGAGGTAATCTCTCTCTCCATCAAAATCATTCCAACTCTGTAAAAAGTAAGACCTATGTGTTCTTATGTTAGTGCTCATGTAATGTATGAGTAATGTACTTGTTGTTGGGGGTAGATGGGCAGAAATCCCATCATGCTCTGAGACAATATCGGAGACATAAGTTAGGTTGTGTTCTATGACATTATAGATGTTGCATTTAGGTTCCATGAGCGAAGCGATGAATACAGTAATGGGTGTGTGGACAAAACGTTATGGTTTCTATCAACAAAATTCAGCAGTTATTGTAAGACCACACTCTGCATGAGGTCTTGCCTTTGAGAAATCCCAGTTTGTCACAGTGTCATAGTTGAAGATAATGACACTCGTGGACAGGCTGCCTCGTCTTAATATTTTGAGGTGGTCTAACACAGCTATTGAGTTAAGTCAGACTAACTTGTTTTACTTAAAGTGAGAGAAATTTCACTTGCCAGTGATGTATGGCTGAGCGTTTCCCAGCATGCACCGTGTAGACCTGCCATAGTATGAAGGATATAAAGTGACTTGGGTAAATACAGACATTCAAAAATCTCACATAATGGGAATAGATACCACATTTGTATTATCTTAAATGGAACCACATTCGCTTGTTTCATTTTTGTATTCAAGTTGAGTTGAGAAAGTTGAATTGATTAACAATGACTGAGAGCTGTGCCGTGCATACGCGTGGCCTCGTCACAGAGTGAATGATAGGCTTCATGTGTGACCCACTTTATCTGACAGAGAGCTTTCACAAACTGTACAACTTTTAGTGAATGACTATTGATGTCTTGTTGGCTCATTATCTATAAACTGAATATCTCTGGAGGAAAATGCCAGTGTGGTGACAGAGGTGATCCCACTCACTGTCTTTACTGCAGACAGATGTGATGGAAAAGTCTCCCACAGAGATGAACCTTCTCCAAACTTCAGTCAATTACATATTGATTTTAGAGCTCAATTGATAGGGAAACATTTTGAAAGGCTACTATATTCTTTTAAAAATACATTAGTCAGTTAAACTGTTACTCAGACACTAATGCTAAACGATCTCTGATTACAGCTTTTTGTTTATGAGGATTTGCTGCCGTCCATTATCTTACATGACAGTAAATTGAAAACCTTTGGGTTTTGGACAGTTGGTTGACAAAAAGGCAAATTCAACACCTCACTTTGGAGAATAACTTGTACTATGCATCTTAACTGTCTTATGTTTTAAAGACCAAACTAATAATAGATATCACTGAAGTGTCCTTGGGCCTGATACTGAACCCCAAACTGCCCCTGACGGTTGTGTCATTCTCATAGAAAAAAATGGCTTCCCATAGATGCACTGAATGAATCTATGTGTAAAACAAATCAAATACTTTTTAAGTATGCTACTGTACTACAGTACTTCTTGTAAATAGATGTCTGTGCAATATCTGTAATTCCAATAGGTGAAAAACAAAGACTCATTAATATGGCCTCTATACTAATGTTATAAGATGTATTGTGACTAGAGACCTTTAAAATGAACACTTGGTGAAATGGATAAAACTTGTGCAAGAGAAGCCATTTTTCTTTCCCTGAAGATACTGAACACGTGTTTATTTTATTTAAAAAGTAGTAGCTTGACTTATTGAAATATTTTAAAATGCTGGTTATATATTGTAACAAAAACACAGACTTTGCCAAAGGGGTAATCTGAGGTTTTACTGTGACTTTGTGCTTTGAAACACTTTTCTCCAACTGGGCAGTGACAGCGGTTGGCAACAGCTACCACAGTGTCCTTCTGGTAACACACTGGAGCCTTTTGTACTACAGGTGTTCAGGTTCCCCTACAACCATGACTTCTGAGCCCTCTATTAAAAAACTGACCGCTCCAGGTGAGAAATGCAAAGAGAGAAACTGTGTGGGGAATGAAATGCTCCCGACACTTTCCTCGAAAGACTGCAAAGAAGTTTTACAATGACGGGATTTGCATATTGCTTCCACCTCCAGGCAGCCGACTCATGTTTGGCTGCCAAATGGGTTACTATCAGCAGCAGTGAAGTGGCAGAGGACCCATCTAAACAGAGGCTGAGCCAGGACACTGAACTCCTGTGAGAAGAATGTCTGACTGTCTTCTCAGTCATGCAGTGGTGCTGATGGGCTGATAAACCTCTTCCCTTCCTGTGACACCCCTGACTGACTAAAAGCAGAGTCACAACTCCGGGAGACACTATCTCTTTTTTCTCCTAAGGACCTCGAGGATAACTGTGACAAGCTGCTGACCCCCGTACCCAGGTCAGATTTCTCCAGGACGGGGGCCACTTCCTGGCCAAACACAAACTACCAAACGAGGAATGAAAACCACTGCAGCTCCTTCACATTATCAGGACTCGGGAATTCGTTCCCCTGAGACCTATTTACTCATCGGCTTCCTCGGTAAGATAAACGTTACACTTAAACTGCGATGGCTCCGACTGACAAGCGGGTGGTGTAGCAGGATGGGCTCCTCGCAGACGTGTTTGCTCACGTCTTGCTGAGTTGTTTTCAGAGGAAGTCAGCCACCGCCGGCTGATTAACTGTTATCGTCACAGATTTGTTTGTATTTCAGAGCATAAACTCAAATCATCTCTAAAAATGAATGAGGAAGGTAAGTACCGTTTTATGGTTATGTGGCAATATCAAGTTGAAATGGATCCTTACATATCAGAAAATAAGGAGGTAAGTGTTTATTTATAGGTAAGTATTTAGTACACAGCTTCACTCACTGTGAAAAATTACATTTATAAAGATGTTGTGGTTTATGAGCAATATATATGCACATGGCAGGGACAAATAGCTTTCCCTTACTGCGTAGTTAAGAATAATGATGGTCTGCAATTGTTTTAACAGCAGAACACAGCCTGACACTGAAAACGCAAACACATTCTTTTGCCAAAATCATGACGTTAACAAATGATTTCCAGAGGAAGGGTTTATTTAGGGGCCTAATGTATCTGAACAATGTCAACAGCTAGTTTCACATGTCAGCAGTGTTGTATATGTAAACCTTTTTACACGTTTGATTGATGTTGCCAATGAGTGACATACTAGGCTTTAATTTGTGTAGTCTTTATTCTAAATGTCAAAACAATGAAGATACGCAGACCACTGCACATGCGGAAGATTAGTTTGAGTGCAGTTAAATAATGTGATATGTCTTTGTGTTATTTGATACTCATATCGAAGGTAAACAAGTGGCAGAAACAAGTAGTAAAAGTAAGGAACATATTTTTTTTAGCCTCCGCCAAGGAGATTGTGTTTTCATCTGCGTTTTGTCTTTTACTTAGCAAGATTACAAAAAAACTACAAAAAGGATGACCACAAAACCTTTTGGAAGGACACAGTATGGGTCAGGGAAGAAGCCCTTACATTTAGATTCTGGATTTAGATCAGGGGGCGGATCCTTTACTATTATGAGATGGGCATTTTTTGATCTTTTCACCAATTTCCCGGGAATAACTCATGGATCTGTGTACACTTTGGCGTGGCTTGATTGTTAGTGCTAAACTAGTGATAGAATAAAATGTGTCAGTCTCATGCATTATGGCTTTATCTTAGTTATCATTAATTCCTGGAAATCTGTGTTGTCTTCCTACAAATTCAGCCATCCCACACTTATTTGTTAATAACCACAGTCTATGAATTGATTTGCAGAAAAACACTTTCACAGTGGATTCCCAGTAATGACCTGGCCTGCTGGTCAACACAGAAGAGGTGAAAGCAATTTTTCACTTGGCCCACAGAGACCACGATTCTAATTTGAATAGTCCTGTGTCTCTTGTTTTTATTGTTCGGGCAATTTATTTGAAAAAGCACATGGGGCTCGGTGGACGTCTGAGCCGTGAGAAGAGGAAATTATCACAGTGTAGAAAATTACTGTTATTGTTATTATTGTTTTGTAAATAAAGCAAAATAGAGAGAAGAGAAAATTATGAAAGTGTGAATCTTAATTTATTGTAGCCCCATTTATTTATTTCCATTCGTTAGGCTTGCTTGTCTTAAGAAAACATGAAGAAAGGAGAATGAGTGGAGATTATTAGAAGATTATTCAGGATGTTAGAATGAATGTTAAAAACATCGAGTGTAAATAAATCATTCACAGGCAGGTCTGCATAAATATAACGCTAATATGACAGGTGCTGCAGATGGAGCGACTTTAACTTCAGTAATGTGACAAATTTTTAATGTCCGTCTTCAGCAATAATAAATATGTGTTCTGAGTTTGTCACACCACAGAAAAAAATACATGCAACCACACAATAATAACAATTTGAATTATTAAAAGGAAACGTCCAGATGTTGGCAGGACGAGGGGATAAAGGACGGGAGGGGGAGATAGTTGCTTTCATTCAATAGTGGAGGATTATCAGTGAATCCCAAATGAAAGTGGGTGAAAGTGTCCAATACAATGGTCACTGCAGAGCCAGATGTTGGTGCTGAGCTCTTCACATAATCAGTCGCCCTCCTCTTCATCAGTCTTATGGAATTTGGAGTTCTGCAAATTGAGGCATCCACGAAAGCATTTGTGTAAGGAAGGCATTGCTGGCAGCTAAACAGCAGCGCTATGAGTAGCGATAACCACAGATGCTAATGAGGTCTTGCTTTTCTAACATTATTGTTGAAGGTGGAGGGTCGAGCTTGTGTTAAATTTGCCTCCAGAGCGTCTCTGAGTCATAATTTATAAACAACAGTTAAAAGATCTGACTCCACATTTAAGTTTTCTACATAGTTCACAGTCTTTTCCCATGTTCGGCAACGACTTTAAGAAACAAATCTCTGAATTTCCTTTACACAGACTTTAAGTAAAAGTGAATATGTGGGTGAGGTAAAACTAAAAGAGGGATTGAAGTCAAATGGTTTGGATTTGTATGGATGGCTCAAAAGAGGATGTGTGGAGGGTGCTAAAGAGCGGCATAAACAGCTATACAACACATATCTCAACTATAAAGTTGAATCCATGTGAACAGTCAACGATTTTGGATAAAAAAGTGTTGACTGATAGAAAAGATTGATGCTGGACCCACACTGACCAATGACATTGTTCTAACATTGTTCTGTGATGTGCAGGATTAACTGATCCATTAAGAACTTATATTTGACATTAAAATAAGTTAAGTGACTATTACACTGTGCCATATTTTCATATAAATGTGTAATAATGTTTCACATCAAGGGACAAACCCACAGATAATCATCACACTATTCTCTTCAGCTCTATTCTGAGCAATTTACTGTTTTCAGTTCATGTTGTAACTTCAATGTTTTGGTTCATTTTCAGCCTTCACGTCAACCTCATTTCCAGTCTCAGCAAGCAGCTGTTTCGGAGCCAAAATGTTCTCACTAATCCACTGTACACTATCTGCCTGTTACCAAACACTGCATTAACAACATTGGCAATTAGCTAGTGAACATATAACAGCATGCAGTAGACAAATAGTCAGATTTTTCCCTCAGGGGTTAGTGGAAATCAAAACAAAGCTAGATAGGCAACAGTTTGCTGACATGTTTGTCAAATCAAATTTATAAAGTGATAATCAGACAGGATCTTATTTAAAGCTTTTCACCCTGCACCCAAGAGGCCCGAAAAACCTGTTGACGTTGATAAATAATTCCAACAAAGCTGTTGTTTGAAACTACACAGTATCACATTCGCTTTCAGGTTCTGCAACGTTCTGAGATGCAACTACACTGAAGCTGAGCCAGTATTTAATCGAGGCCAAAAAAGGAAAATCACAGCAAAAGTTCTCAGGTGACAATGTCGGAAAAATGAACACTTTGGGCAAACGTACGCTGCAGCTCTCTTGAGACGGAGGACAATAATAATCAAAAGTGGTTTGTTTGTGCAGCATCTTTCTAAAACTACAGTCAGCGCGAACACAAAGCACTTCTTTGCACTCATGTAAACATCCGAGGCAGAGCAGATGGGACCGAATCCAAAGGTCATGTTGTCATATCACAAATGGACTTATGATGCAGACATATGTGGCAGCTCTTTAGAGCTTATGAGTCATGTTGTCTGGGCTGGCAGCTAAACGTTTGCCTCGCTTGTAATCCACAGCGCTCAGCCTCCTTCGAGAGCCACTACAAACAGCACCTTGTCTGAGCACATAAGCACGAACCCCAGCCACACACGGAGCTTGTTACCTGTACTTTTATGGACGGCTCATCCACTCTGCAGCACCTGAGAGGAAATCTACGCTGAATGAAACCTCATCCCATGCTCAGCCACAATTTTGTGATTTCTAGAGCAAACACTTTTACACATCTAATAGTCTAAAATTGTGAATTTCCAACAGGAGGTAGTGATTAAAATTTACATTCTGTGCTTGGTTGTCATGTTTGATCAACTTTAAACCCTTTTAAAATCCACTCCGAGTGGAAAAGTTTCAATCAACTAGTATTTTAGGGGAAGCTGTGACAGGCTGATGCTATTTCCAAAGTTTCTGGAGAAGAAAATGTGGCTGATGTCAGTTTTAATTTGATAAATACTTGGATTTACAACAAATTACAACATTCTCTCTTCCAAAAAACTGTGACTGTCACTGACTCAACACCATCATCTTTCTGCCCAACCTCTTCTGTGTATTTAGAATTCAGGATTTAATCATAAACTACAAATATTACCCCAAATCCCTTTCATAAGATCACTCTGCAATCTGCAAAGGAACAATTCAAAGACCTACTTTAAGATAAATTCACTGGTAATCCTGCTGCATTGTGATGAATTGGATTAAAGCAACAGGAATTCAGCAAAACAAAGACATTCTCTTTGGGAACTTCTTGAAGAATAAAACAAACTGTATATTTAAATCAACCTTATCATTCATTTTAGCTAAACAGAAGTTGAAGTCACAACAAAATTAAGGAAAAAATAATAGTAAAACAAACTGCGATTAAATCTAATGGCTCAAAAGCACTGGTATGTTTTTTCTTGAATGCCAAATAGTCTTATCTTGGAAGTTTGGTATAAATGTTGAAAAAAATGAATAAATAAATAAATAAAAGTGAAAATGCAAATAGAAAAAACGTCCTTTTAGAGAATTTGCTGACAGGACATTGAAACCCACCTCCGCTGATTAATACTATGAGATCCAACTGACAGTTTCCAAGAAAAGCACGTAAGGAGACCTTTGAGATGATTTCATCACATTTAACATTTCACCGCTTCTCTCGGCCTAATTGTTACTTCACAATGACTGAGTGAGCAGTAATGGCTGAGTAAACGTTCTCTCTTTTTGGCGGGAGGATATTAATGTATCCCATCATTTGTGTTTCCACAGAACATGTGTGAAGCATCAGTCTCTCCTCATGGAGCAGCTGTTATAAAAGAACTAGTAGAATTGGTCTGGGTGGAGGAGACACAGTGGCTCAGTGACACTGTCACACAACAGGAATAAAGGTGTTTTTACCCTGGCACGTGACTCAGGTTAAGTGGAGTACATTGCATGTATGATTGTGAATTTGTCCCTCTGTGATGGACTGAAATATGTTTTCATGTCTATGTCCACCCCTGTGTACATCACATACACAATACAACATAAGTGGTTTTTACTAAATATCAAAACCTCTCACAATGTAAAAGTAGTTTGTAAAAGTGTGTTTGCAATCATTACTTTCACATCAACCCCCTCCATCAAAAATATACATCTATAGGACAATGTTTATTCCACAATCACTATCTAAGAAAAAGCAAAGCAGTGGGGGTTTAGTGGACTCCACAGTGTCAGGTCTGTAACACGGTCTAACAGCTGTGGGGATGCAGCTGTAAACAAAGAGCTTAAGACACAGGAGCTTTGTAGCGTAAAAGATAAGGCTTTAAAATAACTAAAAGACAAATTTACCTCAGGATTGTTACTTGATTGACTCACTGTAAAAAGTGAACAAGAGGTTTGCTGCTAAGTTCCAACTCTCCACGTTCAAGAATAATGTGGAATAAAGGATTTAAAAGAATTTTTTAACTCTCTGAATTCACGTTTTTCATTATAATTGATAGTATATTTATTCCAGAAGTACATGTTTCCAACTATTTGGTTTGTTAAATTAAGCTGATTAACTGTTTCCCTGGTAATTATGCTCAAGTAATTACAACATAAATCTCTGAACTTTCATTTGAAAAGAGATTTGGTGACAAACATGACACATTAAAAAACCAAATGATTAACGTCTCTCAATTTAACCAAATACATTTTAATGTGAGGTGTTGCTCAGGGGCGATTGGGGGTTACTGAAGACTGATGGGTTTGAAATGAAGGCTCACCGTCTTTTGAACTACATATGATCAGGACCTCAGATGGTCATTTTTAGAACAAGGATAAAAAGGTCATGTTAGGAGAAATAAAAAAAAAAGGCAAAAAGCAGTCTGCTGAGGTGGTCTCATCGACATTCCCCCGACACTGTGCAGGGTCCCCGGAGGACTGGACCGGACATAAGAAGCCATAAATGGTTTTCTTAAATGACCAGACTGTCTGAGATAGAAGCAAATGTGTTTTTGAGCCCCGAGAGTCGGGATAACATGAATGAAAATGTCAGGGTCGTGGGATGAGGGAGGAGAGGAGGGAAACACAATGAGGAGGTGAATGAGAGTCATTGTTGTTCTGATAATTCATACTTGATAAACAAACATATCTTTGACTGCACTGTGTAGGAAATGCATGACGTGCTACGTTGAGGACAGGTTTTGATCTGTGCAACACCTTCCTCGATAGAAAAATTACAAAACTATTTTTGTAATGTCTCTATTCATTATTTACACAGGTCACAGACACATTACTCCTCAAGGTGTTGACAAAACCCAGCCCTCTCTGCCACCCCCTCTCTAACCTAACAAAACTAAATTGGAGAATGGTTGAACAAACTTTTGCATGTAATCATACACATATTTTATTCATGTAATGATATGCAATAAGAGCTAAGTCTTTCAGTCTCAGCAGTTCCTGCGTGTGCGGCCCAAACACAGCATCCAGCAACTCGACATGAAAACAGTGTTCGCCAACTGATAGCAGTTTGTAAATTTAGGACACTTAGAAATGCAGATTTCTCTTTAGTTAAACACACAGTGCATTTTGTCCAACTTAATTACACAGAGTGGTGTGCCCTACTTATATCTGCACACTGGAGTTTCTCTGGTGAGGGACCGAACAGGCAGTAATAATACATTTCAAACTCTGCTCCATGCCAGACAACTTATCTAACTTTGAAGGCAGTAGTTCCAAGATGGCTTAAGCTGCTCCGAAAAAAAGTGAAAAATGTCAAGTATGACAGTGTGTGGTGAGGAACGAGCTGGAGACTGAAGTGCACTGCAAGAAAAATATTTCACATCCACTGTATCGTATTCTAATAAACCACATTCTCCACCAGTGGGGGGATTATGACTGTCCATTTGTCTTGGCTGGGCCACCACTGTTAGGGAGATACTCCCTCTGCGTGGCTGCACCATGCAAAGTTAAAAGCGACCGCTGCATGTCATTTGTCTCTGGTATCACTGGTTCATAGGAAGCCAGGATCTCAGCTCCACTGGATGATACAATATTACCATCACTTGCCATTGTTTAATTACATCCGTGTATGGGGTCTGGCATCACATCCTTCAAAGCGTAACCATCATGGGAGCTGTAACAAAGTCTGCCTTATTGTGTCATATAATCTTGTGTTTGACAAAACATATGAAAGAATATTTCTGTAATAACTAAATAACAGTATGGTATCTCGACAGCTTATCCATTAATACGGTTTATCATAGCCGCCGAATATGAAATGAATTCTTTGGCCTTTTCCTGGACTGCAAATGAAGAATGAACACCACATTAAATCTCTCCATGAGAACCTTTTGAAGATCTTTTTTCTCTTTTTCTTTGAGTGACTGATTTTGATTTGAGATCAGTGTTGTTTATTTATCACATCATTTAATTTCTTCATACTGCAGTTGTTCTATTGGAAAACCACATCCAGTCAAACCTCAGCTCTGCTGAACACACATCAATGAATGCATTACATTAAAGGAAAAATCTGACATGCAACACGCGTTCAGGGCCGTACATCTAAAAACAGAATATTAAATTAATGAAATCAATATGTACTGCACCATTATCTTTGCATCACCGTTGTACATGTTTGTGTATCTGCACATTTGTATTGTCCGTGTGTTTTGAATAGACATTCAATAAGTACAATTGTATCAAACCTTCATGTATGTGTATATACAGGTATATACCTGTATATCCATACAGTATATACCTGTATATACACATACATGAAGGTTTGATACAATTGTATATATATATATATATATATACCTGTATATATATATATATATATATACCTGTATATATACATAAAGGACTGAGAATATTTGCAAAGACATACTGAAGAAAACCTTATGCCAGAAGCAGAGAAATTTGCTTTCTAACCTAAATAAAATGCAGAGTGTTTATCTTATATCTTATATTAATTTACATTTCACCTCTATTGAGGCATTGCCTTTAGAATTTTTGCAATTCTCCTGTTGAGTTTGATTTATTTTAATGTCACTTTTTAGCCACACATTGAAAACCATGAGTTGTAATTACTGCGTCATTAATAATGTAATTTATCTATTGACTCATCCATTGATAAAGTCTAGCTCTGACCAATGACCCGTGCAGCGACATTGATCCATGAAACAACAGATGGTCTTTGAGTGAGAGTAAATTCCTTTAATTTTTTAGACTTCTGCTGCATATTATGACATTTTGATTCAATACTTTGCAGATTTGAATCAATCAGCAGGATAAGCTGTGAATGTGATTTCCCTGTGATGGTCCCACATGCTTAAAGTAATCTCATCAAGACATCCTGAGAAGCACTGACATGCTTTCCCAAACTCATTTTTCAGATCATGCCCATTTGTGGAAGAGAAACAGTTGTGTTTGTGCTTATTTTACCCCTGAAGCCATTCAAAAAGAAAAAAAGCACACATAAACAAATTAAAATGAGCTCAGCATGAAATCTGATACATCTTGCTTTATAAATGCGACGGCACTAAATAGACTCATACGTTTCTGGCCTGAATTTGTAACTAATGTACAGCAGCTACGGTGTTTCCTCTGCTGGAGCACAAATAAAAGCACCTCGCAGGAGTGTAAGCCACACATTGGTGTGACATAGCAACACTCTGGGGAACAGTTGGTGTGTGACTGTAGTTTACATAATGTAAAATAAACAATCCAAATAACTCCCCCGGTTAGCACTGCGCTCGGATATGTTGGGAGAGTTAGGCTGCAACTGTTTCCTTTTATTCACATTGGCCATTTTTCAGGCGCAAGCATTCCACATGCAATAAGATCCGTGTGTATTCATACAAGAATGTACTTCTGTGCGTTCAGCAGCTGCAATCATAAGTCTACTTTTCCTTTCTTTCTCTCCCAATGTTGACGAATGGAACAAGAAAATCCCTCTGTTTCTCTGAGGAGCATATTTCTCTGAGAGGTAAAAAGAAATGCAACAAATCCACAATGAAAGGTAAAACCGGCTCAGTCTTGACTGATACTCTGCCTAATCTCAGCTCGAGAGAGTGAGATAGATCTACATTCGGAGTTTGCCACCAAACTCAATCGCTCCTTGGATGACTAATGTGTTGCTGGGACAGAATCCCTGCAATGTGTGCTGAGATCTCCCAGGGCCTTTGTGGCTCTCACATGCTGGACATCCCCATTGAGACAGTAAAGAATAGGTGGTCACTAGGTACGGACACAATGAAACCCAACTCAGGGACTGGAACAATTGCTCGGGCTGTCAGAGGGTGACAGAAACTGTAATTAATGATATTTTCTATTTTCACAGAGGAGAATGGGCATCTGACAGAAGCATTATTAATGAGTGCAGCCTTGTTGGGGGGAATAATGGCGGTTTATTAGCAGAAAGACAGATTTAACAGATCCCTCTCGAACAAAGGCTTTAGACACATTGAAAAATGAAGACAATCTGCCCCAAAGATCCAATGGGGGAAAATGTTCAATACAACTAAAAATGTTTGTATTGTGATCATATTCTTTTTTCCCCCCTCGACACCATCTGTTGGGCAAGTTGATAATAAAAGAAGTCGGTTCTGTTTTTTTCCACAATCTTATCTCTTGAAAATAGCAAAACTGTACGTTGTATCTCTTTCGTTTAGGATTCGGAGGTAATTAATCTACACACACACTATTGTCTGACAGGTACATAGATGGATATTTGTTTCTTTAGATCCACGAACATACATGAATCTTCATTTAAAAGGTGATTTATTGAATTCTAATGAGGGTCCCTTTATTTCCAGCATGGCTATATCAAAGCTTTAAGATGATTGAGTATAGAACCAGAACTGTATCACTTTGGATAACTAAACCAAACATCCAGTGTAATGTTCATACGGGGGAACATTTCAGAAAAATAAAAATGTTCAGCCTCCAAAGAAATAATCAGAGCTGAGCAATAAAACAATAACAATAATTAATACAATATGAATTTCCTCACTAGCAAAGTAACACAATATAATGCTTATGCTTTGTTCAAACATGGTGAGGAGGTTTAACACGTTCTTGTTTTTAATGTTCTACCTCAGATTTGTAAAATGTTCTGCTGTTTATTCAGCCACAACAGAAATCCGTCTTTGTACTTACAGAAATAATATGAGATTTCTTAGATTACAATATTGACTGACACTGAGTCCTAGAAACAAATTAAAGAAGATGATTTTTATTAGCTCCGCTAAGGAGGTTATGTTTTAATAACTGTTTGTTTGTTAGCAGCATTACACAAACAAACAGACTGGACAGATTACCACCAAATGTGGTGGAAGAATGTAATATAGGTCAGGGAAGAACACACTAGATCACAGGGCCGAGCCAGGATTTCTTTTTTTTTTCAGTTTATTTAATACTGTGGGAATGGGAGCATTTTTTTTTTTACATTTTCACTGATTTCCTCAGGAATAATTCATGGATCGTGATGAAAGAAATCAGGCCCATTTTGATATCTGAGTGTGTAAAATTTGGTTCAATTTGATTTGATTCAAGGGGACTGTATGCAGAGGTATGTGCTCTACTATGTGCTATTCCAGTTTACCAGCTTGTTTAGATTAAGGGGACATTGGGCCTTGTGGTATACCCTCTTCCAGTTTTTTATAATTTCTTATAGATTTAGGCAGGCAATAGCCATATTTAAAAAGATTTATGAAAAAGATTCTGGCATTCAACAGATACCCCCCCTTGCTTCATTCATTTCACTGGACTGAAATATGGCTTCGATGTGACACTACAGGCATGTGCCACTGAATGGATGTATTAGACGATTTCCAGAAATGAAATTATACAACCCCCCCAACCCCCTACCCCAAACCTATTTTCAGTTCATGTAATTGATTCTCATCCAGAAAGTTTGACGGCATTATGTTTGTTTGAAAAGTTAAAAGAATTCGGCTAATTTCTCCCCAACCAGGCGATACTTAACCAGATTAGAGTGGCCACTTCAAGCTTTGTTGATGCATCCAAGTGAGGCAGGGCAGCCCAGCTGCAAAAGCTGATCAAAAGAGAGAGGGGGAATGTGATATTAACATCAAGTGCTCCAGCGAGTGACTCAGACAAAAACATTGAAAAAAACATCATTATTAGACACTTCCTTTACCCATGTTTGGAAATGAATATATCTGTTTGTCAAGCAGCTGTGTGCATCCATACATGGCATTGATTCCTACTTTAACCGGCATTATAAGGCAATTCCTCTTTTCCCCTTCGCATCCCGTTATTGGTGATATGCTAATGACATCCGCTGCGATTAGTGATTTTCTTCTAATCTTTATTCTGCGGTGGCCTGAGCAATCACAGAGGTAGAGCTTCAAGATTTACAGCAGCAAGCTCGCTCTTCCCCTCTGCCCCGACTCGATTTTATTTCAATAATAACTAAAAACGTTGATTCAAAGGCCACTTTGGTGCACCACTGTGCATTTACAGATTCAGGAAACACACTCAGAAGAACTTAGGAAAGCCTTTCTTCTCTCGTGACCTGCTGCTGGTAAAACGTATTAAAAGGTAGAATTTCCTGGTTTGCCACAAATGCTGAATGTGGCATCGTTTCTCATTATCGTTTTTTTCTCTTCATTCAATCACTGAATTCGCTCCAGTAAGTTTACACTTGTCAACAACATATTTAACACATGCATTTCAAGTCCATATTTATTGAAACCATTGTCGGAAATGACCTGTACGACGTTAGTTGAGAGGTGATTAAATTTGTCTGAGGTTTCTGTGCTGCAGCACTTGGAGTTTATATAAAAGTCTATTGTATCCCCGGGGAGTGTGGGGGCTGTCCAAATAACCATGTGGTCTCACACTGTTTCCAAGCATTTGAACTGGAGTCGATCCAGAACACAGAAAAAATGGATTATTTGATTTTGTCCAGTTAACTTTGAGAATTAAACAAAGAAAAAATAAAGGGGGTTACACAAACGGCACCGGCTGCAAGTCAATTTAACTTCCTGCTTAAAACATTTACTAGGACATCACTACAAAGTTCAAACACCCCTGTGCTAAGTATTGAATAGAGCTCTGTCATTTTACTGGTAACTGAAACACTTTCATAAGTTTCTGTGGAAGTCCAGCGGCTATAAAGTGTCTTTGAATTGAGACACTACAGGGGGCAGTTACTGGGGCGAGTTTGCATTGAAATGCACCTGGAAGCCCTCCCTAATTGGCAGCCATCTCTAATTGGCAGCCATCTCATTTGGCTTTGATACTGCACCCCATCATCTGCATGAGCAGAATAGGCCATTGTCTAGGGAGGAAGCACAGGTGAGTTACAGGCTAATCGCCAAAGACAATGCAGCCAGTGCTCGGGAGGAAGCAGAAGTTCAACATGGAGCCATAAAGCAACTACGCAACGGTGTCATTACAGCATATATTCATAATATACTGTACGCCGCTGTTTCGCCGTAGCTTGCGAGAAACCGTATTAATGTGGGCAGTAAAACCCGAGTTTAGACAGCAAGATCCAAGGACCCTCTAATTAAGAGTGCTATCGCAGGGACAGCATGGGGAGTGATCTAATGGTGAGTGGCCATGCATGTTTTTACCTGCAGTGTGCTTTATCTACCGACGCCTCGCAGCAGGACCTTAGACCGACCAGTCTACTACTTTACTGCTGAGATATGGACTGAAACACACAGGCACCAGGAGCAAGTCAAGCACCATTACAACTGGAGTTAAACAAATGGGGAGAGCGTGTCTGCTGGGGTCGTACAAACAGCATCGCCGGTATGAGGTATCATTGAGGTATCCTGACTTCGGATGCAGGCATGCTGCTTCCAGAGGGTGTGGCGATGGTCTTCACACCACCTGCGGAAGTGAAAAAGACCTCCCGCGTCTTCCTGTGATAGGGTGAAAAGAAGCAATCATGCTATTACAACAGTGCGGCAGCCAACTACAACACAACTCAGACACACAAGGTGCTAATTACAGAAGAATAAACTAAACTCGGAAAACACAGCATGCAAGACAAAATACTTTTTTGGGATATTTTTGCATCCTTGAAGAATATTATTGACTTTGCGCTGCTCTCTTAACTGCACTTTTTGTTTTTGGTAAATTTGTACAACTCTCCGTGGACGTGTAGCTGCAGGCTACGATTAATCATCAGATATTTCAGCAGTTGGCAACTGGGCTGCACAGTGTATGAAAAGAGAGAATAATCCATATTGATGCAGGATGACAGACCAGTGGCCTATTGACTAACCTGCTGATTTTTACAAGTCAGAGGAATAATTGAAAATGAAGAAAAGGAAGAAGAGTTCAGGATGGTCATTTTCAAAATCTAATATAATTATGTTTAGCCAACTGGAGAAAAACACATATTTGAACAGTAACAAATATTCAGTATCAAACCTTGAGTTGTCTCTGTTCTGAAACCCCTTTACAAATCTCTGCAGTCCTTGTGCTGTGTTACATGTTTTGCACAAGTTTAACATTATCAGACATTTGTGCCATGAAGCCCTGGTGTGTTGTAACTCTTCTGAGGGTTGAAAAATGGATTTAGTTAAGTGCAGGAAGTATTATGTTTAGCTCAGGGCAAAGTGTTCTGTTGAGTTATAGCAGCCGATCAACCACTGCTCTGCTCCGGCGACTGCATGGGGTATTTGTTTACACCAAAGGAAATGAAACTATTTCCATTTAACTGTCCTGATTATTGGCCTCCTTTGCTTCATTCCTCGATACATGTGATATGTTTCCTACTGTTACAATGAGTATCTCCTTTGACCGCAGCAGATGGAGGGAAGAAAGAAAAAAAATCCTCCGAGTGAAGGAAATAAAAAAATTGTGCATTACATGAAGCATTGAGGAGAAATCCTGTTTCCCATTACGTCTACATAACTGACTGAGTTTTTATGCAGAGGTGATAATGCAATTAGCCGTCCTCCCCCTAAATGTGTGCCAGATCGTGCTTGGGTTTCAAAGCGTCGCAGAAATACTATCTTGCTTCAATTTCAGGGGACCTGTGCTTAATTTGGCCTCCTTTATCTAATAGAGTTTTCCCTTTTCTGGCTCCATGTGGTTTGCTGTTGGCTCAATCTAAATAACGGACCACAATGGCCAGCCGCAAGAGCCAAGAGACTGATGTTTTATCTGTGATATTGCCACATTTTTATCTCTCACTTTAACAAATTTTTACTTAAGAATCCCCACTGCTGCTGAGACCGTTATCAGTGTTTCAGATGTGAATATAAAAAAGTCACCTTTGCTGGAAGCAGGGAGGAAAATACAAAAATAGAAATGTGGCCTTTGGTTTTCAAAAACAGCAGAGTGTGAGGCGGAGCTTTTCGAGAACGGAAAACAGGAATTTTACCCACATTGTCTCCATCACTTGACGACAGCACTTGAAAGAGCTCCATATCTTGATTTTCGCCGTACACGTATTCCTCTCAGCGTAATCCCCCTGCCAGGAATGAGTGCTGCAAAGGAACGAGAAAGAGGGGTAGGGGAGGTGTGTGGTGGGGGGGGGCCGCTGGAGAAAACGATGAGGTTGATCCTGTAAGCTGGCGCATGGCCTCAACCCTTTAGCGTTTATCTCGTCGGCAATGGTGGTGAATCCGTCACCAATCGTTGGGACACCCCGGCTCACTCCGATTCCACTGCCCCCTGGAGGAAATGAAGACACGGCAGACAAATGTAATAAATGCAGGATTCGATTCTACGCTGCAAGGGGGTCATTTTTTAAAGTCTCTTATAAAGCAGCTCTAGTTTAACAAGTGAAGTCTTCTGCACTTTGAGTATACAATCAATATGCTGTGGCTATTCAGAGCAAATGGTGCCTGTGCCGTGTGTTTGATTTACACACAGAATGGATGAGGGGAAAAAAAGCATAGAAAGAGAGATTCCTGAAAAATCATCTGTTCTGTACCGACGTCTGTCCTGTTACAACTTCGGAAGCAAATCTACAATCTCTTGTCTCCACGCTATTAAATTGTTACCCACCCATTACACTAAGCACAGATGCCCCTTCCATTCGGCAGCTGGCACGCTGTATATTTCCCTTAATATTTCACATTAGCCCGTGGCACTACATAATGCCAGATGATTGCTTGTCTGTTATGGTATATGATGAGAAGTGTTCGGGGCTGCTAATGTGAGACGTCTCTGTTTACCACTTTGATGGATGGCCTCCCTGATAGGACCTGAGTTGCATTCAGGGGTGTCACAGGGAAAAAGATGACAGATGGGCCCAGCTGCCGAAGATATCGACACT
Organism: Paralichthys olivaceus; assembly: GCF_024713975.1. Lineage (NCBI taxonomy): Eukaryota > Metazoa > Chordata > Actinopteri > Pleuronectiformes > Paralichthyidae > Paralichthys > Paralichthys olivaceus. Next base: position 11,479,550 of record NC_091095.1, on the reverse strand, counting down.
TTGACCAGACCATGAAGACATTAATCACAGCACGGCTAACCAGCACTGAGGGAGAACGGGCGACTTCTCTTATTAAGACACAAGTTGTGACTGGGGAGCGTGCAGTGTAATGGACCGTTTAGCGATCAGGAGTTGTATAAATATTATACGGCGAAACACAAACGAAGACAAGAAAACTGCAAAGAACTGAGGAGACCCAAAGAACTTGTAACGTGATTAACTGTCACAAGAGATTAGGAGCCAGTAATAAAGATAAACGGGGGGTTGTTGATGCTGTAATATAATATTAAGTGATGGCAGATATCCAGAAGTCGGTGTCAGAATGAAAAAGAGGACACTAATGGCTCTTTGGGATCTTCAGTATCAGTCACACCATGCTGTCACGCTGATAAGACACAAGTGCTGGTCACAGTGAACGGGTGTGGTACATCGTGATTAAATATTTATCCACCCTGACGGAATCACCACAACTTGTTTATAATCAGATTTACTTTAGTTTGTTTTAAAAAAAAATTATTTCACTGATCTTTTTTTTTCTTACACAGACTGTCTACAAAGTCATTCATGAGCAACTGTGCAGGAAAGTCCTTCTATAATTGCTGCAACTGTCTCTAAATCCAGCAGACCAGCTGCCTGTTAGTGGTTATGCAGCTCATGAGTACAAAATCATAGGAGCTGGAGGAAGTGGACGATGATGTCTTATTAGATCCCAATCAAGACTATGAAGTGGAAATGAGGACCATGCATTAAAGAGCGATAACATGAATAGTGTTTGTTAGGGTTGTGTATTCTTTAGGGTGTTTCCGATGTCGGTGCTAAATCGATAGCATTAAAACAGTACCGGTGCCTAAACGGTAGCAAAGCCGAAAAAACACAAAAAATGGTCAACATTTTCTTCTTGATTAGGCAAATTGCAAATGTAAATAAGTGCATAAAAATACCATAATAAACGTAACCCAACTAAAATAATGTAACACTAAATAACAGTTTCAGTACAAAGTACTCCAGCTCCAAACTCCTCATCAATTGACTCTGACCCCCACACTGCTGCCTGAGTCACGCACACCGAGCAGCCCTCTGCCTTCAAATGTATCCCTGGCACAGAATTGCTGCACGTTCCTGTATCAAAATCCTTTCACGTGAAATACAGCCACACTTTCGACCGTGTACTTCCAGGCATTTTGTTGTCGCATGGACTTTGAGGTTGCTGCTAGCTAACAGTTACATGCTGCCAGAGCCATGTAGAGAGTGTGTCGCCACCAGAGTTAAGTGTAATGTCAACTAAGGCACGTGCAGAGATGTTTGTGTTGCCTGTAAGACGAGAATTATTCAGTACAGAGCTCAGGCGCCGAAATCTGTGTTGTTATTCGGCTCGAAAAGTAGCGACCGTAAAGGAACTGGTGTCCGAGTGGAATGGTGGTTTTTATTCATTAATATTTTCTAGTCCCAAAGTTATTTGATGTCATACCCACGTTTCTCACAAAAACTCACCCCATCATTATTGAGATGGGCCCTCAGTTTTCCTAAAAAAGTGATGGACTAGACAACACAAGTCGTGCTGATAAATTAGACTTGAAACCATTTATTAACATAATGTCAGGAAGTTCATTAATAACAGCGTTCTTAATTATTCATGCTCTTGTTTCACCAGATACAGCAGTTTTCCTCCTGCCGGGCTACATATCTCAATCGGCTAAAGAAGATTTGAGAAAAAGGGAAGGAGAAAAAACAGGGGGGAAAAAAATACAAAAAAAGGAGGAAAAGAGCGAAAGAGAGAGAGCGAAAGAGAGAGAGATCACAACGCACACAAAGATGGGTCATTATTTCAGCACCGCAGGGGAGACAGTTAAACACCACTTTGTTCTGTTCAATTTGACTCAGTGCAACATAACGTGCAACCATCTGGGTGTAAACCAGCTTATACCTTATTTCAAGCAATTTTATGCATCTCATAAGTACGACTGTTTGACTACCCACGGAGCTGTGTATTCGCTGCACAGCTTGGTATTCTATGGAGATCCCACCACTGTTATCAAAGTCACAGTGGCCAACTTTCAGGAAAAATGGCTTCTGCACCAGCTGTAACGCAGTCTCGTATGTTACGAACTTAGAAATAACTCTGGTTCAGTTTGTGCAAGGTCAAAGGAGTATTTCTTCATTTGGATTTGACTGAATTCATCTTCAAATTGTGTATTTCATATCACATCTGTTGCAATAATTGTTGCACGGGGTGAAAACTAACAATACAAATATGAAACTATATATGTTGTTCTTTAACATGTTGCCACCTCAACAAGGCTTCATCGAGGTCACAGGAAACACAAACACACATCCGCCTTTCCCAGCTTTCCTCCATCCTCTCCTCCTTATGTTGAATACCAGATGAGCTCTCCCTTTGTTTATTATGAATATTAATATCTCTGGTAAATACAATCCTATGACAATAATTTGGTCGGACGTGTCTACCTCTCCGCCCAAACATCATGAGGTTTGGCGATTGCCCACTGTGGCATACCTGCACAGATGAAACTCATCCCATATTCTAAATGCTAAGTGGTTTCATCCAGCAGTGAGGAATGGAATAAATATCCGGCTGGCTTCTCCCTCACTCAAATATATTCTCGCACACGATTGCTTGCACCGGTGCTTAGCAACGTGGAAGCCGAGCATGATCAAAAGGGAAAGAGGGAGAAAGCAGTGAGACACAGAGAAATCCTCGCTGACAGTTGCTTTCTCCATGTTTCTGTGTGTTGTAAAGATGTTCCCCTCACGACTGTGCTCGAGACAACTGACCCTTTGTCCCCGGTGTAATTAAAGAGACCACAGGTGAAGCCTCAGGGGAGCACTCCTCACTCGTTCAGCACAGTAGCCACTGTATCAAAAGAGTCGGTGTCAAAGCCTGTGATGGTGTTATCCAAATCTCACAATATTTTCTAAAAATGAAAGCCTCCCACCCTTCATGCGTCTTTTTATCAACTCGTTAATGTATTCATGTTAATGCATGATACATTTTTTTCATAAGAGCATAGAAGTGCATTTGTCATTACTTGTTATAATGACGTTTTAACACATTTCTTAGCATCTGGAACAGCCTGGCTACTAACATCCTGAAATAAATATATTAATATACACACATATATATATATCTTAATATATTAAGAACAAATCAAAAATACATAAATCTTATCAATAAATACAGATTTTTTCCATAAAATGACGCTTTCACAGTTTGAAGAAGCTCCAAGCTTCCTGCAGTTTTGATGAACAATGAGCTGCACAGACAACACAAATTCATACAATGATGAGTGACTGTTTTCAATTGAATTTCTTATTATAGCAAAGGCAGTGTTCAGTCATTTATCTGATAAATTCATACGACTGTATCATGGCTGTGTTGCGGTACATTTCAGCTTCTGCAATCACGTTCACTCTCTCGTCCACGAGGCTCCACAGCCTACAGCTGCTGCAAATCCGGCATGAAAAGTTGAAGACAGGCTCTCGCGACAATGTCAAGCAATACGTGCAATCACATTTATCTGTGTGAAGAATTCCTGCATATTGAGTTTTGAAAACAGGGTCTATGTTCCCTCTGAGAAATGTCCCCATTCTGTTTGCCAGATAATGACCAGTCTGACTTCAAAAACAGTCCACTCTAATTAAAATCCTGGTCCGAGGCGAAACCGCATTCCACAGGCAGCAATCTGATGGAGCGCACGGATTCACATGAAACATGCAGCATTACAACAGACTTTGATTACTGAGGTAATCATCGGGTGTCAATCATTCAGCATACCTGGCTGAGATATTTGATATTTCTGATGTTTTGCAATAACCATAAGCAGCATGTGAAACACTAAATAAGAAACATACAGATAATAGGATTTTATTTTTGTTACAGCAATGCACTGAATAATTGGGCTTCACCCAAAGAGAGAGCTGTTTTCAATGGGAACAGTCATATGAAATATTTATCATCATGCATTTGACTTGGAAACAGCTTGGTTTGAGAAACTACATATTCCTGCCACTGTGTTAATAGGGGTTATGGAGTCTTGCAACCCGGGTGGTGAGATAAAGGGTCAGACACACAGAAGATGAGTGTTTCTCTGAGTTGCTGGTAGGTAAAAGGATGACCCTCGGAAATTTCACAGAAAACATTAGAGTCCGGAAAAATGTCCCTGAACCCAAAGTACATTTACCGAGGTGGATATTTTTGTGTGTGGGTCTGTTTTTCTATATATCAGAATATCTCTACGAATATCTCACCTATGGTAATGGAGTCAGTTGAGTTGGTCGTGGGCCAAGTGCTTAGCCTTTGGTAAATGTCCAGACTGCAATATACCAACAATGTGGCCATTTGTAAGATACTTTTAGCTCATAACTTCCGAGTTTCAAAAAATAAAACTGCACAATGCGATGGTATCTTGCCAATGAGACGCCACGTCAACGTGATGAATAGACAAATATGAGCATTACCATACTTATTTAAAAATGTATTCTTGTGCTGTTCACAGACAGGATTTACGCAAGATAAAAAAAAAGAACATTTAATCAAGTGTATTTTCTAATGGATCTGGATCCAAATGCTGGATCTCCTAAATTTCCCATGGGATCACTAAAGTAACGATCTATCTATCTATCTATCTATCTATCTATCTATCTATCTATCTATCTATCTTCAAATTCCATGAACCTTTTTATTCATATCAATCAAATTAATTCTATGCAGGAGTAGACTTGATGTGCTTCACACTAAAACTTAGAAAACACATATACTACTTCACACTCACGGCCATCCATACAGCACACAGACACATATATGACATACAATATATTAGTTGAAAATATATGATTTGTAAAGCTTTTGTAGAAGTGAGTGCTTTCTGAGTGTATTCTACTTCATACGCTGGGTTCGTCCTTCAAATGTAAACTTGGAGCTTTAGTATAAGCAAGGTAGTGCTGCTTGAAACTGATTAACTGCACTTGCAGTATCTGCATACACAGTTGTAACCTTCTCTTTGTAAAGGCTTTACAGACTCAAGTTCATCATCCCAGGCTTTACAGAGCTTAAAAACAGAAAAAAACAATGTTCATGGCTCTGAACTGTTTAGCTTACATACAATGGTGATTTGTGTAACCAAAGAATACAACTATTTTATTTTTATGGCCTTTCTCCTCTTCCAGTTGAAATATAATAACCTGCTGTGAGCCATCATCAACAAAGTGATGCCAGAAACGCTTTGACCAGCACATAAAATACTGCAGATCCTCTGCTCCGCTCACTGGAAACACAAATGTCACTGAGCAACGCACAATTTACTGAATGATAAAAAGAAAATATAGGTTTCTGGAAATGTAGTGAACTTTAATTATCCATTAGGCCACTGTTTGTTTCTGCTGGGAGTTTGAAGGTATGTTTGAATTGTCAGAGTGTAAAAAATGAACATCACAACTTAAATATGTTTTGTTGATTTTCAATGAATCAAGCAGCTGTGCCTCTGTGGCAACTCTCCCACGCGCCAGAAACTGTTACAAGGTGGGCAATACTTCAGTGTACTGTGATTAGCCCATACATCAAAAATTACAACTCACCTAACTAACCGTACATGTTGGACAGAAAAATGAGACCTGGCCAAAGGCCGCTGCTGGCACACATTCATGACAACTGTAGTAAATTTTCATGTTCATTTTAGAACACAGTTCTGCAAACATGTCTCCAAGTTAAGTTTATATACTCAGGACTTTTTTACTTTCTTGCAGGTTTTGTTCTTGGACCAGAAGTATTGGGGGAAGTGGAAGGTGGATGTGTAATACAAGCACTTTGACACCAGAGTCTAAGGTTCAGGATACAAAAACACTTTGATTAAGGTTATGCTGCTGGTTCCAGTTTAATATTTTACACAAACACATCATATATTACTCTCGTTGGTTTGATGTTTCTCAACCTTTAAGAGTCTGGAGCTGTGTAAAATTATAAAATGATTAATTCCTTGATGGTGTCTCTGGGGACTGTGAGTTCTTTATCTTCACTCGTCTTTTACACTGTGCACAAAGAGCTGAACTTTGACACCAGGAACCTGGTTTCTGTCTAATCCCTATGTGTGTATTAATAAACAGGCCATTTCTCCTGCTTGATGTCACTGACTTCTTGTAGCTTATTATTTCTAAGTTAACTAAAGCTGTAACATCTCTGAGCAGATATTCGACATCACAAGTCCTGACATTTTAGAGGGAAATAAATAATTTATAGTGATGATGTCGGTGAACAGGTTACCAAAGCATTTATTATGTGCGACTCACTGTATTGTTAATTGACCACATGGTCTTATTATGTTACCAGAAAGTGTCGTCAGTCCAGCATTATGTTTCCTCCAAACGTTTGGTTGTTGAAAATGAGTCAGTGTGCAGGAGACATGCTGGAAATTTAAACTGATAGGAACAGCTGATGGGCTAACCTCCCGTTTACCAAACTGGTTCCACAGAGGCCACATAGTTTATTTATCAATCTGAGCAAATCATCATGTGTTACCATGTAATTATGTACTACATTCCAACGTTTTCACCTCGTACCCTTTGGAATGACATTCAGAACCATCATGTGACTAATCCTGAGTTTCGTAAATTCAAAGGTGAAATCCTGTGCTGGAACTTGAGGGATGTTTACATGACGTTAATATACGAGATGGCGCAGCCTTTAGTATTTTAATGGAGACATGTCAGTAAGTAAAGTGTTAAATCATTGCTGCTTGGTTGTTATTGATTTTGATACATGCAAATAGAACCATGGTGTGAAACATCTTTCCCAGCACACACTGCCTCTAATTTGAAAAGACTTTATTGGCACTGTCAGCTGGTGCCACCTGGCAAGCCCAAGTAGATTTCTGTATGGCACCGCCACTCCAACCACAGGAAACGTGCCATACAGATGGATATATTCTATTAATACAACTAATGAACACTTGCTTCACACTCATTGGACCTGAGTTTGGCCAATAACCACTCAGTGTAATGTTTTCTCAGGTGCTAATGAAATCTCCAGTTACTGCCCAGACTCCACAGTAACATTCTGCCACCGTGACTGATCTGAAATAACAGCATGTGCAGTGTTACTGGAAAGGTTTATAACATCAGCAGGTAAGAGACTATAGTTACACACTTCATTATTTTCTAATAATCCCCACCTTTTACTGTCCATTAGAAGCAGCTGTACCAGATGTATGTGTTGAACGTGTATATCAAACTTTAGTGCTGCAGATCAAGGCCTGGTGCACACAAGCGGATTTTCAACTCTTACGATTTAAAAAATGTGGGAGACCACAGACACGATGACAGATTGAACAGGTTTTTTACATTATATTCGTCAGAAAGCACACACTAGTTTGTAGGGAACAATTTCACAGTGACGATTTCAAACATGAATTGATGTGGGTTCTGTTTTGAAGCGAAAAAAAAAACAAAAGATAAAATAACTATGCCAGGATTCATTGCTGAGAAGTTAATAAATTTGGCTCATTCATTGTAGGCGTGTTGGAAAACAGGGAAGCTCTGACACCATCGGTAACAGTAAGATTATTTTGCGGACCCCTCACCCACACTTCAGGATTACTTGCAGATAAGGAAGCCTGGCCTTGAATCGGGAACATCCCTGTGATTGTCAGAAAGGGCGAATCAGTTGAAAAATCAGATCATGCAGCAACGCTAACGTTACCATCTTTATACCAACGGTCATAGTATTTTATATATTTTTAAATTCAGGAATATTAATCATTCAGTCTATCACCCTTCATTGCAAAGTGAACTGTTTGCCATTACATCGAGTGTACAACAAATACACATTGAGCCTCCACTGTACCTCCACAAGCCTCACTTAGTGTGGCTGGATTTGCTTCACAGTACTAAGAGCATTTCCACACCAACGCTAATGTCTTTGTTTCTTTGTTTACATTTGATCCTGTAAGTTTTGGTTCATTTTTTGGGTTATTTAAATTTTCAAGCTGACTCAGCGGTATTGTCTTCAGGCTGTCACAAGTGGTTTTTGGTATTCAGTGAATGATGTGTGTTTTTATAGCACAAAGCTCTTTAAAGTTTTTTCCACTTACCAGTTACCTGGCAGCACGTTACCATGCAGAGCACTGGTCTAACCATTGGATGAAGCTCAGTGTCTCGGTAAAAGACACTTCAAGAAGTGTTCACATGCCAATTCAATTCAACCCTTCTGAGCCACAGCCACAGTGAGCTGCAAACAGAGCAGGGCATTTTTTGTAAGAGGGAAATCTTGGAGGCAGCTGTGGCCCAGGAGTTAGAGCGGGCTGCCCACTAACTTCAAGGTAATTGGTTTGATCCCCCAGCTCCTTCACTCTCACTCTGCGTGTTAAGGTTTCATTGGGTAGGATACTGAATCCCGAGTTTGCCCCTGATGGTTGTACCAGCATTGAGTGCGAGTATGGAATGAGTGAAAAGCTCTTTGAGTGGCCGATTAAACTGAAAAGCGCCACACAAGTGCCGTCCATTTAATGAATATGACATTTAGGTCTTAAAATCAAGCGCCACATTTAAAAGTAACAGCATCTCTAAATGTTTATTGTCAAAAAGCAGCATCTGTGTGCTGTGAGTGAGTTTCCTGTGAAAACCAATAATGCGTCTGCTGTTCTGTGTCTGGGCTAAAGAGGTGAGGGCAGTGGAACCACTAGATCCACCACCTCAGGGAAAGAGCTGTCATTGTCTGTGGAGTTTTTGCAGCACTGACGAGTGCGGATGTTTTAACAGACAGTACAGTGGGAAGTATGCATCCGACAGATAGCTGTTCACAGACATGTCTCTGTGGTGTTAACTGGAGTGTGTCCGCCAGACCAAGAGCCATCCCTTATATTGGGAAAGACTTCTTAAATAGTATCGGAGCTACAAAAGAAAAGTTACGTACACATTATAATCAAGTTCCCCTTTTTCTCATGCTTTCTGCTCCACATTGTTTACTGCATTATTGCCAGGAAGATGACGAAATGATTTCCTTTCCTATTTGGCCCTGTAAAGTTAAGCAGCTTAATTTTCTGTTTTTCGGTCCAACCCTTCTTTCAAACCCCCCCCAGGGAGACGTCTCTCTGCTGTTGACCTCTCCTGAATATGAAAGATCTTCCTGTATACAGACCTGATTATGCAAACACTGAATCTGTTCCACAAATGGGACATAACTTGAACCTGCATAATTTCCTGGATATGTGTTGTTTTTTTGGTTTGGATGATGAATAGGGAAACATGTTGTTGCTCATACCTGCCCAACTGTAGCTCATCCTTCTTCCTGTTACCTTGGGCCTAATTTAATAACCTGAAACTCACTCAGCCAACTGTGATCCTACTGTGCACCCTGATGGCAGAAATATGTGTAAACACCTGCACTAATTACCTTCTCTGGCGGAATATTTATGAAATGAATTAAAGCAGGCGTAAAACGATTCATTGGTCAGAATTCCGGGCAATTTTTCACTCGCCCATCCAAATATCTTGCAGCCCGAGGGAAGCACGGCCACGTTCCCACTGAAACTAAACAGCATTATCTCCCGTGACTGTTCATTTTCAGGACTGTTTGTTACAACCAGACTAAACAAGATTATCAAATAGACAAAGATGAGTATTACTCTGCTCTCTAAATCAGGCCACACTGATTGTTTACGTAAGATGTAATCTGCTGATGTGTTTATCCTCCTGTGGACATTTCACTTTTATATGAATTTCCTCAAATTAAACAATGACAATTCCTGAAAATAGTATCTCTCGTGAAATAAACCTATACCAAGAGTCGCCTCCTAAACATCTTCTTGAAGTTTGAGAGTGTTGCAGGTACTGTAGAGGACGAAACACTCAGTCTGGAGTATGAGGGTCTAGTTGAGCCAAAACTTCTCCAAGATTTTCCCTGATTAAATTACATCAGTGGAATATTCTTGTCCGACACGTGTGCTGATACTGGAATGACAATGAACAAGACAAACGTCCATTGTGATTAACAATGGGTAATGATTTTGCATAGCCACTAATTATCCACATTTGGTTATCTTGTACCAGAAGTTAGTGCGAGCGAGATAAATTGATCGCGGAAATCATTTTCAATCCCAATGATAATTGGATCTAATTTGAAGAGTCAAGTCAAATCCATTTCTATCTCATCAGTGAAAATGACAACAGATAATAGATATTCAGATCTCACCATTCAGCTGCTGCAACGTTTTATACACTTGATATACTGGATAATGAATTTTATTGATTTTTAAAAAAAAATACAGAACAGTAACAAAGTGTTGCATCACGCCAGAATAAAAATTCAAACGCTTACTTGGGTGTTTCACTAAAGTTGCTGCAGACTTTCACTGTGTAAAGAGAAAAAACACAATGCTGATCATAGAACAAGCCTAATGACATGTGAATGCAGCAGAGGGATTTAGCCACAGACCAGTCTCGAGAAATGTGTGAAATCAGCAAAGTGACTTAAATGCAGATGACAGGATATGTTTATCAATGTGAGAGGAGGTGGAGCAGTGGTTTGACAGTGAAGCTGCTCAGGGAAATGTAAGAGAATGAAGGTCAAGATGGTGGAGAGATAAATTGCTTTTACAGAATTAAACTGCCAATGTGAAGGAGGAAGAATGTGAAGTTTTTCTATTTAAACATGTTTAATTTAATCATCACCACAGCTCTATTACATTTTTGAATTCAAATTCAAAATTAATTTTGAAGATCAAAATTTGTGTAATTTACTTCAGATCCCTTTGAATAATTACACATTTTCTTGAAAAACTAAAATCCTATCATGCAATCATCAAGATCGCTGCCATATGTTAGTTACCTCAGACAAAGAGTGTATGTTTTCATCTGCGTTAGATTAAATGCTTGTTTCTTGCTAGCAGCATTACACAAAAACCAGCAGACTGATTTCAACAACAATTGGTGGAAGGATGTAGCATCGGTCAGGGTGTAGATCCAGATCAGGAGGCAGTTTCAGGACATTTTCTTTCACTTTCTTTAACATTGTGAGATGTTTTTGGACATTTTCACAAATTTCCCTGGAACAATTAATGGATTTTGATGCAAAAAATCTATTATATTTATGGGACTGATGTCTATGAGTTTATCCAATTTGGTGCAGTGTGATTGAGGTTTAAATGACTGTCAGGCCTTGGCAGAGGTATGTGCTCTACTGAGTGCTATATGCTAGTTTTACAAAGAATTCCCAATGCACAATGAATAGGATGGGAAATCACCCTATACAGCAGAAAAAGGAAACCTTCGGGTGCATATCTTTGCACCTTGGTAGAACAACACAGGAAATGATTCCATCAGAAAAATGTACCATGGAAGCAAAAGTGGTCAATCAGCTTATTCAGAGAAAATCAAGAAATGTTCAAATATTGAAGCATTATAAAGTATTATGTATATATATATATATATAAATATATAAATCTGAGACGTGCGGATGCAATCTGTAGGATCTTTTCTTTTTTTTTTTTACAAATAGTATCAGTCCAATCTTTTTGCCTCGTGTTTGCCAGCTGTCAAAAAGGCTCTGTTGCTCACCCTCAATCCACTGGAACCACACAGCGCTGTGAGCCAGTGAACTGCAGAGCACACAAAAACAAATACACACTAGCCAGCATTTTCAGTTAATGATATGACAGCCATGCGAGCAGAGCCACATTGAGGTAAAAAATAAAAAATTCAACTGCAACATTTTTACACTTGAATTAAAAAAATGTTTTGTTCATGTTGAGGTTGAAGAAAGGTCATAAAAATTATTAAAATGGTCAAACTGATGCTTTCAAAACAGAATTAAATTTCTTTAAAAAATTTTATGTTATGACATTTTTTTGTAATCGTGGAATAAAAGACTGAATGAAAATATATTTCTAAAGAACTGGATCAATGTTGGTATGGGAGCTATATGGTGAAGGACAAGGACTGGGGCCACAAACACGAGTGAATAGACTTCTAGGATCAATGTCATACTCAAGACCAGTCCAGGAATGTATGCAGGCGCGAGTTATTTACTATCCGAACATTGCTGGATCTGAAAGTCACATTTCCTGCTAAGGGCAGCAGTTACTGCAAATCATGAAGATGTGCATGCTTTGAATGTGCATTCATTAGCTGGGTATAGCCACGCTCCAGCAGGTGACAGGCAGTCAGATGTGACAGAGTGCAATATTATCCCTCAGACACAGTCTCACCCGTTTCAGACAGCTACATCATGAGAGGATGATGTGTTTGAATTATTGATACATTCTCAAGGTTGAGTGCATCATGCTTTTTGAGGGGCTGTGAATGCCATGAAAAGGGTTTTTAAAAGACAAGGAGTGCATTCAAGTCTGAAATCCCACAATTAGAGCGATGTAAGTACACTACAGCTATAAAATGATAACCCCCCCACACCCATCTGTCTGAGCACAAGACGCAGCTCTCAATGACCACGCACGGGTTTAGGGTTTCTGAAGACTTGTGACAGATGCTTCTGTCGTTCCGGTGCAGTTGGAACCTTTTTATCCACGAGCACCACGGATCACTGAGAGAGAATTTGTTATAATTAACAATAAGAGGTGAATGCATCCTACGGAGATTGTACTAATTACTTGAGCTATCTTGGAGGTTCACTATAGGATCAGAGCTCTCTCTCTGCGTGTGTGTTTCTGTGTCATGTGGGGTTCTCGGAGAAAGAAAAACAAGCACTCTTGTTTGTTTAGTATTAAACTGAACTCTGGGATGAAAAGTGCGAGCCTTCAACAAAGACACAACGAGTTCAACATTTATGGGGTAAAGTTCATTATTCATTGTATCTAAATCTTTAATAACAAGGTCTCTGGTCAGCCATTATTCAAAACATGCATTTTACAGACCTCAGACTTTCCTCCCTGTGCAGATGTGTTATTTAAAATAAATAAATATTTCTAATTGCTCCCTCACAATTCGCCCTGTGTTTTAGGACTTTAAACCCGCACGCCGCTCCCCGCTCACCTGCCCCGCTGACTCGCCTGCAGGCTAGAAGCCATTTGAAAAGATGATTTGGAAATTTGTGAACTTACCCTTGAAAGTGACTCTTCATATTGAACTCACGACAACTCAAAGTTGCGAGCATAATGTGTCTGTGTTGTCAGCCATATTAACAAAGTGAACACACCATTAAACAATGTCATTAACCACCGACTCATGCTAATGTCTTCCTTTAACTATCAATGACGCTTAGCTTACTGGTCTGAAAGAGAAATCTGTTTTCTGGATTATTAGTCCAAAATAGGAAGAATCACTGAGCACTCTGAATGTTGTTGTGGTGCTTGAGAGGGTGGGACACTGCAGTTAAATTGAATTGAAATAATTCAAATGGCAAGGATGGGCAGCGCAGGACTGCTCGTGATTGTTTTTATTGATGTACTTGTGAGTGGTAAGCACAGAGTCAATGAATTGGGTGTTGCTTTTATATTGTGTCCTGTGCAATATCCCATTTAGCATGCCCATCTAAATGCTAATAAGATGAAAGCTGTTTTAAAATTGCTCAGTATAACCGATGTGGTAATTCACTGATTGCTAACTAACTGTAACTTTCTGGCAACTTCAATTCAGTGTGACACCTGGAATTGTCACTAAACTACTTTGTTAGTGCTGAGCTACTTACTTCTCCCTAAAAAATAAAATAAAATCAGCAAACACTGCTGCATTCGCTGTGTTTTTATTTTTATCTCTTTTCTTTCTTCACACCCATCCATTCCGACCAACATTTTATCATTTCCCTCTAGATCGACTCGTGTCTCTCGCTGCCGGGCTGCACGTCTTTCAAAAACCATCCCATGAAGGCTGAGGGATACTCAACAAATCTGACCTCGAAAGCACCCGCAGCGTTTTCTTTGCTCCCTCTGTAATGAGTCATGACAGTGTGACCCGAAGTCTTTCCTGTACGTTTCTGATGCGATACCTCGGTGAAGGATCGACAACAGAACGGCTGGCGTGAGGCTTTAAAATCCTTCAACGAGCTGGAGAAATATTGGTGGTTGGAGCCTGTGACTTTAGCTTCTGTGTGACACTCTTGTTCCGTGGCTATATTAATCAGCCTCTGCCCGTAGGCACAAACAGATGGCTTTGATAACTTGAAGCAGTCCAAAACTCCGCAGATAGCGGTACAGTAAACTAGACATCCATCTTTGGCTCTATTTGTTCCATTCCCCATGCAAACAGAGTCATTATGCACTTGGCTTGGGGGAGAGATTCCCTGTCACGCAGCCTAAACCTCTCCTCTCCAGCATTTGGATCTGTGTCATCTGTATTTCTTTAAACTAGTCAATTCACATGAATATTAAGTGAGTGTTACTGGTCCTGGCCACCTTTAACATTCTGGCATTTCACAAGACGCTTCTTTTTTTACTAGGTAAACGCTTTTCACTTGGAGGCCTTTTGAAACAACTCTGACACTGTGTCCTTCCTAGAAAATAAGGCACACCTCCTTTTTTTTTAAAGTTAAAGACCCAGTTACCTTATTGAAAATTGCTAGTATGCAATTCCTGAAAAATAAAAGAATCAGTGAATAAAACATTAATAGTATTTGCCAAAAACATAAGTACACAAGATTATTTTAAAGCGAAATACTAAAGAGTGTAGTTCTTCTAAGGTTAAGTTGAGCTACAGATGATGAGACACTGTCACTGCAGCCAGTTTTATTATTAATGTGTATTTAGCACGTGTATTAGCTACTCACTCTTATTTATTTGGATTTCAAATGATAACATAAGAGCGCAGACAGCTTTAGTGTCGTGTGGAAGAACAATTGTTCATGTTAAGCACCTTTGATAGATGAGTGTGAGCGTTTCAATGTGACTCGAGTATTTCAGTCATAATATAGTAGTTAACGTAGCTTCCCAATAACTGTAATTTATGCAGCACCTTAAAGTCTGCAACCTGAAGTACATCTTGTTTTCAGGTGGCCCCATTATCTTTGCATTTCAATGAGCACAACGCTGCTCACTATGATATGCTCAATTCATGCCATTCTTATACTCGCCTGAAGAACTGGTGAAGCTAAAGAAATACAGATCTGGGAAAATCATGTCGCTCAATCAACACGTGGTAGACTGTAACTCCTGCTCCAACCAGACCGCCCGGACATGCGTCAGCCTCCATCTGTTTTCAATGCCGTGTATGTTTAAACTGTCATGTCACATCTCTGCACTTTTATTCAGATTATACAATCGTTAGAAGCTGATAATCAGACTGAAATGCTCCATTGGAAATGTGGGCAGTGATTCAGCAGTCTGGAGCCGTGCTGCAGTCGGTGCAGGACGGTGCGGATCTCTATGAGATGTACAGATGCTTACAACCCTTGATATATAGGTTGAGAGTCAAGATCCTGTTCACACCCGTCTCTGCCTCCTTTTGTTCTACATTCACATTCTTTGTCTAATTTCTAACAGATTCACTCCACTCCAGTGCCACCACATCCAATCATAATCATTTAAAAAAAACAAACAAACATAAAAACCTCTGACAAGAACGTATAATTCATTTACTTCTTACAAAAAACACTTTGGTCATATTTTGTTTCTGTGTCCTTTGCTTCCCGTAAAGCTCTCTGTAACAAACCTGTTTGCCAACAAACACGCTCCATCAATAAATCTGGCTGAACTTCAGCTGACCTGAGAAAAGTCTGAAAATACAGATTTAGCGTGTGGCGTGATAAAAAGTTTGCCCCCCAAAAATTCTATAAGACGGGAGTGATGGTGAAATTAATAGATTACAGAAAATCAATACGGTATTACGGCTACTGAGCACCAGCATTCGAGCTGAAATTAAAGGAGTTTCAAGTGCCAGGCTGTAAAAAAATATATGTACGTCAAACAAATACATGCATGGTCACCCCGCAGCAGATAGCTTTAATTAAAACACGCCAATCAAAAAGTATTGTTTTATTTCACTATTTTCTGTGATTGGTTAACTGTCACATATCAAAGAGCAGTATGGATTGGTCCTCTTGGCTGTGTTTGCTCAAATGTGATAAAAAGTGCAATATATTAAAGAGAGAGTTTTTATATTAACTACAGAGAAAACCAAGAGTTTGAAAATACAGCACAAGGAGGGTGGACGGGGCAACAGTAAAATACCAAGACATAACGGAAATGATCAAACCTCTTTGTAAATGAATTTTATCACAGAGCTGGCAAGAGAAATAAAAAAGAAATAAAAGATTAGTTTATACACTGAGTGTGTGTGTGATCCGACTGATTCACAGTAAATAAATTCAGAAATATACTATCGCAAATGGTCATAAAAATAAAATGCATACTTCTATTCAAACACTGGGGGGCACATGTTTTTTAAATCTGCCTTTCTCCACCTTATTTATAAATCAGCTCTGCTTTCTCAGAATCCTTCAGGCGAAAAACACTGTTACAAAGATATGATGCCAGTGGAATCACACTCAGACTCCTCAGAGAAGCCAAAAGCCACAAGAGTGACTTTTCAGTGATTTCTGTGGTTTGACTTCCTTGATTACAAGTCAAACATTAGAAATCTGGCTCCGCTCCTTTATAAGCAAATCCCCCCTTTTCTCTGTTCAGGGTTACAGTTCCGCCCAGATATACACCCATATACAGTAACACAACTGCAGCTACACCCGTTTATTATAATATTTTATGACCGTAATTTATTTTTTCATTTCCAAAGCCATGGCTATTAGGCAAGTATTCAAATGAGGCATTTGGCAAAAAATGCATTTCTATCATAAGACATTACCGCCGACATAACTATATACAACTATTTTCGAGCACAAATGGAACCCAGCTTTGTGGAATCCAGGAAACTGGGCAGAGAGTGAATGGTGGGCAGATGGGCAGTGGATAAAGTCTTTTATTTCCACCATTGAGCAGCTCCACACCTTGGATAATAGGAGCCAATTCAGTTCAGCCCATAAAGAGCTTTATCAGGTCCTGTCAGCATGCCTTGCAGGGGTGAGCCGACGAATAACAAGGTAGTGAGAAAGAAAAGTGGTGGGAGTCCGGCTCCCTAACCTGTCCCCCCCCCCCCTTCTGCTAGTGGCCATCTGCATTTTCAAAAAACACTAATTTCCGCTTGATACTTCAGATGGGAGATGCTGGAGTTGAAAGTCTTGTTCGGCACCACGAGAGAGAGATATCGAAGTCGCAGGATTCAAAGACGCTGCGCACCGTGCAGACACGTCACAAAATGTCAAGCTCTGCACAGGATGCCTGGATAACGACGACGCCACCTACACCGTCACACCTCACAAGATAGTTCATTCAAAAATTCTAAATATGCAAACAATAGCTGGATCGTCCTGATCATTTTTGCAATAATAACAGAATTGTTTTGCAGCAAGATTAAAAATGTTTCTCTTGCTTTAGAATTAGTGTGTTTAGAATGTTTCACACAGTTGATTTTAGGTCAGCGCGTCTTAAGTATTTCAGAAAGTCGATTTCTGGGAAAGGACCCTATTTAAGTGGTAAAAGATGAATAATCCATGTCAAATTACAGCCCTCAGCCTGATTCGACAGGCTTGTCAAATCCAAACTACATTTCTGTTTCCTACCTGACTACAGCGACTGTATATCCTAAATAAAGCCTCTGGGGATGCTGTCAAAATAATAAGCTGTGTTGTTGAAAATGTTCCACTATATATGTGCTGGACCATATTTGAGGAAGTACTTTACTTCTTCGATTTAAAAACAGGCAGATTTTTGTCCACCAAACTTTCATCTGAACTGGCTTCATAGATATTTGATGATGAGGAGGAGGAGGAGCTGTAAAATACACGATGATGATCACGACAACCTTTATCATGTGCAGAGCTATAACCTGCATCACAGAGGGTAATGTAATTTTTCCACATATAAAAAAGTAATGTGGAAATATGTCATAATTATAATAATGATTATAAAAATAATGATTATAATAATAATGATTATTATAATAATAATGGTTATAATAATAATAATAATAATGATTATAAAAATAATTATGATGATGATAATGGGAGTGGGTTCAAACTGGAAATCCAGAATAATTACTTTCTTGAGGCCTGGAACTCTGCAATAAAATTTGTATTTTTCAAAAATCGAAAATAGCACTTTAAAGATAAATATCAGTGTTATATATTTATTTACTTAATATTTCAATTTAAATGTATATGTGTAGGTATAAGTATATTTTTCTTCTCCCTTCTCCTTCTTTTTGGAAAGTGTTGGAGGCACACAGTCGTGAGAGCCCTTCCATCGAGTTTGCCTTATGCTTGCCGGAATAAATTGGTACCATATGGCGTGATGACAGGATCACTCAATCTTCTGTGTACCTGAACACCACATTAATCATTTTTGGGGGATATTCTTTCCCTTTCATCACACAGGAATTTCCAAATACCCTCCGCCTTTATTTCTCTCACACATGTAGTGAATTTACATACACAGGCTGCTACACTCTGCCCTTGTTAGGAGCCAGACCGTTTGACCAAGTTCAGGCCGGAGCAAAACAAAATGTTGAGGTTACGTGTCAGGTGAGACTTCCTTCCTGCCCAACATGGTAACTCACATTCATCGTAATGTGGTTAAGAACTGGACACATGTTTCACATTAACTTTTTAAATAAATATATACATTTATTTTATATTATAGCCACACTATTATTTTCATGTATATGGAACCAGTCTATATATTAATAATTATTTTCAGATAAAAAGTTCATAGAATGGCAGAATAAAAATGTTTTCCCCAACTAATTATTGTGCCAAAACCCAGTAATAAATAAAAGAAAAAACAACTATATTATATTAAATGTCTATGAATTGTATTTGCACCTACCTTGGTTAAATGTCTATGCTGTAATTCCAGTGGTTTGTGTTTGGTCTTACAACTCCTTCCACTATTTAAGAGTTTTAATAGAAAGGTGAAACCAGTAAAAAAGACTGAAGTGGCCCAGAGGTGAGAGAGAGAATGGGACAAAGGAGAGAGAGTGGTCTTTATACCAATGTCCGCTTGATGAATCAGACATGTCTTATATGTTGGCTGCACTGCAGGGGAATTTGCATTGATTATTTTCCCCTCAACAGATACATTTAAATCAATGTGGCACAGCGCGGCCAGAAAAGTGTGAGAAAATGCACAAGGCACCGAGAGGGAGAGTGAGACAGAGAGCGAGAGAGAGCGAAAGAGAGAGCTAGCATCCCGGAGCTGTAACCTCCGTTGGTCAGGAGGAGCCACAGCTCCCCCTTCATGCCGAACAGATGAGATCAAGACAAAAAGCAGCTCTGAGGACAGCAGCATCTCTGATCTCCTGGTGATGAGAGTGAGAAAATAAAAAAATAAAAAAAAACAATCTCCTCCCTGCACCCATGATAACATTTCTATGGGCTAATATGTCTTCATTACACTGCAATTTTTCATATGCTGTTCTGCCAAGTGGTGTTTTCTGCTGGTTTTAGATGAGGGAGGGTACTGTGGTGCTCGATGTTTCACTGTTTGTTTCTTTGAAAGTGTTTTTGATTGTTTCATCTGTCTTGAAGTGTTCTGTGGATCTACAGCTGCAGGAGAGTTTCAGGTTTTTAAAAGCAGTAAGTAGGTAAATCTAAATCCATTTGAAGTCATTTGACATTACCAAAAAAAACCAGCTTCAGTCTGATGTCTTCATTTTAATATAAATTTGAGGAACATAACCCTTTTAGATTCACAACCTGTCATGTAAGTGTACTTTGACGAAATAGTTTTATGATTTTTTTTTCATGTGCTTGTTTGTTTTATAGTTTTCAGGATTGTGCAAAACAACTAAATGGATTTCCATGAAACGTGGTGGAAGAATGCAGTGTGGGTGAGTGAAGAACCATTACATTTTGGTGCAGATGCTGTCAGGGGGCAGATGCAGGATTTTTTAAATAACATTCTTTCACATTGCCGTCTTTTTTTATCATTTTTGGGAATTTCTCATTAAATTAGATCTTGATGAATTTTGATGAATACATTTAGGGAATTCATCTATAAATGTGTGAGATTTTAAGCAGCTTGACTGAAATTAAGGGGACTATTGGGCCTTGGTGGTGGTGGTATGCACCCTACTGAGTTTTAATATGAATTTGAGAAATGTATTCCTTTTAGTTTTAGAAAGAATCACAAAAAAAGGTTTTGAGGTCCCAAATTTACTTTCTCTCAACTATTTAAATATATTTTTGTATTTAGCATTTGATCTACATCATCTGCTGCCTGTTGGTTTGATGAGTGGAATGCAGCACTGGAGGCCATTATTTTTGAATTGTATGAGAAATAAGTCTGCCAACAGTGCTTGAATTGTCAAAAACATCTTAAATTTGTAGAAATGGGCCATGCAGAGACAAAAAACTAACTGGGTTAGTTTTTTATGAATAAATAAAGAAGAATTACATCATGACTTCACCACCCTTTGATGACAAATACAGTTTTGATCAGTAGAAACATGGTTGATCATCTGATATTTGCCAGTAAAAGTGGGTTAGGTCATTACTGTGATGTAGTGTGGAGCTGGACCAGGGCTCACTGTCAATGAAGCGTCCACAGATGTTGAGCTGTTAGAGGGTTTTTGTCCTGCACTGCCCCCACTGCAAACACCGAGCTGGAGCTTCATCAGGGGACACGGCATTTCTGATTTATTAATAAGTTGCAATGAAAGAAACTTTTATCGTACATTTATACATTTTGAGCAAATTTGAAATTGTTCATAAATGTAGGGACACTTTTCTTGGCTGTTGGAAATAAAAAAATATCACTCTCTAATTGTATGGACGCACTCTGACATGCACACACACACACACACACACACACACATGCACCTCCAACTCACTCTCTCTCTGTCTTTCCACATCTCATTGATAATTTCTCCTGGAGCTTCAGCCTCTCACAGTGAGATCAAAGTGACTGTCACACACTCTCACACACTCTCACACACACACACACACACACACACACACACACACACACACACACAGTGGAGCACGGCTCAGGAGCATCTCCCTACAATACATTATTCCTCTATGGATGATGAAAGAGTGTATACTGGGGGGTTGGGGATGACGCTGTTACGAGGGAAATGCAGTAGGGGGCGTTACATTAGGCGCACCACACAGGGGATTGGTTTGCTGGATGCCATGAGTAACAAATGGGTTAAGTTAGTACTTGTCCTACAAACCAGTCCACTCCTGGGCTGACTGTGGCAACAAGACTCTGAAGTCAAATTAACCTTTTGTCATGGCTGTGTTGGTGGCACGGCATTAAACTGAAATTTACTGTATCAACACACACACACACACAAACACACACACTTCTATGATAACGTGTGTAATCTCTGAACAAACAAGAGTGATTAGCTCAATTTTAAACTAATTTCAACTACAAATGGTCCCACTGTTGCAAATGGCATAAAAAGGAGCAAATGGCTTATGTAAAGTTTGCTCACTTCCATCCTTTGTATGTGCTTGTCTTCTCGCTGCACAGAGAGAAGGAGAAGAGAGGCTTTCCGATATCTCCTGACTGTCTCTCTTTTCTCTGAAAGGCACATCTTAGGTCTGACTAAAGCGCACACTCGTCTCTCCCCTAGGGTGCAGTGGCAGTGGTGCAGAAAAAGTGAACTGCCGAGGACCCCACTGTTTAGCAAACACTCTTACTGAGGGGAGGAATTAATTATTCAGAGCCAAGGACCAAGGCAGTCCCATTTGATTGCACCACAAAAGAAAGGTCAGAGCTTTTCATTTGAGGAACCTCCTGGTCCTGCACCCTGTCAGCTGAGGGGATATGTACAGTGCACGAGGCTGAATGGCAGTCTGGCTAACAGCTCTATTAGCACAAGGATGTGTCGGCAAAGATGTGTTCACGAGACATGTGGCAAACGGCAAGTGCAACATGGTTGCACTAATAAACATGATCAGCAGCTGGGGAGGAACTGGCGAGCAGCGGAAGTGATTTCTCCGGCTCCACATGGTGCTGGAGGTATTTTTATCATGAGGGAAAGATTTTTAAAAAATCAGCTGGTGCTGACGGTGAAAAATTAGAGCCACTGAAAACAGACTTCATTCAAATCTGACCATCTCAAGTAAGCAAATGATGCATTACCAGATTAACAATTAATATCTATTTAATCTGCAGCAAAACAGCTCAGTAAAGAGTGAATTATTGTGGCTGAATTCTGCAGATACAGTTTGGACTACTGTGGCAATTAAGAGACTTGGAGAAAGTTTGGTGTCAGGCTTCATTCCCACAGTGAGATCATCTGCATAATCCTATCAAATTTCACTGAGAAAGGCCAAAGCCAACCATGGTGTAAAATGCCAGATTTACATCGAATGCCTTCTTCCGGCTCCGAGCTCACAATGCCAACTTCACAGAACAGACCATGAACACAAAGTGGCAGCAAATCCAAGCTACAAGATCCTCGGGTTTTATGGGGTAAATCTGCCGTTAAAGCACAATACTGCTGAGGCCTCGTGGCATTGTGGTCCGGCACTGTAGGTCATAATCTCTAAAAACTGTGGACTGGCAAAACCCAGTGGGGATGAACAGGGAGCCAGGAGGAGAGCAAATTCTACAACCGTGCAACAGGGGGTGCCTCTTCACTCCCTATTGGTGTGTGTGCGCTCAACACATAAAGCCTGGAGTTCTATTGGCTCCTTCCAACGCTCTGTCAGCCAATCATCTACGTCCCAGCTCTACCACTCCATGGAAACTAGGCCTGCACCAGTAATGACATCAACTGCACTCTTCTCCCAGTAAAGGGCACAACAGTATCCTGCATATTTCTAAACAGGGTTAAGAAAGTTTAATGACAAACAAGAGGGGAAATAAATCAAAACGTGCAACATAGATTTCTAATTTCACTCAGTAATCATACATATAAATTACAAAGTAAACCCATCAGAACAGATCTAAAAACATAACTCCTACTGAACTATAATTGCATGCAATCAATCAGGAGGTTGTGTTTGCTAAGTGTGGTGTCTTCACCTTCACCAGTATGAATTAGCCCACTGATTTATGCTCCTGGAGCAGTATGGCTGAATAGACAGATACAGATAGGAAAAGGGGGGATAGCTCCTTTCTGGTATGATTTCTTGCAGATGGTTGAGCCATTGCATCTTAGCTCTCTCTCAGATCATTAATTTCCCAGGTAATAAAGCCCCGTGTTGTTAGTGGCGCCCCTTCCCCCTGACGCCCCGTGCAGGAGGATGCAGCTGGGTGTAGCTGGTGAGTTGTTGCCAAACGGAGATGACAGTTTGCTCCACTGTTCATCAGTGAAACCACGGAGCCATGCTGAGTCTATAGCACATGGATGAAAAATTAAACTCGGCATCAAAAAATTAATGTGTTGTAATACAGTCTGCTATTTGTCCCAGAAGAGGTTTCTATCAGGGCTTCAGGTCTGATTCTAACACATCAATTAAGACGTGACAGATATGAGCTTTTACAGACGTATTTAAATTGAGGCTCACATTAGACAATATCATGGTGGAAATTGATGAAAAAGCAATTAGACCCTGGACACCTAGATTCTCTATTCCCCATTTATTGAAATGTTCTTATTTAAAGTCGATCAAGTGCTGACAAGTGAGCTCTCTCTATTTCATGATAATAATAATATTGTAAGATGCAGTTAAAAGCTCCAAAATAAAGCTGATAAATGGAGCTTGTGTTAAGTTTTGTTTTGTTAAATGTATCAAACTAAGGTGAACTTTTGTGCTCATCGTCCTAAAATTGTTTTAATTGTAGAAACAAATGCAAAACAAATGAGTTCAAGATGAAAAGCTATGAATTAATAAATGTTATAGTTTACAAGGTGAAGATTAGACAAAAACAAATCTTAATGAAAGGATAAATATTATAATTTCATCCAAGTGCTGCACAAATCTTAACAAAACGTCCATAAAACTGTCTGAATTCAAACTAAGGTGCATTTCCATCCACTATACAGTTGGGAGGATCAAAATAATTGGTAGCTGGTAACTCTCCAGTTGTTTCCATCAAACCATTGCAGAAGAGGAGAGTGCTATGTATGCTGTGTAATTAAAAGAACGTCTGTCGAAACTCAAATGAACAAAAACGATGAGGGAAACATGATGGAAATGAGCCATTTAATTTTGTTTCATGTGTGAATTTGAAGAACATTACAGTCTCCTCACAGAGCTGATGTTTTGAAGCTTTAGTAGATGTTTGCATTTTGCTTTTCCACCAAAGCCAAGTATTTTAATTCTATTCTATTTTATGAATTCTTGCTAACACCATTCAGGTTTTTTTTACTGTGGAGGAAAAACTGTTCAACTGGTGGGCTCACTAACCTCTGTTTCACTAACCTCTGTTTTGAGTCTAAACACAAGTGCTGTATTGAAATGCATTATATTTCTACACTGGAGCTAAACTGATACAGGTCATATTCTTTTCAGACGGATGTGGAGCAGCAGAGACTGAGAATTTATTCAAGATAGTCAAGGTATTATCTGCAATCGTGCGGTGAGTGTAGCCTTCATCAACTTTGAAGTCAGGCAAAATGCACGAGTCTGTGGAAATATAAAAGCTTGACTTTCTGATAGCACAAGCATTTCATCACATTTCACATCAGAATACAGAACTGCTGGCCACTCACAGTGCCCTGGCAATCCAAAGGCTATCTGCCGTGCGAATAAAACCAACAATCTAACCTTGATTGTCAAACACTTCAGTGCAGTGCCAGCCTCATGAACCTGTATGAGGCAAAACAGCAACACAATCTTCCCACTCATAACATATGCGAGGATCTCTGGAGCAATAAACTGATTCTGAGAGCTCTCATCAATCTTTAATCCCTCCTAAGGCTCCGTGGGGCCGCAGTGAGTAAAAACCTCCCTGCAAAACCAGAACGAGGCTGGAATCCAGCGCATTCAAAGTTCAAGTAAAGGCCTAGAAGACTTGTTGACAGTTGATGGGACCAAATCAGCCGAGGAGCACTTTAACCCTTTCTACCTGATGTCTGAGGCACGTGCCAGCAACCATTTTCTGTCCAGACCAAAGTTTTTTTTATTTATTTTGTGTCTCTTCAGAGCTTTTTAGCCAATAATAGAAGTAATACATCACATATATTTCAGGACACAACTATGCCCTGTGTTTAACCTTGGTTGTGTCCTGAAAAAAACCTTAAAACAAGCGGGATCATGTATTTTCAGGTATTCAAGTTATTTCACTGGATAAAATTTATATCAGTACATTTATAAGAGGTATTATTGTCAAAATCCTTATGGACAATTCCTGGGAAGTTATTTAAAAATTACAAGACCAGGCATACTAGCTAATTGGATGAGAGTCACAGCTTTATTTTAAATGGTCACTGGCACGTAAAATATTCACATATAGAATTACCAGTAAAATCTGATAAAAATGCTTAAACTGTTTAATGACTTTTTACCAAAATTGACAGGTGAAAGGCTAGCAGTGTTTTTTTCCATCATACGACCTTGGCCCCATAAGCTATAGTAGAGTAAAAACACGACCAAAATGAAACATCCCGTTACCTTGAATACATTTGGTGATTTCTCAGGATTTGAATGTTGAAAACATTTTGGATCATGTAAGTACACAAGTCAACTAAATATTAAAATATTGGTCTAGTTGTTTTTTTGGCCTTTTAATATGATACATGATGATGATACATATAAAAATGTAATCTGTGCATGGTTTGTCATCTCCCTGGTTTTGACAATTTGTTGGACTTTGGTAAATAAATCCACTTTACATTTATTTTTTTACACTTGTCACCATACATTGGATTTTAGTACTGTGCTGCCAAGAGCTAGGAATTATTTGGAGGGAGTTTTAAGCGTGAAGCTGCCTGGTGTTGTGTGGGCTTTGGCACTTTTTCATGGTATCCAAAAGTCAAGGACACAGACTCAGCTGATATGACAGAGGACAATATAAATAACTATCTGTGTCATCGTACCGAAGCCACAAACACAGCAGCTGGCTGTAGCCTGTGAGTTGTTGCCAAATGGATGTGACAGTTTGCGCCACTGAAGATCAGTGAAACCATGGTACATCACCGAGTCTGGAGCAGAATGATGAAAAATTAATTCAGACACAAAAAAATTAAGTGCCTCTGGAACAGTGTGCGGTCCGTCCCCAGAGGTCGTTCTCTCTGCATTGAGGTCTGCTTTAAATGCGTCTACTCCGAGTGGAACCCAGCAGCTTGTAATGCGACCTAAGTGACTGTCTGCTGACTGCGAGGCTGAGCTTCAGACCCACCATATGTCGTTTTCTCAATGGCGTATCACAACTCAGTTAGGTCAGGTGCCTGATTATGGCGCAAACAAAGAGTGGCAAGGTGGCCTGAGAGAGCGAGGGAGCGGCTCAGAGGGTTTTATGAAATGCGTGCATGTATCTGCCTCAGAGGAAAGCAAGGGGAAAAAAAGATGTCCTGTTTACACTGGCTGTGGTCAATGAGAAGCGCCGAAAAGAAAATGTTAGTTGGACGCCGTTTTAAAAGTAAGGCTTCTCACTGTGTGGACTTTGGCACCACCATCTAGAATCCCTACGACAAGGACACAACCTAAGAGGATACGACGGGGCCAATCCAACCATCTGTATCATCACGCTCGAGCCACAAACAAACATTATCTGTTTACTTTTAATATTAGACAAAACCACTGAGCCCACTGGAGTACAGCCAGACAACCTCCGTCGAACCTCTTCGGCTAATTTGTATCAGAGCTCGACTTGCCCCCCCGAGTAGTTTCTGTTAAAGCTTGGGGT
This sequence comes from Paralichthys olivaceus, assembly GCF_024713975.1. NCBI lineage: Eukaryota > Metazoa > Chordata > Actinopteri > Pleuronectiformes > Paralichthyidae > Paralichthys > Paralichthys olivaceus. Next base: position 11,452,794 of record NC_091095.1, on the reverse strand, counting down.
TATGAAGAGATAACAAGTTGGACTGGGGGAGGCGGAGTGGTGGGGGTGGTCTGCACAAGTTTACCCGCTGCAGAAGCAAAGCAGGTGGCCAGGTTGATGACAATGAACAGACAGCATTGGTGGCCTAATTTCTTCATGTCAGACAACACCATATGGCTCCCCTGCTCCCCTCTACCTATTTAGAATCTGCATCCACATATGCAGGTATCGTAGTCTTCACGATTAATTAAAATGGGGGGGAAACAGGACGCACTTCAGTCTATATACTGGAAACGATGTACTATTAAAGGAGCAAAAACACATATCCCCACAGGTATTCAGATGTTATGTATGGCACGTCCTTGAAAGCAGCAAGGTTTCAACAGACAGCATACCTTCTTTCTTTTTTTTTTTCTCAATATATCTTCAACTTTGGCATAAAACGGAGACAAGGCCTCTCACTCTTATGGAGCACTCACATGGAAAGTGGAATATATTCAATTAATCTTTCTGACCTCTTAGTGAATGTTTTTACAGGATGACAAACAGAGCCCTGCTTATCCGGGCTCGCTACACCCAACTGGATATCAGCGCACGCACAAGGTGCAAAACAATATAAAATCCCCACAACGGTTATTAACTTTCAAAGACAAGCCAGTACCGTGATGTATTTGTTGTGGCTGACAAGCTAAATAACAATAATGATGCATAAAAGTTACGAGAAAAGCTTTGTAATAATTTCGGCCCATGATTGTTTCCAAAACTGAAACTCAAAGGGTTTCCATGACAGCTTTGCCCGCACACCACCAAGAGGAGTGAAAGTCTCAAAGTGTTACCACTAGCACAATTTATTCATAGCCATGTGACTCGTGACAGTGATCGCTGACACCCAGTCTCTCAAAGCTGAGGTGGTGACAGGTAACAGGGTAAACTATGTGCGCCATGGAGACAGGCCAATCCCTTATGTGCGAGCGTCAGAATATGGCTCCATATGGCTCATACTTTGCACATGGCGTTGGAAAGTAGAACACATGATTTATTACTGTTCACCTTCCATTGATTTAAATGTAATACGTTTGTGCTTTTTTAGGTCACATTAATTATAAATTCACAACATTAACAAGTCAGTTTCATTAAGATTATTGTCTTTGTTTTACATTTTGTTAACACCTCAGCTTCTTCACAAAACATGTTCAGCTCAGTGTTTAAAAAAGTGAAAATTAAATGAGGGACATGATCAAAACATACTCAAAGTTGTTATAGTTATTATGGCTGTTATGATTATAGCATTTAATCCGGTTAATTTGAATTCCATTTATGTCCAAACCCCAGGGATTATTCCCAGGTGTCATTTTAACACAGAAATAAGACCGTAGACAAAAGCATAAAGTTTTCAGTGAGAAAGTGGTGAAGGGCTCTTGTCACCCCCCCATGGGTTCCCAGCAACATCATGCAGCGGGGGACGAATAAAGCAGAAAATGGGTTTGTGCAGCATACAATGGCACGCAGATAACAAGAAGGACATGCATTGTAAATGTCCTATAGGGACGAGTTTGCAGAAATGCCTTGTTTCTGAGAGACCGTAGAACGCAGAGCTCTTAATGGCGCACTAGCGGGGGTCACCATTAAGTGACAAAACAATATCAGTGGGGAAACATTTGCATCGCGGTGTACAAATACGCAAGTTGTCAGGCATAGCAAGCCTGGCCTTTTCAACGTGACAGCAATCCCTTTAGGTGTGAGGCGAGTGCAGCTCAGTGGCGCAGGGGACGGCAAGAGATTTGGTGGTGGGGGACCGGGGGGACTGCGGAAGTTGCATGCAGTGAGGTGTGTGTCAGGGCACCAGAGACAAAGCAATGATTACACACAATGAGAGAGCAGAGCGCACGCTGACACTAATGCAGTCCGAGGGGAGACACAAGACAGAGCACTTGTGACAACTGTGAGAGGGCGTCACTCCTCTGACAGACACCATTAAGGGTTTCATGGTTTTTCTTCTTAACACACAGGGATTTATTAAGTAAACATTGAGTAACACAGAAATGGAGCAAATAGTTAAAATAATAATACAAAAATCTATCATTTATTAAAGTTTGTATTTAGTACATTGATGCAGCAGAAGCAAAGACAAGGGTTATTATAAGTCAATTAAACTGAACAGCCTAAAATCAAATAAAAATTAAACAAATTCAATTAAATGTTAATATAATAAATAATAAACTTTACATTTAATCGTTCAATAAATTCTTATTTTTCATGGTGCTAGAAACAGCAGTAATAGAAAACTAGAGGACCACTAGGATGAGCATGTACCTTCGCCAAACGGTCGCCTAAACTCAATCAAGCTGCACCAAATTTCACACACTCATGAATATCAGTTCCCCAAATCTGCCAGATTTAGTTTGATCAAATTGAATTATTTGCTGGGAAATTGGTGAGAACGCCGAGTAAGCCTGAAGTACCTCGCAATGTCAAAGTCAATGTCAATAAATATTGGATCCGCTCCCTCATCCACATCTACACCAACATGTAAAGCAGCAGTGTGTAGAATTTCTATGATATAATTCTCATATCTAAGTTATATTAACTGTGTAGTGACCCTAAAATAAAAGTGTTTTTTTTGTGATGCAAGAATGAGCCTTATCAGTTTTTTTATATTTCTACTTTTACTACAGTCGCCCGGAGTGGACAAACCAGTTAGAAGTTGCGTTTCGCATTAGTATACTGATTCGGCAGCATCAATTCAAAAGAAGAACCGCGCCCCTACAAAAAAGTAAGAAGAAGTCAGACCAGGAGGTTGTTCTAAAGAAATGACGATGAGTCGAGCATCATACTTATAAATTAACAACATAAAAAACAAGGGAGCGCAAACCGACATTGTCAAAGAAGCAAAAATGCGATGAGATTAGCTTCACTACTAGAGGCTACACACTTAACCTTTAATCTCATGGAACTCTGTGAAGTACTTTTTGTTTAATCCTGCAAACTGATACACAAACAAAGAGTAAAAACATAACTTCCTCTGGGTTAAATTTACATCTATGTCAGTAAATAACACTCATAGAAAGTTTGTGTGATGCAAAGATTTTTGAGATTAATCTCCAAGATGCCAAGAAAAGAATTCAGATCTTCTGTAACACAACCTGGTATTATTGTTCTTCTTTATTTATAGACCTGCAACTGGATTTCATGCATGTCTGGTTTCATAGAGTATTTGTTTAAAAGAGGATAAACACAGTTGTTGTTGCATGAAACAGCTTCCTGATAAGAAATTCCTCATCATGCTTGACCATCACTTAATTTAATCCACGAACATCATGACGAACAGTGTTGATGGTTCAATTTACATCATGAAGCAACTTAACAAACAGAAGATTGACAAAATATGGGTTTTTACCTTTTTACATTTATTTATTTATTTTACTTGTAGACTTGTTCTGTAAACCTTCAATTTATTTGTTGCTGATCTTTATAAAATACAGTATGCATGAGACACCATTGTCTTCAAACACACAAGATGTATAAAAGCAGATACAGCTTGGCTACTGTTTGCTCAGAGGTAGTGTGTCATGAAGCCATTACAACTTCTGATTAAATTTGATTTGGGAGTCTTACAGCACATTACACATGCATAGGAAGTGTTGTTATTGATTTTACTAAGTCTACCTGTGTGAGTTCCTGTGAGCCAGCCTCCATCTCCTGCTGACAGATGGGAGTCCTGATGCCTTCCTGACTGCATCTCACTTAAGGGATGTTCTTCTGGCACATGCAGTTTGTTAAAACAACACCTGTCTGCATCTCTCTTTGTGTGAAATATTTAAGTGCTTCTGCACAAATACCCATCACCATATGTAACACCAGAGAACCATAGTCATCTTTACTTCCAAACAGTCACTCCATTTACTTTTCAATCACACAGCTCAGCTTCAACATGATGTGACTGCAGGATACAGGAACTGGGACAGAAACATAAACAAGTATCTGGAGACAGTATTCAGATTACAGTAACTAGCATTGACCTGAAGAACGACGACTTCATCACATTTTAAATAATTAGAAAACACATCAAACCTGCTGCAAACACACAGACATCTAGCATTAAATATCTGATCACACAATGAGCAACATGAAAGATCAGGTTCGTACACTGTAGCATTGTAGCAGTGTTCATTTACTGTTAATGTTCACCCCAAAACCCAAATCATTGAACAATAACCGCGACTATATCAACATGCACAGCATCCCATAATCTCTCTGTGAAAGGAGAAAACATTTTTTGTTTATTCAAACACAGATATAATCTGCTCATCCTGTGCTCTCAAATCATCTTTCTGGTGATTCTGCCCAACAACAAGTGCACTTCAAACAGTGCAACACTGGACCTTCAGCAATATACTTACATATTATGGCTACCGGAGATCGGATAATGAACAGTGAAGGGAGGAGGACATGAAGGCAGCGAATAGGCCCACATTTGGATTCACTTCAAGTATAATGCCACTGAGCAAAAAGTGTGTATAGCTGGTTTTGTCAGGAGATGAAACCTGCATCTACAACATCAATGGGATGAAAACCACAAACCTGAAGGGACAGTGTGACAGTAATTTACTTTTATTGCCACATTAAACTAACAACTACATGCAGTGGTGTAAGAGTAATATGGGACGTTGCTACATTGCTTGCAGATTAAGTTGTAATGAACATCAGTCATCTCTGTTGGCTGATGTTTTACTTAAGACAGACTTGATGTGGTGCATCAGAAATAAATGATAACAAATCACCCACAACTTAACTACGCTATGTTATTGCAGGAATGATCTCATGACAGATAAATGTCCATTCGCCAAATCTAGGGTTGATAAAGTAGAACATATTGTAGATTGTTAGTTGCCGACATGTGCTGTTATCTTTTTATGTGTGCAAACAGGTTCCAAAAATAGTTTAACCCATACATTCACTGTATAACTAGAGCAACACTACCCCTCAGGCCTGTAAAATCACAGAATACAATCAACACCTTTCTGCCACAGTCGCGTTGCAAGAGTCCCAGTGGATTTGCAACTTTAGCTGCACCTTTTCAGACTTAATCTTGAAAATCATTTTGTTAAAAGTATTTTTAAATATCACTATTGGTCTGAACTGAAAGATGAATTATAGGCTTAATTGTGTGTTTGTTTTGTTACTTAGATGATGCTAATGTTTACAGAGTTTAGTTGATTAAAAATGTACTAAAAGTTACTAAAAATTGGCTTTTTGAATCTCAGAAGGAGGATTTTTCTCTAAAATTAACTTAGAAAATCAAAACTTCTTTGCAGTGAGAAGCTGCTTTGGCCACAGTAAAACTTCTCCAGGCTTGTTGGTTGCTACACCAACAGATATTTTTTTAGACAGACTATCAAAGCTATTTCTGTTCTTTTCCTCTGTGTTGAACACAGAAATACGCCATTGGCAATGACAGTGATGCCTCAGCTCAGTAAAAACCTTATTAAATCCCATAAAACAAACACACAGGAGCCAAAACACATCTGGATTCTTAAAACAAAGCTCCGAGTCACACTTTGTTGCTGCAAAAATATAATGATCATTACAATATTCACAACCCTCAGGTTCCAGGTGTAAATCACCCTTCACATTTCAAACAAGCAGCATGAACAGCTTGGGTACTCTCTTCCATACATGGAACTATCGTCTAGGTTACTGAACGCCTACCGTATTCCTGAAGGAAGGTTTAATCTGTTTACAAATACTGTCATACAGCAAGCCCAAAGGCAAGACTGTAGCACGGAGAGGAGGAATCACCTCGGCAAATGACAGAGAACTGCTATCAAAACATAATGATATTCTGTATTTTAACACATACAAACACTTAAGAATGGACCAGCGCTCCCTGACTGTCACTGTAAGCTCTGCTCTCTCATGACTCCTGACTGGGAGACACTTTTGGGAAAAATCAACAAAGGAGAACTCTTCATCATCTTGGCAGGCAGGTTTCCTCACAAATTACCTTTTCCCCTCCATCCGTCACACACAGGGGAGTTCACCTGCTCCTGTAGCACAATGCTCTGCCGCTCACTTCGCCTCACATCGCACCTCTCCGCAGCTCATCTCATAAAATATTTCTTCATTACGACTTGAAAGAATGTCACAAATGCTGTGAATTTCAAATCATGCAAAGAAAAAAAAAACTGACAGACACTTCAAACTGTCACTGGGGAGAAAATGAGATTAGTTTTCCTGCTTGTTTAAGAGTTATTAATATAATGAATGTTACAGCAACAGCATTACTGTACTTTACAGGGTTTCCTAAATATTTCTCCAAACCAGTGACCTACAAAATTGCGTGACGACTGTTTTTGATAGATTCTCAAAGCAGCTGCTGAAGTTACCACAGGTTACCATCATGGTTTCATTTGCATTTGAAAGGAGGCCTGTGTCAGCCCTCTGCCAGGTTGCTCTGCACCTCATTCACGTACTGCATCGATGATTAATCCAATGTGAAACACTAATAAGCAGCAAGCATCACCCCGTGGACTGGGCCTAATTGGGTCAATCAAAGATGAGCTACTGAGAATCGCAGAATGGAGAGAGAGAGCGAGCGCTTTCAGTATGCCAGCAGTTTTACAACTAACAGCACAGACCGCTGCAAATGAACAGGCAGAGGCTTGTGGACATTATGACGGGGGGCTTTGATTAAAGGGAGAGTCTCTTGATACCCTAGCGGTGACATTGCACATCTCGCTGCCCATCTTTGGATCTGACATCTCTCTATACAAATCCCACTTTTCCCCGCGCTCCGAGAAAAGGAACGGTTTAGTTAAAATGTGAGAAAGGTACTCGCATGTCCTCAACCCTTCTGCGCTGGAGTCCCATAAGACTTGTGATTCCAGAGCCTCTTGTCCGGTGCTTTGCATACTGATGGACTGAGTGTGGAGGCGTGCAGCTGCCGTTGGAGCAGCACAGTATACAGTGATGCATTCATTTTTCATTAGGCTTTATCTGTCCTCTGCAAGATGAAATATTGCATCAGGATTTCACTTGCACTGTTATTTTTAAAACCTTTCCTGCCATTTACAATTGACCTCCATAGACTTCAACCGCAGCACCCGAGGCGGTGGCCTGGTGTCAGTGAGCGCATGATGAATATAAGATTACAGAAATTACTGTTTGGTGATTTAAATATCTGAGCGTCATCTGTACTGAGTCTAATTGGCATGGGTTAATTTGCCCCTGCTGTGGCAGGCCAACAGCATTTTAGATTAAAACTCAATTGTGTTATATGACGCGCACTTGTACACAGAATAACAGTCAAGTTATTAAGTGTTCACCCCGGCCCTGTGATTTTAAATACAGTTTAATTTTTGGAATCTGTTTGAAAGACAAAAACCTGATTATGAAAAGATGAAGGATGTAATTATTCACTGCTTTAAAGTACCTTTTGCTGCAATAACAAGGTTTTTAAATGGCAAATGTAATTCATCTGTATTTATACAGAGCTTTTCTAGTCTTGATGAATCAAAATGCTTTACAGTAGAGTTTTGCCATTCACCCATTCACACACACATTCATTCAGTACATCTATGTTCTCTTTAGCAAGCGGAATGGGGGATCGAACTGCCAACCTTTTTGTTGGTGGACCCGCTCTACCCCCTTATCCACAGCCATCCAAACAGCCGGTTCAGACATCTTTGTGAAGAAGTCTGTTTCAGCTTTGGAAATCCAGACCTGTAAGAAACCGGCAAATGTTCAAGTTCTGCCACAAACTGCTCTCAGGATTGAGGTCTGCACTTTTTCCTCCTGCTGGATTTCTCTCTTTGTTGAATCCATGTTCCCCTATACCTTGGCAACCCTTCCAGGGCCTGCTGCGCTGAGGAATCCATCAGGCATGATCCACCACAGCATGGTGCTCTCACCGCTAAATGCCACAAGGTAAAAAATGCCGCTACACATGTTTTATGTGAGTTAAACACGACAGACACAGATTAATTTGGCTACGAGGACTCACAATCTGGAAAACAGACATCCGATCTAATGTGAGGTCACGTGAGTGCTTCACCTCGGAGAAGAAGCAGAGTGTGCGAGATGAAAACAGACAACAGACGAGCTCAGCAATTGCATCCAGCTCGGGCCAAGTTTAGAAACATTGTGCAACTGAAGCACTGGTGTCATCAGTAAAAAAACTGACAACACAGATGGTCCTGCTGTCCACAGGGGAAACATCATACAAACTGTTCTGGGTTTAAATATAGCATCGGAGATTATATTGGAAAAGTAGCGATTAATTACTCACGCGCTGCATGAGGAAAACTATTTCCTTGTAAGAAAAGCGAAGCTCATAATGATTTAATCCCCTCATGGCCAAAGACATTAATTGTATTTTTAATATCAGATAGACCACTGAAATTCTCACTTAAAAACAGGTTTAACTTTGAAAAGATAATTGTCAAGTGTGATACAGAATCAAAAATCCTTTTGTTTCACAAGTCTCACATTTCAGGAGCTGAGCTGTTCTTGAAGGCCTCAATAAGGAAGTAAGTCTGAAACCTTAGTTTGTTACCAAAAATAATCAACAACAATTTAACATATATGTAATTCAGGTATGCAAATAGTTAATGGTAGAAAACATGTACGTACATCAGCCAATGATGGTTAAGGAAATCTGTCCACAAAAATAAGCTGACACACTGAGATGCAAAGTCATATTTACCTGTGCTGGAACAAAATGACCTTAAATTCAATCAAGCTGTACCAAATTGTAGACACTCAGATATCACTTCCCTTAAAGTGTGATTGGGAAAACTGGATATGGGGAAAACTGTAAAAAAAATAAAGAAAGAAAGACATCCATATCTCACAATGTTAAAGAAACTGAAAAATAAAATCCTGGATCAGCACCATGATCTCTATCAAAACTTGATGGATTCTTCCCTTCCCACACTGCTTCCTAACTACACCTCATTCTTCCACCAAATTTCATTGAGTCCACTAGTTTTGGTGTAATCTTGTTGACTAACAGACAAACGCTGATGAAAACATTCCCTCCTTGCTGGAGTCATAACCTTTTTAGCACGTACACAGTTTTATTGAAGAAAAGACAAAACTGATTTGGTGCATCAAGCAGTAAAGTCTAATGTCCAGATTTCCAATGCAATGTGCTGTAATGTTCAAGTATATATTTTGCTAATCATCAGTGAATTACTAAACTTATTCCGAGGGTCAAAAGTTGAGCACTGAAACAAACAGAATTAAAGGCATCAGTTTAAAAAGCCAGTGATTCTGCTGAGAGTCAATAATATGCAACAAACTGTATGACCCAGTTTTCTACCACTGAATAAGAAAAACTATAAAATATAAATACGTTTTGTAAAAAATACACGCTGGCTTAAAATCATCAGCAAGAACGTGAGGAGTGTCTGTGTAAAATCATTACCTCGCTCTGTGACTGAGACAAAAAGCAGCTCCTGTTTTGCCGGACTGTGTTTCAGTTATGACAGAAAGATGACGGTTGATGATATTGATCCTCTAAACACAAAATCCAGTTTTTTATACCATTTGTTGTTGTATTGTGTTACGTTGTATTGTAGATAGTGATAAACACTGTTTGCAAAGCTCATGTGGACACAACAGCACAGGCAGCCTGGAGTGATTGAACCGTCTCGACATGTGACTGCCACAGTCGGTCACAAGGCCGTTAAATTTTTAACCAAACCTTTTGTAGTCACGGTTAAAAATTAATCACTGCTCAACATGACGAAGTTTCTCTTTTTCTTGATGTGTGTATGTGTGTGTGTGTGTGTGTGTGGCCTTTAATGGTGCATTCACTGCTCTTGACTTTTCTTTCCATTTGCCTGCAGGACAGATGTGTTTAAAAAACACTTCTGCACACAGCAGCATGGCTAACATGTAATCTATCTAATTATGACAGGGGAGGGGTTCCCCTGTAAAATATTGAAGAGCCTCCATAACCTCAGTTTCACCCTCCCTGCATACACGCTTCTGAAACTCTGCCTGTTAGCTCCGTGTCCTAAACCTTCACTAGGATCTCCAGCTCTGGCTCTACACCACTGTCATTTCATAATGACTATTAATCACATAAGAAAACTGAATTTCAGGAAAAGTGAATGGGAAAACATCTCTGCAATAAACAGATTGTTGTGTGAAAGAACTCTGACATTTATTTATTTACACTTTCTGTTGTCATATAACATATATATATAATATTACATTGTGAAGGGTTGCTTTTATTCTGGTCATGAGGGCTGCATACATTTATCTGACGATCATTGTTTTCAATTATTAAGACAATTTTCTTGATATTTGTGATTTCCAGGGGTGGAACGATTCTGAAACCAAGAAACAATGACACAAAGAACAACAGGACTGTGATACCTCATCCTGCCACCACCGTTGTTTACTTCCCATATAAACTAACATTATTATTTTTTAATTTCACACCTAGAACTATAACGTGTAAATCCGTATGGGTCACATTTCTATTTTGGTCCAATCATGGTCCAGTGATCAGACCTGAAGTAAAAGTTGGACAATAACTCAAGAGATTAAATAAAAACAAGCTTTTGGCCCCAATAGCACATTCAAGGGGGCAGAGTGAGAAGTAAAAATAAACACAACAGTGGATTTGAAGAATGATTACACTTCTCTCTGCGTGTATAGTCTCAATGTTGAATGTTGAGCTCAGTTTAATGTCTGGTTTTGATTTGAGTTGTATTTCATAAAGTGAATAAAGTAAAGGAACACAAAAAGGATCATCAATCAATCAAATGTATTTGTATAGCCCATACTCACAAATCACAATTTGTCTCATAGGGCTTTAACAAGGTGTGAACGTAGAAACCTTGAGAATATAGTTCTTAAACAAGGTGTTGCATTTCTTTATATAAGAACATAAAAAAATCTAGTGTCATCATTTAAGAAGATGTATAATCCTACTTTTGAAACAAGGAACAGATTGATTCCACTGACACAGAATTGCATTGGAACAAACTCACCAATCAACATAAATATAACTTCAATCATTATTTAAGTTTGGTAGTTTGACCTTTATCGCACAACAATAACTTAAAAATACTAGACTTGCACTACTAGAGTTAACACCCATAGCTGAGTATTATTTCCGGGAACATCAGCAGGCAGTGGCAGCAGCAATTTACTTGGAATAAAATGAGATCAAATTTGATAAACAGCAATAAAGAAGATGCATGAAATGTTGGTGGAGTGTCGTCTTTCCTCCAGCTCAGCAACCTGTGATGTGTAATCACTTTAAAAAAGAAACTGTTTGCTTTCCCTGCAGCTGTGTCAGGTAAACTGTAGTGTCACTGTTCTAATATGACTTTTTAACAAGATACAAGAGTTTTTATAGTTTCTGTTTTGATAACCTGTTGTGTTTTCTGTTTTACACAAACAGTCAGTAAGGTGTCATCCTGCAGCATATCCAAGTTATTTCTCCTCATATGGGGGAGGAGAGGCAGGTTAGGGGTGAGGGGTGGGGGAGTTTCTGGTTTGGAGGGGGAGCGGTGGGGATGAGAGGGTCCAGGTGTAAGTATTTGACCGCTCACACAGGGAGTCTTCCTCCCTGAGATAAATGGAGAACTGTGGTATCAGCAGGTCATGTGTAATAAGCATTCATGATTAATGTCTTTAAAGACGAATCACCTGAGGGACACTTCAATCAGGAAACCACGCTGTGATATGATAAATGTTCACTTCTGAGTTAAAACACACACACAGGAGAAAACTTTCTTTCCTAATTGCCTCTCCACATAAAGATGATTCATTTGATCTTCCAGATTTGTTTTCCAAAGGGAACTTTTCTGCCCATTTTAAATAAACTAAGCTGAATTTTTAATGCCGTTTGACCAATATTGATATCTTACTTTCCTGAAAACAGAGGGACGAGTATGTGTGAATTGCTTTACACCATTTTAGCTTCACAACATGTTGATTTTGTGTACTAGGAAATTACAAAGCAGTCAAAAAGTAGAATTTACCTCAAGCAATCTGTGTTTTTTTTCTTTGTATATAAACCACAACGGCTCATTCATTCTGGTTCCAAGTCATTCCTCAGGCTCAGTGTAGCATAACATAAACACATACGTCATCCACAGAGTTCAGCCACCCTTTGGTGCTGCACCTCAACCAACCATACAAAAAAAACATCCAACTAATCCACCAACCAAACAAAACAACATCTAACTCATCCACCAACCAACCTCTTTGCTGGTAAGAATAAAATATAGCATATTATCTGCCATAATGCACTCTACCCATTAACCTAATTTTCCTTAATTCATTATAATTCAACATATTGAAATAAGACAATTCAGATTTTCATCATTGGCCTTTACCACAAACATTAAAATTAATAGAATACAGAAAAGTGATCTTACCATTTTAGATGATAATCTATGTTGCTGTGATGTGCAAACTGCAGTCCACAAACTTTACACTTTCTAGTCACGTGATGCAGCATATACCGACAACCTCTTCGACATTTATTTTGGAGGCAACTCCAGGTAAAGTTTTAGTAAACATTAATCATGTTATAGACCTGGCAGTCTCCATTAGGTAGGGTCAGTCCAAAATTGCAAAAATGGGGTCGGGGCATGTTTTTCAAAACACCCCACACCCCTTACAGGAAGCCCGTCTCTTCTGCTGCCAAAATAATTGATTAACCTCAGAAATATATTGATGTAGTTCTTTTCTCTTTGTGAACGCAACAATGAGAATTTGGTCAGAGGAGAGCATATTGACCAATCCATCAACCATCTGAAAAGTAGAGAACAGCCCGACTGAAAATCACATATGAAAACATAAGGATCATATTACATTCAAAGAGTTAGTTATAGTAGGAATTAGACCTTAAAGTGTTTGATTGACCAAGTGTAACCAGTTTTTGAAGAATTGTGCAAAATAAATCCCTGACAAGTGAAAATGAGTTGAAAGATGATTTTCCTGCAGAAGCACACTGAGAAACAAATCACTTATCAAATTTCCCGCAATTGTGGGTATTATGGATGATGAGGTGCTCGAAAAGGAAGAAAGTTTGAAAAATGCAAACAGCGAGAGAGCATTATTCTGACCACTTCACATTCCAACAGGCGACAGATAGACAGATACTTTATTTGACCCCCATGGGAAAAATAGGTTTGCAGCATAATCACAAGGTGTTTCATCACAACATCATAGAGCCACGATCCCAGAATCACCAATGCATCCTCATAAATCCTCAAACACATACAGAGTCAGTGATGTACACACTCACGCACATGTCAGTGCCCCTGTGTGGGGGAGTATGTCACTGATAAGCTACAAATGTATGTTCTGCTGGAGAATTTAATGTTTTACAAGGAAAAGGCTTCAAGAACGATGTTCTCCTTGGACCAGTTGCATCAAGCAGGACCGCTACATGTTGGGCCTTCAAAAGGTAAACATTATTCCTGAAGAATAAAAAAGTATTTTATTGTTTTGCCAATGTGGTTTTAGGAGATAAGGAATTCCACTATGGTTATATTTTTTTTATGGATCATGGAAAACCTTTTGCAAGTCAGAAAAAGGTCTTATGCACCGTGCTATTCTAACATAATGGTTTCATGGTAATGGTTAGACATGCTTAAGCTCTTGGTTAAGGTTAGATATTCTGGTTGTAGTTAAATTCTAAAAAAGACAATGCCAGTATGAAGAAAAAGACAGGATGTGATTACTTATTACTATTTAACCAAAACAGCAATCTCCCCCCAACCTTAATGGTTACCTTTTAACTACAAGTGTTGTAGGGGCCTAAACCTGAATATACACCCAAGAATCATGATGTAATCACCATTCAAACATTCTATGTAGAATGATAACACATGGGAAAAGTGCAGTGAGTACTTAAAATTCACAAAATAGTAGTAATGAGTATAAGTGTAATTTAACGAAGAAAGGGTTCTGCGTAGAACCATTTTTACTGCCTCTTTACAAAGCACATATTATGTTATATTTACGGCATTGAGGTCTAATCTTTCTCTCTTTCCCTCAGCAAAACATGAAAAATAAAAAAAACAAGATGTATTGTTTGCTCATCTATTTCTATTTCTCAAAATACCCGGCCTCCTGTTGGTTTTTGTAGCTGAGGTTCTTTGACCACCGCCGTGGCTGTAATTCCTCCCACACAGGAGAGAATGGCATGACATTTACCAGAGCTGCAAGGCGGTAATACATTTTTTATTTTTTTTTGGAATGGCAGGACTGGAATATACAGGGCTGAAAGGACCCACGCTGGGCCCCACTGGGACTCCTTCACACTGGCACGCTAAGCTCATTCAGATGGGGGCAGTAATTACAGGCATGGAGGCAAAGCTGAACTAATGCATACAAGGTGTAACACGCTCACAGACCAACTGTCTGTCAGTTTACTGCTGGAACACCCGTTGGACCTAACCATAACCATTATGACAGATGTTTGTGACAGCTCCGGTGATTTACAGTGGCCACAGTGTCCTCGCTGTTGAAAGTGATCAATCTCAAGATGACTTCATGACCATGGATTTAATTTTAGGTGATTAATTATCCACTCATATTTACATGTAGTGCCACAGATCCTGAAACAAAGTCAATCCCTGACCACACTGGAAACCACTCGTGTGGCTGTGGATTCTTATATTCATTACCATTGGCCATTGAACACACTTTTACTATTCTACAGTATAAAGAGCTTTGCCAGCTCATCTCCACAAAAGTGACACATCCCCACCTGTAATTGAGCTCTGGTCTTTTTTAATCAAAGCATCATGTAGTTAACACAGCAAACTGAACAACCGCAGAACACACTGGAGTGGAAAATAGTTGTAATGAGGCTTGCCATTATTTAGAGTCACACACACACGGCCACTGAATTTGCTTAACACAGTAAAGTATATTTATTTCCATGGACAGACATTTGTCCATGAAAATAAACCAGTGGGAGCAGTAACCTCCGGCTCAAAGGCCATATTTTCTGATTTTAATTGGGTGTCTTCACGGTAGCATTGAGAGAGGTCTCTGTTGCAATACAAAGGAGGAGACTAAGAATACCACTGCCCTTTCATTATTCCCATAAACACTGCAATTGCTCTGCAGTGAAATGAGAACTTTTGTAAAGTCAGAACAAGCACTTATTAACTTACTGTTGAAAGTTAACTAATTAAGAGATTGGTTTTAGTTCTTTGTCCGCTCTGCTGACTCTCTGCCTCTTTGTCAGTTCATATTGTTGGTAAAGCAATTTTAAATGTCTGAGGCAGCAACCAAAAACATCATCTCAGTAGGGTGGCACTGGAGCAGTCATAATCAAAATCACATCTCAGCATCTTTCATATGAAAGCTGACCCCCCCCGCGAACATGAATATCAATCTCTTTGACTGGCACTGAGCTTTTTTCCCCTAAAACACAAGTAAACAAACATTGAATTACTTTCCAAAAGATCTCTCAGTTCACACTTTTGTCATTTTGAATTAATTCAATTTCAGGATTATTTAAATGTATTTGTATCGCTGAAAAACAGTGTGAAGTTTGTTGTCTTGCAGAGACCATTCTTTAATTTTTTTCGATGGTCTGCAACAGCTAGGCCAGACCTAGAAATGCAAATGACGACATGCACCGAACTCTAGGGGCTGTTTGTGAAAGCGATAATGTCCGAGTGAGAGGCTCCAGACATTTTCCAAAGTTTCTCCTGCCAATATCCAAATGATCCCATGTAAGAAAATGGTAGGAGACCCTCAGGAGGACTCACTGTGAGCAAGTGGGTGTGTTGATGAGGTTTTCAACACCCGTCGGATGCAAAATCAAAGAAAACAGCTTGAGTGATAAAGTAACATGATCGGTTGGACTTTCTCCATTGGCTGAGAAGATAAGTTGGCCAAATGTTCTGTAATATCTGTAGAAAAGCTTTTACAAATAGCCCATTTGTTTGACACTGCATGATTATCAGATTTCAGCAGAAATCGCCAATGGCTAATCACAGAAGTAGCCACTGCCACATCGCAGCAACAAGGGTAGTTAACCAGAGCGTGGCAATGGTCGTTCATGTAGAAATATTGCAGGATGCCAGTAAATGAGACATTAAATGCACAACTTAAGGTTGTGTTGCAAATAGTTAAAGCTAACAGCCTGAGTCACGGTTATCTTACAGTTGAGAAAGTGCTGAACACAAACCTGACACTCCAGCAGAGAGAGGAGCCTGAAACCGTGTCCACTGGCGACTAAGCAAATTCCCTCTGGTACTGCAGGATGCATCACAGCAAAAATAAAACTGTGCTATCAGGCGAAGGTGTAGCTATGTCTCAGGTCGTTAGGTGGGAAAGTGAGTGGGTCAAAAGGCTGGAGTTACACAACTACTGCATCAGGATGACTGTCCCTACATCGTAAACTGGGGCCCAAAGAATGATACTTGCTGCCAGAGATACTTTCTGTTAGAGTTCCTCATTCGAGCGCAAAGACTAAATGAACTCTGAATTGAAATACACAACAATCTGCTGAATCTAAATCAACTATTGTCTACACACTAGCTGTTGCTGGAGCGGGCAGTGTAAGGCCTATGTGCCAACTGGGCTGCTTTGCTGTTGGAGTCAGATGAGGAGGTGGCTGAAGGAGACAGGTTGATACCTGACGTACAGCACCTCCAAACCTGCATGTCATGATACTGTGTGCTGACTGACATCTCGGGTGTGCTGAACTGCATGAACCACATGTTCCAAAAAGAAAATTGTGTTAACAATTCAAAATGATGATGAACGTCCAACCTGTCCTGAACATGACCCTCACTAGCCTTAAGGACTTGACGAATGGACCGGTTGAGCAGTTGAAGATACTCATCATATTGATGCTCTGCTGTAGATTCAACTACCCAACATTGGATACTGTATTTTAAATGAGCTCAACCTCAATACAGCCTAGACGATAATGCAACAGACAGATCGGTATTAATCTGAAAACATTATATGTAATAGTAAAACACTGATAAGGGCCAGTAAGGTTTTGCATTTTTCCTAGATATTTTTCATACTTTGATTTTGCTTCTTTTATTTTGGCAAAAATCTGAATGGAAAGATCCAATTCCACCACTCCATTAAAAGAGCTCACTCATAAAGGCTGCAGCAGACATTTTCCTTTGTGCACATAGAATACATCAAAGAGGTGACTAAGCACAAAGCATGTGGGCATCATTACTGACCTCAACACATTACTCAATGCTTTTAACTATGTAGATGCTGAAAGCTCTCAGAAGAGCTACAGACCGGAGGCTTTTGACCACTTCAGGTCACAGAGGGTAGCTCTGCCGCTGCTACAGAAGTGCGACTTCCTCCCAGCGTGAGTGCTCACAGGATGAGGAAATCCCTCCTTCATTGAGTATTGCTGACTTCTGATCACTTCTCTTGGAGAAATATTCCCCGACTTCCCAAATCTGGCTCTGGTAATCCCTGTCCCTGGTGTGGCAGCAGGATGCAGGTTCAGCTTTCAGAAGAAAGCCAAGGAACAGAGAAAAAGATGCTAGACCTAAAGAAAATCACTTGGGTAATTAAATCAGTTTTTTATGACAAAATGACTGCAAATGAAAAAAATAAAACATGCTCTGCCTTTAAAGGTCATATTTCTAAGTTCCCCTCTTAAATCTGCCCGTGTGAGATTTTGAAGAAAAATCCTTGAGTCAAAATTTGACATAATACTGGAAATTCGACCCGAGCCAAACCCTGACACTGATCCTCTGCTGACAAATATAATCCTATCAAGTTCATTGAGTGGAGGTGTTGTCGTTGCTAAGTTATGCACTTAATGGATCTGGTTTAGAGTTTCAGGTTCCTGTTGTAGCGGAGGTTGGAGGCCTTTAAAAGCCACCGTGAGCCAGTTACTCAGTACGGATCTCCTTCCTGGCTGTAATGAATCTTACCATTGGGTTTCTGTGGAAAGTAACCCAAAGAGTGACAGCTTCATTAGGAAAAGGGACAAAAATGTCTTGGTTGTACAAAAGGATCAATATCTCTTAAACCAAGTGCATGAAAGGGAATTAAAAAGAGTAAATTAGCTAGTATGTGGTGGCGAAGATATTTAGCTCCTGGTGTCACAAATTCCAATACCAATTACACGGAACTGCATTGGTTGTATATTATACTTACTCTAGATGTTACTAATTATTTAATCATTAATAACTATTTTGATTATTGATTATTTACATCATTTTTCAAGCAAAATTGCCAAATACTCCCTGGTTCCAGCTTGTCATATGTGAAGATAGTCTGCTTTTCTATGTTTCATATTACTTTGGTCTTTGTTTGGGTTTTGGACTGTTGGTTATCTTACAATTTTCTAAAATTGATATATCAAACAATCAAAGAAACAAACAGCATATCAGCTTAAAATTAAAGTGACTATTAGTTGCATTACGAATTTATGAATTTAAAAGTCAAAAGATTTTAGAACGCCTTCTAGCGCTTATTCAAATTTACATAATTCACTGTCTCAGTGTTTCTGAGATGACAGCACAGAACAACTAAAAACTGCAGATTTTTTTCAAACAAAGATAAATGGAATCTTCTTGTTGATCTTAATCTAGATTTGATAAAAAAACTGCCGAACACTTCAGTTCTCTCTACAATGGAAATCAAATACTGTTCAGAGAGTTTGTCCCACACTTCCCACAAATGTGTTGCTCTTAATCTCAATCGAAAACCTGAGCCCTAACCAATATGATCTCATCGCCTAACCCCAACCCTTGGATCTGGGTCTTAAACCTAAATAACCTCAACTTTAAACTTTAACCTCAAGTCCTTTATTTACTGAGTTCTTACAACCTAATCCAAAAATCTATTTTTTAACAAATTCTCTTAATTTACCAAAGCTCTGTGACATATTTCAAACCTAAGAAAAGTCTTCCTAACCTTACACGATAGATTTATAACGCTTACCCCTCAACCTAAATCTTGACCTGGACAACTGCTGAAATGTCGGTTAATCTAGGATAATGGTGGTGTTCTAAAAACGTTTGATTGTAAGTGATTTAAAGCAGGATATTGTCCAGTAAGTTGCTAGAAAAAGGATGCAGTAACACAGAGACCTGTAAGTACCTAAACAATGTGGTACTCAGGTACTAGATCTGTTTAGCAATGCCTTTAAATTGAATACTGCATGAATCAAACCATTAAAACGTTTGAAAATACTGCTGACTCATTTCCTAAAGGGAAATACACAATGCAAAACAATTGGTAATTCACCACATGGCTCCCATTCAGACATCCCAAGCTTCAGAAAAATGCAGGGCCACGATCACCTTTATTTCTTCTGAGTTGGCTGCAAAGAGAAAAACACCTTAAATTTTAATTAAGCGTGTATAATCAAATGCTGGATAGTGCTATAATCAAGATTAAGACAGAGCAAGTGGTATATGAGTCCATTTGGATGTTACATGATCTAGTGAAACACAGAATAGAGTATAATGAGCAGTAAAAATTTTATTCAGTGAGAAAATCTTCCAGCATTATGACTAGAAATGCAGCATAAGATAATCCATAAAAACACATGCAATGTTAATAGATTTTAATGATTGATTCAAAGATAATTGGAACGTCGGGAATGAATAAGTGCACAAGAACAGAGATATGCTGGAGAGTAATGGTTCAGCTGGTGGCAGAGATTCAATCATATAACAGCCGCAGCAACCTTGATGCAAAAATGACTCGTCTAGAAAACATGAGACAATGAAAACTTGAAAAATTAAAGTGCAATTGAGTTCTATTATAAAAGTTCAGTTCTATTTCGTTCTTTATCCTGAAGCAGATAGATGATGGTTGAATTGATAACATATAGATATTGGATACTGGTGTTGTAAATGCCATATAAAATGGATATTAGCAACTTTCACTCAAGTTTCATACATTTGAAGAGATATTTTGCAGTGAAGTAATAAAAAAAGTATTTAGAGGACTGCTCTCAACTGTAATATATAACATGCAGTATCTGAATAATGAGAACGCTCCTAAACACTGTTATTCCCATAATATTTGCTACAAATGCAAATAATCACTTTGATGCACAAATGTAAAATAATACTAGAAAACGTGTATAAAGAGTGATATTGAGAAGATGTGCTGCATGAGCCTCCCGACACGACCCTGACCACAGACAGTAAAGATTTTCTAGACCTAGTCAATAGCCATGGGGTGAAACAAACATCAGCTCTCTAATATTTAAAGTGGCTTTACTCCCCAGTCATTTGAATGCAATGAACAGGTCATGTGAAAGTCAATTGATTGGGAAAATCCCATGGGTTTTACAAAGACACTATGAATAAATCCACTTTCTAATTGAATTTGGCCATAATTTAATCCAAACCTATACCTGCAAGCATTATGAATCTATCTTGAAAGGTTCTGCAGACTCACCTCAACCTCTGAGGACCTGAAAACCTATTTGTCTCTATCTGCTGAAGTTATGACACAATAGTTATGATTTCACCCCTGTCCATTTGTCAGTTGATTGGTTGGTTTGTATGTTGTTTGTAAGCAGTATTACACATTTAACATTGCAACATAGGGCAACATTTTCACCGGTTCCTCAGGGAATATTTCATGAATCCTGAGCCAAAAAAGTTGGTGTGACACATCAGTTAAGTGTCAGAAAACATGTCTTGCACAAGTTCTGCTTTTCATTCTACTTTCACTGCTCCAATATCAACACATGATGAAGGGAAAACAGAAGCTGACCTGAAGAAATTCTCATGAAACTTATATGCCCCAGAAAGCATGTCCAAAAACACGCAGTAAGAAGTTTCAGTAAATCACAGAGCAAAATACCTCCTTGAAGAGATTGCTATTCTTTTCACGTCAAGCCTTTTGTACGATACAATAACACTGCCGACCAGAACGGCAGCCGGCACAGGGATGTCCTACTTTTATAAATGAGCTGTTGCTGTAGCTCATGTAGCTCACAAAGAAATCAGATCATCAGAACTGCAAATGTACGACACAATGTTGTGACAAAGTACATTTGAGGTACTTCAGAGGGTTTAAAGTACTGAAATCGTTGCTTTTAAGAAGCATCACTTTTTAATTTGCATCATATTCCCTGCAAATATACTCATGGGTACGTCACCGTTGTCCTCAGGTGCTTTACCTACATCAGTTTCTGTACACAAATGATTGTAACAACTTAGGAAGAACAACTCTAACTGTAACTGAGAGAGTTTCATTCCCACACCAATGTTATTGACTACCTCTCTATATTTAAATTGAGTTAATGACGTCTATATGAACCAGCCATGTATTCATGGCAATTGACTTTAGGAATCATTTGTAACGATGCTGTCTGTCATCAGAAGAGCTAGTGAGCTGCACACCAGCCTCCGAGAAACTAATGTGGCAGGGACCTACTGTGAGTCTGTGTATGAAATCATTGATATGTGGTGACTGTCAGTTCAGAACTCTGACAGTATGATCAGTGCTGGTTGTTGAGCAGTATTTTCACCAACACAGAAACTATTAGAGTCATTATCGGCCCTGCTTGGAGTGCGTGTTTAGTATATCCTGAGGGTGACCATTTGGGAATTACAGGAACACAACTAAGCTGTAAAATTACCTTCCGTGCATGCTCTGATCTCGTCTTGATTCAAAGTTGAATTGCTTTGTGGACGAGTTTTCCACCAACAATCACAATTAGTTTTTACAGTTGAGCTGTTTAGAGATTTGTTGTTATGTTTCCTTGACTGTTTTAAAGACTTCACTTGTTGTTATGGCTCCATTCAGGAGACATTTGCTTGAAGGACTTTATGGCCCTCTAAGCAAACAATCGTTTAAATTCAATTAAGGCCATGAAACACAGTTGAAAACTGTCCTTTTAAAGCTTTGTTTTTGTGCAGTCTTGACCCATGTGCAGCGACTGTATCCAGCCCAGTATATGTGCTGCATGTGACACTAGGTAAACTCTTTCGAATGTGCTGTGAATAAAATAGAATCATTAGCACAAAGCTCAGCATAATGAGGAATAAACAATAATGGGATGAACCCACTGCGCTTCTGCCCATCAGAGAATTTCATAATTAGCAATTAGTGGCCATTGTATTATGGTTGGTGCAACTCGAATCTGGCTGAAGTATCCGACATTCAGTTACCTATCCTGAGGCATTGAGAATAAAATATCCCACTGGATTCGGACGTGATTAATGTCTGTCACAAGAAGGGCTGCAATGGCAGATTAGGCACGATTATGAGTGGGCTCATTTCTTTTCAACATGTCATTATCTTTGACAACATTGACTAAGCAATTGGCCAGACTGTGTTTATGAGTGCAAGTCGAAGCAGTGTGTCCTGATCATTAATAGTTTGCATGAAAAAAAAATAAAAATGAAGTTGAGGATTAGCAATGAAACAGTAAGAGGCTAATTACATTCCACACATTTCCATTAGTGTATAAATCAAAATATAGAAAATTAAATTAAATTCAAATGTCATTTGGAAGAAATATTTAAAAAAATATACTTTATGGTGCAAAGAAACACTGAAATCTATCAGCCAATACTGATGCTGTCTCACATGTCATGTGCAGAAGTAACTAATAAAGAGTATGAAGACAAATAAAAAGTTCTTGTCATCACAATGTAAAAATGATATACTTATATACTAAATTTAATCAAGCTGCAACAAATTACACAAAATAATACATTTTAGTCTTCTAAATGTGTCGATCCATGAACTATTACCTTGGAAAAATGTGAAAATGTTGAAAAATATGATCGACCCCCTGATCTGGATTCACAGCAAAATTTTATTTTTTCTACGTTGATCAATACCACATCACTCCACCAAGTTACTTGGTAATCTGCCCACCAGCTTTTGCAAAATCCTGCTAATTAACAGACGAACACAGTTGAAAAAAATAACCTCCTGGGTGAAGGTAAATATGCCAGAAAGTAAACTACACAGAGGTTCATCTCTTCACCTTGACTATTGTTCATTTCACCCAGATTCAACACCATCAGACATCTTGTATCTTGTCCTCATTAATGCTCTTGTTTTCACCTCGTCTTCAAGAATCTAATTATGAAAACCAAAAATGTTTGACATCTTTTTTTTTTTTTTTAAACCAGGTGTCTTGTGATTTGACCATTCATGATAAATTTTGATGAGCAAAATGTGAATAATTAATCACTGTTTTCTGATGACTGATTGCCACAAACCAAGATAAATACAGTGGAATAGAATCATAAAATATTCACTTGTGTCGTGAACATTATTAACTCCAATGTCATTTGTACATAGATGCACGTGTCCTCGTCCACACGGCTTGACCATGAACTCTGAGGAAACTGATAACAAATAATCACTGTATTGAAGACGTGTGTTGTGAATGTCAACCAGATATCGTCATACAGCAAGAAACACTGACCTAAAGCCTCAGGGTCAAGGTTCAAAGAGCGTTATCTGCAGCAAACACAAATCTCCACCGTGTCCCTGACATTTCTTCCAGTTGGTGCTGCAACATGTTTTACAGCGATTGGGTTTGGGTGTAGTGTGTGAACACTTCTGTGGCCCCTCTAGTGAGCGGCTCACGCGCAACAAACGCAGCAACACAATCGATGACCTTTCAGCTCCAATAAACGTCAGACACATCATCGGCACGCTCGCTGCCAAACTCCGTGAGTAACTGATCTGACTACACTGTACTTTTTTATTTGTCTTTGCACTGGTATTTCATGTCTTTACTTCTAAATGTGAAATTAAATACATTTTGGTGAAATTATTCCATCACATGGATATGGATGGCAAGATTTTTTTTTTCTCTTTTCCTCCATAACTCATTTATTCATGGAGCCACTGGACTCAAAATAAGACTCGATTAGATCTCAGCCTTTACATCACGATGACTTGGTGCCATCTACTGTTAATACAGAGATCATATGATGCTTGGGGATGTTGTGCATTAGAAAAACAAGTGTGAGATCAGGGCAACTGAGATTTTAGATAAATGCATTCTCTGTTTGGACTCTTTGTTGAATGCACACTTTTACAGTTGCCCAAAACAAAGCTCTATATTATTTTTATCAGAATAAATAAAGAAAAGAAAAAAAATCAACAATTCTGCTCACAATATGTTGAATTTTTTGAAAAAGGAACAAAGGGAAACAACATGAATGTGACACCAGCTTATTACTCATTAAAATAACTTGTATAACCACAGGCTTGATGTTGTTTGTATTTTATCATGCAGGGAGACTCCCAGACAAAAGACAATCCTCATGTTTGCCACAAACAACTCAAAGCAGCACATGCTTCACTATATTCAAACAATTTGTATTGACAATCTTTCCCCAGAATTTCAACATGGCGCCTCCTTCGACGAGTAGTGTGTTGCCACCGCTGCGGACAAGTTGGATTGTGGGAGTTAGGTATTAATTAGCATATCAGTGACACAGATTAACATACATTTACATATATTACAGCTGAATTAATCATGGCATGTAGTAGAACTTGGAGAGGCATCTGAAAACAGTCTGCTCTGAAGTCGATTCAAGGAAGAGAGCCCACTGTTCTTGCATAGTAATCTCATGCAGCTCCAATAAGCCCATACATCGTGTGTAATAGCAGCCTGTGATAACTGGGCTCTTGCATACAACGAATTGATTGATTTTTCAAATTCAGGATCTTCCATTTCTTTGGTGTGGCTGCTGCTGTCATTAGTAAAGGATTTGCTTGTAATAATTCCGCAAAATATTTTTTCATGGAGTTGTTTTACAATGAGTCACTATGAACTATAAGCTTCATTATGGCTGCTTCATATCAGGCTTATAGGACACAAACTGCTAAGTCGTGACCTACAACAAAGTTATCTGTGCTTAGAAGAAACCAGGAGCTTTGAATACTTCATTTTCATGGAAAAGAGAGCAACTCTGAAACAGCCGAATATCTCCGCCAATACAGCCCTGTTGCTACAGAACAGATTTCCACAAAACTTTGTTATATTACATGGGCCAAGAAAGAACCCATTCAATTTTGTCATGGATCTTGATAAAAGGGGTAAATTTAGATTATTATTATTTTTTAATCATTTTCACAGTTTCCCCCCAGGAAATAATTAATGATATCTACGCATATGTGTGTGAGGACTATAGTGCAGCTTGATTAAATATAATGGAACCATTTGGACACTGTGGTACATGTGCTCTATTGAGAGCCGTTGGTTGCTACTGTTTATTTAACTCTCCCTGGTTTCTTACACGACCTTGGGGTCAGCTCCAAGGAGATTTTCTGATTTTCTGAAATCACAAATCTATTTGAAATATTGTAAACATTATTTTGTTTTTATTTATCAACATTCATTTGAATATTTAATTCGAGCTCTTGAGGATAGAACATGTGTAATGCTCAGTAGGTGAATGTAGTGTACTATATTTAATGAGATTTATATCATATGAACATGTCTGTACAGTGTGAATATGCAGTTAGTCATAAATTGTAAATAAGAGGCCAAAATATCAATATGTCTGTAAAAGTTGAAACTGGACGTGTGTCATATGAATAACATAGAAATCAACCCAAAGTCCTCTTGCAGCCACAAATCCAACCCCTCTTAGCCAAGGTGAAGCAAATCCACAAAATAAAATTGATAAAATAAAGTGAGTGAGTCTCAAAGTGGAGGGATTAAACTAACACATCAAATGTCACAGATTCCATTATCAGCATTTTGGTCATGGCTACTTTTGTGGTTTGCTATCTCGGCGGAACACACAGCGAGGGTCCTATCTAGGTATGAACACAGATTCTGCCTCTGGCCCAGGTAGCACATAATGTGGCAGCGCTCTCAGAGATGAACACTAAGCAGATAATGTGGTTCCTCCCAATACTCATCATTAACTCCTGACTGCCAGGCATTTTGTTACAGGCCGTATTGAGCCGAGACCATATCATTGGTAGTATGACTCGGATTCTGACCGCCTGTTCCACTCAGTTAAGAGTAATACGAATGGGTTCCTTTTTAAACACTACTTAAACAGCCCTCTAAGTGTTCTTCAAATTGTAATGTAATGAAAGTGCCATGCATGAAACTGGAATGCAAGTGCTGGAGCGGCCGCTATCACATGAAAAGGGACCATTAAGAAGGCAACCTGCAGGACTTGATGGTCAGCTTCTTCTCTATGTTGCAACATGGAAAAGGGCTGACAACTTGAATTATATGGTCATTGCAGTGGTCCAGTCTGGCTTTGTAAACCTGCTGACACCTTCACAATAAACTTGACCCATCACACACCGAGCTGTTCTGCCAGTAAAAGCATGGCTGCAATGAAAAGCAACCCCTATTTTACGTTACCCTGAGTATATAGTACGGCAAGCGACTGTTTCAAAAGTAGTCAACCAAAGAAAGCACAGGAACATGTAAAAAGTAACATATTGTTTTAACTCTGGAAATCTCAGGTTATAAAACACAAGACATGAGCTCCATCCACAACATGTGGTGTAATTACATTCATTTAAATGTTCATAAACGTTCATTCATGACCTGAAGGGCCACATTTTACACACAGTGAAAAAAGAAAATAGTTGGAACAATAAAAAAAACTATTAGTAACAATAACATTTTAATTTGTTCAAATCAAAGTTAACAATTGTGTTAATGTAACTTTTTAACTTTAAGTTGGAGAATGTTTATTACTTTTTGTACCATTTTTTTTATCTCGGCCTGATTGTGAAGATGCTTCTAAAACTTTACATCCTGTTCACTAAAAAACAATGATCTTTAAAACATCATCCACAATTATAACTTTAACATTAACATTTGAAATACAGAATATAAATTTGAATATAAATCTATCATTTCCATAAACATGAACATCTCCTTCAGGAAGAACACTGTTCTTTAAAGATAAATACAACAGATTACTTTATTTCTTTATTCTGAAAAGAAGGTGCAACTCATTGCATGAGTTGACCTGAGGTGATGTTTTTTTTTTTTCTCTTTCTTTGCCAAAGCAGATATAGACATTTTAGAAGAGAGATGTTTGTTTCATTATTCAGATCTAGATCTAGATAAAGAGAAAGAACAGCTAATCAGATGCAGAATCAGATGAAAATAAGAGCGTCCATGTGTGGGCTAATGTACACTGTTGTTTAAATTGTGGAAAAACCCCAAAAACCTCTGTGAGGGGATTTCCTGGTTATTTTATTGAAGCTGTTGCCCCTTCAGTCGTGTCTGCATGTCCCTGCTGAGCTCAGCTTATTAGTTTTACTTTGGGCCTCATGTGTACTGACCGAAGCCTCAATAATACACATTATTATATACATTATTCATGTTATATTACAAACAATACAATGAGTGTCAGAGTGAGAAGTGTCTGAAAACACTAACACTGCACTTTTACAGTCATTCATGCACAGTAGACAAAAAGGATTTGAAGAGGAGGATGTATCTCGAAAATAGGTGAACTTCCACTGCTCTACATGTTTTTTGTGTAACATTGATTTTATATTTATCACTAAAAGTGGGTCACTTTCGAGGGTTTTACTATCACTGCTGGTATTCAGAAAGACTGATTCGCTTTCTAAAGATAATGCTTCAACCACGCCAATACCCACCTCGATACGTCTCAGCAGATCCTCTCATAAGATATTGTAAAATATGCCTTTTGGTATAGCCTAACTCCTTCACGTCTAACATGGTGGATGGGATCCATGGTATTTTGAGTAACTCCACTTCCTTAGGGGAAGGATTTATACATCACACAATGCTGTAGCCAGGAGAAGGCCTGACAGCCTGAGAAATGGGAATGTCAGATATCTGACTTGAGGTTTTTATGCCAGTTTTTCAGTTTGTACTGAGTTGTGTGGTTTGGGCCTGGGAATACTGAGGCCTCAGAGAGATTCAATACAGACGTTCTGTTGATGTTCTCAGAGATGGTCCATTTGACATTTTGACACCACCTCTATTAGTTTTGTCTATTTCGACCACTGGCTTGTCAGTCAAAATGAGAGAGATACTGGAACCTCGGGTGTGAATACTCAAGCACAGTTGATTAATCATGCGTGAAGGTCCGTCAATTAATAAGCAGGCCATGGACCTCTATAAAACAACCAATTATACTGAAAAATGCAAGACCATAATTAATTATTTTTACATGTTCTGTCCTATTACAAATTACATTTAGGTTTGGCTAAACAGTCTCAGAGAACTAAGCAATGGAAAGTAAGTGGTAAGAGTGCCTCCTTTTTGCAATCTTCAAACCACGCAGGCAAACCACAAAACACAAGATAGATCATCAAACACAACAGCAAATAAGAAAATGCAACAACATTAATTCCTAACGGGGAAAGATAGGGACCTTCAATCCACAAGGCTTGTCGTAACGATTTGCACTTCTTCCGTTGAGATGATAAAAAAAATTTTTTATATTGTTGACAGACAATTGAGATATATAAAGAAAATACCAGTGGGCTGAATTGGTGGATCAGAACAAAACACAGTCTTTGTGTCCCTACATCTAAAGTGTCAGAAATAGTGATCTACCAGCTGCCAATTCTTCTAAACATCTCCACATAACTTCAGGGGACGTTCCTGCTCTTTGTGATGCCACTGCAGCACAATATTCCGGCATGGGATGGGGGGAGGTTACCATGATCATGCACGCTTGCTGAAATTACATGTGAGGCCACCATTTTGAGGCATCTAACAAAAGGGCCATCCAGTGGCATAGCGTGGCATTGAAACGACAGTCTTGCCCTTGCATTGTTTGACACGTCACACGATGGCAACGCAGTAACTCTTTAGCTCCTAGAGGTCACGCCAGATGGATGCACCACTAATCTCTGACACTCACTGTGGGACGGCGGGGGAAATCAACGCAAATTGGGGCTTTAGATAACTTCGCCATCCACCAGCGACCTCAAATGCGGACACATCTCTGGGCGCGCTGTGCTCCGTCGACCAAATCCCTCTTACTGCTCAGTGACTTCAGACGAGGAGCCGGCGCTCGCCCCACAAGGATAAATCCCAGCAGAGAAAAAGACTATATATTAATCTGATATTGTTGTTTTATTGTTTGGGGAATAATGCAGTGCAAAGAGATGATTGATCGGAAGGCTTGAGAGACTTTTATATTGTCAAATTGGTCCATTTAGGGATCTGTGGATGTTTCTCCAGGGGAATTGATCTCACCAGTCCAAAGATACACAAGTAGCATCATGTACAAGTGTTTCCTTACGAAGGAATAGGAACTTAGATGCCTAATAACTAACTAGTACTGGATTATAAATTATTCTATAAATAAAATACTTTGTATCAGTTTTGGTAAACACAGATTTAGAAATCTGATTATTGGGTACAGTTTCCAATCTAAGCCTGTATTTGTCTCCAGTATCCTGTCGACTCACTATACTCTGGATGGATAAATAGCGACTGTATCTTCCTCTGTGCCCCAAGAGGGAATATTATCAGGAAGGTTTGTGGTTTCATTGATTTCAAGGCTGCAATCATCCCCATCTGATGTAGTGGGCTGAGTGAGGATAAGTGAAGCTCTGCAGTCGGTGGACCGGCTCTGTTTGACAGAGGGACAAGTTTAGATAACTTCAACAAAAACAATCCACTCGCTACGTGAGTCAAAGGGGTTATTTCCTGTTACCACTGGGTGCCAAAGCACTGCTACTCTATTCAGTAAATGTCTAATTACACCGTAAGGGATAGAAAAAGATGCCCTGGTCCATTTTTGGCCTTTAAACTTGAAATGTATGTATTTTTTTACTCTTGCGTTTCTCAAATCTGCAGTTTCTGTAATTAGTATTCTGGTTTAAAATTATGTTGATTTTACAATGGTCAATACACCTCTAATGGCCCTCACTGGATATCTCTGTACAACTCTCTAATGGTGCTGTCAGAGTGAGTTTCAAACCATTTAGCAATTTGCGGTGAATCAGGGAACACGAAAGTTGAATTCACAGTTGCTGTGGTGGAAACAGATGTGCTTGCACCCTTTTGTCTGAAAGAATAGGGAAACAGGGAAACCCAAAGCAACACCATACTTGGTTTTAAAAGGTCTAATAAATAATTATGTTAACTTCAACACCCTCTCCTCTCCATTGGAGCAGAGGCATTTCTATTGTGAATATGTACGCAATAAATCCATTCTATCCTTTTTGTTTATTATGTGTGTATGTTTGTTTTAGGTCAAATTTCATACTGGTAAAGAAGCCCTCAAGACCTTCCATGCCTTCAAATCTACTGTATATGATTCCACACAAACACACACACACAAACATGTATATATATATATATATATATATATATATATATATATATACATATATATATATGGACTACTGATATCCACCATGAAAATAAACATGATGAATTAATCTGTCGTGCTTTAATGGCTATGTATTTATGGAACTGGCTTCCATAGTTCATTGTGTGTTGCATCGTTTCAGTGCTGAATCCAAAAACCTTCTGGGAGCAGCAGCAGGGACGATCCCTATTTGTGTCCTCTGGCATTTTCCATCACTGTTCTTACTGTCAGTCAGGAGCACAAAGACAAGACACTTTGGGCTTTTTTCTGCATAGCAACCTAATTTCCACCCAGGAAAATAATTAGAATAAATATTACGAACATATTAAATATTACCACCACTCAAAATAGCAATTTTAAGTAATTATAAAAAGATGATTTCGTGATTTCCTGAAGCAGGATTTTAATGGATTAATTTTGGCTCAAGTTGAGGTATCTATGAATATTATGTATTTTTTATAATCAGAGTTGAACCTTTTACTTATGTCAAATTAAATTTGGGCACCAAAATATATCAATAAGCTAACGACCCAACTGGCAAAGAAAAGGTAAAATGCAATAGTTTAATTTGTTTGAAATAAATATATAAACAATGAATTCAAAGCTTAAATGTGTCTTTTTAGAGGCAAATATGTTAAAATGCCATTCCATTATATTTAAAACATTAAAACGAGTAGAAATGTCAGCCATTTCTCTGAAAACCTTTCAGCAAACATCACCAAAGCAAAGATTAAACTCTCAAACCTAAGTGAATAAAATCCACTTTTTGTTGTCTGAATTTATCCATTTGCAAAACATAATATAAAATAAATAATCAGAACAAAAACACTTGATACACAATTAATGGCACATATGCTGGTTTTTTCCTGCAAGAAATATTCTGATGTCAACGTGCCCATCCCTCCACTGAAATCACACGCACACGTCAGCAGAGCTCGCACGGTTCGCCACCGTCACATTTAACAACACAGTACAGTGAGAGAAGCCTAAAGTTCCAGACTGCCTGTTAAAGACCCAGCGAGCAGCTCTTCAATAATAATGAACTTCTTAATGTAATGGTTATCACCCAGCTTGGCGACAATATCACCAGTCCACACAAACTGTCAATCGCATCCACTGCAATAACATTAGCAGGAAGTGCCTTCAATTTATCTTTATTAAATCAATAGGGATTCGATAGCCTTACCTGCAGCGGAGAGCTTGGCCCAGCGTTGGAGCTGTGAGTGTCTGGTGCATTGGGGACAGAGGGGGAGATCTTTGGTTCACTTGTTGTTGGTCGGGGGCCCGGGTAGTTTGCTGTGTGGCTGGAAGCGACACTCCTGAGGGCCCACTGTGAATAGAGGTCAGGATAATAGACACAGTCACACAACAAAGACTGATAATCCTGTCTCGCCCCACAGCTCCCATGTTGCAATCAGACATTTTAAGAGCAGTTAAGTTGCAGTGAGGGGCAGCTGAATGAACTGCGGTTACGAAAGACTCCCAAGGTCCCATTATGGACAGTAACCGGTGTCAATTCGCAGCAATTAGACCACTCAGATGTGTCAGTAGACAGGCCTCAAATTAATAAATAAATAACGCCGACCACAAGTGCACGCTGATATAGGCTTTTGAGTCATTTGAGTCTCCCAGCGGTGTATTTCAGAGCGGAACACTTAGTCCTTCAAAAAGTGACGAGGTGTACCTCCTCCTCTCCACTTATTCTGGGTGACCTTTGAGTGAAAATAGTCCTTAGTGAGCAAGTTGCTTAAAATCTGCTTCCGCCGGCCATTAGCAACATTTGTTTAAAGTGGCACACGTCCTTTAAGCCACTTCACTTATCAGCTCAAACTGCTGAGATACACACAACAGTAAGCAAGACCACTGTGCTCTTAATCCTTGGAAAACACAAGTCAAAATCTGACATCAGCATTAGCTATAAAATGAGCAGGAATAAATTGTAATGGTGCAGATAATGAATAAATGAAGGCAGAGGATGCATTTACCTCCCAGTCGATGTTGAACACCGTTGAAATGTACAGACCAAGGTTGTTGCCTTAGGCCTCGGAGTAAAGAGAAGCAAAAGAGTAGCCTCGGGCTCATCGCTTTGTTGCCTCTATAAAACAATAGTTTTTTAGGATCATCACTGTCTGGGGGACGACGTAGTCTTGAAGTTGGGTATTTGTATCACTACTCATTTTGCCTGAACTCCAGTAAAATCAACACTTTATGGAAACTCATTCCATTGTTTTTACTGCAAATATATATTACAATAGTCTCCTACCTAAACAATTTTAAGGGAATATGGTCATAAATGTTGAAGATCACTTTCTGAGCACAGCCATGAAATATGATCTCACAAGAAATGCACAGACACTACTTTATGAACATGGCTGCCTCCACTGAGGAGGTTATGGTTTCATCAGTGTTTTTTCTGTTTTCTGGACCCGACTGCAGATGAAGGACTTAAAAACCTCTTATTAAAATAAACAGACTTACAGTCACAGGAAGGGAGGTACTCAAACTGCGAATCCAAAACTCCACAAATGAGTCACATAACTATGGTGAGTGAAAGTGAAACCAAGAGAGCTCAAAACGACAAACATACACCGACAACCTGACCAAGACAAAGGGAAACACAAAAACTAAACATACAGAGGATGCAGGTGAAACACATGACAGGTGTAGACAGGAAACAGGAAGTAGACAGGAAGTAAAGCAATAGAGACACAGTTTCAAAATAAAACAGGAGATGGAAAAAGTCAAAGGGCAAACTTAGACAGATCAAAACAAAGGTATACTTCAATTCATAACATTAAAAAGTCACGCGACAGTTTCTTTGTTATTTAGCAGGATAACTAAAAAAAACATTTCATTTCCAAGAAAATTAGTGGAAGGATGTAGTTTTTACTTTGTATAACATTGCGACATATAGACTTTTTTATTTTTGTTTTCCTAGAGCATAATTCATGGATCTTGATGAAAAAAATCTGGCATATTTGAGAAATTAATATCAATGACTGTGTGTAATTGTGTGTAGTTCTCTGAACTGAACATAGGTATGTGCTCTACTTTCTGTAATTACACATACTACAGAAGTTGTCTCCTCTGAAACTGTTTTGTAGGTAAGGTCACAAAATAAGGTCTATAGCTCTAAATTCATCGCCATGATACTCAGAGAAGATGGTTCTTTATGGCAAAGAAGCCACAACACGATGGATGTATTCTTTCTCTCAGGGTCTCTTGTCTCATGTTGTAGCCTTTAACAGGGAACAAAGCAAAAGACCACAGAGCTGAGCCTCTGCGTTTGACTGGGAGCACTCAATCAGGAGGAAGTCATTAGTTCAGAATAAGGAGTAGCTTTCCTGCATGACTTCAGCTGAAGCTTTTCACCTCTCAGCCATGCATAACTAATGTGATACGGCCTTTGATCTGTTGGAGGTGATCACATCACACGTGCACGGACACCTTCCGCCGAGAGAGGAGACTCTGCCCTGTCCAAGTAAGTGTCAGCGAGCATCCCTCTCACAAACGTGCACCGAGGAGGAGAGGATGAACAAAGAGAGAGTGGGAGATGGGTAAAGGTTTATGATGCCAGCAGAAAGAAAAACATGTTCACTGTGATCTCAGAAAAGCAATTAAGATGGTGATGTGATAATGAAACCTGTGCACTTTTAGTTTAACAAGGCGGCAACCATTGATTGTTATCATTAATCTTTTTTTTTATCATTTAATCAATAAAATATCAGAGAAAAGTGAAAATTGAATGACAAATTCTCAAATTTAAATATAATTTGAAAACAACAGTCAAAATCAGTTAAAATAGTCAGAAATTATATAAAATAAATAATATACCCTGAAATGTTTTTATTAAAAAATGGCACATATGTATGTGTGTTTTTATGGAGTTGTTATCATACCAAAAATATATATATATAATACTAAAAATACTAATCCTTGGAAAGTAAGACTGGAATCTGTGGGTGGGTGTCAAGTTTTTTCCCCTCAGCAGGAAAGAAATCACATTAATGACAGCTGTCAGCGGCTTTTCAGTGGCTGGAGTGGACACTTCAGATTGTGATTCCCCCCAAGAAATCACAGGAGCCTGTAAAAGCCTTCTTCTGTGTCAGCAGGGCGGAGCGGACGACTGTTCCTGGACAGTCAGACACACTGACACAGCTGAAAAAACAGAAAAAATATGTTGTAAAGTGAACATAGAGAGCTCTCCTCCGAGAGGTCAAAGCAAAGACAGGTCCCCCTTTCAGACAGAGAGAAAAATAAGAGGCTGTGTCACCTTCACCACTCCTGCTTTGACCAAAGTAGCCTAACTGTGAAATGAATGGTCACTATGTAATAATGGTTATTTTGAAAAATTTTATAATTGCCTCTCATTTTCATTTCAGATTTAAGCTGTGAAAATAGCAACGTTAATGTCCTGGCCCTCGCTGAAGCAATTCATTTAATCCTTACTTACTCACCGCTGTGAAGTAGTGAGGAGACACGGCTACTGCAAGAGGCAACACTGACGTCTCACACATTCTCTTTTTTATTCATATTTCATGTTCAAAACATTACATTTTTTAAAATCCAATGCAGCAGAATATTTTGCACAACTCTTAGGAGCTGTAGCGAAACGTCAACAAGAGCAAATACATCCTCAGTTCTCTCTATATCACCGAGGATGAGGCTGGAAACAGGTTGGGTTGAACTCAGGGAATTTATTAGCACAACCTCCCTGGTGGGTGAACTTCCAGGGAAAAAGGCAGAGAGGCTGCTTCTTCTTCACACTTGGCTGTAATGCCATGAGCATCCTCTGCTGGTAAAGAAACACTTCAAACACCACAGCCCCTAATGAAACACGCCAGAGAGGAGCTAATTAAAACACAACCTGCATGAATAACCCATATGTATATACCGCCTGTTCAAACATTACAATCATATCTTACACTATAGAATACACTAATGAACACATACATACACACCAGGGAACTGAACTCAATGTCATGATGTTTGCAGATGACAGCATATGTTATATTTCTCTAATTTTATGCAGTTTAGTTTGTTTATTATTTTTCAAATGAAGATTTAATCTGCAGAGATCAGGGTAGATACAGCCAGGCATAATGTATGAGCCCTTCGCCTTGGACGTGGTGTAAATAAAGTTGAGACCGCATAATTTTATCTCTGGGTCAGGTGAGAACTTTGTAAATGAACGTTTTCAATTAAGACTGAAACTACCAAATGTTTTCATGATTGAATCTGACAATTATTCTATCTTATGTTAGAAAAGAGTAAAACACCAGGCAAATGTATTTTTCAACTGTAGAATGTCCCGTCCCAATATGTATCTCTTGCATTCTCGAAAACGTTTCTTCATAAAGAAATGAGTCAAACATCGGCATGGTGTGAAAAAAAGAATACAGCAATGCCAGGAAACAAGAAATCTCTTTCCACACGAACCGAATGTCTCGCCTGAGGGTCAGAAATGGTTCAAAGCAGAAACACACTGCAGCTCTCACTCATTGTCAACCTGCAGCTCACAACAACTTTGTCATAACCTTAACACTACTGCCCAAAAAACACAAACCTACAATACTGACGGAGAAACTTTTTGTTGTAATGCTTTATTTAAAAAGTACGTTACAAAATTCATAAATCAAAAACAAGAGCAGTTGTGTTGTGAGTTTTTTCTGTTGACGTAACACTTCCTGTCTTTCCCAGATCCACGGCAGAAAAGCTGCTTAGGCCATGAATCAGATTGGTGGTCCTATGAAAAACCACCATGTGGGCACAATAATAACTCATTGTCCACAGATACATGGGCTGCAGTGGTAATCTGCAGATCTCCTCAGTGAGGAAATATAGATATTTGTAAAAGCACTGAGGGGATTAGGCAGGGTTTTCTACCTCCTGCTGTATGCGGCCTGAGTCATGCTGAGAGAAGTTCTGTGGAAGTCTGTCAGAGGACGGAGAGGATTTGACCTAGCAGCTGCGTGACTCTGATATGACCCAAACAAAGCCACCAGCATGAGAGCGGAGTGCGGGCGTCATCTGCATCTGTGGCTCAGCCTCCATCTTTACAAAGGAGACGAACATGTTGACACAGAATTTAGAAAATCTCAGTTAAATTGAGACTCTAACCCAAAAGGAAATGATGATATGTGAACATTTGACAAATTATACATAAAATATAACGGCCAATCTGACTCTCAAAGTAAGAGATTATTAAGAAAAAGTACAGCAGTCTTTTAAAGAGGCTTCTCTCCAAGCTATTAGTCCACACTGCTGGTGCACATATGCAGCTATTAACCCTCTCAGTGATTCTCCCGAGTTAATTCCTGATGAAAAATAAATTGAGTTGCTCGCTACACTTTCATAACATTTCTTCCCTCAGAATAAATGGGCTCCTTTATGAGAAAAGACACACTGTTGTTAATGATTTTATAAGCAGGGAGCCCACCTGACATCCTGTTTTCTATTACTGTTCTTTATTCAATTTGGAGGCCGCGCTGCAGGTGACCTAACCTATAAAAGGGCACTCCAAACTAAATTATCAGGGCTGCTTGAAATTTTATAAATTCAGACTCGGCCTCACAGAGGGATCTCAAACCAGAAACTAATGGCTTCACCTTTAGCTTAGCATAAATCAATCACAGCAAAGGTTAGAACACATCATGCCAGGACTTATCACTGCACTTTTTTAACATCATAACATGTAGTCATTTTGGGAGTGTAAATGGCCGTTGCATGACGTCATACATGAGAAACTTTGTGCTTCCATGTACACACTCACACATAATTAAACTGAAATGTGCAATACAATTAAACAAACACTATATCATCTGAATATCAGTGTAAAGCTATAATAGGACAATGTTGTTTGATTGGCAGCTTCATAACAGATGTGGAACATCAGGATTGACACATGAATGTATCACATGTTTATAAAGAATTATAATATATTAAATAGCCTGGATGATTAGAATTTTATTGAGGCTCTACAATTTGAAATTTAGTTCATTGAAAATCAAAAGCCAATGACATCAGTTAATCTTTTATATCATTTTAAAGTAAAATTGCGAAACATTCTTTGGATTTTTCTTTTCTTTAAACTGATTACATTTGGTTCTTGAATCTAAATCAAACAAGCCATTCAACACAATATTTCAATATGCTTATGATGGCCTTTTTTCACAGGTAGATAGCATTGCTAAGACAAAATGTTTACAGTTTAATCAACAATAAAATTAATATTAAGTGGCAGCTCCACTTATTCATATAGATATAAATTAGGTATAAATGTCCCATTAAAAGAGAATGCAAGAGAATTTTCAGACTGATTAGATGGGATCTACCTGAAGAAATCCCCTTTATAATAGAAGCGATACATTTATATCCATTGTTTTGCATTTGTTTCTGTTGGAACACAGTTGGAAAACTTAATATAAAAGCCATTCTGATCATTTTATTTTTTACAATTGTAAAAAGTGTCAGGGAAGCTTTGTCACCTCAGCAGGATCCTCTTTATCCTTGAAAGAGCACGAGCTCTTCCCACTGTCATTTTATTCCAGTCGCTAAACTAACAAGAGGCTGGTGGCGCCAAGAAAAGGCCCAATCAGTAACACTTGTTGCACCTGAGAACATGGAAATTTTGGGACTTCTGTATGTGAGAAAATGGAAAACAGTGTCTCGTAAAGAAGTCTGGAATATGGATAGGATCATTGGACTGTGTTCAATCTGAGTCAGGACAACTTTCATGAAGCAGTGGTGCGCGAAGGAAATTCATTTGTAAATTGCACCCGATCTTTGTAGAAATTGCTCCTTTTTCAAATTCAAGTCCAGATGTAGATTTGAAAAGGAACAAAGACTTTTTCATATAAATATATATATATATATATATATATATATATAGCGTATTTTAGTATCAGCCAATAAGCTCAAAATGCAACTATTTTTCTCTTCTTCTCTTTGCAAAGTGTGACTGCTTCTAGAAACATGTTAGGGCCATGACCGGACTTACAATATAATAGTAACAATAAAAAAATCATTATTATTTATGATCACATTACATGAGCTCGTACTTTTAGCAGTAGCATAGGTCACAAGCATGTGGAAGATTTTCCACGTGATAGGACAAAATATTTGTTTGGAAGCAAATAAATAACTACCTAAAATATTTGTGCATAATGAGAATACACATAGTATTTTAACTACTTTCATGACACCACTTATTAATATATGCTGTCATTTATTCGGCATGATGCATAAACAATAAATTATTGTACTTTTAAGATTATAAAAATGTCGATATCCAAATTCAAAGTTGTACACATCCCCTTTTTCAATAAATATGCTGGGTATGTAACCCTAAATCAGTCTGACTATAAAATAAAAACAACATCATGTACAATTGAATGTTCATTTTATGATTAGGACAGTCTATAAAGCAAGTAAAATTGCAGTATATCAGTAATAGAGTGAAGCTAGTGTTAGCAGTGAGAACAAAGAGCAGTGTGCTACAAGCTCTTCATCAGGTTTGGTAATTTATGTAAAACGCGCTGGTTAAAAAGATATTCATCACCGTCAGTCAATAACCTTGTTACCTCATTAGATTGTAAACTCCTCCCACAGAATTAGACCTGTCAGGCAGGTAAGTAGCTGCCTATCGAGCCTCCTTTAATCCCATTGAGAGGTCGTGTACAAAGATGTTGAACCTTAAAGAGAAAATAGTGATGCATTGATTATTCTTCCACTCCTAATTAAGAGGGGGGGCATTTACTTTATTTCCACCTCACCCATGAGAATTACATGACTGCGATTGTTCGGGGCAGACAAATTTCCTTACATCAGAGCGTTGTCCCCCAATTCCTCTTAACTGCAGAGCCCCAAAGAAAATAATACAATTCTGCAGAATTTATATGATACTTTTTGATACTGATTTACACAAGATCCAATGCTTCTCCAAAAGATTAGCGGTAGCTGATTATTTTCTGTGAACGAGATATATAGAAAACATTAAACAACAAGGCAGAGGAATGCAAAAGATAAAAGATTAAAAAAAGAAGTGGGAGGAATAGTCTTTGTATGACTTTGAAGTGGAAAGGTGTCAGATATTTTCAGGGACAATTTAACAACTAGTAACTTTACTAGTCATAAGTGCTCCTGTGTAACAAATGGAAATACACAGCCTTGAAAATCTTGCATGTCTCAAACTTAATTTGACTGAAGAATCACTCTTTGACTGTTTGTCATATTATTCTGTGAATAGCATGTAGACCTTCTGCTACTTGTGTCAGAACGTGTCTAATAATTATCATTTTCAAAGACCTCGTACAGCACTTTGGTGAATTTCATCAGTTTAACTTTATTTATTTTTCCAAACCCTGCACATACTGCTCCACTACTCGTCACATTTATCTGACCTACCTTTATTGTGATATTTAAATTAAGGGTGATTTAACCTGAACTTGTTTCTCAGGGTTAAAAGACTGTAAATGTGAGATATTGAATGTGTGTTAAATAACCATCAGAGCCTTCACACTACATGTGGAGTATGACATGGCGTGTGAGAGGAAGGAGCCTCCGTCCATCAAACCCCTGATTTGTTGCTGTCTGAATAAATGGGAACAATAGTGTGCGGCTGGTGAAGACACTTATGGCAAAACACACTTTACTTTTCTGAACATTGTGTCTGCTCTCACATCTACAGCAGTGAACAAGCTTAACTGAAGTAAACATCAAACTTTGATGAACTGCTAATATGTCGGGCTCAGGAGATGGAACGGGTCAAATTGTGGTTCATTTGCTCCTTCGATATAATATGAAACGTCTTCAATTTCCTGTTCATGGAAACTGGATGGAGACCCTGCCAGGATGTGTGCTCTGGAAGAAGAAGCTACATTGATGAAGAGTTGTTTTTCCATATTTTTTTAACTTTTAATAAGGAATCACTGACTGTGTAGATCAACGTTCACATCCCCATCTTACCAATCACATTTGTAATCTCAGTTAAGACGTGTTTATTATCAGCTTGTGGAGAGTTTTCAGTCTCCACAAGTGAAGTTTGAAACACCTACACAGACACAAATGGATTGTAAGGTGTCTGGTCAGTATTGGTCATCCCTGTAAGAAATCATTTGTTGACTTTATAAGAGGATATTCTTGATCCTCTTATCTTCCGCTGACCAAATGCTGACGAGCAAAAACGACAAAATCTTATTTTCAACCAAAATTGAAGTTACTGCCTTTTACTCTTGTAGCACCTGACAAGCGGTTTTTTTCAGTTCTTCCCTTTAAACGAAGTGAAGTGTGTTTTGTAAAAGCGGCAGCACCACCTATACTTACGTAGAGTAAATGTTGCAGGGTAGATCTCCACACAGAGCAGCTGGCTTCTCTGAACCAGAGCAGAAAGCACACTTTTGCTTTGTGCACTGAAATATTCAAGAGCTCCAAGTTTATGAGACAGTTACTGCCATCTGTGCCCCGTGCTCAGTCCTCCCGTCATGGCTGAACATAAGGCCCGACATCAGAACTGATATGTGTGAGAAGTGTCACATAGATTCTCTGGTGTCGCCGGCACTGCAAATCTCAATATCACCTGAATGGCACAAACAACACTCTTCATTTGCCGCCACACACACAACCCCACGCAGAACTCTAGTGCAGAGTCAAAATTTCCATATCCATGAGCAAGGGAAGGAAAAGAGGAAACATTTACACAAGACTGCCTCCACACAGTCGAAGAGAGCTTTTCTCCTAGGTGTCTTTTTTTCATATAATGTCATTGTGGAGCTAGCAAGCTCCTGCGAGAGCTTTACGAATCTCTCCCTAAATGAGAGATTTCCTGAGACAAAAAAGCGGAGGAGGAAGGGTGCAATCAGACCAGGTTTGTTCGAGACAACATCGCTTCCTTCCTCACCGTTAGGCGAGTGTGTCAAAGCGAGACATTCAGATGTGGGTTTTTTTTCACCGAGCACTTTCCCAGGACAGTAATGCAGAGCAGTTCTAATGGTGTCATTCAAAGCAGCTGCCTTTCTCCAGCGATAAACTGAACGCCCTGCCTAAGCAATTCAAACCGTCTCCACAGATTGCAATACAGTCAACAAAGAACTTATCTTCCAAGTGGAACTATTCATCAATGAATGTGTTTGTGTGCCAAGAAGTAGAAGGTAATTTGAAAAGATCTCAGCCACACCTGAATGGCTACTACTCTTTATTCCACTTTTGTCTTTTTTGTCACATTTGAATCAATCTGTTTCCCTGCTGCTGCTGCCGCTGCCAGTTGCAGTGGCTTTTTGTAAAAGCTGCAACATTAGGTGTTTCTCTCAGCATTGTTTTGTGCGGGTCAGTGGCCCGCCAACAAAAACCACAACACCCAACCCTACTCATTTCCCGCACAGAGAAAGGGGTCATTAGTCCATGCGAGAAGTCAACGTGCCAAAAATAAGACGTGCTGTTTTATTGCTTATCTTCAAAAGGCACACTGAGCACATGAGAGCTGCACAGCTTTACGTTTCTGTTCATACGGGCATGTTTATACAACACAGCTTTTACTGAGTCCACACCGATAGAAATACAATGT
Source organism: Paralichthys olivaceus (assembly GCF_024713975.1). Classification (NCBI taxonomy): domain Eukaryota; kingdom Metazoa; phylum Chordata; class Actinopteri; order Pleuronectiformes; family Paralichthyidae; genus Paralichthys; species Paralichthys olivaceus. The sequence goes on along the minus strand of NC_091095.1, from coordinate 11,410,971 downwards.
GCTTAGAAATGAGAACAATGGCAAACTGTACCATAATTCACCAAAATTATAAATGGCACATGGGAAAATGTGCAAGACCAAAGGAAAAGAGCAGAATATTTTAACCTTTATATAAGTTTGGCTATTGATCCATCTGTCCTCTCATCCACACATCCATCCCTCCATCCATTTTCTTGCTCTTCTTGGAGGTTGGGTCACAGCGGCAGCAGGCCAAGCAGTGTGTTCCCGAGTTCAGGTGCAACTTTCTGTCCGAGCTCAACCCGAAACCCAACATGGATCCTGTTTTGTGTTCGAACCATAGACTGTATATAAAGAAGTTATAGAAGTTTGAAGTTAAAGTTCGAACCCAGCCTGAGCCCGATTATAGGAATGTGCTATGGAAAAATCAAATAGAAAGCCTAGCCAACGTGACCAAACCCTCACCGCACACATTTCAAAATATTTATCCGAACCGTGCTCTGGTTGGGTATCCACCCACGTCCCTCTCCCCAGCAATGCCTTTTAGTTCCTCCTGGGAGATCCCGATGTGTTCCCTGGTCAGATTGGATATGTAGTCCCTCCAGCAAGTTTTGATAAGACTAGATCTGCATACATAAATATTTTTTTCCACTTTGTTTTCTTTTTATTCAAACCGTGTGATTCATAGACACTCTATGTGGCTGGATAAGGCAAGAATTTAGTTGTTTATAATATTGGAAACCGCTGAGTGACCCGACATACATCACTCCACCAAAGAATGTGCATCACATGGCTCTGTATATAAACTGAAAGTGTATCCACACATTCAGTTTGGAAGAATTACAGCTGTTAAGATCTTTTTCTTAAGAACAATGAGATGGTCAAGGGAAGACACACACACACACACACACACACACACTCACAGGCAGGATTGGAATGTGTGTGGATTTGTGTTCCGTCCTCTGCGGAAGGGAGGGGGCCGTCCTTCAGTTGAAGTTAGTCGGTGTTGTTTTGGCCTGGATTTACACAGCCCACTGTTCATGTTCGAGTTAGAACAATGGCACTGAGGCCTCGAAATAGAATCGTATAAGTCACAGTATCAACACACAAAAAAAACAAAGGCTGCTTAAACTCTTCTTATGTGAGGTGTAAAGCCAATTGAGGAACGTGTGCTGGGTCAGAGCGGATGGTGAAGGGACCAGGCCGCATGTTTGTGAAAGCAGATTAAAGAGCAGGATAGGAAGGGCCAGGTTTAGGGAAACAGGAAAACCGATGAAAGGAAGTGGAGTACGTCAGCAGCCGGCCCACCACCGTCTGTACTAAAAGTAAAACCAGACCCCGCGCGAGTATGGAGTCTTTACTCAAGTCACCAATGAAACTTGTACTTTTGACAGGTACGTGAATTTATCTCTTCTACATCAGGACAGGTGTCGCACACAGACACAGCTACGCATGTGTTTGTATTCATCACGTCTCTTTGTTAACTAGTATGACTTTAGACCTGAATGTAATAGTTCTTTAAGCGTATAAATGTTGTATTTTGTAATATTTTAAATATATAGTATATTTTTTGGCAAAGACAAGCTCTGTTCTAAACGTATGTACAGTGGTTTAGTGTTTAATGTCAGTCAACGCTGCTTTTGTGTGTTGTGCGAGTAGCAGGTTAACACAGTCAGAGATATATATGTGGAATAAATGAACATTTTTATACCACAGTTGGGGGGAAAAGCAGCAGTTGCATCACAAAATGGTCTGGAATATAAATGTCATGGTTTGTACTGAACTTACACAATTTCACTGCCTCCTACGCAGCATGGCTCTCCAGTCTGATGGACCCATGCAGTCTCTCTGACATTTGTGATTCTTGTCACCAACTTGCAACATGCAAGAGCCTGAACGAATCAAACGACGGCTGCTTCTGTAACCACGGATACACCGGAGATGGAACAACCTTTTGCAACGGTGACTGCAGACACACAAAATCCACTCAGAGTATTAACGTTGATGCAGGAGCGCAGACAGTCGCGTGTGTGAAGCTGTCGCTGTGGAAGTATTTTTGTTTGTGACTGATCATGAGCAGAAAGAAGCATTGGAGCAGCATTTGTACACATGTGGGTAAAGGTAGAATAGTTGTTGACTGAGCAAAGCAAGATTACAAAGATGCAGGTGACAGAAAATATTATTTCACTTGGATTTGTTTAAGCTTTGAAAGAGGCATGTTAATAACAACTGCAGCTTAATTGATATATATCAGATTTTAAAAAGGGATAAGAATAGATACAATTTAAAAAAAGAAAATCAACCCAATGATTGTTTTATGCAAGGAAACTTGTTTGTAATTCTTGAGAATGAGCTTTAAAATTGTTTTACCAATTTTCAAGAGTAAATTAGATAAAGATCTGTATTCATAGTCTGACTAACGTCTCCACCAAAAATGTTTTTGGGACGCAGTTGTAATACTTTTTGTGAAAATATCTCCATGATGCAGCTTCATTAATTTATTTTAATGGCGTCTCAGTCTGCATTGTTACTCCTGGTATGTTTCTGGGCTTTTTAGAATTCCTGGAACCCATTTTGTTTCCTGACCTGAAGTCTGATCACAATCACAGTGCAGCTTACATATTTCACGAGCCAAAAGTAGATCAGAATGCGAGTAATATAAACACGGCAGAGGAGGATTTTAAAACAAAAACCACACAATGAAGTTTAGGGTTAATGGACTTCCTCTGGAGGAGCAGATTTCAAAATAAAGTTAGGAAAATGTCCAATGGATTTATAAAAGTAGAGTTAATATTAACATAATTTCAGAGATTGTGACTTAAATTATAAAAATGGGTCAAGCTTCTTTGCTTTGTTTGTGTAAAATCACATTCTTATTCAAGTATGTTTATTGAATTCTGTGAATGTTATTCATAGATAAAGAGCTGATCCATACCGTGTATTTAATATTTTTAAAGAACAAAGTAACAGAGACCAGAAACACAGTGTGTACAGTTCACTTCATGAAAGCAAGGCATCAAAGGGCATCATAAACTACGTGGTGTGAAGTGTTTGCTCAGCCATGATGGCTCAAGGGTCCTGTGTGTCACAGAGGTATTTCCTCTTAGAATAAAATCACCTCCCGTCATCAGAGCTGAGGATTTCCCCTCCAGGACAGCTTTTGTACTGAAGGTACAGACGAGAGGAAGAGCGGAGCGTCCGTCACAGCTGGACGAATGAAAACAACCGTGGAAAGTCTCAGCAGGTCATTTCCAGTAAACAGGGAGAAATGAGACTAAAGGTGTCTGAAAAAGATAAAGCCGGAGCAGCACTTCCCTGTAATGAGTGGACCAGGCTGCTCTGTATCTGCTGCCACGTAAACCTGGGCTGCAAAATCGGAATTATTTTAAGTTGTTTGAGACACTTGTAATCAAACAACTGCTCAGGAGTTAGAAATGTGACTAGAAATGTCCACAGCTGAGCATTAACATGTTCACGTCATACTGACAGGTCCAACAAAGACATGAAGCTGCATGGTACAAGTTCCGGAACTTTTACTAAGTATTTTTCCTAAGATAGGAAGTCGGCAGTGGAGGATGTAACAAAGTACTTTACTTAACTACTTCATTACCCAAGTATATTCTTCATTTGACTGTACTTCACTTAGTAGATTTATTTTTGGGTACTTTAAACTTCTGGGGAATCGGTCCATTGATCCAATCAGCCTCCGCCTCCTGCAGCATCATCACTGATGAAGAAACACTGCCAAGACTCTGCCATAATGATGTGGCCTAGTAGTAGCAATAGTAGTAGTAGTGGTTGCATTAGGGAACAGGCTACACTCAACACATACATTTACTTTTTTTACTTCTTCACAAAAAAGTTAATGTGGTACTTTTGCTTTTATTTCAGTAACACAAGCAAGTCCAGTTGTCTATGTGAACTTGTACAGCTTTCGGAGATACCATAACCTGCATGACTGAGAACCTTCACAGAAAAGTTAACTTGAGGAAATTCTTTTCCATTTATTTGTACTTTTACTCAAGTAAAAAGTTTGAACACTTGCTGCTCAATCTGTCGTCCACTTCTTGAGTTGATCCAAGCAAGATAAAAACAATTGGCCAAATCTTCCTCATCCACAAAAGGTTTCTTGTCTGTAGCAGAATTTCACTTTCTGTCCTCGTCTCCTCGCCCCCAGATGACAATGAGTGCCAAAACGTGACTAATATCTGCGGGGACAGGGGGACCTGCACCAACACAGCAGGCAGCTACTACTGCACATGTGTCTCTGGATACACTTCCACGGATCTGGACCAGTTCCAGCCCAACGATGGCACCGAGTGCAGAGGTAATGTCTGATTCACTCGCTCAGCGTTTGTTTAGATCACATCATGATCAGGACCATCACATCAACTAAACTTACAGAGGGCCTCACAAATATCACAAGTACAAGTGTGAGTGAAAGGAGTTGTGTGTGTGTGTGTGTGTGTGTATTGTTTCTCTTTCTTGCTGAGGAGGATAAACACACAGGGGTGATTTTCCTTCCCTCGACCTTTTACTTGCTTCCCATCTGCTATTCTGAGAAACCGTCAGAGATGGTTTGCTTCATTTGCACCAAAAGAACAAAACTTTTTTTCCACATGTGGTATAACGTACCGTTCCTAGTGGAGAAGCATATGGCTGATTTTAGATGCAGATGTATGGATATTCAGATGTGTGGCATGTAGGAATTGTAGTTTCTCCCCCAAAATCAATTATGCAGTATATTGAATATGCAGAGTGGGATTTCTTACAGCCAGATTCTACTGTATATTTGTATGAAGAACAAAACAATAAAAGGTCCACTCTCTGAGGAGACTTTAAAGACAGATGTCTGTGTGTTTAGAAGTTTCTATAACTAAGAATTGAAGTTACTAGATGAAAAATGTCTCTTATAATGTACAGTATCAGTGAACACAATTTACTCAAAGGGGAATATTATATGTTCAACATTAATGCACAAATCCTGAATTCAGTATGGTTAACATTTAAATCATGAGATGGATAGACTCCAAACTTTTTTTTTGATGGCTAAATGAAAACAGAAGTTCCCTGACCACTGAGAAGAGATGATTTATGCCAGATTTATCTATCTGCTCATTTCCATCTGCAGTCCTTGGGCAGGTACATAATGAATCTAAAACACACCAAATACAAAAACATTCATTTACATACAACACCATCAAGGTCTCTATCACACAACCGTTATTCAATTCAATTCAATTCAATTTTATTTACATAGCGCCAATTCATAATTTACATTATCTCAAGGCACTTTACATTTAAAGGTCAAGACCTTAAAACAATAAACGCAGAGAAACCCAACAGTTCCCACAATGAGCAAGCACAGGCGACTGTGGAGAGGAAAAACTCCCTCATTTCAGAGATGTGGGTGGAATGCAAAAAATACAGACAAATATATGAGTACACATCAGCACAGTCATTCAATATATCAGAAAAATAGCAATTTAACACAATTCAAAAATCCCGTCAGATTAATGTTGACATGACGGGTTGCTCAAAATATTTTTTTTCACCGCGGGAGAAAGAGTGACTGTCTATGCAAGTTTTACGTTTTAATAGTTGTTGTGTCGTGACTTACACTTTAATCATACTGTCTGTAATTAGAGATGAACTCTTTCTTTCAGATGTTGATGAGTGTTTGACGGGACAGGTCTGTGGACCAAACTCACACTGCCACAACACCATTGGATCTTTCTCCTGCACCTGTCAGCGCGACTACGTCCCAACTGCAGACACCAAGCACTTCCATCCGGAGAGAGGTGTAAGATGTAAAGGTCGGTGCACAGTGACACACACATATCACACACGCACCAGCACGTAGATCCGAGAACACACACCCAACTACCACACACAACCAAACATGTTTTTTTTTATAAACGATGCAATCTTAGATTTTCTGATATTTCAAGAAACACTTTTGTTATTATGCATGTTCTGTGTTGCAAGGTTCTTGGTGAATTCATGGGAAAATAAACTCAGTAATGGTTTGGTAATTTTTGTTTTTCAGAGCATCCCCAAAAACACTGCCATGAAAACATCCGGTGCATCACTCAGATGGTTAATAAAACACTAGAATATGTAAGTACCGCTCTTCCAAGTATTATGAAAATAGATATTTTGACTCTAAAGTAGACATGAGATGAAAAAAACTACATAGTAAAGTAACCAGTGCTGCATTTCAGTTCTCATACTTCTACACACATGCATGGTTCTTTAGTGCAGAAGTGTGTTCACACTGACTAAAGCTTTATGCAGTGTAGTGGAAGTGAAGGGACCACCAACGTATTTCCAAATGTATAAAAGTGGTGGCCAGGACAGGAGGATGTATCAGTGACTGTAGTTTCAGCAATGGTGGTGTTATTTTAATGTTGTATGACAACATGGGTACACATGAGAAAGTAAATAATTTTGTCAAGCAACAATCACTGTCACATGTTGCAATGATCATGTCCAATGAGTGCACAACGTCCTTGTTTGATGTGGGACAACACTTCATACTTCACCAATGAGTATCCTGTGTACAGTGTACTACATGTGAGTGTACTCACTAAAGTATCTGAAGAGTTTTGCCTACGACAGGCAATAAAGTTGGACAGACATCTAGAGGCAAAGAAAGTAATCGCTTTAGAAAGTTTGATACACAAGCCGCCTGCAAGAAATTAGTGTGAGTTGTTTCTTTTTTAAAAGCTGTGATTGTGTGTGTGTCAGTGTGTGTTTCGGAGAAGGAAAGATATACAGTATTTAAGTCTGTTTGGTGACCACGTATACAGACAGTTAACACGAGACAATTGTCACAAGCATATTGTCCTAAAACTGAAACACACAAAAATAAAAATAAACGATAACACTGGGTGATTTACTGCTTCAAACAGGGTGTAATCTGAAGTATAGTGTATGATTATGATAAACGCATTCGTTTATCTGATGCACTCCAACAGAACACCAGCTGTAGAAAAAGAAACCAGACAAAAACCTCAACTCTTGTTGCCTGCAGGGGGTGCATATGTCCTGCTGTTAGAATTGTTCTTTCCTGTAGGTGGCAGTGTTCGGCACATGTTCCATCCAAAGCATACTTTAGTTGTTTCACAGTATAAAAACACTGAAAACACTGAAAAGTCTTTTATACTCTGATACAAATGCTCCTTTTTGTTTGTTGGTTGGTTTGTGTCCTAGATGAACAACCTCACGGAGCCCCAGAGTTTACTGAAGGAAATTGCCAAGCAGACGTCCAATGAACTCACCTCAGTGGAAGTGATTGCTTACGTTGAGGCACTGAGTCGCTCTGCATCAATGCTCGCTGCAGGAGAAAAGGATTCCGCTATGAAACCATCAGTCATCAACTCAACTCTTTCAGTAATCCTTGTTTACTATTCATGTTTCTCATTCAGTATCTGGAGTTCTGCCTGAAATGCAGCTACGCTTTGAACTGGTTTAGGAAAAAACTATAATTTTATAACACACCATCCAGTTCTGTGAAGGACTTCAGGGATTTTCTACACAAGCTGCAACTCATTGTTTTTTGGTACCAGTGTATAATGTCTTTAGGCTTTTGGCAGCATTCACACTATTAGCTTATCATGTTTCACCCAAATTCTCCGCTGGCCTTTACCTCACACTTATAAACTGTTATTTTAGGAAAGATGACATGTCTGACACATTAACTGTGCAGTTACTGCACAAAAACACAAACATGTCTGACACTTTAAAATCAATTAAGTCTGCAAGGTAAACATGTTTTATCTCAGGTCTCTCAGATTTCACATCCTGTGCAGTAATTAATGAAAAGTCAAAAGAGGCCAGTCTGTGCAAACACACGGTTCTAACCACAGAGGGAACACATATTGCAGTACAAGTATAGATTATGGCTGTGTCCGAAATCCCCTACCCCTTCTTCAGAATATAGGGACTACATAGTATATAGAGTACTACATAGTATAAAGAGGACTACATGGTATATAGAGGACTACATGGTATATAGAGTACTACATGGTATATAGAGTACTACATGGTATTTGGGTACTACATGGTATATACAGGACTACATAGTGAGCTCATCAGCACTAAACATTCTGGCACCACTACAAAATGGCGAACTCACTATATTGTGCACTATATCTTGAGTACAGGGATCTCAGACTCAGCTGAAATCAGATTCTATTATTAATGTGTCAAACTGAAAAACCTTCTTTTCAACAGAAATTAGTAACAGCAGTGAACAACCTGGTGGAGAGGGATGAACTCGTGGCTTGGAGCAGAATCAAAGAAGATCGTAGGGAGCGCACCATCACCAAGCTGCTGCACACTGTGGAGGAAAGTGCTCTGACATTGGCCGACAACTACAAAAGTCCAACTGGGCTGGAAATCAAAGCTACAGAAATGGGTGAGACACTAAATAAACACAGAAAGATCTCGCCAGCTCTCAAATTATAAGAAATCGTCCTGCTCTTTGTCTCCACCTGTGAGCAGAGAAGGTTGTTTTCTCTTCAAACTTTACATTTCTTGACATTCCTGATGAATTTTATCCTCAACTGCAGAATTGAAACTCATCACCTTCGATGCTCGTCACACAAAAGCCAAAGTATCTGCTTCCATGGGAGGAGATTATATGAACCTGACCCCGAGACTCAGGCCGGAGGAGGACAGGAATGGTGAGATGACTAATTTTAAAAAAACAGTAAAATGAAAAATGCTGTTTCCCAGTCGTTTCCATCTGCGAGCTTTGCTGTGAAGGGAGTAACTGTTTTGCTATGTCACCGCCTTAAAAGCTGTTGAACTAATGGCTTCACTAATGCTGAACAGCAGCATAAACAGATCAGATCAAACACTGAACAACGTTATGTCTAATGTCTAAAGCCAAAACATGAGAAAATCTGAAGGAAAGTTACGATTTGAAATAGTTTTTAGCTACAGTCAGTATTTGTTAATACATATGTTACACTGGCTGAACATTTTCCAAACGGCTCTCTGATCTGATCCAAAACACAACAACCTGAATGTAAATCATATTTGACAATTAGGTTGACTCCCTTTTGTCTAGAAACTTTTTCTGTTGTTTCTCAACAGGAAGCGTGTCGGTGGTGTTCGTGCGATATGACAGCGTCGGAGACATCCTGAAGCCGAGCAGCGACCCAGGTGTCACAGACTACTCGCGCTACGCGGGAACAGGGGAAATCACTGTCAATTCCCGAGTCGTAGCGGCAGCCATTAAACCTGCTGACGTTTACCAACTTGACCATGTCACCTTCACTCTGAAGCACAATGAGGTAAAACTCCAGAGTGCTGAGGCTGGTTTTCTCTGCTGCGCTCTTTACGTCCTCCTTCAGGCCACGACACAGTGGCACTGTTTGTTCTCTATCGTGAACAATGTGACTCTGTTGGAGCTGCAGGATCTCTGTCTTTCTTTTTTGTTTTGTGTATCGAGAGAGATTTGCTGAAACAAGATCACGTGCATATAGATTATGTGAACAATCTCGTTAATTATGTCCTCCTCATTTTTTTAATATAATTATTTTCCCTGTTGTTTGACAGATCCCAGCTCAATCTTGAAGACATTTTTCTTCACATAAATTGGAAATCTAGGTTCAGTTATAATCATCAGTGTCTCGACATAGACATGTGTTTTCTTGTCAGACTGGAGCCATTACTGCGTTCTCCTTTACTTTAAAGAATCACTTCCCAAAGTGAGTCTGGCAATAATTTGCTACAGTTTCCATTAACACTAATTTACACAGACTCACATGGGAAGGAGGAGTTGGTGTTTTGTGTAAAGGTTTTATGAAATTTTAAGATTTCGCTCCACTTATTCGTGCAATGACCCCTCAGTTACAGGGAAATGTCGAGGGAAAGGTGAATAAATGATGATGAAATGCAGGTGATGAGGGAAATTACCCTGAAGTTTAATGTATTGTTATTTTCTTTCCAGAAAATTAAATGTCGGAGGAAGCGAAATCATTTTTTTTTGTTGATCCCTCGAGGTTTGAGTGAAGGATGTGTTGATTTATGTTGAGCAGTGACAATTCTCTTGAAATTCCCCTCAAAGGGCAACAAGCAATCATTTTGAATGCTGTTTTCCCATAATGCATCAGGATTTTTTACTTGCGTAAACATTTTTTTTTGTCTTTGTTTTTTGCTTTTTTAAAATAAAACTAAAGGGGGAAATATAGTGATTCAAGTGCTAATTTGTTGAGATTAAAGACTTAGAAGTTGAAAATAAGTTGACTATATTTCATTTTATATATTTATCACAATGGAAATTAATACTGCAATTGTAGCTGTGACATGGATTAATGCAATTATAGAAATGTTGTTAATTTTAGAGATAAAAATGTAAAGATGATAGAGTTTACTTTGGTTTTCACTCTTCTTTTGATCCAATGTATTAACTAAATATTTTTTTAACAGTAGCTCATTAAGTTATAAAGTTGTGTGATCAATAAGATAAAAAAGTCAATGTTAAACACAGAAAACATGTGAGAACCCATGAAAACAACAGCTACAGAAACAACATTGAAATAAACATTTATTTTAGTTTTTCTGATGCGCTTTTCAAAAACTTTGGATGAACAATCATTAAGCTTCACTACGACTTTGATGAGGCCTGCAAAACCGGCTCCTGAACCTCTGGTGATGTGGCACCACCAAGCAGCGCAGTGCAATAACTAATAAAAAACATCCACAGTTAACAGCACCTTTGTTCCTCTCTATCCCCTGAAGCCCATAGACACTAAAGCTGATGTGACGAGCTGTGCCTTCTGGGAGTACGAGCCGGACAGCATGCAGGGCCGCTGGGCCACTCGCGGCTGCAAGACCGTCCACGTCAACAGCAACACGACCAGCTGCTCCTGCAACCACCTCACACACTTCGCCATCCTCATGTCCTCGGGACGAGCCAACGTGAGTCACCCTGATACTTTTTGTTCAAGTGATAGATTTATGTGTGTAACATACAATAAATGAGACATACAATCCATATTCACTGTTCTGTGAAAACTGGCCGTTCCAAGTTGTCAACTTTACATTAACTATGACAAACAGCTTTTAGCCCTGGAACAATGGAGATTTCAAATGATACTGTTTTTGTGTTTTTTGTAGAAAGATAAATAATTTGTTTATCCGTTTAAAAGGAAAAACGATTATGTTCTACTTAGTAAAATGATATTGATTTGTTTTAAGATGAAATTTTACTGAATAGAAGCTGACAGAAAACCATGCAGCCATGAGAGATTAAATATTTAACAGAATAATTATAATATAATTATTTATAATTGAAATAAAAAGGTGACGTTTTTATACAATAATAACTATGAGAGGCTGATATGGGCTCAGGAGCACTATGTCTGCAGGCCAACATACTCCTGTAACCATGATTCCAAGTAAGAAAACACAAGAGATGAGAACTTTAACATGCAGGAGCTGCGAATGAAACACCTCCCTTTTCATTTGGTTCTCAGCTGGTGGCCCACTACACCATCCTGACCCGCATCACCCAGCTGGGGATGATCATCTCGCTCATCTGTCTGTCCATGTGCATCTTCACCTTCTGGTTCTTCAGCGAGATCCAGAGCACCAGAACCACCATCCACAAGAACCTGTGCTGCAGCCTCTTCATGGCCGAGTTCATCTTCCTGGTCGGGATCAACATGAACACGCACAAGGTGAGTTCATGGACACACTTGAACCCAGTGAGACAAAGAGGACTTCCTGTTTGTGTGTGTATCTGTGTGACCCCATATTGTGATTTTGAAAACCCTCCACATTTATATTTCAAGTACATAAGTGCTCAGTCTTTTAGCTGGTAGGTTACAAACATTTTATTTCTCTCATTTTAGATATCATTATTATTTCTGTTCATATAAAAGCTTTTCTGACATGATAATGATGAAAGTAAAATCATGTCTTTGATCAGGGCCAACAAAGAGAATCGAAATGACAGTTATTTGAACAAACTGGACGTGATCATCATAAAATGATAAAAAAATCTGTGTCTCACTTCTTTTCTGCTATTCGGCAGCTTTTCTGCTCCGTCATCGCGGGGCTGCTGCACTATTTCTTCCTTGCGGCCTTTGCCTGGATGTGTATCGAGGGCATCCATCTGTACTTAATCGTGGTTGGCGTCATCTACAACAAAGGCTTCCTGCACCGTAACTTTTACGTCTTCGGCTACGGGAGCCCAGCGGTGGTGGTGGCCATCTCTGCCACGCTGGGCTCCAGGTATTATGGCACCGATAAAGTGTAAGTGCAGAGAGGTGGGGGAGACAAAAGGCTTATGCTAAGACCTTCTTCTTTTTTTTTCTTCAAACTCATTCAGCATTTTTTTCAGGAAAGACAGATAAACAAATTACATTAATTATAAAGACAAGGGGACAGAGATTAAATTTGGCCTGCAGGGATTCGGAGGAAGTTGAAGTTGCCTTGACTGCCTGGAAGCAAGAAAGTTATTAAGAGAATTAAAAGAAAGTGTGAGGTACCATGGAGGGTCTGAATGGAAAGCTATAAATAAAAATGATCCTAGTGTTTATTAATGCAAGAATATCAATATTAAAAGATCAAGGTTTTGCAAAATATCTGCTGACTGTGTGTTTCTGGGAAGAGGTCGCATTTCCAACCAATTATATTATACATGTGTTTGTTTGTATCACAGGTGTTGGCTGAGCACAGAAAATCATTTCATTTGGAGTTTCATTGGACCTGCGTGTTTGATCATTCTGGTGAGATCAGATTTCTTCTTTATCAAAAGTGACTGTTGTAATTGAAACAATCAAACGGAGATTGTGTCAAAGATCAATATTCATCATATTCTCGTATTTGTTTTTTGTTGATTTCCGCTAAAGGTTAATCTCTTGGCTTTTGTCGTAATCATCTTCAAAGTGTACCGGCACACCGCTGTGAAAAAGCCTGGAATCAGCCACTATGAAAACATCAGGTAGGATTATCTGTTCCTGTGCTCAGTGGGTCACAGCAATATTGAAAATCCACATATAAATTAAGGAATTGTGTAGTACCACATGACTGGTACACTCTGCTGAAGTGGGTTGGTCACCCCTCAGGTCGTGTGCCCGCGGTGCCTTGGCCCTGCTGTTCGTGCTGGGAGCCACCTGGACCTTTGGAGTGCTGCACATCCTCTACGAGACCACCCTCACTGCCTATCTGTTCACCATCACCAACGCCTTCCAGGGCATGTTCATCTTCATCTTCCTCTGCGTGCTGTCCAGAAAGGTAGGACACAGGATGCTCACACTACAGGCGCAAAATGATCAGATTATTATATCATATATTACCATGTATTAGATTATATTGCATGCAATCAAACTTATTCATTTCATTATTGAAATATTACCCAATATGTTCAAATGTAAACAGCATTTCAATGATATTTCAAGCATTAGCCAATAAAAAAACATGCATTATTTTGTAATATATATTAATCTAAAATATAAACATATTATATTATATTATATTATATTATATTATATTATATTATATTATATTATATTATTAATTCTCCTTCTTGGATGTGTTGTTGCAGATTCAGGAGGAGTACTACAGGCTTTTCAAAAACGTGCCATGTTGCTTTGAATGCCTGAGATGAATGAATTTCTACCAAAGCCTGAACATCTGCACTTGTACAATAACAGTCGATATTAGAGCTTTGCAGTGTCATGTGACTTATACTTTCATTTTCTGTAAAAATGCAGAGGGAGGAATAGTTTAGTACGGATGTCTAATGAATGAGAACATGTAGCACTTCCAATTTCAAAACATTTTTCCAGGAGTCACACATCATGTTTGTGTTATATTCAGGAGAGTTCTGTACAATAAAAACATACAACTGTATCTATCAAATAACCTTCCTCTGAGAGAATTACTGCAACCAACTTTTTTTAATTTTTTGTTAATTTAAATCCTTTTTAGATATCAGGTTACACTAAACAATAACCCGCAGTATCTGTTGTCTTTGTTTCTTTCTTGTGTTTGAAATTGATTTGTAAATTATTAAAATGAATGTGGCGTACAAACACTTCTCTTCTGTATGTGCAAAATCAATGGTCTTGTTTAATGCATTATCTTACCTTGCCTCTATGAACAACAAAGTGTACAGTGAATTAAACATGAAACATTGAGACGACCAGCTCCATCTTCTCATACGTGGAAGTCAGTCGCAGGCCAACAGCGCCATCTATTGGACAATGAACACCTGCTATGCTCTGTGAGGCCTCGCACTTAAACTAATAGCTGTCATCTTCTTATATTTATTATATTAGTCTGCTGCAGCATGTTTTGTTGTCAACAGAATATTGTGTATAGGAAGCGTCTGTGTTGGACCAAACTCTGAAATGATCAGATTACTGGGTTCATGATTCTCTTTGCATCATTTACTTGTATGTACGAGTTACCAATATCCTGGAAAGAGGGAAATTCAGTTTCACTGCAGGATAAGCTAGTTTAATAAAACAATGATTATTTTTATAAGAACCCAACCAAAGAACCACAGTTTATTGCAGAATCTTTAACAGGACATGGTTTGATTAACAAACGCACGAGGTCAGTGCAGTGTTGAGCTTATGCATTTAGTTTATTTTGTAGAATAACTTGTTTTTTTTGTTTTGATTTGTTTTTCATTTCTTTGAATTTCCTAATTTACAACCAGAACTGACCATGACCTAACAAGTGTGATAATAGCTCTGCAGGCCTAATTACTTCTGAGTTAAAGAACCCATTACATTTTTGTGCAGATCCAGTTCAGGGGAAAATCAACATTTTCATTGATTTCCTGGGAAATAATTCAAAGAACTTGATGAAAAACTGTTTTAGTAGTTTACACTTTTATTTTTACAGTTTTGAGCAAAGTAAATATCTATAATGCACATGAGTTGTTGATAGACAGCATACATTTTTATTCTAATATGCTTCACTGAGAGCCTCTCTACTCTGTCCTGGAATATTCAGAGCAATCTGAGTTTGTTAAATCAAGTGTGGTCCAGAGACGTGATGCTGGAGCACTCTAGTGGCCAGCACCGGCATGACAAGCTAAAGAAGCAGATGGTCAGGTGAACTGAAGCCTGTGGATGAAAGAGGTTTGACGGCTCAGTGAATCCTTGAGAATGATCACACTCATGTGCAGTCTGACTATAACAAAACAGACAAAGAGAACAGACACATGCGGATTGCTGCTTGATGTCATCACCCTCAAACTGCACATATACAAACAGGCCTGTTAGCGGAGGCCGAGGCATGTTTATTTTAGAAATAAGCATGAAGAGCAGTGATTCTCCACACTGTCTGACTTTGTTGTGTCCAGGAGGAGGGCTCAGTGCTGCCGGGGGACAGGGTATAAAATGAAAAACCTGTGGTTGTGCTAATATTCGAGAAGTAAGAAGTAAGAAGAAATTCAAAGCAGCAAACATCTTGTCTTCCTGACGTCCATGTGGCCGAGATGCACTGAGGGAATAGATGTGGATCCCACCGGGGCTTCTCCCTCCGTTCAGCTGTGAAAAACTTGTTTACTTCATTTTCCGGGCTTTGAATTCTTCCTCTCAAATCGAGCCATGTTCTGTGAGATTATGTAAGAAAAAGTGTCCTGTGACTTACAGAGGATGAAAAACTGATGTTATTTTTAGCAGAATCCACTTTTTTTAAAGTAGACCTTTTTAAACATGAGCTCATGTTTTCTCCACAGTAAACTTTCAGAGTGAGGCAGTTATCTCTGTGTCGCTGTGACAATGTCACTGGTCAATGTGGCTCCAGTGCAAACTATATGTGTTTATTTTGAATCGGTCACTGGCCAGTGAGAACCCACCCTGTGGTAAATATAAAGGACAAATGTGAAATGTTTGCTCTCCACTCCTCAGTTTTCACCATGCAGGGGCTCCTGCTCTGCTGCCTCGTGGCCCTGGCCTGTAAGTTTTTACTCCTTCATCCATATTATTTTATATTCAGTAGCTTGATTCATATTATTATGTTATGTTACAACAGTCAGTGCTCAGACAATGCTCAAAAAATAACTTAATTTGAGTTTCAGAGATTTTACATGTACTCATGATCCTTGATTTAACTGTTTATACATATTTCTGATGCATAGAGATATAATCTATTGTTGCTGTTCCAACAAGTTAACACATATTTACAATTGCATGATATTGATCTTGTTGTTGTTGATGAATCCTGAATTACCAGTAACTATTTTAGGCAAGAATGACAAAATTAAGGAGATTTAGAGTTGAATTGGGACCATTTATGTGTCGGGTTATTAATGCTACCTGAGTTGCTTCGATTTATTTTTTGTAGAATTAGTTGTTTTTAGATTTTACTGCTAAAATCAGTTTTGTGTCGGACTTTGAACATGTTGGGAATAACACTATGTTCAACATCTTGCAGCGTGCCAAACTGTCCGCTATGGTGAGTCCTTCATGTCTTCATCATTACAACAAGTATTTTGTCTTTACATAAAG
The DNA here is from genome assembly GCF_024713975.1 of Paralichthys olivaceus. Classification (NCBI taxonomy): domain Eukaryota; kingdom Metazoa; phylum Chordata; class Actinopteri; order Pleuronectiformes; family Paralichthyidae; genus Paralichthys; species Paralichthys olivaceus. Next base: position 11,394,523 of record NC_091095.1, on the reverse strand, counting down.
AACATGTGAGATTATATTTCATCATGAAAACATATTCCAGAGCTCAGCCTGAATCCTCAGAAGACGTACGAGTACAGCTATGCAGGAGTGGTGAATTTTGGACTCGGGATACCGAACCTGGCTGAATCTGGAGTGAGGATAACGTGCAAGGTCAAGATCACTGGTGTGTCTGCACAAACATTCATCCTCAAGGTAAGAGGGGGAATAAAGAGAATAGTTATGAAAAATATGTCGTTTAAACCTGTTAAGAGGTTGAACAGGCTTTTGATTCCATTATATAAGATTTATTCATAAAAAAGTGAGATTCTTCATGATAGTCGATAAATTAGAAAGAATTTATTACAAATATCACAAAAGAGCTGTTAATGCGCTGAAATGTATGCAGTGATGCATTAATTACATCCACCATCACCTTTTTGTCCCTTGCTGCAATCGAAATATTAAAATCATAGTTAAACAGGCTTTAATATTCAATTACATTGTTCTCTAATGCTGGATTAAACATTTTCACCTCCGGATCAAAGGTCTCAGATTTACTCTTCGAGGAGTTCAATGGCTTCCCGGGGAAAGACACCTTCACCGCCTCCCCGAAGCTCACCCAACGTATCGCCGCCCAGCTCACCAAACCCTTCATGTTTGACTACGCCAGCGGACATGTTGATGACATCCGGGCCTCTGCTGAGGTCTCTGACACTGTCGTCAACATCGTGAGGGGGATACTGGGCTTCTTCCAAGTCACTGTCAAGACCACACAGAAGATCTATGAACTGGAAGAGGTGAGTCACTGACAGACAAAAAAAACTGGGCGGAAATATGAGCACTTCCTGGAGTCACTTAAACTTGATCAGTGGGAAAAAACCCTTGAGATTTATCACCTCCACTTTGAGAAACATTTACAAATGTGACACAGGATAGTGGAAGGGAAAATAATATGCAACAGAACAAGTTACAAAACAAACAATGACAACAAAGTGTGGGCAGAAATACAAAATGCAAAAAATACAACCAAAGACTAGAAACAATCAAATTAAAGAGAAAAAAGATAAATATCTTCTAATATATCAATAAGACTTCAAATAAAAAGATCTCATTCTGTTTGTAGGTTGGCATCCATGGCAAGTGCCAGAGCAACTACGTTACTGAAGAAAACATGGAGACCAAAGACATGACCATCACTCAGGTGGTGGATGTGACTCATTGCAAGGAGAAAGCCGCCATCTACAGGGGGATGGCGACCGCCGTGCTCGACCAGGTCGCCAAACAGGTCTGTTCGTCTCGCCGCAGATTCATCTGACCCCACAACTTATCAATTAAAACACAGCAAAGTCAGAGGTGTTTGTGTGTCTGTGTCTCCTGCACCAGAGAGGGGACTCTGTCATTTCAACAGTGAGATATGTTTACACAGTCAAACCCACGGCAGAGGGAGGTCTCATCACCACGGCTCACGGTCTGGAGCGACAGTACTTCAGTCCCTTCAACGTGAAGGGCGGCAATTTCAAGATGCAAGCAACGTAAGACAAAAAAGAAATATGTGCAAATTACACCGGCTCATCCACACAGAGTCTGTCTGTGTTACAAATGGCTTGCTTTAAATAACCTCTCCTGCAGGAAGCAAATAGTGCTGCTCCATGCGATCGACACTGAGAGAGCTGTCATGTTCGGGGCAGTGGAGAGCAAAGGAAACCTGGTTTACAAGTTTGTCAATTCCCAAGCTAACGTCCCCATAATGATGCAGAACCTGGACAACCCAGTTCCAAAGGTAATAATCATACACGCTGTGGTAACACATGGAATAATTACATCCATCAAATCTAATCAAGTTAAAATCAAATAGATACAGAAATAGCCGGAGATGATTCATTTAAAATGTATCGACAATTCATTTTGAAAACTGAAGCAAAACCTCTTTATTCTCTATTATATGTAGATTTCCTTTGAAGAAATTCAATACTTTTGTGTATTAAGGACCAAGTGAGTGATATGTATACAGTAATTATTTCTGGGAATGAAAGAACCTGCTCATTGTCTCTGCAGGCGATGGAGTTGATCAAGCATCTGGCTGAGGCTAACAGATATCAGATTGACAGTGCGACAACTGAAGACACCATAAAGGTCTATCAGCTCCTGCGAGTGATTCCTTATGAAGGGTTGGAGGAGATGTGGAAGCAATTTGCAGGAAATGAAGAATATAGGTGAGAATCATTATCGTGGGTTGATGCAAAAAAATATTCAATTCTAACAGCATATATATATATATATATTTATATATGTTGCTCACAGCAGCATTTGCGGCTAATATTCAGCAGATCATTAGAGCAATCACAAATACTGAAAATGAAGTACAAAGACTTGAAACTATTCTAATATATTAATAAAAATAAAATAAAGACTCAAGTTATCATGTACTAATGTTAATAAAAACTGAAATTAAAATAAATCTCACAAATCCTGTATCGCACAACAACACAAGTATAATGAAGAGAATCTCATTATTTCACCATTGCACTTCACACAATAAACACACAAATTAAAGTGCAACCAACAACCATCATTATCCTGACCTTTCTTCTCGTCCTTTGGTGAGCTAGATTCCCCTGCTCCCCCCTGCTCCCCCACCTCGGCCCTTCAGTAGAGAGGTCAATGTTCCCCGCCCCCCTCCCCGTCTCCTACTGCTGACTTTGAGATCTTCTCAGCAGGGAGAAGCCTGTCTAGCTCAAAAACTAGAACCAGGGCGTGCACGTCAACAAGGTTAATTGACCCACACGTTGACATTATATCACTGACGTGACGATGAGCGATAGATATTCTTTGTTTGTTTGCTTGTTTTTTGTCGGCCCTAACAAGAGGCCCCGCTGGGCAGCAGCCATGTCACCCATACCTAAATCCACCACTGCCTACTGTTACCCATGACCCCCCTCACACTGTAGTATCTTAGCATTGTAACATTTGTTAATAAGCACTAATCACACAGTACAGCTGAAGCTCATGACAAAAGTGAGTTTTAGTGTCGCAGTCGGGATGGTGTGTGTGTGTGTGTGTGTGTGTGTTCATGTCTATCTATACTTATGAGGGCCAATTTTGGTGCAATACCATTGTTGTGAGGACATTTTGGCAAAGTCTTGTTTTAGGGTTAAGACTTGGTTTTAAAGGTACAGTGTGTAGAATTTTGTGATATCTAGTGTTGAAATTGCATGTTGCAGCTGATCACCCCTCACCTCACCCTCTCCCTCCAAACATGAGAAAGAACCTATGGTAGCTTCAGTTGTCATAAAAACTCAAAAGGTGTTTAGTTTGTTCAGTCTGGACTAATGTAAAAAACATGGCGGCCTCCGTAGAGAGGGTCCCCTTGATGTAAATATAAAGTATTTAAATATAAAGGAACTTTTCTGGGGTAAAGAAAACTACAATTCATACAATTTAGATGAAACAAACTAGTGAAAACATCATGAGGATTATTCTACATTAAATTTCTGCCAATAGATCCCTTTCACCTTAATCTTACACACTGGACCTTGAAGGTTAGAATTAGGTTAGGGTTAGAGTAAGGCATTTTGTTGTGATGGTTATGGTAAGGGACTAGGGAGTGGGTGTGTGTGTGTGTGTGTGTGTGTGTGTGTGTGTGTGTCAATAGTTACCCCAAACATGTGACCTTTCACCAACTCTTACTTTTGTTAAGTTGCTAGAAGTCGTTTTAAATCAAACTAATTAAGTATCTTTGAACCCACTGTGAAATAGTGCACTCAAGAGTTGAACCTCCTCCACAGATAACCTTTAACCAAGCTTTTCATTATAGCATCATAAGACGAAGAACAAAACGGTCCCAGGCCATCTCTAAAATCTCGTTGTGATCCACTCCATCTGATTAGGTAATTGAAGAGTATCCTCCCACTTAGTTCAGGAAGGATTTAGTCTGGTACATTACCGCTGATGAATGATTTATTATCTTGTGAGGCACGATGACAGAGAGGTGATGAGTGAAAGACTGCGCTCTCTGCCCATTAAGATCCAGACAGCTTGTATTTTATATCGTGCAAGAGCAATTAAAAGAGACACCCGACCTTGTCTTCCACACCTTCACCGTCTCCATTTTTCCCCTCTTTTATCTTTTGAAAGTGCTGCCTGATGAATCCAATTTCTCTCACTATTATTAGACGTTGGTTTCTGGACATGATCGTTGAGGTCGGCGATGCCAGAATCCTAAAGTTCCTGGAGATGAGGTTTCACGCTGGAGATGTGTCTGCAAGTGAAGCCCTGCAAGCCTTAATGCTGTCTATCAACCACCTCAATCCCATTCCTGAGCTGGTGGAGATGGCTAAAGTGAGTAACAGTGAAGTTGTAAATGTAAAGAATGACATCATGCACACTTTCTTCTGGATATTCGACCAAAGATCTATCTGACTCTGTTCTGCAGATGTTCCTGTACATTCCCTTCTGTAAATCCAGCACCTATCTGTGGCACACTGTGGTGCTCAACTATGGTTCTCTGGTTTATAAGCACTGTGCATATTATACACCCTGCCCAGTAGCTGCTGTTCAGGTAATCAAAATAATAACATACTTGAAATATCCATTCCATCAGAAACACTTCATTACGTTAAAGAATGTAATTTGACTAAGTGGCATCAACAAATTACAACGTGAAATTTTACTGTGCAAAAACAGCCACTTGATTCTTTGTCTCACATCTGTTTCACATCTGTTTCAGCCTCTGTTGGACATGGCCACGGAGGCTCTGAAGAACAACAGTGAGGCAGACATGGTCCTGGCCCTGAAAGCTCTGGGGAACGCAGGTCATCCAGGCAGCATTAAAACCATCATGCGCTTCCTCCCCGGTGTGGCCGCCACCCCTGTGAATGTGCCGCCTCGAGTGCTGAGCGCTGCCGTGCAGTCGATGAGACTCATAGCTGCCAGAGACCCTCAAAGTGTAAGTACAGCATTTACTGTGACATGCAAGAAGACAATGTACATTCATCACATTCAAATGATATGAAATAATATGTCTGATTCATGCTACTGACATATAATCTTTATCAGTGCGGAGGTAAATAAACATCCGTCCACAATCAGAACTATCTGCCTTGTAAGTTCACTGAGAGTAATATCACGCAGGAACGGAACAGAGATGACGTCAGCTGTGGGGGGTGTCAGTGTTCTGAGTCTCTTGTGTTTTCAGGTCAGGGACATCACCATGGCTCTGTTTGTGGAAAAGAACCTTCCAGTTGAGATTCGCATGCTGGCCTTCATGATCCTGTTTGACACCAAGCCGTCCATGGCTCTGGTATCCACGGTGACGACACATCTCCAGCAGGAAAAAGACCTCCATGTTGTTAGTTTTGCATTTTCCTACCTGAAGAGTTTTGCCAGATCCCGAACTCCAGACAACCAATATCTGTGAGTTTGATGATTTAAAAAGGGGACTGTATATCGTTGTTTGTGTTGTATGATACTGAATCTGAATTTCCTCTGAAATAGCTCAACTGCCTGCAATGTTGCTGCGAAAATCCTGGCCCCGAAATTCGGCCGGGTCAGCTATCACTACAGCAAAGCCATGCGCATGGATTGGTTCAATGGTACGTTTCAAGACAGAGTCCTGAACCTGAGGTCTATAGGAACAGTTATATAGGAATTTCCTGTTTTCTCTGTGCAGATGACTTCCTCATTGGTACAGCTGCAGAAGTCTTTATGCTCAGAAGTGCTACAAACATCTTCCCCACTGAAATCATGATGAAAGGGAAATTCTTTTTCATTGGAAGAATTCTGCAGCTCTTGGAGGTACAGTGTGATACACAACCACAGACACAGCAATATTTCTGTCAGGGGCTGAGTGGAATTCACGTTTCCCCCAAGTCCCAAGTAGCTACAGAAAAACTCTCAACTTATCAATGTATTATTATTAAAATCATTTATGTAAGAGCAGTCGTTGAGCTTCAGGGGTGGACAAACTCCAAAACAAAAAACGTAACCAACCTTGAAATATGAGAAAACGTGGTCAAAAGGAAAATGGCCGTCCAACCCGACTGACTCTCAAACACAAAGAGCAGGATCATGACACAGGATGCAAAAGACAAAGGGATGATTTGGTAAGTTAGGAGAGGAGAAAGATGATGAGGGTCCCCTTGCACCTCAACAACACCATTTTGAGCTGTTTTATATGGAGCGTTAGGCCAATCAGCTGCAAGACCTGCTGTAGTCCACCAATCACCAACTTGTCCGGGCACAGACCTGTTTGCATGCATCCCTCACTCAAAACTCAGGCCAACTATTGCCATAAGACAATAAAACATATCCACCACTGACACAATCAAGGATTGCAGTCGTAACAGTGTGGGTTTTCTCCAGGTCCACAGGTTTCTTCCTAATGTCCAAAGACATGCAGACTGGGGTTAGATTCATTGGAGACTCTAATAACCTTGTCTGTTTTTGCACTGCCATAATTTGCACTGCCATACCTACAGATCCAGGCAATTCTTTATCTGTATGTGCCTTAAGTTCTGTCACTTATTCTTATTTATTCTTATTTATCTCATGTCTAACTACCTCATTTAAATTTTAGTTCTGGTTTAGATTTTTACTTCACTTCACTTTCATGTACTGTTACATTATTTTTACTTTTATACACTGGCTCTTCACTTTGTGCACTGTCCATAGTTTCAATACGCGGCCCTCTACACTTCTATGCACTGTTTATAGTTTGACACACGGTTACACTACATTCCGTTTCCACAACTTAGTGTTTATTGTTTTATGATTTTTGTTTATTCAATGTTTACTAACACCACAGGTTTGAGAGTCTCGCAGTTTCAATACTACATATGTCCTGTACATTCGCAGAACTGACAATAAAAGCAAACTTTGAACTTTAATTTGCTCGTAGTTGTGAATGTGAGAGTGAATGGTTGTTGATGGACGGATGGATATCTTGTTAGTCGTGATCAGTAATTCTTTTCTTTGTCCTCTGCAGTTTGGAATCCGTGCTGATGGAATTAGGGATTTGTTCGGCACAAGCATCCCTGGATTTAACGGGGATCTAGATTTCACTGACCTGGTGTCTGTTTTGAACATGGTGAGTACATAATTCTAATTTAAATGCAAAAACGATCACAGTTACACTTCAGGACATCTGCTGTTTGTTTGATCATTATTTTTATGTCATTTTCAGCTTCAAAACTGGGAGGTTCTGCCCAACGATAAGCCAGTTCTCTCTGCCTATTCACGTGCCTCTGGACAAGAGTGGTTCTTTGCTGACATGAACAAAGAGTTCATTCAGAACATCATCATGGTGAGAGATTAATCCAACAAACTGCTACGATTGATCAATTTATGTCGAAGCTAGCGGAGTCAACAACAGTATTACGATGTTAAATGGTCTACAAAGCCTCCACAGGCCCCCCCTGCTGTTCTGTGATCTTACTTGCAGGCTGTGCATCCTGCTGCAGGGAAGGAAAGCCCTCTGTGGGAGGTGATTGAGAATCTACAGAAAGGAATCTCATGGCACAAGACCAAGCCTTTCTTGATCTTTGAGGTTCGCTACCACCAAGCCACAACCCTGGGTCTCCCGCTGGAGATTAGCAAATATTATGAGTCAGTCAATGGCATCACAGTTAACGGTGAGGAGACAAATCCCACAGAATTCCAACAACTTAAAGAATCGAATCAGTATTAGGTAATTTGTCCAAAACTGTTTTATTTGACCAGTGTTATTTTTTGTGTAGCTAAAACTGCAATAAATCCACCAGTGACTGAACAGCTTGGACAACTCCTGAATTCTGAGATTACACTGGAGACTGATGGTTTTATTGGGTAAAAATTACTAAGTCTTCTTTTAATTTAGAGAAAATATACTTCCAGCATGTTTGTCAATTTTATAATGCAAATCATATTGTTTTAACTTATTTGCATACCTTATCATTGCCAAAGTTTGTATTTGTGCTGTAGAATTACATCTATTGCATTCACCTCTTCTTTTTTTAGCTACACAAAAGATTTTTGGGTTTTCTATGGGATTAACACAGAACTGTTCCAGTGTGGCTCCGAGTTGAAGGCTAAAACTCCAATCGGAATTCCATGGAAGTTCTCTGCCAAGATCAACGTCAGAGAGAAGAAGTTTGAACTCGACTTTCCTGCGTGCAAAAAAGAGATTGAAATAGTATCGGTCAGGTATGTTGTTAAAATGGATTCAGCAAAAAAATTACAATTGAAATCACAATTGAAATCACACTGAATCGATTCATGGCGTGCCATGCAGCTCTTGATGGAGCGATATTTGCACAAACAAATACAAAACCACCTTTTCTTTTTTACAAGAAGCCTATCATGGTCCATAGTTACATTCTTAATATGAAGCAGAATCACATATAAAAGCTTAATATTACAACAGTGCACCTGGGATCCTTACCTGTTTACTTACTGACTGAACAGATGTTCAGACAAATTCTGGATCACCTACAAGCAAAATCGGGTCTTCCAAATAGTTACAACACCTATAATGTGTATGCCTGAATAAACAAATTTTACTAAATTGAATGCATGCACAATGCAACCCATACCCAGTTTAAGATTCATTTCATTTTTCCAACCAACAGCTCCAATGTGTACGCAGTCTCCAGGAACATTGAAGAGCTAGATATGGCTAAAGTGACCCCAATGATGCCCAAAGCCATTGACTCCAATGATGAAGTTACCCACACAGGCCCCTCAGTGGTGACGCCTGAGTCAGATCAGGTACAGTCAACAGCTGTCAGAGGTCAACCAAGTAAGATTTATTAAACTGAACACAGATTTATATTTGTTTTTCTTATCTTCTCTCACAGGTGATGAGAGCAAACTCCTGGCATCCGGTAACCAAGATGTGCGCTGAGAGTAACATTTATGGAGCTGGTCTCTGTGTGGAGTCTGAGTTAAGGAGAGAATATTATAATGAGGAGTACCCACTGTACTATTTCTTGGGATACACAAACTTGGCACTCAAAATCGCCCCAGGTATTTACACCCAGCTCTTTACACACAAATTAGAGCACAAACAAATCAAACAAACAAAAAAAGATTTAAAAAATACAGTTTGTATTCACTTTATTTTCATTTTGAAGAATTATCTATTTAAAATGTTCTATAATTGTCCTGGTGAAAAAGAGATTGTTGTCATTCTTTGATGGAGAGCTGATTAAAACTTTTCCAAGAGTCTCCAGAAAAACCTCACAGACCACACAGTCGTAGGTTCTGTTGCAAAGTATTCGACTACATTAGACTGTGCAGGTGCTCATGTTGTATTAGTTCTAACAATGAGGGATCCCTATTCAGTTACTGTGGCCATGAATGGTGAAAATGTTCTCCATGAAATCCTAAAGGGAGTCAAGAATATACTGTAGTTTTTTACTATTTTAAAATGTATATCATCTCTGCATTGATAGTATGTCCCTGCTGTCATTTTGCTGTCATTTTAGTCTTACAACATATTGTTAATATATTAATCTGTTAACGTTTATGCTAACAACCCGTTTTCTGTTTTTTTTAGCTCAGGCAATCAAAGCCGTTGACAAAATCCACTTTGAGGTTAATGCCGGCCCAAGCACACATCAGATGAGCACACGCCAACTGCTGGAGAGTCTGAGGAGGCTTTCCAAGGTATTTGGCTTCCCTTGCAATGTTATTATCTCTGCACCTGCTCTGCCGTTTTATCCGCTCAGATTCTCCTGATCCTGCATTGTGTTTACAGGCGGCTACTCAGCAGATACGTCTGTCCTCTGATTCAGCCTCAAGCGTCAGAGGATCTCATCAGAGCCAGCCTGACAGCTTCTTGGAAGTATGAGAAACATGCTGCACATGAGAGGGGTACTCGTGTTCCCACAGTTACCATGAGAGAAGTAAAACATGTTTAGAACCATGCAGAGATTTCTGTGCAGGAAAACGGTCCATACAAAGTGTTTTATCTGACATACACAGCACATGTTCCCTCAGGTCTCACAGCGACTAGTTAGAAATGTACCCATAATAACATTGGGTATGATTACCAATCCACACATGAAACAAGATAATCAATACTCACACTGGACATGATGCAAGCAATCTCATCACAGTCTTATATATTGCCTTCCATGTGATTCCCTCAGGTCGGGAACTCGACACCTGAGGCCATGTTCAACATCAAAGCTTTTGCTTTGAGTGGCAACGAGAAGCCCCAGGGATACGACGCAGCCGTGTACTACACGCCCGAGGCAAATGTTAAGAATACCCAACTGATAGTGTCCCAGGCTGGAGAAGACACCAACTGGAAGATGTGCATGGACACCACTGTGACTGCCCATGCTGAAGCAAAGGTAGATATAAAACACTCAGTTACTCAGAGAGTAGGAATCTACTCTCTTTACAAATACTCTGTTATTGTCAACTATTTATCCTTCTCCTTGTAGTCCTTATCTGCAGTAGAACCAAAGTATATTCTTTATTCCTCCGCAACAAAGAACTCCATCATTGTCCAGAAGCAATTAAAACCCACTTAGAAAAGCGGAACCATCTCACTGGGGAACATAGCCTCAATTACAAAGACTATCTGTTGCAGTGTACTCTTAAACAAATCTGTCACTGTGTTTTCTATCTCTGGAGAGTTTGGGAAGTTTAAAGAGTAAAAAGTGTCTTTACACTCCCTAGTTACGCTGACAAGCTCAGAGGAATAAAGTATAGTTGCTGTCCGTGTTCATTGTAATGAAGGGATATGTAACCACATGCAATAGTGGAGAACTGTGATTTGTTCTAATGGATATTTAGATGTGAGCAGAGGTCTGTGGTCTGAAGGCATGAGCTCTTTCAGGTTAAAGATATAAAGAGAATACTAACTGTCGGATAAATGTAATGTTGGATTTGCTTGTTGAGGGAATTTCTAGACAAAAAAGAAAGATAGCACAGATATGTAGCAATTCTTTTTGAAAATGTAAAGCAGTAAATGAATAGACCTTTGTTATGAATTTTGTTGACTTGTGTACTTACACTATCTGAAATGTTTCCAACAATGTTCAAACTCAGAGAAATGATCTATTTTATTCAAGATAACAGGACGTTTCATTGTTGTCGCCTTTTGATTGTTTCATATCAGCTTTGCTCGTCTCTGCTGTCACGTCTGGAGCCCACAACATATGAGGGAAAACACACAGCTTTATTTGTACATTTATCGCCATTTGCTGCAGAACTAAAACTTTAAGACATTACCTCAACCGTGAACATAATTTGTGCATGAGTCTCATCAGGTAGCTTTCCGTCAGAAATGGAGTTGAAGACAACTCCCACGATTCCACACTGCTTCACAACATCATCAACCAAAGTCTTTTGTTAATGTTTGGGTCGAGAGTTAAACAGCCAAAGTTATAACAGTACATGTAAAAACAAACTTAAAACATCCAGTTTCGAAACGTTTGACTGTTTGTAACTGACAAACACTTGTGTAACTCGTGTAGAAGGAAATGTCACACTGGCCGCTCTTTGAAGCATCATCCTTTTTAGTTAGATGTTGGGACGGGTGTTTGTTGAGTTTCCCATCATGATTGATCCTTTTTGTTTGGTCTAGGCACACATCCGATGGGGAGCTGAATGTCAGTCCTATGAAATGTCAATGAGAGCTGCAACTGCACATCTGCCTGGTTCCATGCCTACGCTCAAGGCCAAAGTACACTGGACCAAGATCCCAGAGACCATGGCCGAGCTGGGCAGACGGTGAGATTCACTGGGGGAAAAAATCAGTTTGTGTCAAGAAAACGATTAAAATGAGAGAATAGAAATGTGTGGAGGAATGAAGGATGAACTGAAGAAGGGAATGAAAGATTCCTTCACTTGTTTCGTTGAAAAATGCTCTGTGTTTACTACAAAATCTACTGGAATGTGTGTTTTTCCAGAGTTGACAGCTACATCCCCGGCATGGCTTTGCTTCTCGGCTTCAACCAGCAACACGAGAGTAATGCCGGTCAGGAGGTCTCTGCATCAGTTGTTGCTTCCTCAGCAGACAGCGTCGATGTGAAGATTAGATTCCCAGAGGTGCTGTGGGAAATATTCACCTCCTACATTTCTATGCAAAACATCTCAATCATTGAATTGCATGCATCTAATCTCAACTACTGAGTTCACTTACACGTGTCCTTTTCTGTCGTTCTACCATCAGTATACTGTGTACCGCCTCGCCATCCCAGTTCCACTGCCACCTGCCAGTTCTCCGGAGTCACAGCTCGACAACAGAAACACAACAATAGATGGATTCGGATTTGCTTAAAAACATGTGAGCTGTGTTCTGCTGAGTTTAACTGAATTTTCATACTTGTGTCTTTTTTAAAACATGTGCATTTTGTGTGTGTGAGAGCGTGTGAGTGTGTGTGTGGTGGTGGATTGTGTTGACAGACACATAAAATATGTTTTGTGTTGCAGGAAGACAACAAAGCCCAGATGGGAGCCAGATGCCTCTTTTCACAGTGATAACACTGCATCCCAAATCTCACCTCCATGATAAAAGTGAGGATCATAAAAGATGTATCAGTGATGCTTTAGATGTCGCCGGTTTGGAAATAACCTGTAACGCTCTTGATTTATTCATTAGAAAGCCTGTTAATATTTGAACACCCTCTTTTGATTCCTGCTCATGTTCTAAAATACTGTATCTTCATCATACTGGATTCATAACAGCGGCTATTGTGCTAAATCTGGGTGTCGCATAATTAAAATACAGAACAACCTGTTTCTTCCTTTATTTTACCATTATGACGCTTGCATTTTCTTTCATTATCTTCTGAAGGAATTCAAGGGCATTTCAACCTGAACTGATAAGACAGTGTAATATGTCAAATGGGGAGAGAGAATGAGAGAAGTCACTGGTTGAAGGAGGGCTCCAATATTATTTACAACCAAGTGATTCATGCATGGTTTAACATTAACCGATGTAAATCTGAGATCATTAAAGTCAGATAATGATCAAAAACACTGAGGAGAAACTTTATTCAGAGTTTTTTAAACTGGTCTGTTGCAATCTTAGTCTGTCAGAAATAAAAGGGAATCATTTACCTGCCATTATATGGGCCCAATTTAATTCTTATTACAATCCCTGAATTTGTATTATTATATTCTGTTGACAAAATTGGGGAATAATCTTTGTTAACAGGTCCTGTTAAACTCTGAAAATCCTCTTTGATTGTCAGAATACTACAGGTTTCATTGAATGACTGGAGGGTTTCCTGCTGAAAGAGATGGATGTTTACCAGGTCTGTGTGACCGGCTCTGTTTGTTTGGTCAACTGATGCAACAGGACTGTTTGCAGATATCAGCACACGGTGCCGCCATCAGTACCTCTGCCACACACAGAACTCTGTGCCCTTTGGTGCAAAAAAAAAATATATATCAGTCAGAGCTCACTGGGCTAAAATATTTAATGTCCATATATTTCTTACAGCTTTTTGAAGGATCTCAAATAAGAGGTTTTTCTTTATGATTGGTTATAGAAAATAAGATCTAATGAACATCGGGTTTGGGCCAAATCACAATTTTGAATCATAACAAATGGGATGTCAGCCGCCAAAGTGATAATGATAATGATTTCCTCCTAACTAAAGACTGGTTGTCCTAACTACCCCTGGCTCTGGTGCCGACGCTGATTCGGCCAGATGGTGTAGAATTGCAGAGAAAAGACGATGCCATCAAAGGCTGAGCACAATTATAATGGCACCATTATGTTCCATTTACATCTCTAATATCCTGTGGGCTTTCAAGTGCCGCTTGACAGGAAGATTGCAAATCTGGCATGCAAACGTCGAGATCCACAATCACCTCCTGTTGTCTCGCGGATCAGGACATGCCGACCTTGTGTTGACACGACTTCACCAGGTAATATCAGCTGGTTGGGAAGCATTAGTGAATGACTGGTCCGGTAATTCAGGGGAGGAGGGTTCAGCCATCCCCTCCTCTGCTGCGCACTCTGTGATTGTGATGAGCCTCATTAGGCACAACTATAAGAGTCGTCTGAGAGTATAGCTGATAATATAATCATGGTTAGAGACATTCCTGTCCAATTACTACATGTTGAGGGCAGAGAATCAGTCAATGGACAAAGAGACTGTACAACCACATAAAACCCGGCAATTTAACAAGTGCAGAAAATAACTGAGTTTGAACATGGGGACCTTCATTAACATCACATCTGATGAATATGTTTAATTTTGAAAATGTTACTAAAGCCTATAGTGTTTTAGAAGATGAGACAATATGCCGTAAAATGTAATCTCTTTAAAAGTCCTGATTTTTGGCATTACTACCTGGGGGCATAATCCTTTGGAATCCTTTGGAATGCGTGTGTGTGTGTGTGTGTGTGTGTGTGTGTAAGAGCGTCAGCACTAGAGGACAGTATTTACCAGACATTAAAATATGCCTGGCACAGTGCTAAAAGCCTGGCACTGGTGTTTGTTCAGTTCACAGAAAGGGTTGCACACTGGATATTGACATTGTGAGGATAAATAAACATATGGCTTGGCACGGTCAAAGCGCTCCTGCAACTCTATGGCCTGCAGAACACAGGCACACTTTAGAGTGTCCTAATACAATTTCTCTTTCTAAATGAAAACTTACAGAAAACACGTATATGCTTATTAAGGATGTAAGAAATTGTAGAAATCTCAGGACACTCTCTGAAAGTTGATCATACGTGTTTGGTAGAAAACAAGAAAATCATAAAAACCATTAAAGAAAATGGTTTATTTCCTAAAATTTTTAGACAGTAAAATGAATATTTGTAGTAAAACTGAGCCGCTAATCAGATTGTTTTGTCCACCAACATTCACAATCTGTTACAAACGTCCTCCTAATTTGAGAAACATCTTACATGCAGGGAGGAATGTGAGTGCATGAGGGCGGTTATATCACTGACTTTATCTAGTGGACAAGCCTGCACACAGACCCTTAAAAGACACCTCCTGCAGGCTCAAAATCTGACATGATGCCCCCTGTTAGACCTCCACTGAGCTCTCCGCCTCCCGCCCATTCATTTCACCACCACTCATGTATCTCTGACGTGATTAATAATCATGGCGCTCTGCGTGCAAGCAGTTGTGCCATATTTTCATAGAAAGATTTAAATGACCGATTTGAAAGTGAGGCCTTCGTTTAAAACATTAATATCATCTAGTACCAGTCAGTACTATCAGGATATATTGATATCAGAATCGGACTCTCACAGGATGAACAAACCAGTCTAGTATAAGTAGGATATTCAATCATAACACTGATGCCATATGTGTGTTTGTAGCTCTCAAGATTTCAAATCAAATATAATTTATTGTTCGCGTGGGGACATTTTTTTAAGCCAAAGTGCTGCAAGAGCTGCAGAACAGTACATTATACAACGAACAACAGCAAACAGCACACAAGTACATATTGTGTAAGACCCAGAATAACAACGCAGAATAGCAGTGAGGGGAATATTGCACCTGCCCTAAAAACACTAAAATGATATAACTCGTAAAAACCAGAGAGTAAAGCGTGCCAGACAAAGTGCAAAGGTTATTGAGATACATGGCTGAAGCCAGATGTTTCCTCATTGAGGAGTGTGATAGATGTTGGGATGAATGAGAGCTTGAGGCGGTTGGTTTTACACGTTCAGGCTCTGTAACGTCTGCCTGAAGATAACCGGTCAAATTCAGACAACAGAATTTTAAAACTTAATATAACTTGAACTTGGGAAATAATGCTCTGGGTGGTGCAGTATATATGAAGACACAAGAAATTAGAGTTGTACAATTCCCTCAAATGTTGAAGCAACTTTAACGTTTTGAAAGTTGTTGTTTTTTTTATTCCATGCTGGAATAGACCTAAATTCCCACAACCGTGAACAGGACAGGCAGAGCAGAACATTGGTGGATTAGTACATTTGTAATATTTGCACTGACATGCTGACTAAGGGTGAAACCAACCCTAACAGATTTATTTCAGTTCATGTCCTGCTGGATTTGATGGAACCATCTGATGATAACTGAATCGACAAATTAGAGGTGATTCAACAAGTTGATAAGACGTGTTTTACTAGAAGGTTTTGAATCATGTTATTTTCCTTTATTACTCTAACATGTTAAACATGTTTCATATTTTGAGGAGAATTTGTCATTATAGTAGTTTCTGTTCTACATGTAAAAACATAGAAAACAATATAAAAAAAAGGAAATAAAACAAAAAATGGTCCATGTAAGAGTTCAGATTATCAACAAAAGACAAAAAACACAGTCAAGACCACCCCCTCCCCCCTTCTAAACCAGTAGCTCCTCCCACACTGCTTTATAACATAATAACAGAAAATTATAATTAGTTTTTATCACCAGAGTATTTACAGTTCCTGGGACTAGTTATATTATCATAAAAATGTTCCTTCAGTCAAAACAGGTTATTTGTGGCAAAAAAAAATAAAAAATCCCACGAACAAGAAACATAATTAAGAAGCTCACATCACAACCAAACTATTTAATGAATACAATTATAATGTCCTTTTTTTTTTACTACACAACCCATCGATGGGTGATGATGAGGTGGAAATTCCACAATGAATAAGGGAGAGTTGATAAAAAGTTTGCATGTATGTGAGGATAAAAATAGCAAGTGTTCAGCCTTGGTTGTGCTTCTGAAACGATGTGGGAAAGAGGGATGATAATGAAGTTTAGTGCGTGTGTGTGTGTCTGTCTGTGTGTGTGTGTGTGTGTGTGTGTGTGTGTGTGTGTGTGTGTGTGTGTGTGTGTGTGTGTGTGTGTGTGTCTGTGTGTGTGTGTGTGTGTCTGTGTGTGTGTGTGTGTGTGTGTCTGTGTGTGTGTGTGTGTCTGACCTACAGTCACTGATGGAGCTGCTCCGTCACAGGGTTATTTTAAGTTCAGGAAGTTTACTATTTTTTAGAATCATCCATAGCACAGCCTCACTGGCTGCTGTTTTTAGAAAACCTCTGCACCTCCTCGGGTTCAAAGAGAGTTCAATACCCTGTGAGGCTGTTTAGACTCATAAAACTTACTCAGTTTACTTCTTGAATAGGTCGAGCTCACAACAAAGTCAGACGAGTAATCGGGGAATTTGTTTTGCAATTTTGACTTCTGTGACTTATTCCAATATCTGTTTTACACATTCGATCAACATATTATACCTTTCTGTAACCCTGAAGAGGTTTTCTAACCACACCAGAAGAAGAAATGGAGATATCATACTCCGAGGAGGCATGACAAAGCTTTTAGTGTTCTTTGTGCCAAAAATTCTGCCTGAATGTGATAATCTCGGACAGGTCACCTTGTAATCTGGGACACTTGTATTAGGCTTTACACAGAGATTAAATCACCTTGCTTTATCCATTCAAAGCTCAATATTACCACTTTTTTAAAAGCATTATGCTTTTCCATTTAATAATATCCATTTTAAACATTCTATTAAAGGTGTATCACATTTTTATAAATCAATTAAAATTCAATCACCAGCAAGCAACAATAACTAATAATTAATCATTCAGTAATTCACCATTCTAACAAAGAGGTGAGAGACTCATCATCGATCAGCCCATTGTCTTCTCCAAATGTTTGATGAATCAATGGCTGCAGACCACAGGACAGACCCTTCAGTGCAGTTTGGATCATCTCTTTCCTAGAGTGATGAGAACTGATTGTGGACTAAGGACAGATCAGATGTTGACCCTACAACATTGGCTGCACCTTCACCTCCTGCTGGAAGTTGATGATTTGACATGGGACTTTGAACCTGGAGAACTTTGCAGCACCTCACAGCTTCACAGTCTTGGTTTCCTTTCATCATCCTGGTTTTCGGCTGCAGCAGGCAGGTGTTTTTCCACTTTTAAAACAAGCTCTAAAAACCTGCTGCACACACCTGCTCCGCACCACACAGCTCACACACAAAGTTACAGACTGGCTGGTGAATCCAGTGAAGCAATTAGCAGCTACAGAGCCAAGATAACGTTTCTCAGCAGAAACTAAAATCAAAAAGACGAACGAATGCTGGACTTGCTTTGACCAAGGGGACAGAAATGTGAATCCAAACATTCTGCTGGATGTGTTAATAAACACAAATATTTGCTTGTGAGTTATCAACTAAGAAAAACGTGTGTACATGTATAATTATTTCCTCTTCTACCAAAATCTTTTGATGCAAAAAAAGGCTAAATAAACTAAATATAATGGACAGTGATACCTCAATCCAATGTAATGTTAATTCAGTGTGCAAGGGTGCAACAAATATATGCACAACAGAATGTGTGTTAGAGAAGGATGTTGCATTCACAAAAAAAAAAAAAAGTATCTTATCTCAATATTACAAGAATCATAATTACAGACTTTGGATCTCCTAATTATGAAAAAGGGTTAAGGCGCTTCAACCATCACTTTTTGATAAGACACATTATAGACTTTCCTAATCATATAATGAATATGAGCTTAAATAACAATTATGTTTTCAGAAAGATTAGTCTGTTTTGGAAATGTTAAACATATTAAAACTATTGCTTGACGTCGGGTGTGAGGTTTGGATGAAGTGAGTTAGATTTTGGAGTACAAGGTTTCTTTTGACATTATTTGTTTGTGTGTCCACTGACAGAACTACTAAGATTTTATTTTTTAGATTTTGTACCATTGTTGATCCGACATTGACCGCTGGAAATCTGAACAACCTGATCATTCTCAGACAGGGTCGGACGAGGTCTATAGTTCATGTTCATGTGAAATATGTTGTAATCATGAGATGGGTCAGTCAAATTTCCCAGAGGTAAGGTCTCTATCTTTTGCTTTTGTCAATGCAATGTCCCTCTGTAATACGTACAATGTTTGGTTGAATTATCTAGCTGGTCAAATATCAATAGTGTCTTTATAATACAGTCTATGGTCTTTTCACTATCACAAAATCCTCAGAGCTCACATCCATACTGACTGCAGGCTCAGGACGTCGCAGAGATAAGCAAAGATTACAAGGAAATGTGACAGACAGTAGCATCTCTAAGACTTTGATTTTTGCCTTGAAGGAAATTCAAATATTGGGGAATGTAAGTGTTCATGGAGTAAATAAACATAATGTTTACTTCCATCAATTATTTTGGATGAGACTCCATATGCTCATCACACATTGGGCTCATTGCTCCTGTCGTATTCGTGAGTTAAAGACTTTTCCCAAACGTGCCTTGTCTTGTTTATGGTGCCACGCTGTGTAACATGTCCTTATCAGAGCAACAGAGGCAGTTTTTTTCACATTCAGAGCTGATTGGATAAACATTCACTTGGTAGACTTTGCATAATCTATTGATGCCCCAACACAGTAATTCTGTCTGACAGCACAGCGGGCAAAACACATCACAGATCTAAATATCCATTACTCTCGCTGCCATCAGTATTATAGTTTGGAACCTTTTAACAGTCAAACACAACGGACAGTTTAAGATGTAATTCAATTTCCACAAGAACACTTCAAGACTCTGACTGTTCTTAGCAAGGTGTTGACACAGGCAGTCAAATAACCAGGAGGGGGCACTGTTGGTCTTAGTAGTGACGTAAAGAGTCTATTTGTAAAGCCTTCTCTTCTATTTTTGCCACTTGTGAAAATTTTATGTCTTCCTGTACAGATCAGTGCTATTCTCCTGTTCCACCCGTTTGGCCCAGAATTCCTGATACACCAAAAAAAAAAACGGTCCCATGTAACAAGGTGATCTCACTTTACCAACCATGGATAAAATTTCACATCGAATATATTGTGATGTCCCTTTTTTACGCAGAGCATCTTTTTCAATTCACTTCAGTTAAGCGCAAACATTTTAAAATGTATAGATGTTAGTTTGCCATGAACTTTATATGAAAATACAGAAAGGAATGTGGAAAAATTAGCTTCCCTGACACAGTGGTCTATAGAGAACAGAGCCACAAAGTAGATTTACAGTGTGGACAGTCAGGAATATGATCGGGCAGGACATCCATCAACTTCCAGGTGCCGCCAAAAGATAAGACCCCCTACATGATCTCCTCTCCAGAATGATGACAGAGGAGACACCACACATAACATACAAGTGGCCGTACCAAGCACATCACTCACACATCTAGAAGCAGGAAACAAACACAGAGAGAGGTAGGAGAGGAGAGAGGTAGGAGAGGAGTGAGATATATAAGGAGGAGAGAGATAGATAAGGAGGAGGCTGTGACAAAGATCCAGATCGAGAACATCTGGAATGAGCCCACAGAGAGCCTGAGTGAAAGGAGGAGAACATCTGGGGATAAAGTGAGAGAGAGATACCCACAGTCCAGACGTTCAGATTCTTGAGGGAATAGACAAAGTGTGTAGCTCTTTCTTTTCTGAAACACAACGACACTGCTCAGAGAACCTTGATAATTCAGCGACCAGAGACCGTGTTGGAGCCACCGTCAAGTAGCCACCAAGACTCATGCGCTGTCTTATAGGATCTGTGTCTATGGCAAAAAAGAAGGCCACTGATCCTCCCGCCTGTGAAGAGCTGTCGCCATGGCAACCTCACGGTTTATCAAGGTTTAAGGCAATGAAGGGAGTGAGTGTGTGCTTGTGTGGTTAACAATCACACACACACACACACACAAACAGAGTTAGGAAAAACATAAGCACATTATGAGACGTGATGAGTCCAGTTGACAGAATCAGAAGTGAAATTGGGCCCATATGCTGGAGCGGCCGTAATGATTGCACCAGGCTGGTTACATCATAGTTAGTAAACATATACATATAGTGAAGTGAGCAGGTGGCAGAGCGACAGTGTGGTTAGAGATTAGCTGCCTGACTGGAGGCTCACAGCTCTGATCCCTGCAAAGACCAAAATTTACACAGTGTAACACACCGACGCTGTGGCTCATTCTGCCATAACATAACAAGATGCAATTAAGAATTTCTTACAGCGCTAATGGTTAGCCCATCGCAACCAAGTGCCTTCTGTAGAGAAATTACAGATAGATCAGCTTAGAGATAAAGCTCGAGTCAGGAGGGATTTATTTTAGCTTTGCATAAAGATGGAGTGCAGAGGAAAACAAGGTTCTGACTAATCTGTTAAAAAATAGCCACCGAATGCCTCCTAAGCTCTTGTATCAACTCACTGTTGTTTGTTAATCCATACATAAAGAGTTATGTCGTAAGGATTCTCACAATGTACATTTTTTGAGAAATGAACCAATTGAGACACTGCTCAGAAAAAAATTGTAAGAACATTGAGCTCAAAATAAAACCTGTTTGTGTACAGATTAACAAATACATAAAATATTGAATAATGTATAAAATATTTTATATATAAAATATATTTTTTTAACTCATTGATTCTTAACATATTATTAAACATAAACAAAAGGTCAGAAAATCCGCCTCTATTGTATCGCATGTCCTTAATTGTCCAAAAGAAAATCACATGAAGGCAGCGTATGTATCATTTCTTCCGTTTTCTGGGGTGAATAATGACTTTAATTTTTTATTTAATGCATTTTTAACATGAGACCAGACTGCATTTTCTTTTCAATCTTGAATCAATCACATATAAAATGAAACAGAAAGTTGTCATTGTTGAAAGACTCTCCTGCTCTCCTCCCATCTATAGAACTGCATTGGAGGATCTAAAAATGCTTAGAGCTAATAATGCTGCTGTCAGTTTACAAATAATAATAGAAGGGATCTTCGGCGCCTCCACCAAGGCGAACACCCAATCTCACCACGTTGAAGAAAGCAAATAAAATCCTACATCCACCTGTTTTTCTGGATTATCGTGCCGTAATCCTGCTAACAGACAGAAAGCAAACAGCAAAGGAGGTAATTAACTGTTATATTTATATTCTTTGTCAGAGGTAAGTGACTTTGATGGATAACACCACCTCTGAGTGCAGGCACTGTGTTTCTCCATTGGTGGATAATATTGACTGGCTGCAGGTTGTGCATCACCTTAATCACCTTAATAGTTTCAATGAATATTTCAAATGCAAATGGATAGAGCAGGCATGATGCACTGTGATGGCTATTTACAAACTGTGACAAGCCAGACGCCATATTGTGTATGATGAAGCCATAAATGTGCTCTAACAGTCAACTTCATTTGATACACTCTTAATGAGAAGTAGCATAATAAATTATTGCGTCACCATGTGAAGTAAATAGGAGAATTTAAATTTTTTATAACCCAAACTCTTTTGAAAATAAACCCTGAAAGATAATCTGCAGCGTGCTTGGCATTAGACTCAGGTCTGCTGTCATGTCTGCTCTAAGTGAAGTAGACTGATTACAGAGTCCATGTTATGCTTCTTTGAAATGTTTCTTCTTCTGTCAGACAGGCCACAAGTTTGATCCACGATGAAGCAACTACTGAATGTATAACCAAGAAATGTTGCGCCATCATTTATGGTGACCAGAGGATAAATCTTAATGACTTTGGTGACCCTCTGACCTTTTCCTCTGTCTACAATGAGGTTGACATTTGTGATTTTAGTGTTTGATTGGATTGCTCTTAAATTTGCTTCAGACATTTGGGTTACCACAGGATTAATTACCTCCACCAAGAAGGTTATGTTTTCACCCCGGTCCATTGGTTGGTTGGTTGTTTTGTCAGCAGGATTATGAAAAAACTGTTTCACATAAATCTTGGAAGGACTGGACAAGAAAGAACCCATTGAGGCAAAGATCTGAACGAAGGGGCGGATTCAAGAGTTTTGTCACTTTCCTTATAATTGCAACTTGGGCATTTGTTGACATTATCACTAATCTCTAAAGGAATAATGCATGGATCTTTATGAAAAAGGTTATATGTGCTTAATTGAATTTAAGGGGAATGTTGGACCTTGGTGGAAGTATGGTGCTCTACTGAATGACATTCTAGTTGTAATAGCTCTCATCCCCCGGACACTCGACATTGCAGTTGAAAATTTCACCTGTTCAGAACTTTGGAGTATGCCTCCAAAACTTAAAGCAGTCCCATAACCCACAGCTAACAATCATTATAAATGACATATTAAGAAGAAAGTTGCGGTAAATGATTGTTTTTATACATTAGCATTTTGGCTATATGTCATTCTGAGTATTTTGATAAAAACACAGCCTGACAGACCTGCTGGAATGTCAGTTTTGTACAGTTTAACCAAACCACTTTTTTGAAGATGGGTTCATTGCACAGAAAGAAGCTGGTGACAGTAACACTGAAACTTTTCTCTGTCTCTGGTGTCAAAGAGCATTTCAGCACTTTGCCAACAGACAAACAAAGACATTTTGTTGGATTACACTGGAGTCACTTCCGGGTACACAACCACAGAGTTATATTATGCCACCAAAACAAACCTCAGTAATTGGACTAACTCTCTAAACCTTTTAAGAAAAGGCTCAGCTGACTGAGATTAAGCTTCTAGCTAGTGCATATAGTTAAAACCTTTAGCATATTGCATAAACAACACACAAGAAAAAGTGAACACACACAAGTCAATAAACGGCTTAAATTATGTTGTGCGTTCATGTTCAGGATTAATGGGCTTGTTACTAATAGACTTGGTGAAGTTACGTCTCTGCTTGTCTTCATTTATATTGCCCCCAGGCAAACATAATATGCATGTGATGAATCCTGTAAGATCTTACAAGTAATGTGTGTATGCAAGCCTTAACTGAATAATTGAATGTTTACCTTCTAATCCACTTTTCTGATCCAAACATTTCCATCAACCGCATCTATTGTGTGTTTAGTTTCAAGCTTTTACCACTTGTGTTAGTTTGATCATAATTTAAGGCACTTGAGGTGCCATACAGATGGATCTATGGTGTTCTTCAGTAAACTTTTTGCAGTTCCAGGATGAAGAAAACCTGCAGATTTCCAGAATTATGTTGAAATATTACGAGAATGAATTCAGAATCGAGAAGAAAGTCATAATAGTACAAGAATAACGTTACAGCTCAATGAGAAAAGGTTGAAGAAAATAAACCAAATTATTTTGCAAATAAGCACCAAAATGAACCCATTTGAATAGCAGATGTAACCAACTATGTGCAAAGTATTTCATTATTTGTGAAGCTCATGCTAATGTATAACTTATTGAGATGCTTCACATTCTACATTGTAATGAAGGCAACATGCTGATTTTCTGATATTCCCACTGTGACAGGTAGCCTAAAATTACAACTTTACAGTTTATTCTTGGAAAATTACAACCTTATTTCAAATAGTTCTTAGAGTTTTTCACTTTTTTTAGTGTTCCATTGTATTTCCCTGGTTTGTCCTTCATCACAGATTATGAATTGCTCTCAGACATTTCCTGTAAAAATGATTTGGCCTGATGTAAGATTATCCAAATTTTTACCAAATTCACAAATGTGACTTAAACTATATGTAGAGGGGAAAAAAACTATAATCCAAATATCTTTTAGGAGTACAGCTCGATAATCTGGAAAAACGGGCGGATTAAGGATTTTATTTGCTTTCTTCAACATAAAAAGATTGGGTGTTAGCTGTGGTGGAGGTGCCCGAGACCCCTTCTATTATTTGATACATCATATTAAAAATATTGCTAACTAAAGTGCAACCTAAAAATGTTGCCGTGCCATGATGCTGTTTCTTCTCTGTTATACATTTCAGAGCATTTATCATCACTGCTGGAAATAAAAGCCTGTGAGGAGACCAGCAGACTGACATTCACTGAATCCAGAGGTAATTATTACTTTCTATTTTTAGATCTTTCCAGGGCGTTTAACACTGTTGATCACACTGTTCTCCAACAGATATTACTTGGCACAGAAGCTACGGTTTGAAAATGATGACAGACTCAGTTTGATGTTTTTGGTTCATAGATTCCTTTCTGTCATTACAGGAGCTCAAAGGCTTTGTGCTTGATTCATTTCATTATTTTTATAGTTGATCTATGTCACAATGTGTGAGTGTTAATATCTAAAAAAAACGGATTAATTACTGTTTAGTCGTGCTAATGATGTTGATGCTTTTTGAACTTTCTAAGCAGCTTAGGTTCCCTTTAAGATTCTCTGTCTCAGATCAAACTTGTTTGCATTGAGTGGAAAACTTAGTCTTTGATTTGCTGTTAACCATTGAAAGATCTTAAGGAATTTCAAGAGATTAAGTTGATTTTCCTTTAAAGCTACTTATTGTACTCACCACCAAAGCTCATTTTAAACATCTTCGTTTTAGAGTATAATAGATTTGCTCTTTAGCATGTGTGTTTTTTGTCTTCAATAGGGTGTACATATACAGTATATAGAATAGCATGTCCTGCATGTCCACTATGTTCTGAACTTATTATGGTTTTTTATTATGTTCTGTTTATTATCTCTGTAACTTTGATAAAATTTCTGTCATTTTATGATATTGCTTTTAACCAAATTTTAAAATAATGGACAAAAAAAAGGATGTTTTTGTTAATAATATTATCAACTTGCATGGAGAAATGTCCTAAACCCTAATGGGGTAAAATAAAAATATATATTTAAGAAAAAATCTATTATGACTTGAAAAAGTGAAAATCAACAAATATCCGCCTCATAAATAAATAAATTTAAAAAATGGATACACACTCTCCATTTAAACATATATTTTTATACTGCTATTCCAAAAAGTAATCCAATAGATTCATCTACTTCCGTAGAAATGCTATTTTAAAATGGGTACTTTCATGAAAGCTATCCTCCTCTAAAATAAAATAAAAAGGCACATCCTTGATAAAAATGTAGTTCAATACATTTTCATATTCAGGCAAACATCTTCATGAGGCAATAGAAATGTTAATCTTGTGCCAAAAGAGAAATCCCATCAAGTCGTCTTCTGAGTAAAATGTTCAAAGCCAAACCCTTGGGCATTCTCTTGTTTATGGCCTTAACCTTTGCACTGTTGGCTGCTGTTAACCAGAGGTCACCTCCCTCTGAGGGATGATAACACTGATCAAGGCCAAGTGCTGAATCACATTTCATTATTTTGTAAGTGCTGCTGCTGCTGCACCTGGCCCTCCACAAGCTTAATTCTGTGTCTTGTACATGCTTGTACAGCACACCACCCCTTTGTTCTCAGGGAATTAATAGTTGCTGTTACACTGTTAATCTATAGAGACAGATTTTAAAGTGTTCCTTCCTTTGATCTGATGTTTTCATTATGATGCAACATGGAAATTTCTGTGCAACCTTGAAGATCTGAACAGATATCATAAGGGAAAATTGCCAAGAGGTGGAGAAAATGTGATTATTGCGACCAATTTCTGGGTTTCTCTGTGATGGTATGCAGAACTTGCTTGTGGGTACAAAAATTGAGGAGGATGTGGTCGAACGATGAGCAAACAATTTTCGCAGATTTCAATTGCATCATAACCAAAGGTGGTAGTTGATACAAATCAAATGCATTTTTATTTAATTCAGCCAATATCTTCCCACGCTCTGCGAGCTGTCTGTTTGTGTTCCCACAAAATTCTGTCCCTGTAAATGGTATATAAAAGTAGATTGAACTGAGCTACACAACATTACAGTCATTCAACAACAGGGGGCATTCATGCTCATGTGCCAGACAAAGGAAAGAAGAGAGTTTGGTAGATTTAGGATAGTGGGCAGAAGAGACAGAAAGTCTGGAACATGCTAAGTGATGCTGCTAATTTAGGGATTACCAGGGGAAGGGGGATCATACCCTTCCCTTCCGTCACAAGACATTTTGAATCATCCTGAGTTCTATAGCTACAAAGACCAACAACACAAGTTTGCAAGGAATGTTGATTCTATGGTAGGATGCATAATTTTAATGAGACAAAATTACCTTCTTTGTTAGTTCAACTTCAAACCTACACTCCCATCTGTCACAGTAGTTTTTTCATAACAATGTAAATTACTTTAATATAGGTTTTACTCACTCTTGTGCTACGGATGCTGTGTTTGTGTTAATGCTGTTGGTTTATGATGCTTTTTGAGGTTTGTTTGTTGAAGTATCCAATTCAAAATTCTGTAAGGTCCAATAGTCTCATAGAGGGGAATGCAGTCAGCGATGTGAGGGTTACAGGGAAATCTACAGGACAAAATCCCAAACAGTCAAAAACCAGGACAAGGGAGAAAAACAAACAAGTCAGAGGCAATCTCAGAAACATAAATAGAGATTAATACACAGGAGGGCAACACGAGAAATGAATGGTGGACAGCTCGACATGAAGTTCAGAGACAATGTGGCAGGCCAGTTGTGTGTGAGCAGGTGTATATATACTGGGTGAGTGATGGAGATGAAGGGCAGGTGTGGTGACTGCAGTGGCGGGAAACTGAACAATAGGAGGAAGTGAGACTGGAGTCCATGAACAGAATGAAATACTAAATAAAACAGGAAGGGAGAGTTCAGTACGGACAGGTTTTCACAATAAAACTCTAGAGCCGTCCTTTGTGTCGTTGCCTGGTTCATTGGCTGTTTTTGCCCCAATAAATTTAGGGTGGGCACAGCTCCACTAGGCCAAAATCTGTGAAATGGGAAACCTTGCACATGTGTAGTAGAAGTACAGCCTGTGGGGAGAAATCATTTCAAACCTTATTTTGAGGCAATGTCACTAAACTTGTGGCTCTCTCTCTGTTCATTTAGATAAGAGTCTAGTCTTGTTAGCCTGAAATAACTGCCGGCAGGCTTTGCCAAAATGGCTGCCAAGCTGCAAGACTCGCATACAAGGACTTTGCTGAAGCTTCATCGGGGACTGATTCATAACTCTACGTCCATCAGACAAATTCATTCACATTCTGCTTGAGATGATCTTTTCTTGTCACTTGGAATCTTTTTAGAGTGTAATTTGATTGATATACAAGGAACATCTAAATAAAATCTATCACACTTTATTCCACCATGACCTCCATTGCTCCACAGTTACCATGCGTTACCTTCCAGCCCATACACAACAACCTTTCCCCAACACCACATGTGAGCAAAGAAATTAGGCTGAAATGAAATTTGGTGTACTTATGTCCTTCACTGAACACTCTTCCCATGAGGCTCAATATTTGGAGGATAAAAAAGTGGCAAAAATGGATTAATTACCGCGGTCACTTTCCACTCGCAGCCCAGAGGACGCACCGTTGGACTGAAAGATTCACCTAGACTCCCACTGCTCCTTCCATCTGCCATGTCACACCTTCGGTTCACGGCCAGTACACTGTGGCTCCTCGAGCCCACAGGGGCATATGAGAAATACCTGGCTTGACACAGGATGCGAGGAAACTCTGGGAACAAAACAAAGGTGAGGGTTAAAGTGGCTTGACAAGAGCTTTAAAGCCCACCAATGTGTGAGCTGCGCCCTGTGAAAGCGCGACAGGTTTGCCATATCTTTGGCAGTCAGCTCTGTACCAGATAGCGAATGTCAGCTTGGCAATGTAATGTCCTCCTACCTCACTGAGGCCTGTTATTCACACAGCGGGCTTTTCCCCTTGCAATAACACACCTCGTTCTTTTTTCCTCTGGTTCTATGGGGTTTTCAACATGTCTCTCCAGTGAGTGAAGCACACTGATGGACATTCAAGTGTTCTCGCATCGATGCCTCCGCACCATCCCACATTGGCACTGACCTGAATTGAGAGATGAGCACCTGGCAATGTGACCAATGCTGTAAGGATTCAGCACATCACTGCCTCGTCATGCTCGGTGGCCACATGAAATCCTCAAAGGGACCCAAACACTACTTTGTAAATGATTACATTTTACAGTACAACAGTCAAAGGGACATTATGTAACCTGTGACTCAACCCACTGCCAGTCCTCCCACTTTCTGTGGCCCGAGGCTTCGTTTTATTGAAATTTGACTGAACAGAAATTATTTGTGGGAATATGCAACATGTGAGAATATTAATAACAGATATTAAAAAAAGGTTGAAACATGATTAAAAGCCTCTGGTAGGTGGCATTGCATTGGCTAAAATCCTTTCTTGCTGCTGCACTTTTTTTTTGTCATGTTTGTAGTGTCTCTAAAGCCCCTGGCAACTGGGCACATTAATTACTTATTCACAAAACGTATTTGCTTTTGCAAAATATATAAATATATAAGTCTATAAATATAATATCCAGGAGACAAGGTTAATCTAACTCTATATGTACCACGAGACACAAGGATGGACGGTATGAGCTGCAGTCCAGGTCATAAATCCCGCCTCCTCCGTGTTCTTGGATATATGCATAGTGATAAACACAAACCTGTGTGGGTGAGAAAACAGAGATAACAGATTTCCTTGGTACAGACTCCAAGGGTCAGAAAATCATGACTTTTGTAGCGGATCAATAGTAACTCTGGTATTAATTTCATGGCGTTTTACCAACTGCAAAGGTAAAATTCTTCATCGTGTCCTCACTGTGAGATAAATTCCTCCCCTTTTGGGGGAGTCTCAAAATGGAGCCTCCGGGCAGACTTTGTCAATTGAGCAGTTTGAGTGTTGCCCTCACCTCAGGCAGAAATCAACTCTGACACACTCCGGCTGCAGTGCTATGCTCCCCGTGACAACAAGAGCTTTTGGATCATTGGGGCATTGTATCATAGAAAAAGATACTGGAGGTTGTTTGTCTTGCAGGAAACAGATTGTTTTACTGTAACACTACAGTATTTAGTGCTACAACTAGCGCTGGGACCAACTCTTGACTTGCTGATATTTATTAATAAAACCAAGTAAAACCAAGGGAAAATAATTATATTTATGCTAAAGGAAGCTTAATGCTTTATCGTAAGATTATATCCTCTATAAATCTGGATCTCCAGAGCTTTAAAGGCTAAGCAAACAGCTTGATCTCACTTTTAAATATTATTCCGGAAGCATCGCTGGAGGTCTGGAGCCAATTCCAACTGACATAAGACCAAGAGGCGTGCTACACTCTGGAGATGTCCACGGCTTTTACAGGGACATGAAATAGAGACAAACAACCATCCACACTCACATTCACACCTACAATCAGTTCAGAGTCTCCAATCAACCTGACCCCAATCTGCTTGTTTTTGGACTGTGGGAGGAAGCCGGACATGCAGACTTCCACACAGGAACGCCCCAGACCAAACAGGGATTCAAACCAAGTAACTTCTTGAGAGTTGTCTCCATTATTTTAAAAGAGGAATAATTTTGTTGAAAATGTTTATTTCCTCTGCCAAGGAGGTGATGTTTTTACCCAGGATGGGGCCAGAGAATATTCCATAAAATGTGTGAGCAGATCCAATTTAAATGGCGAATCCAGGAGTTTGTCATTGCTTTACTTAACATGATCATCAATTTCTCCAGATATAATGTATGGACCTTAGAAAACAGACATATTTAGGATTTTTCTGGCCTTGGCCGAGATTTGCCCTCTGCTGCATGCCATTTTAGTTTAACATAATTTTTCTCAAGTCCTCCATCTTGACTTATAAAAAAGACCTGCCTGGTTAGAATGCATACTTTCCCATTAAGATATATTAATCAAATGAATTATTTGAATAGTATGCACTGATTTCTTCTGTATATGCGTTCCCATTTTTTAAATGAGGCAACAACAAGTTTGGCTGCAGGTAGAGAGATGGATGTCTAACTGGATTATGAGGCTGGTCTCCTGAATTTTCTTCTAAATTGAGCACAATGTCTTAAAATGCAAATATAAGCTGACTGAAAAGTGAGAGGAATACATTTTCCCACCACGAAAGAATTACTTGAAGGAGACATGTTTGGAACCGGGCCACAATTTGTCATTTAAATACAGTGCAGAGGGAGAGAGGGACATTAGGATTCAGGTGGTGGGGGGTCAGACTATAAATAAAATGTTGTAGCTTTGTACATTTTAAAGTTTCAGCAGCCTAAACAGAGCTTTGTTGTGTTAATGTTAAAACGCACACTTCCCTTATAATGTCAATCAGGGGAGTCTCATAGAGAAGCAATTATAAATGAGTAAATTACAATGAAATTAAATGTATTTTGAACAGAGGAACAGACTTTGGTGCTTACACCTCAGCAGGAAGTCGAACATCATAGAAGCAGACACATGAATTATGAGCATTAAACGTGAGGGAAACATTCCCCCCAGAGACTAGACACTGGAGGTGTGGATGAAAATGGAGCCCAAAGTTGGGGCGTCTCATTTAGGGCTTCTGGTTGGACATTTGAAAGGAGATCTTTTTTCCGGATTTGAGGTTATGCAGGGTTGGAGGTGGGTCACTCATTGATCAGCTGAATTTCAGAAAGGAGAGACAACATTTTCAACTTTGACAGCGTACAGGGGATTGATTCAATGTGAGTGTGTCAGGTCGTGATAGGATGAAAACAGGGAATGAGCTGGTGGAGATATTGGGAACTGTGAATGTGACATAGGAGCCAAGAAGACAGAACTTTTCACTGAGCTTCATTTGCAACTAACTGTTTACGACTGTTTATCAGTGAAAATGTCTCATGAGGAAACTGATTCAAACCGCTCTACTCCTCAGCAACAGCCGCTCCACAGTCCATACACATTGTTTTGTTATAGAAATCAAAACATGTTAGAATTAAAATATCATGTAAGTCTAATCGGTGACTCTCTGTTGAACGTTGTCTTGCAGTGAAAAGGTGGTAAACCATCTTATGAGGCAACTTGTTTTTCAGGAAGGATTTTGTAAATGCTCTTTTTGTACAGTAAAGATAAACACATAAAAATGATATAGAAATATTAATGTGGAGAGGTTTGCTCTCAGCTATGAAATTTTGTCAGAAAAGAGCCTCTAAAGAGCTGAAAATAGTGCGAATGATGGTGGAGTGATACAGATAATACTGTCTCAGCTATCATAAAAATGTGTTGGGCCTGTTGTTTGGGGAAAAAAAATATATGTATGCCTGCTGGAGTGCACCACAAACATTCATATCACAGCTCTATCCCTCAGGCAGACTAAGGTAAAATATTATGCAGCCCAGTGTAAGTTAAGAGATGTCCCCACACATAGCTTATTCATAGCAATGAAATACAAAACCATTACACTGAGGGACACTTTGCACTGTATTAAATTACAGTTTGCATTTTTCCATCTCAGTTGGCAAATATTGCTTTCATCTAAGTGGTTCCACTATAGTGTGCTTGGGTGATGTGTTGTGACATAAAAAAATCCTCTATACTGACAGCAAACGCAAACACTTGAGCTAAAAATATCACAAACGCAGAATGTGACATATGAAGAGACAAGAGGAAGATGTGAGGGAGAGATGAGGAAGAGGTGAGGACAGGAAGATAGAGTGATAGAAGAAACTGTCTCCTGGATAATACCTGTACATACACTATTAACATCCATGTCATCCTTACGGTGAACCCAGAGAGATAAGATGCAGGAGAAATCACTCTTGCATAAATATACTGATGTCAAAATATGCTGCTGTGGACTGTGCTTGGCAGAAGCAGTGGGCTGAACACTTGCACTCTCCTCAAAAGCCTGTGTCTGTTAATTTCAGGGTGCAGTCACCTCTTTATGCTGCAGCTGCAAAAAGCAACTGAACCTTTATTTTCCCATCTCCGCAGCCCATGGCAGTGTTAAATTCAATATTTCCGCTCTTAAACCTTGTCTTGCAGGCAAAGGGTTTCTTTCCAAAGATTGGGTCAAGACAGGAGAAGCTTTAAGATCTCCTCTTGCTGAAACACGGCACCTATAAGCGTTTTCCAGACAGATCCCAGACCCCGGGTAAATGATCTCCACCAGCAGCTCTATGCTCTCTGCATAAACATGGGCCCCTGTCACATGTTTTTACAGTCCCAATCTCACACTTGTCAAGACAGACACAGCTTGATTGCACTTGTCAACCCTCCACATCTCAGCGGCTTCCGGCTGGTGGCGGGCGTAATCGCCCCGGGATGCCCCCTGTGGCTGCCGATCCCTGCCACTCACCTCGGGTCACTCTCATAGCGCTGTGCTTTGTACCCCCTCTGCCATACAGCTAATCTTAGCAGCACTGGAAACACAGTATTATCATATTATTTATGAGGGCCGGCCTTCTGGGATGCAACTCAAGCAGGAATACCAATTGAGCTTTCCTGCCACCCCAGCGCTCCCAGGCCCGCCTCCTGGGGTAAGGACTTACGCCTCACCTCCCTGGGTAGAGCGTTATCTCCAAGTCGAGGTTCAGCGGCTGCCATTTAAGCAGTCACTGTGCACACACTGTTGGTGCCTTTTGTCAGAGCCTCATATTTGCAACTCGGAGGGGAACAATCCAAAAACTGGATTCTTGTGTTTGAAATCTTCTTGAGCTCGAAGATTCCCAGTTAGTTTGCGTTAATATGAGGATTTAGTTGATGCGCCTGAGCTCCACTGTAGCTCCCCGGTGGCAACAAAAGGATATGATCTACTGTCTGTCTTGACTACAGACAATCCGCCAATCTGTTCAGTGGGATGTGAAACACAGAGCTTTCCCCCCATGTTTGGACTGACAGATTAGATTGTTAGCAGAAAGTCATTATTTCCAGAAAGCACACTAATCTGCAGGAGCTGTCCAAACGCAGACCTTCACTCACCTTCCAGCCACCAGATACAGTTTCACCCTTCACGTTTCCAATGGAACCAACAGATGTGCTTGAAATTATGCTAATATTTGGATCCCATATGACAGCATGACGAAGGTGACTCTATTAGTGATTAATACCTCCTGGTTTTTGGAGACGGCTGATGGGGCTCCATTTGATTTTTTAGGCTTTAACAACTCATCATCAGACCACATCACAATTCCTCTCCTTCAAAAGACTTGCTGAGCTTGTTAGAATCCAACACTGCTAATTAAAAAAAATGCCATTTTTTTAATATCCTGAATGTGAAAACATTACAAATGCATTCACTTTGAAATTTCCTTTGTCTCAGCAAGATAAGCTGTTTGAAAGTTAACAATTACCTACAGTGTTATACAGCAAACCAGGAAAAGAAAATATCCAAACTTTTAAAACATGCAGTGTTTCTTCAGTTTTTTCTTGTCTTAAAAGTCATATTGGCTCAGCGTGTTTCTTTAAATAACTCGTCTGAATTAAATTCCACCTAATAAATCGACTTGGCATACTCCACTGATATCTCTCAGAATGATTGCACACGCTCCTCAGGAAAAAAAATGCTTTGAGTGTGTTCCTGTGCGTGACAAAGAATTGGCCAACTCCTAAACATTGACATGACTGAACAGTCCAAGTGATAGAGACGCTTTTGTTTCTTGGCATCAAAGAGAGGAGGAATTAATTTTCTTTATTGTTTGAACAAGTGCTGAGTTAAGTTGGGTGAGATATCCTTTTTTTCACAGGACTGTTAAGCACTAGCATAGTCTTTTGTAGTGATTTAACCAAACTGGCTTAACTACCACAATGTGGGAAGCACTGGACTGCTGTAACGATTTCACCGATCTTTACGCCATAATGATCCTCACTCCTGTTCTGCAGCCCACTCGTAACAAGCCCATATCACATCTAGGCTGTGTGCATGCCGCCCTGGACTGATAAATGCATTGCAGACACATTGCACAAATTGCCTCATTCTCCTGTGAGCTTTTTCTCCCACTGTCCTCAACAGCAAAATGTAGGGAAGCAAAAGGTTGCTGGTTGGGGAGTGGCATCTTGGGAACACACTGGCCCCAGCAGCATGTCTCCTTTCATGCCTCATTCATTCACTTTATCACCTCATTAGACGAATGTGAAGGTTTGGAGGAGAAGCCTTGTCACCCTGAGACAGAAAGGGAGGAGCCGTACTCCATCTTCTCCTCCCGTGGCACGGCTCTCTCCTCCATTCGCTGTAGCTGCATGCGTGGCTAACATTGCTCAGGGGGGTTGCACGCCTCCATATGAGCACACTTCATCAGGTGACACACAACACACATAGTCGTACAACTGGAGATCTGAGGATGTGGATAAAAATGAGGAGGCATTCTGAAAATGCATTTCCTGTTATTGTATTGTTTTTTTTATTGTATTATGAATTCAATTGTTACTTGCAAATGTCACAGAGCTCTGATATAATCATCTTTTTTCCTAACATTGTATGACTGCTGTGTTAAAATATGTTATAGTACGGCCTCTCTTTCCAGTCATGGAGGCTGTTGTTTGCCACACGGTTTATTGGAAAAAGGCCCTTGAGGTACATTGTGTTTTTGGATGACATAAATAAAATTATCTTGTTTGGACTTCCTGCATTATTTAAAACATGGAATTAGGTTTTATGAACTTCACACATTTAATTTATTCATTGATATTTCATTTTACTAAATCGTTCCATTCATTTAATTAAAAAGTGTAATAACAGATTCCTTCATAACTGCGTGACAGACTTTTTTGTGATGATCTAGACAACATAGAGCCTACATGGGTCAAAGTACAACAAGTGTTTATGTATGAATAGAAATATAGTGTTAATTTTGACAATCTAATTACATGGCTTAATCACATGCAGCTAATACATTAACATGTGTGAGTATAGAACAACAATTGTTACAGGACCAGGCACGTGATTGAAAGTTTTGTACTTCATTTCTTAATTATCTCTGCCAAGGTTATGTTTTCATGCATTTGTTTGTCAGTGAGCAGGATTGTGCAAAGACTATTGTAGTGATTACCATGAAACTTCAGGATAAAGGAACGATCCAGGACTATTTTTCACTTTCTTTAATATCAGAGGATCAGAGAGAAACCGCATTTCAGTCCCGTCTATGTCTTGCACAGGTGGCAGATAATAAAGCTGACTTGACTATGATTAAAGTTTAAAGAAGACATTTAAATGTGGTTTCATAAGGAAACGAATGAATGCACACTTCTGAGTGATATTTGAATCAATCATCAGATCATGTTTCAGGCATAAAATGAAATAAACTATTCACCATATGCACAAGGACACCATCTACAGCAATGGCATGGATTCCACTGACGCTCCCTGAGGGTGAAACTGGCATGGGAGGATGCACCTGTGTATGTAACAAGCAGAGTATACACACTTTGTGCACCTGCCTGTGTAGATACATATTATATCTTCATGTTGCACTCTTAAAATAACCCTGAAATACTGCACCAAAGACTCCAGACCAGGTTTTTGTTGGTCAATCAATCTCTGCTGCCTCAAGATAGCAAAACACACACAATGCACCTGACCACACCTCATTTTGAGGTCAACACACCCATGGGTGCTATTTTTCTATTTAACCTCCGCTCCCCAGGTGCCCCCGGGTGTTGGAACAAAAAATGACAACTGCATTGCTCTGAATCTAGCAAAGACATTTGAGTCCTCCGCTTTGTACCATGTTTAAGACAGGACCCTCTATGTGTGAATATAAACCTGTTCTGGTTCCACATCTGTCTCAACGTTGTAAGGATCATACAGGGGGGATAAATTGCCCCTCCTTCCAGGTTTACACAAGAACATCGGTCAGAGCTGCCCTGGATACATAACCCAGATGAAACCATGCATATACACACATACACACACATGCACACAGAAAACCGGCAATTTGTCATTTTTTGGGGAGACCTAAAATAAGTATATTACAAGCATACGACATTCATCTTGTACGAGCCACACTGATTCGGGAAAGGTGAGAGGACACTCACTGTATTACAGTATATCCGTGCAGGATACAGATGGAGCTTTTCATATGATGTGTCAGGGTCTCACACAGTCAGGAGAGACAGTGGTGTAATGTGGGCGATTCTAGGAGCTCCATCATGGTGCTCTGCCTTTTTATTGATTTCCTGTGGCCTCACGTTGTCTTGAATCACCCTACTACAAATTGCCTTCATATTATTGAGATAAAGCCGAAGCACAGGCCACTATGCAGTTAGTTATTAGATGCACATTTGCTTCAAATTGTTTTTTGCAGAGACTAAACAATAAGTAGCTCTGATGAGAGATTATCATTTGATGTCAGAGCTGCAGCCTTTATGTACAAGTATATACAGTGGAATCATGTCCTCTGGTATATTGTGTTTATTCTTAGCTATCTGCTGAATAGAAAAGTTAAGTTATTAATATTTTACGGCAAGGTGCAAATAGTTTCTCCATCAGTTAATATTTAATATCTTTACAGCTGATTTGAGTGTCATGCTGCCATATCCACCTCTGGTTTGACACTGTTTGGATCAAAATACAATTTGTTTCAAGTGTACTTTATTTTAGTGTGTTTTATTGTATGAGCCACAAGACAGCATCAGATAAGTGAAGACTGATGCTGTCCTGACCCCTGAAGACTGAAATACTGATTTTGGTTCTGTTCTATGGGCTCTATGGTTTATGGACTTTTACCTGTGTTTAGCTTTGTGGTCAGTTGTTACCCCCAAGTTCTCCGCTTCCTGTTTTATTTTGAAATGATGTTCCTCGTGTGTCTGTAGCTTTACTTCCTGTCTTTGTCCTGTTTCCCGCCCCTGTGATTGTCCCTAATGTGTTTCACCTGTGTTCAATCAGCCTTGGGTATATAAGTCTCTTTGCGTCCAGTGGAGCTTCCCTTTGTCTGTTGTCTGTCATGTTTCCAGGGTTAACTTGTTTCCCAGTGTTTCTAATGTTTTCTCAGTTCAGTATTTTTCTGTCTTTGTCTTTTGAACCTTGTTTTCTGTTAGTACCTTTCCCGTAATCTAATTTCACTTTTCGTTTTTGATACCTGAACCTTGTTTTTGCATTCTGGGTCCACCTGCACACCTGACTCTGACAAACAAGGCTCAGAGAACACGTTTCCTTCAGAAACAATCACACTGAATCATAACTACATCTTGATGATGATGACATCTTTGACTAATTCATTAAGGCACACACAGTTTACATGTATTTTCAGCTTGGAAAAAAATGCAACTTCTTATAGGTTGACCAGAAGAATTTTTACAAGTTACATTTCTTCTTTTTCTTAAAGCCAACACTTCTTTGTTTTGCTTGGATCAGTAAAGTAAATTAAATGTTTTTTCATGAGGCCTCAACCAAATGAAAAGAGACGAGAGTCCTTTACTGTGATTTGCTTCGTTCATGGTCACGGTAGCTTCTCTGTCTCCTCTTTTGACTGAGGGCGGAGCTCAGCTTCGAACGTAGACACACCGAGGCGTCAGTCGAGACCACAGTGAACCAGGTGGAGGTTACATCTGTCTGCTGAGGACAGTGTGATGTAAATTTTGTCATCAGAGGGTGGATTTGAAAAGAGGCTGTGTGAGGAGGTCTGCCCCACTCCGCCTCCCTCACATTTACAATTCATCTTTAAAAGAATACAAAGACAAAGAAGCTGCTCTTTTTGCACAGATCCCATCCGTTTTTTAATTTATGTGCAGAGTATGGAGATGCTGATCCACTGCACATTTATAAAATGCATCCACCAAGCCGCTTGTAAAACAAACAACTGCACATCTGTGTTTGTTTCCTGAGAGATATTGATTGTATGTTATGACTTTTCTGGAGTAGAATGTACTGCAGCTGCACCGTAAACAAGTGCCACTACAATTTTCACTGTGTTGTAAATGCAGGTTTAGTTCAGATTTGGACTAAATCTTCTGCTCGCCCATATTTCAGTTAGAAAGTCCACATGTAGAGGTATTTGTTTTTCAGTCAGTTTTGTGGACTATTTTTGGAAATGATGTTAATGTCTGTGGAGATTCTGAGTCATCTCACAAAAAAAGTGAAATAAAAACTTGATTGAGTTTCTTGAAATTATAGTTATGTTAACACACAGCCTTAGTTTTATTTAAAATCAATACAAATGTATTTTGTTGCCTCAATAATCATTTTATAATAGTGACTCTGAGAATCGGTAATAAATCTTACCATGAGGTATGTCGAGATTCACACCCCTTAACATCTCTGTAGCGAGTGAAAATAAAATGATTTACCTGTGCTATCACAAGGCCCCCTTGTTTGCTCTCTTTTCATTAATCGTAATAAAAACCAACGCATTAATCCATCTTACATTCAAGCTACAGGGGACATTTTGAAATGAAAGATGGTGTTTACATCATTTATAGGAAGGATGCAGAGGAAGGAGGAAGAAAAGAGATGGGATACTTGACAAATATATATATATATATATATTTGATATTATTTGATATTCATGATTTCTTAAGTGACACTATCCTTGGAACAGCAGCTTGGTGAAGTTAATGCTGCTAAATATCTCCCAGCTCCAGAGGTGCTGCTCTGTAACTCCGCTGACCTCTGTTAGAGCTGGAACAAGTGAAAACTCAATAGTTACAAACTCCTTTTCTCTATTGACGAACCAGTTTTTTTCATGTGATATTTGTACTTTACAATAAATGAATGAATGGATGGAGCAGTCATTTGGTGTAGAGTGACTGGATTTTGAGATTCTACTTCTTCAATTAGGGCACAAACTTGTCTTACCTTTAAAAGTTACCCGAAGTGCTTTTCTCACAGAACGTCATGGTTCCATTTGACATAAAATAAATGTTTTAACCTGATAATTTGTCCTCATTAAACTAGCAACAGATACTTGTTTTTTTTTATCATTCAAATTTTTGTATTAAGTCCTTCAGAAAAGTTCGATTATGTTCTTGCGACATTTTCAGGCTGGTGGACAGGTAGTTATGAGGGTGCCTTTATGTGCCTGAAAGACTTCAAAAATATCTATTAAATTGCGAATAATGTTATATGATGTGGAAAAGGTGTCCAATTAAACACTGAACAGGTTCAATTAAAGATATAATTGCCTTAGGCAAAAAAAAAAGGCTGACAGTAAGAAGAGGAAGACTTAAAATAATGGTATCAAGGAGCAGTGTGCATTCCGATAAGGAGGCTCCTCATTTTAGCAATAGTGTGTGTCAAACTGCGAAACTAACTTTCCAGCAGAGGAAGAAAATTGAAGCTCTTGACTGTTCCTAGGCTACAGCAAATCTTCAATGTGAAACCTGCAACACTGGAAATGTCGAGTTAATATATATTCTAACTTTAAAGCATTTTTTAATGGACAAAAATCAGTTAACTCATGAATCAAATCTTCTCAACACTATCACACATTTCCCTCAGATTTATTGGGGTTAGTTTTAAATAAACGATGCTACACAACCTGTTTTGAGAAGCTATGCTCTTCCTTGACCAAACAGAGCATAACTTGGCTACAGTACAGGAACATCCAGCTCTTGGATGTAGCCTTATCTGGCCAAAACGTGTGTAAGCACACATACAGTTGGCCCGACGACAAGAAAGACTCTCACATAAAACTTTGAGTGAGAAGTTACTGGAAATGGAATATGTACGCACACACGTCAGCACTGGAACCAATATTGTTTATCAAAGGGTGTAAAAGCTGTAGTAGATGTTGGAATAAACAGACACTTGCCCTGCGATTCAGACTCTGTGTATACTTCGTGAGAAATCTTCAACAGATTCCAGAGAAGCTATGTATGAGATCTGTGCAGAATATCATATGAACCTAGAAACCGGTTTTCTAGCGCAAGTTATTCCTATGTTACGTCAGTTGGAGGCAGTAGTTTTCAACTGACTAAACTGGAGTTATAAGCAGTCACGCGTATGTGTTGCTATAGTGTTTGACGATTGGCGTGCCTGACGCTTGGTGCTGGCACGATAGCAATAACAGCGGCAATCAACAACCAACCAATGCCATGCTAGCTGAACGTGCAAGGCTAAAGTGCTAAAGTGAAGCACGTGAGAAATAAACTCCACAACCAGATGAATGTTTTGAGTAATGTTAGCTTATCTTTATTGGATTTGAGCAAGTTTACACTCCAGACAATCATTCTACCATCTCATGAACTTAACATTAGCCTAACAGCTAGCTAAACACAGCTAAAATGTGTCCTGTTACACATAACAGGCCCGTTTTTGAAGTATCTTTGACGCAGTGAGTAAAAAATATCTTGAGGCTGGAAACTTGAATAAGTATAAGGCAGGGAACCTTTGGTATATCTGATTAAAAATAAAGCTGTTTAAGGTTTTTTAACCGAGAGCAATGATTTCAGTCACAACTCTATTAAATCTCACTGTCTCCTCTGACATTTGATTTTCATTTTTGCAGCACACCAAGCTTTGTACACTGCAAATATGTTCACACAGGATGCCTCACTCACTCACATTCTTCAAGGATTATGGCCTCATCTACGATCAGTGGTTCAGGGATTAGCGACCTAATCTGGTGTGCAATCACACACAAAGGCAGATGGAAACGATTAGCTAACAACTCTTGAACAGGTTTTTTACCCATCTTTTCTCAGTGCACTGATTTTACTTCAAATGTTTTCGCACAAGTAGCCTGACAAATCTGTGCACGCTGCAATGTTATTTATCCATGAGTGGTGGGCCACATGGAGCAGGGACCTCCCCGAGGAGATAGAGAGCATTTCATTTCACACTGACATGTTCACCTCTATCCCCACCGTCCCACTGAGGGTTGCGGGGTTGTGAACCGTGGGGAAATGAAGGAGGAACTCGAGCTTTCGGCCGAGTCAAAACAACGTGAAAACTGCATTTGTGACCACGGAGCAGAGCTGCTAACAAAGTCGCTTGCATCTCTCCAGTTGAGGGAAGGTTACTCATGTTGTGGTATTTCTGTATCTCTCACTCAGTTTCACAGCCAAATGGCTTTAAGAATAATAACACCCTCAACTAAAGGGTAAACACGGGGGTAAAAAGACACATTTTGCGGTATAGGAGGAATAAAACTGTAATGGCTTGTTTTATTCCCCTTTGTATTTAGATGCAAAAGGTGAACAATATACTGTAGCTTTGCTTGTCTTTGTTCAAGTCAGGGTCAGCCTTCCAATATAGTACACATGGGGACTGGTGGCAGTCAGATAAATTGGATTTTATATGCTTGGCATGAATATAAGACTCATCCAATCTTGAGGCTGTTCTGCACTTTTTAGAGCATTCATGATACCCTCAGGCTTTTCATCTCCGGCAAGGCTTTGGCATATTACTTCTCATTATTTCTTGCTGAATCTTCCAATCTAGTCGATTCAAGGTAAAATACGACACATCCAGTGTTCTCCTGAGGTTGAAATTGTGAGGTACACTGGGCAAGGGAAAAAAGAGCATGAAGGCATTACGTGTTGTTTACTGAGCTATTTATCTACAGCATTTATTATTTCTTTGTTCTGCTAAACATTCATTCATTTGTTAATGAACAAGAGACTCAGAGTCCTTTGTCATCGTGGGTGCATGAGGTGATCTTTTTTATTCAATTATATCTGCTTTTTTTCCTCCCACATAAAATGGCATATTTGTTTGTTTATTCACATCTGTTTGCAGAAGCTGTTTGTGATTATCCACTCAAATATTATTTTGTGCCTGTAAGTGTATATTTTATTCATAAATGTCTTAATTTTTAGGAGGAAATCTCTGTCTTCTATTTCATTGATGAAATATGCAACAAAAAAAGCGAATGAACCCACGCAGTAAACAACTTTGCACCATGTGTAGACACAGCTGCTTTTCACATATACAGAGGGAAGTGCCTCTGCTTATTTTGACATGATTAGCAATTGTTAAGATGCAAACAAGCTCACTCAATAATCAAATTGACTTGTTTTTTGAAGAACATAGATGGAACTTATTGTTTCTGATATTGATTAAATACAAAATATCTCTAATGATGTACATGTAGCTACTAATGAGGAGCCAGTCAGATGTCCTTTTTGGTATGCATAAGGCAACACAGGTAGTTAGAGCGGAGGCTCTGGAGGTGTGGAAGGTAATCTATTTCTCTGTGCCAGAAGGTCAGACAGATTAAACTCTGCTATAAAGATCCAAGTTTTCCGTGACAGCTGTCTGCAGAGGTGCTGCACAGCTCTAAAACTGAACTCTCACTGAGATGTAAATTTAACTTCTTGTCTTCCGTGGTGGGGGGGTCATGCTTTTGTACCAAAAAGAACAGCCGTTCAACACTCTCTCTCTAACCAATTTGCCTTTTTTTAATTTCCTCATTCAAAAGGGTGAGACTGAAGCAAAAAAGGCTGAATGAATACTGAAACCAGTCAAGGGGCACTTTCTTTTGATTAAGTGAACATTTGTACATCATAATTATTAAATATTAGATGGAGTTAAAGCTAAATCATGGTTTTGGTCATCATTTCAATTTGAAATAAAATGACATCTGTTTTAAAAAATATGAATGCCATCCTACATAACCCGGAGCTCTATTATGCAGGTGTTATCTTTTGTGGT
Source organism: Paralichthys olivaceus (assembly GCF_024713975.1). Taxonomy (NCBI): domain Eukaryota; kingdom Metazoa; phylum Chordata; class Actinopteri; order Pleuronectiformes; family Paralichthyidae; genus Paralichthys; species Paralichthys olivaceus. The sequence continues at coordinate 11,351,495 of NC_091095.1, read as the reverse complement.
CTGGTACTGAATGAGAAAAATCACCCCTTGGTAATAACATTTTCTCTCACTCTTTTCACTCATTGCACATACTGTACTTAAACTTAGCTCCTCTTATCATTGTAATTTTTCACTGAAATAATCACAGATGACACCTTAACATTGACATTATTGGCATTAATTTATTCCTGCTGGTTTAGGTATAGATTTGGTCCCTTCCATTGTAATCTGTAATAATAATTTTCAGAATTTGTTTCAACATTAACTGGGCTGTGACTCCACCTTAAGCTAGATACCTTCTTAAAAATGGGGCTCAGTATTAGGTGATTATCTTTAATGACCTTGGTTGTTGTTTGGAATACCTTAAAAGGTCACATCTACTCAGGTGATAAAAATGATCTCCAACTAATTAAATTTGTTGGTGACATTTAAAGCTATTTTATTGCACAAGATGTTATTTGAAATACATACATTTACAACCTGTTTTTTTAATATTTGAAGAAAAAGAAGATAACAGAATGGCACTGTTTTTGATTTATGGCATTTACTTATCTGCTGTGATTTGCACACAAGTTTCTTTCAGTGAATTTCTGTCATAATTTGATGGTTTATTTTACTATGCATGCATCTTATTATGAAAATATCACACTGCCACCATATGCCTCTGCCAGCCATGACCTTGACCTTTTACCTTTCACCATCCAAATCTAATAAATGAACCTGTCAATCTGGTGAACATTTGGTCAACAACAAAAGTGAACATTTGTATCAGATTTCTCTCAAGGCATTCTCAAGATAATGTCCTTAAACTATGACCTCCAAATTCTAATCACATCATCCTCTAGTCCAAATGAATGTTTGTGCCAAATGTAACGAAATTCCCAGGGAGTGTTCCTGACATATCGTGTTCATGTTCGACCTTGGACTTCCAAAATTTGATCAATACATCTTGAACGTTTGTATCAAATTTGAAAAGTTTCCATCAAGGCATTCTAGAGAAGTTGTGTTCACAAGAACATGAGGTCAACGGGGCCATGACAGTTGACCTTCAACTACCAAGTTCTATTAAGTTCATCCCTGAGTCCAAGTGTAAATTTGTACCAAATTTTAATAAATTCCCTGGAGGCATTCTTGAAATGTTGTGTCAGGACAGATGCACAGACAGACAACATGAAAACATAATGCGCCTGGCTGTCACAGGCACGGAGGCATAAAAAACCTTAAGAACTTTTGAACAAAACTCCTCAAAATGTTTTCTTTCTTTAGCTACAAAACTTCTTTCAAAATAAATCTACTCTCTCAAGAGGAAGACTCCCTTCCACTTGTTACAATGACAACAATTTCCGCCTCAGTGAAAGTATAGTGGTGTTTTCCTCAGGTGATCTCATAGACTTCATCATATTCTTCACCAAGTGCACAGAGGACTTTGAGATAAGAATAAAAAAAAGTAAAGCAGAGTGATCCAGGTAGCAATGAAGAGAGGGAAACTGTTTTGATTCAAACTTTTTCCATAAAAAGAATCTGCTGCTGGTGGAGCTGCGAGGCGCAATATTAATACTCCCTCCAGGCTCAACATGCTCTCGTCAAAGGGAGCGCTGCTGCAGCCGACAGCAACAATGAAATGATTGTGATGTTATGCTGCTGTTTTGGTCACACACAAGGTCAGGGATGTGCTCAAAATAGAGGTGATAATGAAAAAGCGAGATTAAAATCTGAGGGTTCAAAAAAGCTTCAATATACAGCCTCTGCCACAGATCACCATTGCACATATGCTGATTCTTTCTCAGCTGCACTTTAAAGGAAAACTACATCCAAAAGAGGCATTACAAAGAAAATGTCTGGAATTAAATGTGGTTTAAGCTGATTTTCACTGGAGCCCGTTTTTTATGGTCAGTTATCATTAGATGCCAATATTCAAGGTCGGACTTGGTTCAGGTAGTCAGTGGTGAGACCCAGCAAGAGCGCTCCTCAACGTCCATCGAGTGATTTTGTAGCTCAGCAACCAACACAGCACCACTCACTGAAGAGCACTTTCCAGGTGATTGCTCAGTTGAAACTTCTTTCTGTGTGGGTATCTTGTCCCTCCAGTTATTCTGCTCGAAGCAGCTTTTTAGACACCTAAAAGATTTGTGGTCGTTTTTTTTTCACCAGCCAGGTTCACAACACTGTAGCCACTTCAGAGTCGCTTTAAGTAATTTACAATTTTGAATCAACCTTCTTTGAGCCAACGAAGATGTGAGGCAACACATACAGGTCTCTAGTGGCCTCTAAGTGCAGAAGGAGTGATAGATAGATAGATAGCTGGGGCAGAAATCCAAGAGCAGGATTAAGTAAAGAGTAGAAATACTAAATCTTTCCTTAAATCTGTTTGAGTTGTCGATGTAATCTCTGGAAAAAACACTGAACAGATGAGAGAAGTACACATTGTTATAAAGTCTTCAACTCAAGAAATACTGCAAATGATTTTATTACGTTTTGAAAAAGGTTTATTCAAAGAAGCAGCAGTTCAAACTATTTTATCACAGACGAGCAGCATTTACATGGTGCAACAAAAATTTTCAGTAGATGCAGAGAAGAGGGCTCTACCATTCTAGCTCTCACAATCAAAGAAAAACAAACAGGAGCTTCTGCTTTGCCCACGGCTGCTTCTGTTTGAGCATAAAAAAGAAAACCTAGGGAGTCGGAAGGCAGCGTTACATTTTATTTCCCACACAGTGAGATACAAACAAAGAAGTCATTCATTACAATAAATGAATTAAGTTAGATGGAATAAATTCAACAGAATAACATTGGTCTATCAAAGAGAAAACATGACAAAATTATATTGATAAATAGATTATTGTAAACATAGATTTATTCATATAATATAATCATTTTAAAAATGATTTATCAAGGCATCCCAGTCATCACATCAGAGTATTATGCCGAATTACATGAATCGATATTTTTCACAACAACAATGTATCTAATCAATATGAGTAATGTTAAAGGGGTCGCTTGCGGTGAGAAACCCTCGTAGGATTAGAACTCGATTGTGCAGCGCCCTTCAGCTCTGCAGGAACTTTCATTTATCGTGGATGATTGCCTTGGTCAACTTTCATCAACCTTGTTTCCAGCTTCAGCAGTTAGCTTTTTAGAAAAAAACTATACATATACAATACATGTTTGTCAGTGTAACAGTTATATGCCCCAAAGTAATTCTTGTTTATTTAAAATGAGTACAAGACTACAAGTTGCTTGATTGTAGTTTTATAAATTATAAATCTGACGGCTTCATCAGAATCAGTAAATTATCAGTTTAGTGTTAGGAAGGTTTAATGTGTGCGTCATCCATTGTTGGTTCCCAGAGTCTAATTATTATGTAGCCTAAAGCATAGTTGGTACACGACAGACCACTCTGTACCCTGCCAACTGGGCACTCAACTGTTCAAGACAGCTGCTCCACATTTAAGTGATGCGAATTAACAAGAAACTACAGTAAGTTCTATAAAGATGTCAGTCATGTTTCACTGTTGCCGACTCTAAACATATTCTGTGACAAGATGAACTTTTCACTCTTTTAAACTTGTCTGGCTGTGCTGCACCGCCTGCAGAAAGTTCAGTGTAAACGTCACTCATGGGGCTACAAGATCTGTTTCTTGCTATATTTTAATGACTCGGGAGAATTTTCTGAACTATTCACCATGTATGATATGTGGTAGGTGCTGTCTGAAAGTACAAATCAGTTATGACTCATGAGTGCTGTAGTTTTTTATCCCACATGTGCAGTACAGCTAAGGCAAAGAAAGGAACTGCTCAAAATAATTCACTGCTTCAGGGCTATATATATCAAATTCCATAGTTTGTTCAAAGTGTGTTTTGCTCGCTACATCTGAGTTATAAATGTCCATTTGGACTTTGACAGTAAGGAACAGTTTGAGAAATGTAATGCAGTACTCTCTGTACATTCATGTGGCAGTTGTTGAACTATACCATAATGGAATCTGTTATGTGAAAAACTGGGCAAAAGTACAAGCAGCTGGTTTTCCTTGTGTTTTATTTCCTAGAAAGTCAGGTCAGACTTTGTTTTAAAATGTGGCATGTGTCGTGTATTGGGGTTGCGATGATGTGAAGATGATGAAGGAATCTCCGATGACACCGTCTTGATTGTATATAATGTTTATTACAAAAAAGTTCAGCATCTATACAAGCAATGCAATCTGCATATGGAGAGATCCGGAGTCAATGTGCATCTCTCCTGCCTGGAGAGAGATTCGGAGCCAATGTGAATCTCTTCTCCCGAGGCAACTTCATCTCCTCGTTTATATAGGAGGGTTGTTTGCGTAAACCTAAAGAAAATGCATCTGGCTTTCCTCCAGATTGTCCGGTGCCAGGAAGGGAATAGCACCAGCTCTTCACGTTTATACCGTCACAGGAAGGGAGACGACACTAGCCCAAATTTAATGTTGCACTTAGAGCTGTGACCTATCACCCTACCATTTGTTCAGGCTTTCTCCAAATTCCTCAAGACCTGTGGACCTCAAACCTAAAGATAAATTTCTTTTATGGGGAAGACTACACATAGCATTTCAGACACCACACATGTCAAACCTGCGATGGTGCAATTTTTGGAATTTGCAGGTCGACACATCCAGTCTACTTTTAACTGTGAATCTCTGCTCTTCAGATATATCAGATATAAAAGCTTTCAAATCTATCACTCACTATTTTGTTCAACACTTCAAACCATCTTTGTGTTGCTGCTGAATACACACTTTGACACACTTGAACTAGTATGCCATCTGCAATATAGGTAATTAACTCTGCCTACTCCGTGTTAGCGGACGGGGCACAGACAAAACTAAAAAGTCAAGGTGCACCTAAATCCATTTTCTTTCAAAGATTATGTTTGTCATTTTAGGTGGATCTTAACACAATGATGTTCGTCAAGTGGTCATTTTGCTGGTATGTTTGGTTTGAGTTATTTGATTCTATAAAAACAGGCTGAAACTTCATGATTGACAGCTGGGACAGAATCTTGATTGGTAGAGCGCGTTTTGTTGAAGGGACCTCGCTACTGTGGCTCCATCCTCTGAGCGCTACTGCACAGACTTTAGCTCCAAGTACACAAGATGCCGGCACTTGTATCCTGGTATTATAGCTTAAAGGAGGAAGTGGAGACATATCGTCCATCTTTATATGCAGTCTATGGTCAGGACGTTCAGTAGTTGCTGATGAGTAGCGTTGGAAGCCCTCTGTTTGACATCTGTGAAGACATGTTTGGTTGAGGTCTAAAAATGTAGAAGCTGTCGTCCTAAAAATGCTGATTATGTCTTAAACCAGAGGATGTCAAATTAAATGTGAATGAATTATTCATATGGTTTGTGAATTAACTAAGACTACATGCTGCAAATTAATGTATTACATCATCTTGTTTAAAAATTACATAAGCCAGCTATGTCAATTTACTATGTAAAAACAAATAAGACAAATGAGAAGGAGAGCGAGAGGGTTGTTCCACATCAACAATTGTAATTATTAAATTGATTTACATGCAGCCTTTGTCAAGGAATTTGGGGATTAAAACATGGATCATGAGAATACGAGATCAATTATCTTTACATATTCCCTCATGTATCTTTCTCATGTCCCAGAAACCCAGGCTGCAGGGATGCATATAACAGAATTGCTCAGCACTCACAATATTTCGATGTCGGATGAGATCGATTGGCACACTTCCCTGCTGGATGTCAACCATTATCATAATAGCCAACCAAATCACTATTACAGAAAAATGACCATGCACTCAACTACTTCAGAAAACCATGCTTTCAAACATGCTGCATTACTCACGTTAAATTGGGATCGTAAACAAAGGTTGGTTTTGTGAGTAAAGGCAAATATACCTGAACAAAATAGTGTGACAACATGGATAAAAGCACTAAAGGTTTCTTGTTGAGGCTATTTGGTTCAGGCTCATAAGGCAACATATGCTTCGGTGCTTTTTGCCACATTGCTGCATACAATTAAGACAAAACTTATAGTTTTAACGCAGGTGATGGTCTCCATAAACTCTCCCACAGACACAAACAAGTCCATTCTTCGTGGGTTTATGGTTCACTTGTGAAGATGCTGATAACATCGTGTTTAAATCTATCAAGTTAGGGAAATGCATTGTCCTGAAAAAAATTGTCCATTTTTGTGTGTGTCACTTCATTCTCTCTCCGTTAAAACAAATTGCTTGCATTGATTTTGCCCCTGTCTCAGAACGACAGCTGGTTATGAAAACTACGAAGCAACATCCAAGCTATCCATTACTCAAAACAATTCAGACATGATGATCGTCCGATGCCTGATTTCTTTCATCGCGTTCATAATTCCTGAGGTTATTATGTGTTGAATATTAGAGGCTGCCAGTCTTCTTCCCCCCTCTGCACAGTGCACTAACACCAAATTGAGTCATTGTAATTATAGCTTTCATGCATGGGAAGGTACATTTTTCTGAGGTGATTTGAAGGGCTCAGAGAAAATTTTAAAAATCGACATTGTGACTGACATGATTTGGATGGAAAATATCTGACTGTCTCAGCCCAGTCCAAGACACCTCTGACACAAAACCACAGAGTAAGAATTTGTATTGATGGCCTCAACACAGCTATTAACAGTAGAGGGAGCTTCAGTTATGCAAATTAGACTTGTGTTTATGACAAGATGAACTTTTCACTCCCCCTCTTTAATGCTGCTTGTCATGGAACATTGACTGTTGACTCATTTCCAACACGGTGAAATGTCCCTTGTAACCTCTGGAAACCAGTTTCCTGGCTCTCTGTCACAGCCAGGGCCTGCAAACAGAAATGTGCCCCAACTCGCTCTCTCTCACTGTGATAAACAATATATCTCCTCAGGTAAGATAATAGATGAAAAAAGGGAACACTTGCAAAACCCAGAATGACTTTATGGAAGATCAGGGCTCATTCTCTCCTGGTTTTAAACAAATGGCAAGGAAAGGGTATGAAGCCTGTTTCAGTGTGAAACCGAAACAATCCCTTCAGAAGTTCATAGTCACTCACTTTATTTAATTTCGAGCTGCTCCAGACAGTGCATCTTGATAATACCACAGACTGCAACAAGATTTTAAGATGAAATATCATCAAACAGTATTGATCCCCTCGGGGAAATTAATAAAGGAAAGTATAACAGTTCAGCAAAAGCAAGTGTTATATAAGATTCAGAGGAAAAGGAAAGTTTATATAGGATATAAACCCAAAAATGGAAACTAATATCAGCAACTACAATGTTACTCAGTCGAGCGCACACTTCTGCCAAGGGTGTTGAAAAACATGATTAAATAAATTCCTCTGGCTTTTTGTCCAGATTGGTGCCAAAATGTATTACTGTACAGTGCAGCCGACAAATAAAACCACATTTAAAGGTTCACTGTGTAGGATTTAGTGACATCTAGTGGTGAAGTTGCATGTTGCAGCTGAACCTTCCCCTTCCAAACATGAGAGAACCTTCAGTTATCATAAAAACTCAAAAGTTTTTAGCTTGTCCAGTCTGGGCTACTGTAAAAAAAGGGCTCACTCCCAGGTAAAGAAAACAACAATCTGTAGAATTTAGGTGATTATACACTAGTGAAAACTTCACTAAGATTATTTTATATTCACTTTCTGTCAATAGATCTCTTTCAACTAAATCTGGACCATTAAATCCAGATTTGTATTTGGATCCACACGAAATCACACATTATCAATACCCTAAATATGCTTAGTTTTTCCAGACAAAATTCATGCATTATTTCCAGGGAAGTCTATGAAAATTGTTAGAGGAAGTGATAACAAAATTCCTGGATCCCTTTTTCTTTACCGGATCCGTGCCAAAATTGAACATGCTCTTCTTGGCCCATGTCCTGTTCGTCCACCAACTTTCATGGAAATTCTTTGTGTGGTAGTTTTTGTGTTATCTTGCTGCCAAACCAACCAATCAACTCTACAGGGGTGAAAACATAACCTCCTTGACAAAGGTTATTAAATGAGTCGCAACACTGATACTGTGCTAAATCTGTCTTCATTGTCTTTTTGAGTTGTTAATTCAACCTCTGAAAATCCACTGGCAAGTTAAGTCATGTCAGTTCATGATGATTCAATAGCTTCATTTTTGGCCCATGTCCCTTTCTTCTACCTAGTTCTGTGGAAATCTGTTCAGTAGTTTTTGCATAATCCTGCTGACAAACAAATCAACCAACTGGACATTTGCAAAAACATAACCTCCATGGCTAAGGCAATAAAACAAATGAAAACAATGGAACAATAATGGCTGCATGGATGAATCATAACAATAGGGATTACTTACACCATGGATTAACAGCTGTTACTTGAATATATTCAATAAATAAGAACATGCCCACAGTCATTCTACTGGAAATCTTTTCAAAAATATTTCTGCACAAAGCCTGACTGCTTGGTCTAATGTTGGTTTAAAGTCCACAAGGAAATTTTGTTATATCCATGACAAGCCATGTGTCAACTGCAATGATTCAACGGCGCCATGCCAACATGTCACTTCAGTGAAATGTGTCTTTTCTATGGCTACGGCTGTACAGTCTGCGGAGATTTATGTGGGCTAAGTCAAAGGGCTTAGAGCAGCATAATGCAGGAGGCTAGGGCTCTAAAACAAACTTTGTAAGTCCCCAGTGTCTGTGTGTGTGTGTCTGTGTGTGTGTGTGTGAGGTCCCACATGCTTTTTGCAGTTCCCCTTAATGATGAATAATAAAAAAAGGAACTCCAAATAATATCTTGATTGTATTTTGTGGAGCAGAATAAAACATTCATATGGATAACATGGTGCTCATTTGCACATGAGTAGTCTGTGATTTTTCTTTTGTTTTTGTTAAGAGTATGAGACAGAAATCTTTCCCACAGTTTTCCTGTGGATTTGACTCCTGCGTCACTGTCAGCACTGAGCCCCTATTTTCGCCCAAACGCGCATTTCCTTAAGGGGGTGAACAAATAGTGGGGGTGGTTCTCCAGTCGATATCTTTAATTGCTCGCGGGTCGTATCGATACCTCCCGCTGTTACCGCTCCATCACGAGCCACTGGGAGAGGGTTGCCCGGGAAACGGCCGCATGGCAACAAGATCAGAGCCTGGGGGTTGTCTGCTTCTAGGTCTGCTCCCATTTTACAGCGCGTCTCCTCCTCACTAGATGGTGTGCGAGCCACTGGAGAGCTCACTTCAGCAGAGTGGTGGTGGGCTCCGCAGCATCCAGACCAAACTCAAGCCAGGGAAACTACGCGACGGAGCGTTCTCTTCACGGGGCTGCGAGGAGGGAAAAGTGTGGGAATAAAACGCGCTGGTTCTCGTCGAGGGTTTTGTTTTTTTCTTTTAAAGCGAACCCCCCATCTGCTCCTCAGCATCCACACTGGTTTGTTTTGTTTTTTAAGCAGAGTTACTTGGGAAGAGCGACAACAAACCCCGGCTGTGATGGACATAATGACTGCGGTGCAGGATGCGTGTGTCTCCGGTCAGTGGCTCACTGCGATCATCCTCAGCCTGTGCTGCTTCCTGCCGTCCTGTCTGCCCGCCGGACAAACTGTGGACTATTCCTCGGTGGAAAGTGTGGTCAGCAGACAAGGCGACACGGCTCTGCTGAGGTACAAACAACACAAACACACACAAGCTAACACCGTAACACGCAACACAACTTTCTCCCGCTCTCACTCACTCGCTCCTCCGCGGGAGCTGAACGCGCATCACTCTCTTAGCTAACGCCGTTTACTGTGAAGTACTTTCCGGGTTTGTCACTCGGAGCCGGCGGTGAACACACAATGGGTCATTTTTCCCTCCATCCCCCGTCCCTGTTTTTCGTCTGACAGGAGGAAGGGAGGGAGGGAGGGAGGCAGCTGAGGGGGGAGACGCTCGGTGCTACGGCCGCTAAGCAGGAAGCTGCTCCGGCGGCAAGTAAATCTTAGCTGGGATGCTAACGGCAAAGTTTTGAGATGCTTCCCCATTGAGCTCATCAGAGATTCACGTGTGTGTGTGTGTGTGTGTGTGTGTGTGTGTTCGGGTTTTAAAGCTGCTGTAAATGGGACAGTATCGCTCGAGTTGTCACGTTAGCCCCAACACACAGGAGCGCTTATGTAATCTCACCACAACATGTCCGTTGCTAAACAAGGATCTCATGTTTATATGGATGTGTGGCATCCTGCTGGTTTCTATGTGTGTGTGCTGTTGTTGCAGGATGCACACTGTGATGTCGCAGTTTCAAAACGAGGCTGGAGAGTGTGTGTGGTCGCTGTAGATCAGCAGCCGAGTTATGGCAATGTCTCCCCCGTCCTCCCTCCCTCCCTCCTCCCTCCACTCTCACCCCATCCTCACCCCCATCCTCCCTCCATCACGTACGGTACGATGCCAGCTGCTCAGGTACATTAACTGTCACGGGCGTGGTTTGGACCCATACACTACAGATGTTAGAAATGCAAAATAATATATATCATCAAAACGTTCCCCTCAAAATAGGGTTGACTGCACACTTTCATTTATCTTCTAGACAGTGACATACATCTGCATGATCCATTCCAGTGTTTTGTAAAACCTCTAACTCTTTTCGTGTACACAGAGTACGCGCAAAAGAAGCAAACTCTTCCGAGGACTCTGATAATATCTTGTTCTACCCATATCAAATATCCGCTGTGATGGCTGTGAGGAAAGGCTGAGCGGGGCAGGCTTACCCAATTTCAATATGAATTCTGTGGATGTTGACTCTGAGAGGTTCTGGGTGTGGACCTGAATACAGAGCAGCCAACTGTCTAAAGTTCCACTCAGTGTGGCCTTTTAGTCGATGTTGTCTCATGCTTGATTGTTAAAGAGGGGAATTGTGTCTGTGACGTAAGGTCATCATCTGTGGCGGCATGGAGATGGGCGTCTCATTATGAGGATACATTGGTGTTCATAGGAGAATTACCTTGGTAACAGCTGAGGGGTACTCACTATTTTTAACATGTTTCCTTTATTCCCAAGGGCCGTCCCATCAGAGAGACTTCCACCTCTGACTGTCTCTTTAGAGGGGGCGTCTAATTCCCTGGTGTCAATCTGAGCTGGCTGTGATCAGCGGCAGAAGCTTTGCTTGAATCCTGATGGTTTATTGGGCCAGAGATTATCCCTCTACTATGAATCAGCTCAATAAACACGATGCCTCCCACCCCCTGAATAAGGCAACAGACTCCACAGGCGGGTCATTGCCTCAGTAAATGCAGTGTAGAAATCTAGGAAATGGTTCGGGTAAACACTCTGAAGATGCTTTCATTGCCTCTCTCTTATAGTTAATTAATGGTTTATTCAACACTCGCTGTAACCATCCATTCACTTGTGTGAATGTTGCCAATGTGATGTTATCAGTTCGCTTGCACCTGTTGACCTGATACAGATTTTAAGCCTGTAATACAGCTCTACTTGTTCCTCAGTCTGCATCTAATTGCAAAACACTGTCATCACCCAAGTAAAGACAAAGGCCTTCCCTGTCTTGGCAGAGTCATTTTCTCAAACCACAATCAACCATGGCCCTCTTTTTTCCTCCTTTGTTTTTTTCATCTGCCTTGAGAGCCAACTCGGAGGAACTCGGTGCAGAAAACACTGCCTGTTTGTTGAGACTCTCTGTTGTCGTGACCCTGGACTATTAGAGGACAATTTTGCCGTGCCCCAAAGCTGATTGCTGGCTAAAAAATGTGACCATTCTCAAATACTGACAAACCCAGAAGCACGCAATTAGTCACTGCCTTTGGATTATGGAGTAGCTCCCGAGAGGCACGTCCGCTGTCATATGTTCATTTCCCTCTTCAGTTCTTCGTGCTGCATTACTGCTGCTCTGATTCATGTCAGGCAGGGTCCACATCTATTAAACGATTTCTGCTTCTTACACTGCACGTGTATCGTCAACCTTTAATCTCATTTGGTTACTTAAAAGCAAAGCCAATTCTGCCTCTAACAAAATGCCCTTGTATTTGAAATGATTTGTCCTGCCTCTTCAAAGCCTCTTACATGGGTACATTCAAGTTATGCACATATGCTGCCTCTTTTTACATAGCTGTAAATCTGTGAGCTTCCACAGGGAGCACATTGTTCAGAGGAGTCGCACATCCCTTTTCTTCCCCACCCTGTTACACAGGTTTCATATCATTTGGATTCAGATGAATAAACCTTGACTCTTCCCTGTAAATGACTCATCTGGCTATGAATTTAAAGGGAACAGCAGGATGAAAAGTCTGGAAAGACATGGTATCAGTTGCAGCCTCTTCCACATGGATAAGCAGCTGTAATAAACAGCAAAGAGCTATTGTCTTTAAATTTAATCCGAGAAGACTGAAATCTTAACTGTCGGCTGCTACCATACGATTACAATTTGCAGTTCTATTTTTAAAGTTTGTTGTATATTCTTATTTAGATGCTCTGGGCTTAGTACATGAATGGCTGTTTTCCCATTTTACCAGTAAAACATGTACAATATGATGAAAAGTAGACAAAAGATATGCTTGAGATTTGACATTCTACAGAGGCAGAAAATAGAGACAATGATGGGCAGTACACAGCTAGAACTAGACAGCGATCCAAGCTTATTTTTGTAATTCTGTTTGACAGTTGGGCCTCAGCGACAAAATAAGGTCTGTACCACATGCCTTAGTCTCTGTAATGGTGCAAAATTGACCTGTCACTAGTTTGAAAGTCTGGTATCCGTATAAATCTAAAATCATTGCCTCACGTCAATGGACCAGTTGATGAAAATCTCTTCTGGCTGTACATGATTATACTGGAGCTGAGTTTTCCAGCCTCATCCAGGACAAAAACGGCACCATGTATCATTTTCCTCAACTGTGTCGTTATTATGGCTCTGAAAGGTCCTGACATTTACTATAAGCACTTGTGCCAGAGACAACATCTAGTTAAAATGGCCTGGTGCCCCCCGCCCCAGCACAGATGCTGCTAAGACAGAATTGAGGAATAATAAGTGGCTGTTCAAACTCCACGGGACACAATTTAAAGGAGGAATTGTTGACTATCTCCTTAACACAGACCATACACATAGCTGATAAGCACCCTTTCCACTTTTCCGCATTTCAGCAGTTTTTTAATTAGGCCACAGACACTTCTGTTAAAAGTATAAGCAAGCCTGCTTCATCACCAACAGCTTGATTGGTGATGTAGCAGATATACTGGGCTCTGAATACATACGTTATATCTGCATTTTAACAAACTTATTCATGGGAAAACCTGGTTTACGTCTTCTGACACGTATGTGGGCACACCTGTCACCGTTAATAAAACGCCCAAATCCTCCTGCCTGTTTGTTGCACCATATGTTAAATGCGATCCGTTTTGCTGTCAGCACAACATTGTTGTCTTTCACAGTCGCTCCACATCGCAGGATCAGGTGTTGGGCACGTCGACTGACCTAATTTTTGTCTAGTGAATAGGCACTGTCATTCGTCGAGGTGGGGTTGTTGTTCGGGGGAGAGGGGCTTCCTGCTGGATATATGCACATAGAGATATTACTTGCGTTGAAAAAATGTATACTGTCCTACGTCCAAATAATCGGACCTTTCCTTTTTAACAGTACAAAGCAGGCATATTGCTCATATTAAGTTCTATTTCTTGTTGCCCAAGGGAAGCCAGCTATACTAAAGTATTCATCAGATTCATTACTCTGGCATCCATTCGTAATAGATGAGCTTTAGTACAGATGGAGAAGGTGACATGCCAGAGCAATGGCTAGGAAACCTTTCTATAAGACCTCCAGTTAACCTGTTCCACAGTATCCAATTCATGTCATGGCTAGTTTTAAAAAGTCATCCAGTTTGTTGCTGAAAGCGACCTCATTTCTTTCAGATGAATACTTAATAACCTGAAAAGACATTTATGAAAGTGTCATACAAAGAACACTGTGGTCAATTTTATTATCAAGGCTTGTTGTTATAAACAATCTTCTGAAAGTCAGACTTATTCATCAGCCAGCGATAAGAAAATGTGTTTTCGGTTTGTTGTGTCGAGTTAAACATATCCAGTAAATGGAGAGTGACACTACTCATAAGATAAATCAAAGGGTCATTGGAGCATTGTCCTAGTTCAGCCTCGGTTATCCAGTCAGATACACGTGTTAAAACGCACACAAATGATTTGAATAGATCCAAACGTGTGAATAACAAGTTACAGGCAATGATTCATATCCTCATGTTGAACCTATATAGTCACGTTAACATACAATAAAAGCCAGATTTGCTTACTGTAAGTCATTTCCAAATGGATTACTTTCACGGTCATCATTTGCCAGGCAAGTCAATCCATTGTACTCTCTGAAAAGCCTGCATTTCTATTTCTAATATATTTCAATTACCACTTAAGTGATTTAGAGTCCTGATAAATTAAAGCCCTTAATGGAAATGCTTTTTTTAAGGTAAATCCTTGGAGGGAAATAGATGCTATGCTAGCTTTTAAAGCATCTTTCTAATAACTACAATTATAGGGGATATGGAAAATGATTTGGGGTGGAAAATTGAGCTTTTACCCATTCTGAGTTGTGAGCATCCACATAATTGCAATAATTCCACAGCAAAATCACAGAGGAGTGTTTTTGTGTTGTAAGAAAGCTATAAGCCTCAAAATTAAACTTGACAGACAGTGACTGGAGAGGCAATAACAGGTTATCATTCGGGCAATTTTAAAGTGAAGTTACTTGAAACTGAATTTTTCAGGAACATGTCTACTGGGAGTCTTCTCTCTTTTTCACATCACTGACTCTTTAGCTTGGAAATAGTTTACAATTTAAATTGAATGTTGTGCTCTGATTAGTCCACTATTTACAAGTGTATTTGTTACATGAGTATGAATACTTAAATTGAAAGTTTTTACAGAGTACTTATAAAGCAGACTGTTGACACATACATTTTCGACAAGCTGGATCCAAAATAAACCGCTTTCTGTGGTATAGTATGTTATAGTATGTTTTAAGAGTATATTGTCTTTTTATGTACAAGATGAAGCTCATCTCTCTGACAGATATTTCAGTGACAAATTTGTTTTTACTGGCTCTTTTGTTTAACAGTGTACAGCCTTTTCTATTCCAAATCATTCATCAACATTTGCTGTCTTTCATCACAGAGATGAAATGAATCCTCAGAGCCCCTTTAATTAAACCCCTTAATCAATCACTTAGCATCTCCTTGTGTTTCATGATAATTAGTCTTGCTACTCTGACAACGTGTCGTATTCTCATCTGAGCCTCCTTAGTTAAGCTAAGTAAAAACAGTCTTGGTATGCTTCTCATGTCAGCAGGTTATAGACAAAACTTGCTGACATCAGAGTTTCGAGCCTGAGCGATGGGGAAGCTTTGAAAGAACGAGTGCAGTCACAGGGGTGGTACGCTTTGCTTGGTATGCTGAGCATGGAAATCACCTCAACCTTTAGAAAGCTTCAGGGAAACATGAAATTTCCTGCATGTACTTTATACCTCCCCACCCGGTAAGTATAGTCATACATCTATGAATTCAGCTCTGTTGAGTCTAAGTGAGAAGCTGGAGCTATCATGCAGTCAATGGTTTGATTGATAGATTGAACAATTGACACTGATATAATATTAATCATTTTCTGAATGTTTCAAGATTTGAACCAGTTGGGCTTAGTTGCATAAGTGGACTGAATAATTTTCGTGGGTGATAGCCTCTTGGGGTAGAGCGGTTTGATTACATTATCTTCAATATAAGATCTTTATGTGTAAGCATGAGTTGAGGATCAAGAGACCACAGGTAAACATTAGTTGACCCTGTGGGAAAAAAAAAATCACAAGTGTTGACACATGGTTATCTTAGCGATGCCCTTTGGTGAATTAAAACAATCCAGAGGGATTTCAGCTCAGTAGAGGGCTCTTTCTTCTTGAATGAAACTCAAGTGTTGTGTCTTGGGTTTAAACATGTAGAGCTTTCTAGTGGATGCATTTACTTCCAGGAAACCATGTTTTCTAAGTTAGAAACAGTAAAACCAGTTCACATGTTGTACACTGCATGTTGAATGTGATATATGTGACCTCACATTATCTTTACATTTTAACTCCTGTCTATTACTTTACCAGATACATAAGTCCTCTGATTGCAGCATCGTATTCGGCATGTATTAGACATTAACTGTATTTCCCTAATGTACCAGATAGTCTGTGAAATCAATCAAGGGAATTCTCCAAATTTGCAAATGATTGACTGTAATCTGTATTTTATTATGTGACTCACTCATGTATTCACGATGGCAGGTCTCTCACAATTGATTAGAAACTCCGTCGGCTAAAGGAAATATGCATTGTACGCATAGTCTTTTGGTTCTGCGTTGGCAGAGCTAAAAAAAATTTAATTGGAGTCACTCTGAGCAGGTTTGGGTTTTTTTCTCTGTTACTCTCTGTCATCTGCATAATGAGTCTGTGGATTTCAGACTGCTGTAAATGTTAGTTGCAGCCGAGTAATTGGAGAGTCTGCATTGGTAATTATTAGTAAATGGAGAAAGAAGCAGTGGAGCAAATCAATATCACTGAGAAAAGTGCTATGATTTGTTTCCAGTGTGTTCAGGAGTTAAGGTAAGAGAAGTGTCATGCTGCAAGCTCATTTATGAGACTAATTCATTATAATTTCCAAAGTTATGCACTATAAATGTCTATAGTGTATGGTTTTGCAGTGTGGATGAAAAACTGGAGCATATTTCACTGAAAGACTTTTTATTCAATCTTGTCTTTGATGAAAGGCAGCCTTAAAAAATTCCCCCATTTGAGACTTTCTGATTAGTTGTAGTTTTATGACAGTGTATCAACTCTTTACTTTTTTGCACAGATGGCACAAATGGTTTGTTACTATAGAATAATCCAATTAAAGAGAACAAAATCTGGTGTTGCTCAAGTGGAATTTAAAACAGTCCCCTAAGCACTTGACTTATTATGGGAACACAGAACACTATAATCAGTCACAAAGGTTAGAGCTGTGATATTGAAAATGCCCACGACCTCCATTGTTTTATAGTATGTTGTTTAGCACTACTGTGTATCAGGACCTTGTTTAACTAGCCACTATGAAAGGATTCTGTTGTTTGTTTAGCAGGTAAAACGATTGTAATTTTGGCCACAACAGAACACATAAGATTGATGGTTTAATCTCATCGTAGAAGAAAAATGTCAGGCTGTCACACTATGTCCTAACCACACCATGGCAGGGACGGTGACTCAATCTGTGCTAATGTTAAACAGCAAATTCATCAAATGATCTGTGAGACTGCCACTCAATAGGATTCTAATTTTGGACTGAGACTTGCTTTTCATAATGGGAGTTTGATATCTCCACTCATGTCTTTCTCCATCCGGCTCTCTTTCTTTCTGTTTTATCTCATCTCAACCTATTTCGCCCTTTCTCTTGCCAACTCTCTGTTCCTTAAAGGTCGAGTATGCGATTCTAATCCAGAACAGTTTTTGTTAAATTCACTGAATCTCCTCACAGTCCCTCAGCTGTCCTGTCTATGTTCCTACAGAGCCCAGGTTCTATAAATGTGAAGGAAACAAAGTGGCTTGGACTGCACCATATAAGACTATTTCAGCAACAGGGGGCTTTCAAGCTTGTGCACAGGTCAAAGGAAAGAAGAGGGGAAGATGGGAGATGAGGGAAAAGGGGGCAATGAGAGTGAGAGATGGTCAATCTGGCAAATGCTAATGGTTAGTGTGAATTTAAGGATTGAATGGAGAAGAGTAGTTTACCCTTCCATTGCCACCAGACTGTTGATTTGAATGGGATTCATTTCACTGCAGACGAGACCAGTGGTGACATTAAGGCATGTGAATGGTAGAGAACTCCTAAAATGGCATTTAGGGCATCTGATAGGGTGCAGGGATGCGGTCACTTGATATATTCCAGTAGTCCTGATGGCCAGTTTGTCGATAGTGTGATTGATTGCTGAACATGACAAGAGTATGGTGGTAAAATATAATATTTGTTATTAATAACCTATCACACACTAATTTATCCAACCATAATTTCAGTGAGATCCTTTCACAATAACGTTAAAAATGTGTAACTTTGTGTTTTGTGCTTTTTGTTTGCTACATCTCAGAGTTTTGTGCAGCAGTCTTTACCCATTGTTATACTCACTGTCTCTCTCTCACAAACATGTTTACAACCAGCCATTCAGTGCTTGATGTCATTTGGGCAGCAGAACAGGCAATTTGGCACAGCAGGTGTGCCAGGTCTTAAAGGGAGGTACAACTGTGTGTCGTCAGCATCGCACCAATAGGAGACCTTTTTTTTCCACAATATGGCTTTGGGAAAACATGTGTCTCAGAAAAATAAACTTTCTTGAAGGGGGACAAACCATTTGAGTGCTGTGCCTGAGATTCAACCCAGTGCTCCAGGCACTCGGAAACAATGTGGTGGTCTGCTGTGTCAAAGGCAACACTGAGATCTAACAACATTCCTACTGTGCAGTGCTTAATGTGAAGCAGACATCAGCAAATAGTTTGTGACTTTGATAAGATGCTCTAAATTGCACCATTATATTGTATTTGTGTTAATGTATTTTGTACTGTATTGGGTTAGGAATCCATCAGGAATTTGCAGGAGAAACTTCTAAAGGTCCACTGAATGTAGGTTTGCATTTGTTTTGTTATTGAGTTAAAATACCAGCCATCTTTCTTCAGTATGGCTTACTTCACCTTTAATTGCATCTTAAGGTATGCAGCCAAAGCAAATGTAGTTGTGACCATTCTGTCTGTAATATTTAGTCAGTATGTTAGCATTGAGTTATTCTATCATGTGTTATATTCAGCTTTCAACTCACTACGGGTGCATCTTTGTACACAAAAATCATGGTTTGATACGCACCTCGGTTTTGAGGTTACGGTTCGGTATGTTTTCTGTACAGTAGAAACAAGGAATGGAAAAAATTAAACAGATATTAAAAATTATTTTTATTTAACCCTGGTTAACTATTGCTGTGTCTTCTTACCCTAGTAACACAACAAAATAAAAACTCTTATGAATAAATAAATAAAATTACTAAAATATATATCCATTAAGGTGCAGTATGTAAGAAATTAACTGTAACAGTAACTTCACCGTTCTTGTATTTTCCTCAAAAATCCACATAGTCTGCAGAGGGTGACCCTGCTGTTACTAACAATGTCTCTGCTGTGGAGAACACTCCACATGAAATGTGGACGAGAGGGAACTTTGTAACAGGGCTCGATTACTTTCAGTGTGTGTTTGAACCCTGTGTTCTCCACAGCAGAGAACGGTCACATATCTGCTGCTATAAAAGCACCTATGACGCTAGTTATTGCTTTGACACGGTCAAAATTATTTTCAAGAGGCAGCTTTAATGCCGCAGGGAGCTAGGTTTGCACGGAACTCATTTTTTCCTTGTCCCACTTAAAGTCTGTACCGGAACATTTTCGGGTCGAATAGATCAGTTACATCCCTACAACTCACACCTTTTATACTACCATGTGCTAATTTATTCAGCTGTTTTAGATTTCGTTTTCATGCTAGTTTTAGTCACAGTCACATCCTTCTCATTATTAGTCAATACATGGACACCAATATTCTAAAATTAACCTGATTAAGATAATAGTCTGAATAAAACACTGTAGACATGTTGTATTTTGCGACATACACTTACAGAAGATACCAACTGCTTGACGATGCATGCCCTGGGTTTCTGTGTAAACAAGTTGGCTGGCACAATGACAATAATAAGGAGAAACCATAGTTATGCCATGTGTTTCAGGAGAAATTGATAAAATGAAGTTTTTGGATTGGTGCAAATATTGCAGTGGCCATGCTTTTTGAAATATCACTACTATTACCATTACTGCTATATTAACTGTGTCATTATATTTTTGGTTCTTACTGTACTTAATGTTTGGAAGGTTGATTATGAACATCCATAATGCCAGCTTTACAGTACAACATGAAATACACCTCATAGGTTCTCTGTAGTGATGTCTTCTTCTGTTCTCCTCCAAGCACACAGTTAGCATTTTGAAAGAGGGGATTACAGCTCCAAGCTAATTAGCATCCAGCCCTGGGAACTACAAATAAAATGAGTGTAGATAATACAGTGTGTGAAGGTGCCATACATCTGTCATTTTCAAATGTGCATGCTGATTGTGGGATTTTATAAACACGCAGTCTATACTATATTGTGTGACACTGTCAGGTGCCACAGTAGCACATCCCTGAGACATACAATCAGTTTCCAGCGCCTACAGTACATTCAGTACAATCTCTCAAACACTCAGTTGTCTTAAGTGGAACTGTGTGGGCCATTTCTTTCTGCCTTAAACCTCAATCCAGGCATCGTCTTTGATTCCAACACAATGCCCCTGCTGCCTTCCTTTCTGTGCTGTGTGGATGTTGCTTTCATGTCAGAATATTCACCCTCGTTTTGCCAGTGCCATTGCTAATGGGTAGTCTTTTCAAAGCCTGGAGAGGATAACCTGTCATCTTTGTTTTCATGGCCACCTCAGGGCCATTCAACAAGTTCAAAAGAGAAAAAATCTGCAATGCAGTTTTTGTGAGGTTAGTTTTTGCTGTTTTGTTTCGTATCTGCCATCACAGGCAGAGCTGGATGTGGGAGCAGGTGCTGAGCTGAATGACTTCAGTGGCATGTACTGCTCACTTAAGGGAATATCTGAGCCAGATGCTTTATTATGTTGTGTTTATGCTGATGCTTGTGTTCCACAATACAGAAATGTGGGGGTGGGGTTGGTTCTTGAAACAGTGGCACTCCTGGAAATAACTGATTTCACTATGAATTTTGGCTTGTTTTCTGAATTTCTCATCAGATGTGTTGACATGTAAAACAACCACCTGCAAAACAGCCATTTTCTCTGTGACAGACCAGTGTGGCCATTCAGAGATGATTAGTTTACAGTCTCTGTGGGTGCCAATGATTTTTCTGATTTGCACCTGACAGTATTGGATATTTCTTTCCTGGGAACAAAACGCTTCACCTTGAGGAAGCAGCAATGGTTGATTTGATTGTAAGGACTGCGGGAGAGGAAAATTGTATGCAGTTCTGTGATGAGGAAATATTTTCAGGTAGTGTTGTGCAGCTCGTTACAAGAAAGAAGCTCCATAATCAGAGGTGTTTACAGCAAAGCACAACCAAGGTTTCTCTTTGTCTGAGTACATTACAAGAATGGTGTCTTAAAAATAAATGTTATCTTCTGAGACAAGGTGAAATTGACACTAATGAGGTTATTCATTCACTGTACTTTAATATGTGTGCTGTCACAAGTAAAATTAGCAAGAATTGCAGAAGCAAATCTGAGATTATTAGGAAACGTGAATGTGCAGTGAAAACAACAATGGACATTGATTTAATAATGATGAAGTAGGACAAGCTGCAGAGAATTGCACAGGGATTCAAACACAAATGTATTTCAATCAGGAGAGACCTGAAGAGAAACTAAAACCTAAATGTTTAAACCCACATTTGCTTCCTTATTTGTGGTAAATGTTACAAAACTTTGTGGAACACGTCCACCTCATCGTAGGTACAAGCAAAGAAATCCCTTTTCTTACTTTTACTCTTTCTGGTTCAGTCAAAGCAGCACAGAGAACAGAAAAGCCACCACAACTATAAGATGATAGCAAATGTAGGATAAAGCTGCATTAGTATATTTTTTTCTTTCTTTTCACTTAACTAAGGCCTTGTGTCAAAGTATTAAAACAGCAGATAAACCCAAGGGTGACCTTAACGCTTCTAACTCATAATACAAAATAAAAAATTCCTGACCTGTCGTTCCACAACACATAAGATAGTGTATACCCTCCTTGTAGGGCTGGGCGATATAACTTCAAACCAATATCACGATTATTTCCAACTTTTACCTCGATTACAATTAATTAAATTTTTTTTTTTTAACATTCCCCCCGCTGCTCTGACAAGGCCTGTATTGGAAATATGCTGAACTGTTAAAGCTGGAATATTTGTATAACTATTTGTTGAGCATTTCAAACAGTTGAGTCTCTTTTCAAATGCCATTGGTGCTGCCTTCATGTGCTGTCAAAAAAAACCCAATACACTACAGAGTACAATCAAGCTGAAGTCTCCCGGTGTGTACAGTTTACCCATTTACTAAAGCAAAATAGCGTGTAGAACAGTTTTTTAGTTTTTTTTACATATTTTAAATTTATTACACCTGTATCATTAAATAATCGTCAGACAACTGCAACACGCAGCAGAACTGCAGGACAACCGTAGCCAGTGTGGCCTGGGCATTACCAAATTACAGACATGAGCAAGATTATGTCATTGAGAGCTTATAAGTGTCGGTTTCAATCCATTTAATTTGACCAGCCCTACCTTCTTGTATTTTTTTGTGGTAGGTAATTCTAAGAAACATGAATTACATTATTCAAAACTCAGATGTGAACCAAAATAAGTAAATGCATTAAGAGTTAGTCCTTTTCCCTTAGTAAAAAAACATATTTCTGAGCTTTCCACTGAGAAAAATTGTGCTGACAGATGTATTCAAATTACACTTAACTTTGCCTAATGGATTGTTTTAGCACACAGGCAGTTTTATTTACAACATTTCTAAGAAATGACTTGTATAATAGTCTAGAATAATAAAGGACAAAGTTAAGATGTTAGAGGAGGATGACAGATTAATAAGTGGTCATGATATTACAGTCAGAAGCAATCTCCTCTACACAATAGCATTGTTATAACTATATATATATATATATATATATATATATATATATAGTTATAACAAACACTTTCTTGCCAATGTAAGGACTGACACGTTTGGGGTAAGGTAACTTTCACAAGTCTCTTGCAATCCAAGAGGTTTAATTTTCCCATAAGCCCTGACACTTGACATTGACACAATTGGCTTGGCTAGCTACAAGATCTATTTATTTACATGCTGTGTCACTTTCTGTTTTCCACCTACAATGGAAATGGACAATTAAAGTGAAAGCTTTTATAAAAATATCACAAGTATTGGGCCACCTTTTAAAACACACTTGAGTGACTCACAAACTCTGCATCAGTCTGTCAGGGGTATATTTGTGTGGGATCAATGAAATGGCAGTCCTTACAATATGTACTTTTGACAAAGCTATATAAACATATGAAGCTTTAATACTTTTCACTGTATATTTAATGATTGACGTCGTTGAAGGAGACATAACACCGTTTATACGACAGTGAGGAAACCGTTTCTGTGAATAAATCTTCAGAGCACATACTTACCACTTTCTCCAAAGTGATTTTTATTTTCTGCGATCTGCCCGAATGTGCACTTCTTGTGTGTCAGCTCAGCTGGTGCTTGGCCGACTAAATTATTCCACAGATATATTTTTTTATCTCCCAGTTAATAATAGGAAAAATACTGTATACAGCTTCATGAATAATTCATACAGGCATTCCTTTGTAGAGATTAAAAAAATAGAATAAGAATAGTTCACGTTGTAAGCTTACATAAATGGTTTCAGAAACAGCTAATCAGCTAGCTGGCCAGTCCAAGGCCCTGCGTCTACCTAAAGCTCTGAGTTCGTCCTCAGAATCGGCTGCTTAAGCATCGCATGAGAGCTGGCGAGGAAATAAATTCAAAGGCTGCTGTCCAAATCATATCCACCTCCTCCTTCATCTTACTTCTTATGATTTTCTCTTGGACATGACATGCTGAAGCCTCTCATGGTTTAATTTGCCACTGAGGAAGTGACAGGCCCTAATTATACTGTTTAGGGGCCTAGAGACACTTAAACATTAACAATCACGTATAGAGTTAAAAGCAGCAGATAAAAGAAGAGAAATAATGAGAAGAGAAAAAATGATGAGAGAAAAGGAAACAGTAAAAGGATTTTAAAAAACAGAAAAAGAAAGTTTGTAGGATTTGCTGATGAAGCACGTTAAAGATAGAAGTCGTGGGAGAAAAATGGCAGTTATCTTTCTTCTGAATTGATATACTAATCAAATTTAGAGGCACACCGTGTGTATTCTGCAGGTTTTTTTTACACATTACTCTTTGCTCTCACCAATTGCATAGATCAGTCATGCGTCACTGCACGGCAACAGTTCCTCAGCCTCATAAGCCTTCATTGAAATCCAGAGAACATACAGCAGACTGTTATTAGGTGTCTTCCTAACCATATGGTTTGCAAGCTTAGTAATTGCCTGAACATTGCGGATAAATTCATGATCTGAGTGTGGCGTTCTGTTGAGTAAACTGTTCTAAAGGACACCAGCCTTCTGTTTATGCTGCTCTAGCCCTCTGGGCCCTAAATGGATTAATGATCCCGAGGTTGTCAGTTCAAATGCAGGCGCAGAGGATACAGCTGATGTGTCCTTGAGCGAGGCTCTTAATCTAAATTGTGTCAGTTAATATCCATCTTCATAAATGCATTACACACGTAGCATGGGTTATGTAAGTCACCCCCAATGGAGTCAGAAGAAACAAACACTGTGAGCGCCCCATAGCATCTTGGCCTGCAACACAGTCCCAGGGAATATCAAGTGGCTGTGGTCTGGACTGCATAGCTTTGTCGTTGCATAGATGCTATATTTTGCAGTTGGATATAAATAATTCCAGTGTTCCAAAAGGATAGTCAAAGGTTCTCAATTTAAGTCAATAATAGGGCTATTGGTGCTCACCCCAGTGCCTGGCAATTGTGCAATGTGCACTACACAGTAAACAGGACCATGGTGCACTGCTGACATGCTTGGGGGCTTGTGGGCAGTGCTTAATCAGAACAGTATAGCTTCTCTGAGTGGGCTGTTTGCTAAGATCGGGGCCCCACATACACAGAAAGGGGGAGTTTTCAGGGTTGCCCAATTAGTGCTGAAAAGTGTAGCAGTGTAAGAGTGTGTCAGGAGGCAAGTGTGCACCAGAGGAGGCGTGTCATCAATCATCACTCCAGCTCCAGGCTTGTTCCAACCCTTTTCCCCATTTGGCAGAAGGGGAAAGAAGGAGAGCAGAGAATGACAGTGGCCAGCTACTTCCAGCGATGTCAACAGAGCACACTGAAATAGACTGCTGAAGCCTGGGCAACTCGAAAGGCTTCTTTTGATCAGTTTTATTGTTTCATTTCCTAGAGGTAGAGACAGAGCGTTTCATTAAATATTAATGTAGTTTTGTCTCGTGCTTTGATGTTCACCTGAAACATTATGAAAAACTGGCTTATAAATTATATAGCCACACTGAAATCTGCTGAAGTTTTAGCAGCAACAACAGTGTAATGTAGCATTTACATTTCTCCCCTCATTAAAAATGAGTAATTTTCACCGGATTGCTGTACAGGCAATCAAGTAGATGCGTATTGTGGCTGAGCCTGAGGCCGGGACACAGCCAGTGATTGATACATGGCTGGTTAGGCAGTTGGTATTTCTAATCTTTTCTCATAAAATCCATAAACAATCAGAAATGTTAGCTAGCTATCTGTTATTGATGGATGGTGAGCAGTAGCCCACTGTTGCTCATAAGAAAAATAATTTTGTAGGTGTGTACCTTTATATACAGTCTATGGTGCAGTTGTACCATTGACATTGTATGACTGGGCCATCTCCATTTCCTTCCTTAAAAAAATAAAGCTAAAATATCCCAGGTGTGGATGCACTGGTCTCAGCTGTCAATCAGGATGTTTCATCACCACCAATGAGTTTCAGTTTGGACTGTGTACAAACCATTGACATGGAGAGAGCTGGGTATTTGACCTACTGCATCCAGACACCAGTGGGCAATCAGGATGGTTGGCCTCATTTTTGGGAGCTGCCATGTTATTCATCTTAACACACAGTATATTCTCAGGACTTGAATGGAAATACTTGAGATTGCTTGGTCTACATAAACATTCTGAAAAACCCCCACTGCTTTTTGTATCTGTGGTCACTGCCATCACCAAACACTGCCAGAGATCTCGGCACACGGATGGCAAATATTTTACATTCAACCTGTCAAATGTTTACGCTGCATTCCTCCCCTCTTGTGTCATCTGGGTATAAACCAACAATTCCTCCTCGGCTTAAACACTGACACATTGTGTGACACTCACTCAGAGACTTGTAATGTTTCCAAAAATGGGTACTTAGCTCTGTAAGGAGGGTATAATGATAATGACACTTCATCATCATATGAAATGCCTCTTCTCACTGCTTTGTCACTGTCTTGACAGTGTCAGTACCAGTGGATGAAAGCTTAGAAAATCTTCCTCTGAGAACTATCTTTGAGGCATTTTATCATGTGTGCAACTTCTAAAAGCCCCATACTTTCAAATTAAGATAATGGTTATAGTCCTGGCATGATTATGCTCATTTTATGCCCTCCACGCTATAGCAGAAAATGTCCATGTGCAAAATGCTTTAAGGAAATCTCTCCCTAGGGAGGTGTACAGTAATATACAACAGGATATAACAAAAACTGCCCTCACATAGAGCAGAGAGGCAGCAGCAGTGATAGAGAGAATTTAGTCGGATGATAATGTGTTTGCAGTTATGGTTTAATTCAACCTTTCAAAATATCTGCATGCTCAAATGGGTCATTGTGGACTATAACATCAAGTCCAGGTTTGCAGACATGATGTGGCCTGTGGCCTAGTGTCCTACTGTCTGACATCCACCCTTCATAAAACAGTCATCAACATTAGCTGAATTGTGTAATTAAGTTTTTGTCCCTCCACTGGAGCAATATTTCATCAGTCACAAATGACCCTCGACAACATTATCTTGATGTTAATGTCCACATGACATTTGTGATGACTCTACCATTCTCTCGGCAGGGGTATAAAATGTTATGGCGCCAATGGAGATGTCTCTTGTGTCTGGAAAAGTAATTTCTATGACACCATGATGTCAAAGAGACAGAGACAGTTTTTTTTTATGCCAGTGAGGTCAGAGTTCAGCTTCTGTGAATGTGTTCAGAGAGCATGACTTCATAGTGGCATGTGTTCTCCATAAACGACCAACCTCAGGTGGGAAGTGTGCTGTTTTAGACAAAAAGCATTAGTAGGAGAGCCGAGCTTGGATATATTCACAATAACCACTTCTTTAAAGCGGCAGTCATGAAAGGCAGGGCTGACCTACACGCTGTAAGGAGGATTCTTGCTCCCTTGTTAGTGTGTACTGGTGGGGAATTGAGGTCTTTCCTGTCAGGAGGCAATACGTTGACGCTGCAGACTATCTCAGCAAAGCCCAAGGAGAAAAAAAAAATGAGAGCAAGATAGAGAGAGCAAGCTGAGATGGGGCCAAACTGTGTTCAGCTTGTGTGTGTCTGTGCACCTGTATGATGATAATATGTTTGTGGGCAAGTGTGTGCGTGGATTTGTAATTGCCAGTTTGTGTGTGTGTATCAGCACTCGTGTGTGTGTGTTTGTGTGTGTGTGTGAGAAAGGGGGAAGGAGTTGACTGACAGCCCTATCTCCGACAACACTGTGGAGCTCCATACATCATTAATCGCTGACAAAAATGAACATTCTGCTGTATCCTTTAAGGGCTAAAAGACCATGCTGTTGGCTCTTCCCGTTTGTAAGCTTATATGCGTGTCTGTGTGTGTGTGTGTATGTGTGTGTGTGTGTCCACTATACACACTGTATATAGGTGAAGATTCACTACCAACTTAAGGTTTCTGACCTGTGTGTTTGGTTCAGTGCTATTGTGATGGATGACATGGTTATCAGAATCCGGTCTTCAGGATGGGGGCTGTCCTGTACTGCTGTCAAGGTCAATGGTTACTAGGCTTATAAAGGAGTGACAACATGGTGAGCTTACTGAAACACACCCTATATTTTATAGAGCATCCATCATATCAAATGTCAGAAATAGAATGACCACAGTCTTGAAATACGCCCGTGAGGAAGCCACAGAATGGGGAAAATCTGTTCTTAGCTGGGGAAAAATGATTGTAAAATTTAAACCATATAGGATTTAAGGATATACATTTTGAAGGTTTTTTCTAACCGTAAAACTGGCTGGTCTGTATTGTTCGGGACTTCTGGTACTGTAAAAAAAGACTACTGTGACGTTTTTAGAATTTTGGCATCGACTTGGTACCGAAGTATCGTGATTACCTGCATTCATGGTGCTGATGTGCAAGGGTTACCCTCATTGTAACAGATTAAACAATAGTGATATCTAAATAATCGGTCAAAATTCTTCGGTTAGTGATGAACATCCCAAACAAGTACATGGTTATTTGTGGTATTTCCAAAATGTTATCAAAGTGAATTAAGTAGTATATTCATTCAGAATTAATGCAGCCCTGTGTGTGCAGGTGCGGTTTCAAAAGAAAGACGTGTGCCAGTCAAACGACGGCTCGGTTACAGCTTGATTGTGAAGTAACTTGGAGCCTAGAAATTATTCCTTGCTATTGGTCCACAGGGATCTGATAACAGATTGGCTTTATGACTAAAATAGCCTTCACCGAAAATTTGCATATTCCATAGCTGGAGTGAAAAATCCACTTATTTCATTGTGAACGGATCAGTTAGTTGTTAGACCAAAAATAGGATCAAGTTGGAAAAACAGAAATGAAATGCTTTTTTCCCTCCAAACTTGGACAGTTTTTTATGATCAAATCTGTGTGTGATATAATTGTGGTCACACAAACACACCCATATTAGCAGTTACCAACCATGTGTGAGAGGATTCAAATAATTTCTATAATAATCTATTTTTCTGCCTTACTGTGCTTTTTTAATGCCGCTGTGGGCTTCTCACAGACCAAGCTCATGTGTATTTTTTTTTTATACAATTCTGCTAAGTTAGAATATTCTCAGATAACCTGCTGATCGCAATTTTGGTTGATTGCTTTCTGGAGGAGCTGCTACAGCTACTTTCAATCTCATGGGCCAGTAAGATTATTGTCCATAATTCAGCACTTTCTATTGTTTTCACTCTCAGGCTCCCCTGCAAGTGATGGCCCAACCAGGGCAGATGTGCCCACAGCAATCTTAATGAGGTGGAGTGTTTCATCACTGGCTTGGCTTTACATTGCCAGACAAATAAAAATGTATATGAAATACAAATCTTAAGATTAATTTTTATGGCATGCTCTCACCCCAGCAGGCACCCTATAATTTATACTAACTTTACACTGTCCTAGGCATACATTGTCTCATCACTGTAGTGATACACATGGTACAGTATTATGAGCATATAATGTTTTCTTGCTTTCTGATTTGATGTACCAAAAGCAGGGAGCAGCACAGTGATGTGGTGGTTAGCACTGCTGCTTCACAGCAAGATGTTTGAGACTTGGTTGAGCCGGGGTCTTTCTGAGTGGAGGTTGCATGTCTGTGTGTTTTCTAAAGGTGCTTCCATTTCCAAAGACAAGCAGGTTGAGCTTAGAGACTCTAACTGATGTGAAATAATAGATGTGAATAGTGTGAATTTTAGTTTGTTTCTGTATGGCCCTGTGATGTGCTGCTGGGCTTTACCCTACCCTCAGCTGGGATTGGATCCAGCCCCCCCACGCCACAGCCCTGAAAGGATTAGCAGTATACATAATGGATGGATGAATACAACAAGGCGTGATAATTTATACTTATTTGCATTTGGTTTAACAAACATCTCTTATGAGAGAAATGTTCAGATTCGTTTGTGTAGTACCATGGTTGGCCACTCTCTAGTTAACGAAAAAACTGTTACTGTGAAACACTGGCCGATTGTGTTATGTTTAGAACAACTCACTGTAACTGCAGCTCCAATTAAGCAGATTCTAAAAAATGATTATGCTGTAGTTCTGCCGTAATGTGTTTATTGTTTTAGCATAGTGAGCTAGGTCAGAAAAGTGGGATTCTGCAATCAATAAGTGGATGCTGTGAATATGAGCAAGCTATTTTTGGAAAGCATATATTGGTGTGGATGGAGCTGCTTTGTTAAAATGGGAAATTAAGTATAAAAACACAGTGTGTTGGCCAGACATCATACAGATTTGTTATCATATATGTCCTGCTTCATACGAACAGTGACAATGGTCAGTGCGCCTCTCACCGGAAAAGCATCTGTGCTGCTAAGTACTTGGCTCATTCACAACGTAATCAAACCCCCGGATGATGGAAGCAAAAAAAGGAAAGAGAGCTCTGCTCAGCCATGCTATGCTAAGCTGTGTTTAAAAATAGATTCCATTAAGCCCTGATTTTCACGCTGTTGATATGATTTGCCTCCCAATGTATAGGGCGAGTGCTTGCATAACTACTGCTAAATATTTTCTCCTTTTCGAAGGACACTAGCTGGATTGCCTTCAGGCTCTGAAGACACACTTGCTGCCAGATGTTTGTAGTAGAATGAATAATGCATATTAGTTGGATCATGATTTAGCATTTATGTTGTTAGAATTATATTCATAAATGATGGAATAAATGCCCCCCATCCATCTCAAGGTGTCCGAGACCTGAATTAAGAACAAGTAAAGCATGCTCTCCCATCAAATAGAAAACATGTCAATGGAAAAACCCATTACATTTGCCCTCAGGCACTTTCCCATTTAACACTCTTCCCTTTAATGGGGTTATTCAGTAAAGCTTGCGGCCATCTTCAACTAATTGCATGTTTCATAAACTGATAAGGAAAATCATACAGATTACAGGCTGCAGCTCATACATCTTATTTAGATTCCCGCACTTCTATAACCATCCAATTTAGGAGCTTAGCTTATTTTACTTCTTATCAGCCATTTTACCCTTAGCTGAAATTACTCTGTAAACTTGGGAGGGCTACATTTGGTGTATACAAACCACTCCAGTGCTGTGATCCCAGTCATATGCATGCTGAACAGGAATAAGCCTGAATCACAAAATCAGTTTAGTGGTACAGTGTCTCTTGTCAGTGTTTGATGAGGTGAGTTTGTTGTGTCTTGTGCAGAATCATCAGTCCATCCCTTCAAACCCTGCAAACCCTGCAGAGTGCAAGTATTGTGTGTTTGTGTGCATGTTCATTTGCCATTGGCTCATTTGAATGTGTGTAAGGTAATGAGCAGCCAGAGCTGGTGAGGCATAATAATAATAATACCCAAGCAAGGGATGAGATGGATTCTCTACTGGGTGTTACGCTTTCTACCATTATTATTCTGGTTTCCAAGATGCCAAAGTCCCGGATACTGCAGCAATTTACATGGAATTAATGAATCTTTTCGCTTAGACATGCATTCTCTTGCTATTTCCCAGTACTACTGGCAAACTGGCGGAGAATAATCAGGCCCAAATCTGTCATTTAATAGGCTTTAAATAACAACACTGTGGTGATTAATATGTTTTTCTGCCAATCTGGTTCCACTTTTGGAGCTGGGCCATTGCCCCAAACATATTTCAGTTACATATTGCAGTTGATTGGATATAGAGAGCAAGAGGAGACTTTTCTCCTGGATTTCTGATTGGTTTTGTCTATAAGGAGATTAAGGGGAAGAATAACAACTGATTAGGACTCTGGTAGGTTATTGAATTAACCCAAATTTCGATATGTGTGCTGCTGTGTTGCTTATTTGTGTTATAATTTGAAAGATTATTGTCAATAATGCAAAACTTACTGTTTGATTTGGTTTCTTACTTATTGCCAATTATGTTTTTTTTTCTCAGTCCAGACAGTGGTACTTGTTCCCAGAACATTTCCAGACAATAAGAACAATTTGTTGTTCAACACAACAGTACCCTCATTCAGCTCCAACTAATTATGCTTAACAAGGCCATTTCATAACAGGCAACTATTACAAAAATGACAATGGAGGTTTTGGGTAATGCACATGCCCTCATGCAAAATGCAATTATGCGCTTTAGACAGATATTGTGTGACTTCCTGTCAAGCAATTGCAACCATTACTGTCTCTCTAACAACAGACTTAATTTTTTAAGTTTAGTTTTATCTACAATGGATGCAGTACATTTTAGTGGAACCAATGGGGGACCTCTAACATAAACCAACACATCCTTTTTGAATGTTATTGCATCTACCTGCAACTTCATTTGGTTTATGTGTTAGGATTCCGAAAAAAGCCTAATGTTTAGTCAGATTTTGGTTAATTTGATCATTTGGGACTCACAAAGTACAGTATATGCATGGAAAGAGGAGAAATGTATTGTATGCTGCTATACTACTATATAGGGCTGTGTTGCCGGTGCTAGTGTGGTTAGCTGCAGCCACAGGACAATCAGTGAACAATCACTCATGTTAATAATCAGAGTTAATTATCACATTTATGGCCACTGTGAAAACACCAAACCAGGGTAATATGGTCATTATCAGAAAAGGCACACCTCACATTGTATTTGTGTCATCTTATCAAATCAAGAAACAGAAAATAAATGGAGTGATGCCTGCGAGCTAGTTCAGGCAGCCAACTCATGTGACATACCTCACTCTCCACAATCATCTATAATACACAACCACCTTATTAGTCCGTCTATTTAAGCAGAGCAAATTTCCCATCACTCTCTTTGCGTGCCCCACTGCTGCATCAGTATTGCTGCCAGTTGCTTCAGCCCCTCCACCACCCCAGCATCCACCTGTAGGCTCCGGCAGGTCTCATCCCTCCCATCATATCTATGTCATCATATCGGGGGGACTCATTAAGTCTGAGCCTAGACGCCAAAGAATAATCTGTTCTACTTTTGCATTAAATGTTTGAATGTGAGTTTGTAAATCCATTACATGTATGTGTATATATTTGCAAATTACCAACCAAATGTGATCATGCATGAGTGACTCACTTCAAAAGTCAGTTTAGAGCACCCTTGTTTTCCCAATTGCATTGATGCCCCACTGATATAATTAATGAAGAGGAGGAAAAAATCAGAAAAAATGTTGGATTTTCATGGAAAGTTTCAAATTCTTGAAGAAAAAGAGAGGAACTTAAAAACTGTAGTTCTGTAACTCTATTCATCATTGAACTCAAATTGTTTGGTCCAGCTTACCAGTCACGTACCGCCCAGAGCTTTGGATCGTTTATCTGCCTCTCTTAAACTGTATACCAGTGTTGACACTCCTGGAGGAATTGGATTGTTTTTCACCCTGCTGACCACTACTCCAGTGAGTTAAGTGCAGCAGGCTGGGAGACTAGGTAGAGAGAGGTAAATAAGTGCCTCTCCAACCCATGTTGTGCCCCCTGTTGGCTGTCATCAGGAAGTAATGTTTAGACTCTTGGTTTGCTGACTCTTTTCTGACTTACTTCTTTCACTGTGTCCTCACATCAACCCACGCACACACTTTAGAGGCATATTGATATCTTTAATTGCTGTAATTTTATTTTACTGATGTCTTCTTATGGATACCTTACAGTAATTAAAGCAATCTCAGAGTGGATGGAGTATTTGCTCTAATAATAAAATTACTTACTCAAATCACTGTTATGAATCAGAGACCCTGTTCGGGGGACGGACCTTAAGCTGAGCGTAATCCTTGCCAAATGAACTGGCGATTAGATTAACTAAGGACTTTTTGGTCCCTGCCAACACACAGGCTCTGCATTTTAAGCAGAGGAGCATTCATTGAATTTCCGTATTCATCCAGCCTTCTGTCGCCTCCTCCCATATACAGGCTTCCATGCATGCATATGCACACACAAAGAGAAATATGATTGCCACTTTCTTGACACATTTCAGGATTCACAACACTTCTTTTGAATAATATATTGAAAAGTTCAACACAATGCAGTACCCTGGCCTAGCTTTTAGAAATATGCTAATTAACAGACTTGCGCTACAGGCTTCGGGCATTCCCTCAAACACCTTTGTGTTCTATTCTACACAGTTGTGATATTAGTAAGGGTTTTGGATGAACATTTCCTAGTGTTTTGTGGAAAAGGTGGATGTTGAAACTGTTCATGCTGTACAACCCAGTTCTTTCACCCACTCAGAGAGGGGAATGGTGCGTGTACTGCATGTGTGAAACACTGTGAGACAGATAGAAAAGGGACTGTCCCTATAAAGCAAGCACGTAAGCACAAATAGGCCATGCAGAATGTGACTATGCCCAAAGGGGCCTCTCCTATACTCGATGTATTTATTCCAATATTTGCAGATGTCTGAAACCAGTTAAGTGCTGTGGCAATTGCTTATTTCCCTTTGTCAGAATGATGAATGTGGTCTCACCTATCGGACTGTGCAGGGGTTCCAATGTTCTGTGACAATGAAGGATTGTCCATTTGTGCCATGGACAGAACACATCAAAAAAGGGTGGATAAAGCCCTGCGGGAAAGCAATAACAAACACCCCCTTGTTACTGTCATTGTTTATGACAGCGAGATTCAGAAGCATGGCATTTTCCATGTAATGTGCAAACATTGAAGACATGACACCACACAACATTAGACCTGATAGGCCCACATATGTTTTATCTTCAACATTTAATAAATATGACAACAGACTGTGTAGCAAATAACTGATACATATATGAACATAATACCTCAGTGTTGTAATCAAAAGCATTTTAGAAGCTAGGCAGATTGTTTTGTAATTGTCCTGCCAAAATAAATCATCATCTGAAGATTTTTTTTCAAACACCTCAGATTTAACTAGAGCCTTTCTGATTGTTTAATATTTCCTTCCTTTACAGACGTCATTTGAACTTAGAAAATACTTCACAGTATCAATTGATTCTTTTCCTAGTGTTTTTTGATTTGGCTTTCAAGTTATGGCAAATGTTTGCGTTTGCGTGTGTGTTAAAAAGACTAGTTAAGATGCCAGAGGTGGCTTGTTGGCTTCACCAGTGTCTGTCTGTAGTGCCATTGATTAAATTTCTGGAACACTGCTCCCCACTATGATCCACTATGATGTACTGTACATTGACACCCTATTCAGTAGTCACATGAACTTAACTCGGATCTTTTCCAACAACTGTCACCAACTGTGAAATGTAGTCACAGAAGGAGGCAGCACGGACAATACATCATATTGTCATTGTCACTTGCCTTTAAACTTAGCAGGAGTCTTGTTCAGCATTTAGAAGATATGTCTGGTTAAATTTGACGTCACTTATTCTGTGGTCTTTATCTGTATATCATATCAAGATATATATAGAGTGATATAGATATATAAAGTGAAAATGTGTTTATTTGAGCCTTTTGGATCACTGTTAAAAATGCAAAGATTTATAGACAGTGGAATTACGTACAGACACCTGTGGATGAAGGGATAAAATAGATCAATCCATAATTTGTTGGATTCCCGCTGTCCTTCATTGACTGTGAGAAAGAGATACTTTCAGGACAAAGTTGAAAAGTTTTACTTTTGATTACTTTTTTCAAGGGGAGTAAGAAGCAGATAAAAGAAAATAGTTTAAGTGTGGAAGTGGTTGCTTGTACAAATGATCCATACCTATGCTTGGATAGAGATAGCCTCATTAACTGCATATAATTCAATAATTAAATATTTTAGAGTGAAAGTGGGGAGATTAATTGTATTGACATTTAACATCACAGCAAGTTTTGCCTTGACATCATAATTGTTTCAAGTTGGTCAGATTTAACTTGGCGTTTAAGCTCTGATATTGAGAACTGTAAGCTCATTTGTAAACTCTCATGATCCCAGGCCAGCAGGCAGTGGGTGACTCTACCCCACATTCAGTTTTGACCTATCCCTCTGACTCCACTTCCGTTGCTCTCCCTGGCGCACTGCCAAGCTTGACCTGTCACTTCAGTGGTGGTGTGGGTAAACTGTTCAGCAGCAGAATAGCAAAACCAGACGCATACAGATAAAAGGAATCACCTCACACACACACACACGCACACACACACACACACACACAAACACACACACACACACAAACAAACAAGGTAGAGAAGGGCACAGGAATAAGTATCGGTCCATCGAGAAAAAACAGTGAGACATTGATCTGAGATTAGTGTTTCTCATTAATTACCTAGATTGTGGCGGCCCACCATCATCTAATTTTTCCTACCACAATTTGATAATGAAGCAGTTTTTCTTTTTACACTTTTCTTAATAAAATAAGATCTCTAATTTTGTGCTGTTGCTTCATTAGAGACCTCCCGAATCTTTAAAATATCCATAAAATCTTTACTTTACTCTCAGCTACCACCTCAGATTGAATCAAATTCTGTGGGAGACACTGCAGATATTGAAACAGTTCTTTCTTTTTTTATTCCTTTTAAGTCTCCACTGTTACTTCACTTGGTAGTCATCTCGTTGTCACCTTAATAAATCATAACACCCTTAAAAGCAGCTGCATGTTGACCCACTTCTCATGCCACAAGCTACAGTTGTCATTTGTAACTGATGGAAATGTCTTAAGCTGTCATCATGAATTGAGGACTTTAATGGGTCTTTACACTGTTACTATACGTACCCATGTGTGTCTTTTAAGTGATGAATGTGCACGCTAGAGAGTGACGACTGAGAAACAGGAGCGAGAGGGAAAGGTTGAGGGAGAGAACGGGGGATTAGGATGACCCGGGCACAGATGGCTGTGGGAGGCAGATGTCCCTGCTAGGCTGTTCAACACAGTCACTGCCAGCTCAGAAACGGTAACACAAGTACGCAGAGCAAATAGGCTACCGCAGAACGGGTGGCTAGATTCGGGAAAGCAGATGCTAAAAGATGCGTTCCATGCTAGCAAATGTCATTAGAACCAGCGCGGAAAAGCATCAAGAAATACAAAAAAAACAGCAACCCTGTTAAGAACTGCGATAAAGTTTTAAATCATGCCAAACAATTCCAAAAACAGGGCTGATAAAAAGATGGATGCAGTGGACCTGAATACATTTTTATATTCTTATAAGTCAGCATTACGCTATAGACATTTTTGCATTATGGCATCTTACAGGACTGTAAATAAAAGCAGAAAATAAAAAAATTATATATCATTAAAATTTTCCCGAAATGTTAGATTTTTCTAATTTATGATCATTTTCTACAAAAAGAACAAATAACTGTCAAAACAAATTCTATAGATTAAAGAAGTAATGATGGAGTAATAGGTTTTTCTGGTGTACTGTTTTCTCTCCACTCATCATATCACATTTCAAATTAACTGAAGCATAATTAAAAGGTTCCTAAGGCCCAGGCAATATCACAGCACCTTGAACTCCATTGTCTGCGGTTTGTCGACCACAAACTGTTTGCATCAGTTTGATGTCTGGGTCTTTAATACATCAAAGTAATGCCATTATTTCCCATATTTATATTCTCCTCCCCTCCCACTCTTGCATGTAATCCCAGCTCCATTCTTTCCATAGGAGAGGAATTAAACAGGCATGTATTCATAGTCAATGTCAAATGCCAGTCAGTCGCTACAATCTTACAATTGGTGCATTAATAAGACATTGCACAAACATGCAGCTGTGAATGCCTCTCATTGTTTTTGTGAGCTGTAGAAAGGTTTCAAGGATGACCCTTGAGTGCCCATTTGTGAGGTTTTATTTAAACACAACTTTCTTGTAAAGTAGTTGCAAAATTGTCAGTCCCTCTTCGTGCTGGAACCACAGGGAGGTGGCAGTGTGTGGTGTTGAGTTATAGGTTTTGAAGGACAGGGTAATTTGATTTGGGAGATTCATTGTTCGTGATATCTGCATCCGCAAGCAATTACAATCACCTAGCAGGTACCTTAATTCACAAAGCAGTGCATTTCATTTAGTTTCTCTGTAGCCGTCTATCATATTAGTGATTTACTGACCAAATACTCGAGCTCTCCATCTGGAGTCTTTAAAAGTATTACCATGCAGGATTTGTCCTTTGCTAGTGTTGGCCCCTCCAAGAGAGAGAGGGAGAGAGAGAGTAGCTTGGTCA
This sequence comes from Paralichthys olivaceus, assembly GCF_024713975.1. Lineage (NCBI taxonomy): Eukaryota > Metazoa > Chordata > Actinopteri > Pleuronectiformes > Paralichthyidae > Paralichthys > Paralichthys olivaceus. The sequence goes on along the minus strand of NC_091095.1, from coordinate 11,313,791 downwards.
AGCAAACTAGAGAGTTAATGAAGAAAGGGAGCAGTATAAGTGAAAACAAAGCAGTTGCGTTAAAAAATCACACCTCCACACAACTCTACGGGAACGTATCGCATTCGAGGAGTTAATGTGAATCCTGTGTGGCTGCCGTGGTCTCTTTGTTTACAAAGTCATGTTATAGGGACTTGTCTTCCTTATGGAGACTAAAAGCGGGTCCCCATTGGGAAATGTCAATCAGTCAATCTCAAGGTTTCTTTTTATACCCATGATACTGACAGAGATGGAGACATTTAAAGCTGTTCAGTATCTTTTTTTGTAGCATGCAACCCTCTCATGGCTGCAGACTACATACTCACTGCCCAAAAGCTCTAGCTCAACTAATCGGACAAATGGGATTCTAACCAATCAATTATGGTTTTAATGAGGGACTTCTTAAGTTACTTTTAACACGCACAGTCCCAGCGTGCACCACACACCTTTTAACACACATTCAGAGTGCTGCATGTGCTGCAGAGTGCCTGACCCTAACAAAATAAAAATACAGACAAAGACCAGTGTCTAAGGCAGATAACTACTCTGAAATCCACTTCTACTGGGTGATAAGTGATCGTTGAAAGAAATGTCTTTTGTATGAATAATTACAAGTTTTTTTTTTGAGAATTCTGCCTAGTATGCTTTTAAAGCCATGAAAAAACATAAGGTGAAAGTACAGTTATAACAGGGGTAGTTTTATTTTCAACAGCTCTCCTTTGCATTCAATGGTTGTCAGCCTCTGCAAGAAGAGAAGTTTAACATCCCTGAAAGATGGATGATCGTAGAGAATATTTGTGGAAGGCCATCAATACTCATTCCTGGCTCATCTGCTTGGATATTGAGTACATATAATGGATCACTTGCTCACTCTCACCTGGAAGCAGAATTACTGTGGGTCAGATTACTTTTTAAACATTTGATGAAGTGCATTGTGCTGTTCAAGAAGGCAAACTGTGCCTGTTTTTCACCGCGGGACACCCGGAGCAAACTAAAAGAACTGACTTGATTTGAAATGTGTCTTTGGCCTGCAGCATGCTTCAGTTTCATGAAAGAAATACAGACTCATTCATCTCCTGAGTGTTTATCACTGTGAGTCATTCCTCTTTGAGGTTCAAATAGGAACTCTTGACCAATAAATCTGTTTGGATGGTGCTCCTGTTTTTAGTTTGGACCTTTTGTTTAACTACCTTAATGTAGAAGTGGTTAAGTTGGACTATTTTGTTTTCCTTCGTGGTGCAATTTTTCAGAACAGGAATAAACACATTAATTGTGCTCAGGTATGGACCAATACAACTGCAACAAAACCAGAAGAAGTGGTATCAGTACAGTCCCAAATGAACTCTGGAGTGCTGGGAGCGGGATTTTACCTTGATCCGACCCATCTACCTTGTGTACTATGTAAACTTGAGTAAAGCATTTTCCTTCGGACAGTTGGACTGCATCAGAGTAAGTTAACTATAGCAGCTTACATAGTAGTACTAGCTAGCTGGAGAATGAGCCAAGGTTTCAGTAGTACAACTAGCAAGGAGGAATTAGGTACCTTCTTGCTGTATTTACTTTCTTGCTTCTGATCTCATGTCATGTTATTTACTAGTTGTTTGGCTAATTAGCTATGAATTCACTATGACCTGGAAATTAGTTAGTACGTTGTGTATGTGCCGTTCTGGCTCCTAAAAAGTGGGAGTGGCAATGGGATGCAAATGCATACTTAACAAACTAAAACCTGGTTGGATGTCAGAGCCTCAATGTTTCACTGTTTTATTAAGATTACTTATAAGTGCCTGCAGAGCCAGGTGTATAATGCCTGTACACTCAGCTTGTCATACACACAGATGGTCTGTTTGGGCACGTTCACTTCATGCATGGAGAGATCTGTTTTTTTCTGCATAGAGGTATTCTTTCTTACTAGGCAGAGAATCCACCATTAAAATAGAAATCCACCAAGGAGCTTGTATGCACACCCGGTTTAAAGGGCAATGGATTGATTTGTTGCATGCCACAGCCAAAAAACACATATTATTAATTAAGATACTTAATTGCAACCCCTTTGAACCACGTGCCTGGTGCTGCAACTTTGTTTTACACCACAAAACTAGCAAAAATGGCTTTGGACATCCCTAAAATATGTTTCCTTCATGAACTAATGGCCATGCTCTTAGATTGTTAAAAAAGGAGCGCTTAGTCTCTCATCCTGGCGGGTACTTATAGTAGTTTATGTTTCATAATAGAGAACCTGTAAAATAGATCTTACAAATGTTCTGAAAATGAGTAATACAGACTCAGAATGTGCTGTAGTGAGTTAAGTTGTAACATAAAAAAAAGAATCTTCCATCAGCAGAATTGGTTTGCTTTAATTCCTGTAGGAAAGTAAGCTGTTTAGGTGCTAGAGTCCACCATGTGTAGTCACTCTCAGCACTCTGTAGCTATCTTAACACTGTGATTATGACTCAATGGTGCTGAATTTCTGCTCCATTGTTGTGTTCAGTGAAGTGCTATCTGACAGTCATATTGAAGAACTGTAGAGTTTGCCTTAGGAAATAGCTTCCCAGTCAATACCCTATTTGTTTAACAGATAATGGCTCAGTAGACTGCTTAAATGTTTGATCATGCTTCTCCTACCTCGTTGTGAATGTGACATTTAACAGTATTTGGGTGTGTAGTAGACTTTCGATGTGAAAGTAAAACCAACAGCACATTCACATATTTATCGGGAGGAATTGTCAGGGGTAGTAAGACCTCGCGCATTGTATTTCAGTGATGGCTTCTCTCTCGACTCAAAGTTTTGGCACTTAACCTTCATTCAACCACTATTTTCTTAGTTCCATTCATTTTTATTTAGTTGAATTCATTCAATTAATGTTATGCATTTGTTCCAGTGAAAAGATTAGTGATGATGTGTGTTCAAATTAAAATAAGCAGTTTTGAAATTGTGCATATGGGAGGGTTTTAAATGACAGAAAAAAAGAGAATCTCAACATCAAACACAGCCCTTCCACTGCTCACACATGAGCGATCACTTTTTCCTAGAAACATATTGTGGACTGCTTTGACTTAGCTGCTTCCTGAATGTGAAACAAGTCAAAATCATTCAACCAGAGCCGTGTGTGTACCGTAACATTTGTTTGCACTGGCAGGATGGAGGGAAGGTGCACCTTAAGGGGACCCAAAGCTGGAGGGGACAAGGTGATGCTGTACAGGGTTTGTTGTCGTAAGTACTGTGGTAACAGGAGAGGGTTGGCATTGATTTTATATGGAGTCAGAGGTCTGACAGTCTTTGCTTCTTCCTCAGTCAAAGACTCAGTCTCACTGTCAATTCAGATAAAGTACTGCAATGCTAAAAATCACAATAGATTAACCTCAAAGTCTCCTCTCTTGAAGAGAGATTTAGATTTTCTAATGGCTTTGAGAGGCTTTTTATACTGTTCTGTGTCTGTGTTGTTAGGTGTTGGTTTCAGCATTGGGTCTGTGTGGATTATAGTTAGCAGGCTTCAGATGTGTCCCACTGGCCACAGTTGACAGGATTATTTTAGGGATTAAGAGCCTGGTGCTCTGTACCTTGGTTGCACATCACAACAGTGTGTCCTCATTCTCCCTCAATCACTGCAACAACTCAGCACCACACCCCTGAAATACCCAACCTGCAGCAATAAACCCACAGCTACCCTCAAAGAAGAAGACACCACCACTTCAAAGAGAACATATTATGAATTGATTGGGCATGTGTGGAAGCTCAAATTATAAATAATCATAATGTGCATGTTTTTATTCTATGTATATAAAATTTACATAATTTACCATTTGTTAAGAATCGTAAATAGATAAGATTTTGGGTTTGGCAATAAATAAAAAGACAAAAGAAGCAGCTCCACACAATTAAGAAGTGACTTACCAAGTACCTTAGCAGTCTTGATTGTGAACTATTTGACTTCACAGCACAAAGGACTCTAGATTTTCACACCAGGTCTCCTTTCACTTGTGCATCAACATCCAGTCAGTCAGTGTTAAATGCATTTTCTCATTTAAATATCAATTCACAGCAGAGCTCTGTTGAAGGCTGTTACTTGTAAAGGTTGTAAAACGTACAGTCATCACAGCATCTCACTCTTTTACGTGTGAAGTGGCTAAAATGGAATTAAACGGTCCCTGGCTTCATAATATAAGGGTTTTCCTCATGCATTTTTTATGGCTGTATCACATGCTCTCATTATGCTCTTGAAAACACTTGTTTTATTCAAGCAGGTTAAGTGGCTGCCTCTATTAGCAGAAACACAAAAGCATTGTCTTTAAGCAGATGTTCCACTACAGTGATGCAGTTCATCACTGATATTGTGACTTACTTCAGTTTAACACAGACTGAAATATGCCAGGTGGTCTCTTCATTGTTTGAAGTTTCATTTGCACTTCAGTGATTAAGTGTCATTCAAACTGTCTGCAGTGATGCACAGTTGACAGTTTTGATAGATTTGTGTGTCGAGTGTTTGTCATTTTGAATGGTCCAAAGTGATCATATGTTTAAGACAAGATGTGATTGAAATCAGATTTTTCTTGTACCTTTCTTGTTACAACAATGAGATGCACCTTCCTCCTTGTCTTTGGCTATGTCCCAATTCAGGTGCCACATCCTTCTAAGGACTCTGTAGAAAGGAAAGGCATCCCTTACTATCATCGTTAGCTGGTTTGAGCACTGAAGCCCAGTAACTCGCATAACTAGCTCATTACCTTTGTCACCGGCATGGAATGACTCCTGGAATAGGGTGAACTGAGGGATCCAGCTGTTGCCTTTTTTGTTATTTAGAAATAATACGTATATATATTTGTTTGTTAGCATTACAACCTAGTTACAGAAATTAGTCAATTAATTGAGTCTTTGATCAAGACAAAACAAATTGATAGGTATTTTGATGATTGGTTAATCAATCATGTTAAACATTTTAAGTCAAACATTTCAATGATTTCTTTCCTAGTAATTACAATATTCAAGAGTTTGAACAGAACAAAACACATTTGATTACAGTAATGTCACTTAATAATCTAGGGTAATTTGATGGACATTTTTGTTGATATTTTATAAACTGAACTATTAATCATTTTACTGATGTTTACCACAAAAGGTACTGTGTAATTTATATACATTTGTATATAAATGTGGAGAGGAAAAAAGGAGGGTCTTATTCAACATGTCACTTTTCATAAAAACTGACTTTTAAGCTTTTATAGAGTTAGGAAAAACAACAGCTAGAAGTCAGCTTACATGGGGTCTGAATGGCTTAAGGTTTAAACATCCTGTGTGGTTCTTATATAAGTTCTGCATAACAACAAATCTCAGACTATAGAGGGTCCCATCCAGCAGTACATGATTATTTTCCTGCCAAAAGTAGAGAAAAATGTTGTGAACTACTAGACTGTGAGACACTGAAATATTTTTTATTAGAAGAGATGTGTTGAGTTGGTGCCAGGAAGAATATTTGCAGTTGAGGAACCCAGAAAACTGTTATAAAGCAAATCTGGGTCAGAATGATGCCCAGTGTTAATTATGGCATCTGATCAAAGAGCTTGAATGGGTTTGACTAAATGGATTGCAATCTGCTTCTCTTACCAGCTGCCACACTGTAATTAATGGTTTGTCATCATTCTCCATTCATGTGAGGTGCTCGAAACACCAACTTATCACTTCCTTTTTTCGCATATTGTGCATAATCACTGGGGTTTGAATTGAACTCTTATTATTTGTGAGCCAAAATCTTAAAAGAAAAACCTGGTGCACCACAGTCCCTTGTTAGAAGCAGGGATAAATAAAAGTATCAATTAGAACCTATTTTACTTCTCTAAGCTGCAAAGTGTGTGGAACAATTACCTGAGCTTTGTATGAACTGTCTGTATCCTGGTGGGACACTGGAGAAAAGGAACCTGATGAAAGAAGAGGTCATTCTAGATGTGTTGTGCTGTTATGCCTGACTGAGAGAACGAACACTAGAAACGTGGCAGCAGACAGAAAGATCTGGCAGACAACTCAACTTTGCTGTCCTTTTCATTTAATACTCAAGGTTTTCTAACACGATGTTGGATATTGGTTTTAATGGGACATGTTCCAACAAAAGTAAATAAAAGCAGGTAAAAAAAAGTCCAGGTCAATTATCCGGGTGGTGACACACCTCTGTCTGGTAAAAACAATCTGCTTAAGAAATGATTAAAGTATAATAAAAGTTTCTGTGACGTAGAACCGCAAAGCGGAGAGATTTTGGTTTACTCACGATCACTTTTGCCACAGAGTGTAACCTGACTCACAGATGGAACGCTTGCATCAGTCCCGAACTCGACAAAAGTCTTGACACCAGAAATAAATTTGCAAGTGGCAGCTTTAATGCCATGGGGAGCTGGGTTTGCAATAGCTCGTTCTTTCAATGTCCCACTAATGTTAGTGGGACCTCACTCTGGTGAGGCCATTTCAAAAGTCGGCATGTTCGATGTACTCCCAGCTACATGTCAGATAGCAGTTGCGCAATGTCAGCATATGGATTTTGTACGATCCACTAGTCTTTGCAGACTTGAATTATAAGGGAGGGTCTTGTTTGTCTGTGGTCGCTATGACCACGAGCATACAGCACATGTGGTCCTTAGCTAAAGTTGTCCCTTGGAATTTGAGACCCGTACGCACACAAATAAGTTCCCCACACGGACTTGCTGCATTTGTTCAGTATTTTTATAAATATACAGTATATATATCATATTACTGTTTTGCACTGAGTCTGTTCTCCATTAATTTTTTTGATATCACAGTTAGTGGCTTGGCCTAACAGCAGCCTAAATCCACCATATAGGGACGTCAGGCACACGCCAGACTTGTGATCAGTTCCCATGCACCTCTTATTCGAAAGTAACACCTGAGAGATTGTGGTAATGTAAAATTGGCCTGTTGTGACACATGGCTTTGTGAGGAGGTGTATAAATACAGGCATCTGTATGGCTCCATGGTGTGAGATTACAAAGACAGTGAGATAACAATAATCATTTCAGGAGCGAGATTGCAAAGACACTCAGCGGTGATAAGCAAACTGCAAAAACAGTGAAAGAACATCATGCACTGGTTCATCAAGATGAAGAAAAATGTCAAGAGTCTTGAGTAAAGATCCTGGCTGGGCAAAGTGTCCTTACAGCCATACTTCTGGCGCTTTGCTCAAGTGGTACTTCATCCCCAATTTACCCTTGGAAGGTGGCTGCTAAAAGTTTGTAGCTTCCTTCTTCACAGATAACAGCAGTATGAGTGTTTTGAATAAACTGATGATCATATGAATAGAATGCAGAGATGCTACATGTTTGTTTGAGACTTTTGGTAACCTTATCACAACTGAAGTACATAAGTGCCGTGTATTCAAACTCACCAGTGCTTCCGATGTAATCTGAAGGATAAACTTGTTAACAGCCCCTTTTAGTCCTACGTGGATCGAATGTTTGATTCTAAAAGGAGCATTTTTGGTGGTTACATTGCTTTGCAAGGCTATAATAAAAGGCCTTAATGTTCAGAAATTTAAAAAAATGCTGGGAGGTAAATTTGCCTATTAATTTTCTAGATTCACCAATGTCTAAAAATAAGATCCTTTCCATTTTGTTGACAGAAAACAGAAAAGGAGAGAAACCTGCCTTGAGGCTCCTTCAGTAAATCTTTCCTGAGGGCCAGGAGCACCATGTTTGGATCATCAATGGGCTAACTAACTGTTAGCTCTGTGTGGACTTTCCAAGTACCAAGACTTCTCACTTGTTTTATTACTATCCACTACACATATTGTTTGCCACTTATTTGTCATCATTCCTCAATGGCAGTACCTTCTCCTGGACAGACCGGTCTGGACTGTGCCATTGTCCTGTACCAGTTATCCTGACAGACACTTTCTTGGCATTGAGGGTAAAGAGCTTTGTGGTTAGTGCCAAACTGATTTCCTCGGTGGCTCTACTACTGGTGCTGGCTGTCTGCATGGCATGTTGACAAAAGCTTGAGAGGCAACTTGATTGCCTCTTCTCCTGCTCATTATTACAGTATTTGTCACAAAATATGACATGATTTCTTTAATCCAAACACTGCTGAAATGATGATCCAAACAATTGACTCCTGACAGAGGTGACGCTAGTCTCATCATACACAATTTATTGACCGTTTGTATCTATATACAGTTATCTTTCTAAAGTAAATTGTGTTGGCCTCCAATGATGGTCAAACATGAATCAGTGCACTACTGGGCGTTTTGATTATTGATACCTTGACTGAAAGTTCACGCATGAAATAAGGTCTCAATGATAACATGGAAAAGCTTGTAGACACGAATGGGTAGTTGTAAATATGAGGTACAAAGAAAAGAAGAAACTACTGTTTTTACCATGTATTTACATTCAGTCTCAAGGATCCTATGCTTTGTTTTTGTATTTGCAACTTTGATTTTATGTATGTATTTTTTAATAAAACTCAACTAGACACACATACACTGACCTGAAAGCCACTTCACAGCCACTTTTTTTTTCAGTCAGACCACAACCTTTTCTCCAGATCTAACCGATGTCTCTCCTGCCACTCTAGGTGCTATCTGTTGGATGGAATCTCTAAAGGGGCCTGGCTGAACCGCTCAAGCATCATATTTGCAGGGAACGACAAGTGGTCTGTGGACCCACGAGTGTCCATTGTGTCCAGTGTGGGCGACAAACATGAGTACAGCCTTCAAATACAGAGAGTGGATGTAACTGACGATGGCCAGTACACATGTTCTATTCAGAGTGAGCGCAACCCACGGCCAAAGCTTCTCAACCTCATCGTAAAAGGTGAGTGTTTGTAATCCCTGCTCTTCTGTACGGTTACATATGTTAGTCCTTCTGTTAAAGTATAAAGTAATAACTTTCTCCCTTTCCATTAGCGTGTTATGGATTCCACTTGTCTGTGCCTGTATATGATACATGGGTTAAATAGAAGATAATTACTGCATATTTTGATATAACTCTTGTCCTCCCCTTTTTTTATTTATCTAACATCTTGTTTGTTAGTCATTACAAGGATCATTTAGCGCAACAAAATGTCCATAACAAATGCAACAGTATTCTTGTGTGGCCCGTGTACCTCATGGTCACAGGTGTTCCCGGCACCATCTGTGCTGTAGAAAAGTCTGCCCATTCTTTTATTGTGAATAATAGCAAGAGCTTGAGAAATGTAACCTTTTATAAAAATAAGATAAAGTCTCTTCAGGAGAGGAATGTCTTCAGTGAAGGTAAACAGACATTGTAGGGTACTTGTACCTGTAGACTACGAAACACAAAGAAGCAGCCTGTTGGTTTGAATGACTGCAGGCAGACTTTATAGCTTTAATCAAGCCTCCCTGGGTTTGGGTCACAATAGTTTACAAAAAAAGATGTGATGCTCAGGACTGTTAGCTGTATTTCTTGTTTCACTGACATGATTTTGCTCTCTTATTTATGCTTCTTTTACATACTGTTTGTATGCCAATGTCTCAGAATGTAGTTAAGCAGCCAAACGGGAAAACTGCTTCAGTCAAAACCCATCTTCTAAATGTTATATTCCTTTAATAGGCTGCTGAGTGAATGGACCAACTTTAATGTGTTCAGCTGGGAATATTAACGTGAATGTTATCAGACAAGGTTCTGCTTTTAACACAATGGCCTTCATTCATTGACCACTGATGTTGCCTTAAGCAGGAAACAGATGTATTGTTTTCAAGCCAAGACGAGGTTATGATTAATTTTCAATGGAACATAATGTTGGATATACACAGTGTTGTATTAATAGAAGAGCTAAGGGTCAGAAGCACTCAGTTGTAGAAGTGTTAACTGTGATATGTGAAATGTGCAAGTAAAAACAGCTCTCCAGCTGGCATTGCTTATAATGACATATGGAGAGAGCTTAGGAAAAAAAATGTTATAGTGGTGTGAGCATACCTGCAGTTTTTTGTACTTATATAGATTGTCTTGGTGCAAATACACTAGAGCACAAACAGCGCGGACAGTGTTTTTATAAACTGTCATCATCTGAGGCTGCAGATTTCACATGGGATGAGCACAATAGTAAAAACAAACCTTCTCAGGTGTTCGTCCTGTTAAGAAAACACTATCAAATAGCACACCATGAGCAATAACATAGAAAGCAGTGCACCCTCAGCTCATTTCGTTATTTGACATTTTCTAAGCTGCTGGCTATCACATGTCAACATCAATCTTCCTGCACTGTACTTATAAGAGTGAGTGGGTGTATGGTGCTGCTGTTCCATTTGAATGACTGTGTCTGTTTAGGTAGTTGTCTGTTATAGTGCTAATGACAATGTAACTCACTTTACTCTCTCTGAAAATGGCCCAACGTGCACCTGTTGCATTATGAGAGAGTCAATGAATAATAAGGTGCCGTGTTTGGAGGTGTTCCAGATTATGACATTGAATTATAACAGCTATAGACCAAATATGGATTTCTGGGGTCTGATGCCAATACTGATATTAGGGAGTAAAAAAAAGTACAATACTGATACATTTGCAGATATATGAAAATGGCAATGATTACCAAATGATGATTACCCTCATGACAAAGACATGTAGTGGAAGTCAGGGCTTGTACTCTATTTTAATAAACAAAAATGCAACCAAATATATAGAATTTGAATTAAGAAAATATATCTTCTCAGGAAAAATATAAACAAATGCAATATTCTGCATCATTTATTCTGTAAAAAAAAAAAGTTAATATCAGCACACATTAGCAAATATTAATGCTCATAACGATGTCTGTGAAAGGATCAGATGATTTTTATTGGCCAACTGACCCAACAGTTTGACCAAAGCAAAACCTTCCCTGTGTAGTGAACTTCCTCTTCCTCTTCTCCCCTCCTGTTTCTTTCTGGTAAATGGTGAAGTCACTCTTAAACTTTACCTATATCAATATTGGCCTCAAAATTGACTTTATTGAGATGGTTGAGTACTGACCAAATGTGACCTGTCTTTTGTGTTACATTTTCATTTCTTAACTTTTTGTCGGAAAGTCGATTTCAAACATTGCACGGACAAAAGGATAAGCTTAAAAAGAAGGCTTTGCATTAAATATTACCGGAAACATTTTGCAACTGGGATTTCAGTGACTTCTTTGCAGTAAGTAAGTGTAATACAGATTTTAGATTTGAGGAAAAAGATCACTCGTACTGGATCAATATGTTGTACTGGCTGATACCATGAATTTAGGTATCAGGAGAGAAAGAAGTCAAATTGATTCATCCTACTGAGTTAAATAGAATCCTCAAAAGCCCTAAGACGTGAAATTTAAAAGTACCTGGGAATCCAGTTGTTATCACTAGAAACTCCTTCTACGACTTATTCAGCAGTCCTGGCCATATTAAGCCGTTTCCATGTCCACTTTGCTCCAGCTGTCAAAAATGTTCACTTGTCTGTCCATTAAAACACTAGAACTCTTCCCTGTTGTACTTGGTGTAGTGTGTGTGAGTGAACTGTGGAGTGGTTGAGTTACACATGACAGTCCCACTGACAGCAGGCAGACCCACTTCGGCTTAAACAGGCACTTTTCCTCCACCTCAGCGACATATCACAGGTGCACCATGCCTCTAAATATACCTGTGATCAACCTTAGTCAGCTGCTTGCCAGCCATTAATAGTCACTACAGGACTATCATGTTTTGTAGATGTTGGCTTTCTGAAGAACATTCTGTAATGGGAATCTTACCAGGGGTTTATCGGGTCATGGCAGCTTCTCACCACTGGCCATATGGCCACAATCAAACCAAAGCTAATGTGCCAGCTGTCAGCCGTATAATACGTTTTGCACTGCCCAGAATTCCTGATGGATCTGACCTAGTGGCTGAGATTTGGCAACATTTTGACCCACAGATACCAATTGTTATTTTTCAGTTCTCAAAAGATGAAGATGCTAGTAATTACCTGCGCCAAGCAGGTTATGTTTTTACCATGTCCGTTTAGTTGCTTGTTGGTTGGTTGTTTTGTTTGTTAGCAGAGACACACAACAACTTTAGAATGAATCTCCACAAAACTTGATGGAGGGATGAGACATGGGCAAAATGCTTTTTTTGACATTTTCCCTCTCCCTCTACATTTTCCATCAGGACCCATGTATTTTCCAGGGACAAATACATGGATCCTGATGGAAAATGTTTTTGTCACATTTGACGTGTGAGTGTGTGGTACAGCTTGTTTAATTGTACACTACTACACTTCGTTTTAGTCAATAATGAACATCAGTCATACTCCGAGACACAAGTTTTTATACCATAAAACAATAATAGGGTCAAACAAATGTTTAGTAACATCAATTTCATAACACATTTTGAAACAATAAACCAACGAACAACTTGATAGAGCCATGGTCAGCATCTTTTCAGTTGAGATGATGATTGGACAAAACTGTCTGATGAAGAAAAGGTTGGACGTAGAGTTCCTTAAATATGCTTTGGAGTTGTTACTTTTACTTTCAGACCTGCTGCTCGATAAAATTTGATGTGTTATCTAATTTTGCTACTGTTGAGTCATCAGGCACTTGGTTCTCCAGCAGTTTAACCTGAGCTGTGTGTCCGCATGTGAACTGCAGGCAGGAAGCATGTTGAAATGCAGATGACTCACTCAGGCTGATAAATGCCTATGGTCATGTTCCTGACAGGGCACTCAAGGTAGTTAAAATTAGCCTCATTAAATTGCCAGACACTATTATTTCCATTATTTTATGTTGGACTGTAACATTTGTGTGCTGTTATGGCAAATCCATAACTTCACACCATATTGTACTTTTGTTTGTTTGCTTTTTCAAACTCTGTGCGTTATGAATCATTACCTGTCACTGTGCCGTAGTTGTGTACACATGCTTAAGCCCACTCATGGAGAACAGGGATTTCTTTACAGATGAAATGTAGCAGGGGAGCAGCTCTGTCGTGTTGCTGAGGCTTCTGGGAGCATGCTGTTTTTTCATCTGCTGAGAGGACAAGGGAAGACTTTAATCTGGGCTTTTCAGTCCAAGCATACAACATTTATTAATGCTGCAACAGGAATGTTACAGTTGAAGTAAAAGGATTTCATGGCACTGGGTTTTTTGGCAGTTTTGCTTTGCTAGACTGGGTGCACCATGAGGAGTAACAGAAAATCTGGGGAAGAGGGTATTACTGTGTATGTATGAAAATATGCAATGGTCTCAACTCATTACATGTGCATTGAAGGGTCCTTGGCCGGCTTATCCACCAAGCAATTATGTCTATCTGAGATGCATGTCTGTGCCTGCAATGCTGGGTGACTTTCTTGTATTTGGTCATGTCATTATAGTTTTGTCAACACATATATCTTTTCCAGTATTGGGGGTGTGAGAAGAATAAGAGAATGCCAAAAATACAGGAGCTGAAATACAAGTATTTTACTTTTATACTAGAGACTGACAATTTATCAGATTTATTTAAAATTGGTGGTACCAGCATTTATGTTTGCCGATATGCACTGATATGAAAACTTTTATTTTAAAGAATAAGCATTTATCTTTAAATTGTGACTATTTGTATGATTTTGGTTGTATTTTTTTTAATTTATATTAATTTATAATTAAGTTCCTTGGTAAAACTGTAAAATATCAAGCCTCAAGTAAAACCTTTTGTCATAAGGGTTCGATATCATCATCTTAGGAATCATTCCCCAATTTCTTTGAAATGGGCTGATACATAGTTAGTGGAACATTTTACTCCCCAATATTAGTATCAGTCTTGCCTTCCAAAAATCTATAAAGGTCGGATTGTACTTTCGGTAACGCTATTATCTCTTTAACTTTTGTATATAAATTCCTAAAATTCATTAATGATCAATGAAGAGTAGTTTTTTTCTCTTTTTTTCTCTTTTGTTAAACTCTTACCTGGCAATCAGGGCTTTTTTATAGAAACAAAGATCTCCGCTTATTGTCACACTTCATAACACATGAATCACATGTTGTGTTGCATTAACGGGAGGTGAGATGTGGCTTTTACTGCTCCCTCATCTCTCAAAATCATCTGTGTGACATTTATCCTCCCACAGAGACCTTGTGTCACCTCAACAAATTAGACTTTGGCATATGTGCCTCTACCCCCATTGCATCATTGCCATTAAACAGAGCCCATTAGAAGTGAGAAAAAAATGTGGAATTTAAAACACAGCACTATTGCACCAGAATTACAGCTCAAAGTTACAAGAAGTAAAGGGCGCAGCCTCTATTTTTCTGTTCTTCTGTGCTTTCTGTTCTGGTTGCAAATTCTGATGGTGAAAAATAACTTGTGCATGTTCTCTGCAGTGTTGTGTTGTTGCAGCATCACACCAGTAAAGGTGTTTATCACAACACACTAGCACAAAAATCTACCAGCACCCAAATGGCTCTCACATAATCTTTGCCAAAAGTACTAATCGTCAGGGTCATCTGGATTTGCTGAATTACTAAAAGGGTGCATGTTTTCCTCCAGGTACATTTGGCACAGGTATCTGCTGAGCAGTTAAACCCGTCTTTTAAACACCCGACTTAACAAGATTAAACCGAATGGGCTCTGCCCTGTGGCTGAACACTGATTATGGAGTAAAACCGAAATACCAGTGACGTCAGTGACAACCTGAACCCTGACCATTAGCTGCTCCTGCTACACTGTACGGCTGGCCCCCATCTGCACATCCTTCTCCACTGTCCATGCGCTGACCTATTTACAGTCTACCCTGGCCGTTATCTGATGTAGCATACAGAGGAATGAGAGATTGGTATCAGGACCCTTTTACCACATCACATGATTACCCTCCCCCTCAGTCGCCACTTTTTTCCTCCCTCTCTGTTAATTAAGATTGTAGATGTGATAATGTATTAAATATGCACAGCACCTCTCATCTAAGAATATCTTGTCACAGCAAGAAGGGGGAAAGAGGCACTATTCCCTTCACCAGCATGCTCATATGTGCTTTGCTAATGTGTTTCGAGCTTTCATCACTGAAAACCAAAAACTGTAGTCCAAGGTGTAGAGCTCAAAAATTCATTAAGAGGAAATTTGAATGATATAGAGTAGCCTGAACCAGTTTTCCTGCATTCCCTCATCATAAGCACCACCGCATGCCACAGAGTGATGCACTACTTCATAGGGTGAACATTTTCAAAAATATGAGGCATAATCCTGTATGTGATGAAACTGCTTTGGACATTAATATGGATCAGAGCAGATTCACAGTGAAAACTCATCGCCCACGCCCATGTGAGTGAGTCAGTCTGAGGAAGAGTGTTGAAAGTAAAATGGAGGTTTAAACCTCTAGGTTGTCGCTCTTCTCTTTGATGTCAGGACAGAGATAGAGTATAATTACAGAGTACAAAACAAAAAGCCTGGCAAAATGCAGTTTATTCTTAATATGCTGTGATTCCAGCTCCCTCATTAATTGCCGGGTGCGTTTAAAATAGATTTCAGTGGGAAAATACAGTCCTATCAAACACACTTTAACGAATCAATCCACACCTTCTCGATGACTTGTCTCTCTCATTTACTGGTGTGGATTCCTCAGGAGGATTAGCTGTGTCAATGCTAAAAACATTAAGCATAATTGCTGTCCTGCTCTACTCAGCACTTCATTGAGTTAAAAATAGATTTCACTGTGTGGACATATTGGTCAAATAATTTCCCATGTAAACCTGTTTTCAAGTGGAATGAACAATTAACTGTTTGGTTCACTTTATTACATTGAGGACATTTTGTCAGTAGCTGTAGTAAATCACCTGAGTACTTAACACTGTTATTAGCCTGGCAGTTTTCTATAATAGCCTATTAGTTTTATATTAATGAACAACTGAAATCATTCTAACTGCGCAGACATTTTAGGAACACACTCACAGTTGTGCTGACTTTATTTATTTAAACAGACGCAGCTTTTTCAGTAAGTTTTGGGTGTGATCTCCTGAGCTGAGCATCTACCCAGCACTTTCTTCTGTCCTTATGTAACACATCTGCAGTTCATGCATTTTAAGTGCTCTTGCAGTGACTGGTTGACCGTCCTGGTTGATCTGGATTCACATGCAAGGAGCGGTGGAAGAAGAAATAAACTCTTTCACTGAAATAACATTAGCAATACCACTCAGCAGAAGTACCACACATACATTAAAACATTAGCAGTATTCTGATGTTACAGCTGGTTGAAGTGAAGCTTATTCTAACTACTATATATATACTGTTGCATATTTTTAATGAGTGGCACTGCATCTGAAAGCGTAAACTGATTATATAATTTATTTTAAAAGTCTCAGTCTGTAAAGTAATTCAAAAATATAGCCTTTATTGAAAAGAAGTATTACTAGTCTAAGACTGAAATGCTCAACTGAAGTATCTCATCATTGTCTGTCTGTGTGAACATATTACTCTTCACCATCAATGTACGTGGATTGCATGTAAGTTACAGAAACAGAAGGTCCCCGTGATGATGGAAAATGTAACTCTGACGAAAGCACATTATATATTCCTAAATATGTATTTGAAGAGTTGAGCTGTATATAAATAAGAAGTTAATTTGTGGGAGATTGTAGTTGTAGTTCTGTTAAACTTGGTGCTTGTGTAAACATTTTTACGTTAGACTATATGACACATAGTCTATATATATATATATATATATATATATATATATAAAGCAGTGTGGACATTGACAAAATGTTATAGTTCTTTTGAAGTAGGGGTGTATGTGATCAAATTCTATACATACATGTACAAGCCTGCGTTACAGCTATGGCTATAATAACTGTGGAATAATGATGCATTAAAACAACTTATCCATTGATATTGAGGGGAAAGGGTGTGAGAGAATATGAGTGTGTCGAAAGGAACAGATTTGCCATTATGGCCCCTGACATTTAGTTAGCAACTAATCATTGTCATATGTGAGTGTGTGTGTGTGTGTGTGTGTGTGGCTGTGAGTTTGTGAATCTCTATCTTAAAAATTGTTCTGTCCTCCATTATGTATGCGAAGGTGGTTGTGTGTGCAGTAATGTGACTCCTCATCACAGGAATAGCTGATATTAGCTATGGTTAATTAAAATGAGTAAGGACAAAGGTCAGACAATCAGCTCTCACGTCTCTCTTCTCTAGAGAGGGAATAGATGCAACATAAGTGGAGAGTAACTTAGGCTTTTTTTGTTTGGGCACTAGATGGTCTTTACTGGTTGAAAAAGCTCAACATAAAGGTTGAATTCATATTCTTACTTTCCACATTTATTCTGTCTCATTTGCTTTAACCAGCAAGTGTCAAGAATTGTTCTCCTAATCTAATGAAAAGCTTGATTGCTCTCAGCATGATGATTCTGGACCTACTTTACTCACAGTGAATAACAAAGTCATGTTTTTCCATTCTATTTTGAAATGTATGTTTACAATTGTACATACAAAACATTTTCAGATTATGGTAATGTGTTTCTTCCAAAGCAGAAAACGTTGTTGGATGCTGTACCACTTTAATTATCCTTTTCTAAAATATGTTCTACATGCCTGTATTTATGGGTAGCTTTAGATAAAGGGATTGGACAAATCATCTCTGATGCTTTTCAGTGTTGCAGCATTATTTTGTGAAACATTGCAAGTTGTGCAAGAATGACACACTCAGAAAATGCAAATCATATAATAATGATATTAAATAATAAATACCAATAAATAACAATCTTCTTCCTATTAAATGGTGAGAGGCAAAGGTTTGGTGATGGTCAGATAGAGAAGGGGCCCAATAAAAAGTCACAGGTGTCAGCATGCACACCTCTACAATAACAATATAAATCTATAATTAAAAAAAATTAAAATGTAAAATGCTGTAAAATCTAAACAGCGACATAAAAAATAATATCACAAATCAAGTAAATACTAAATACTAGCCTAAAGCCTTATGCAAGGTTACAGGTGTTAGCAGGTGTTAGCAGGTGTAAGTAGACAAATGTCTCTATTTTCTCTGTATTTACCTTAAATGAAAAAAGAACCAGGTACTTCATCATACATTTCCTGTATTCATTTGCTTTTGATGCTGTTTAATTTAATTCAAAGTCTCCATTTCCTTCATGTACTCCTGTTGTCATGGTGAGGTCAACATAGTGTAAATATCCTCTGCATTATTTGTATAAATAACATACATCAACCTGATCAAACTGAATTTTGATTTCCAGTCACATATTGCTCATGTTAGCTGTTTTCTGTTGATTGCAGAAACATGCCAATTCAAGACGTGTTATCGCTCAACTTGTGTTTACAACTGTGTTAAACTCATCCACGCTTCTTTTTAGTCGGTTTTAAATCTCTTCTTGTCTCTACTTTCAAAGCTTCAGCTGGCCAGGTCGTTGTTTTTCCCACCAGGAAAATAGCTATTATTGAGCCAAACAGCGTGGTGTATTTGAACTGATTAAATCAAACATGGTCTGTTCAACAATCCAGAGGTTTGAAACCAGACTAACAGAATATTCACCAAACTTGCTCTTTCTTTTCAACCGAAATATCAAGTCTCATCGCCAGTGCCTTCAAATAAATTCTAGCATTCTTTTTCTTTGTGTGAGAGTTAATCAATCTCAACCCTCCCTGTGGAAGGTATTTCAAATATTTCACTGTCCAATGTTTGCAAACCACAAAACAAAAAAGGAATATTACCAAACAACATGCACAAACTACTTTTTTCGCAACACAGTCAGTATAGTGTTGTCACTCCACACTGTCTGAATCGATCATAATCAGTAAATCTTTTCTGTTGTTTGACAGAAAATTTGGGAAAAAAGTTATTTATCATTAAAGCTAAAGTCGTCACTGGCTCCATTCTCCACTCCGGTTACAAGTGATATTTGATGGCTGATAAGATAAAATGTCCAATTTAACCAGAGCCTTTATTATAAAAACTTAGAAAAAAAGAATTGTTAGTAGAAGTGATAGTCCACTATTAAAAATTAGTGTCAAATTCAAAATTAGGTCCATGCTTAATTTAATCTGCAAGTATTAATCATCTACTCCCTGTCACCGTTTTAAAGTATATTAATTAAGTGTCTCTGTGTTAGTTTTGGTAACGTTCAGGTCAGCTGAACACCAGCTTTCTGTTAAAATGGTGATGTGAAGAGAAAATGTAATAAGCTCAGTTTATTTGTAAGATGAATTCTGAACACGTAGGCGACTCTGGCAAGCTCCTGAAGGATGAGACGAACTGAATGTGTGAGCAAGCTAAATTTTTGAATTTTCATCAACAAGTGGTGTTAGCCCATGGCTTTTGTTGGTGTTAAATAGTTGGTTGTCAGAGGTGCAAATCTCAATAGAGACATTGGCTCTTTCACTTCTGTGTGGATCCAAACACGGCCGGTTCTCTAGGCAATATTTATCATACAATACAACCTTCATCAACAGCGGGATGGCTGTGAAACAGATTTGCTGGGGGGTGAGGCATTGGCAGACTTCTCAGAGATACACTGGCCTTAATTGGGCAGATAAATATCACAGGCTGCGCTCCCCGGCCCTATGGCACTGTTGCATACATCACCCTGAATGTAGACTGACCACTAGCAGTGGGGTGCCGCCCGCCTGTCTGATCCCTGCAAATTCATCTGCTGCCCAAAGTGCAATTAAAGAGTCTGTTTCCTTGACTCGTAGCTGTACCAGCGAATCCAGCGGTCATCATTATTAACAGACTTAAAGTGGCGTACAGAGGATGTATTATCAAAAACCTAAAAAGGCTAATCAGAGAAGGAAGACTGTCTTATTAACTAGAATCAGAGTCACTGATGTTCTGCATGCTGCAGCTCTGGTGTAAACAAAACAGCAGTATTTGACATCTGTATTCTGCAAACTACAAGCTCAGGGTTTTCAATAATGAGTAATTTATTGAATATTCATGACTTTGGCCTTTCAGAAGCCCTCTGTGGCCACAAGTTGCCCCGCATCACCTACGTGTTGTTTGGTCCCAATCTTCTCCCAGCAGCCCACAGGGCGGTTCGTGAAGAAAAGCAGTCAATAGTGGCCACCGTCAGAAAATGAATGTGGCAGCTGTCACACATGGACAACAGCCCCTGCTGCATGCGCACACCTCCAGTGTTTTTGTGTGTGCACAGAGAGGCACAAACCACACACACACATTCACATGCAAACACACACTGTGAGAATAATCATTAATCCTCTTCAGCACTTGAACCTTGAATTGTTTGGCAGCCAGAGCTAGTTATAATGGACTCATATGACTCACCACTGGGAGAAAAAAAATCAGTCCAGAAAGAGATGGAGGAAGAGAGTGTGTGACAAACAAAGAATGTGTTGAGACCCTTGTTCCCTAAAACGGCTTTGTTTCCAGACAGGTCACTACTCCCTGAGAATCCAGGCTGCTTTTCTACCAGATGACCGGATCAGAGATACATGTCAATATTTCAAGGTCATGTGGATGAACAAAGAGGGGATTTCACATTGCTCTGATGATAATACGTCCTCCAGAAGCCCAAGCAGAATATTTTCAAAGAAACTCATAACTATCAAGGGCAATTTGACAAGTATGATCATTGACAGTTTCTGTTCCCTAAAAGTCTTTTCACATTTCCACACGGATTTTATTTCCCAGCAGCAACTGTGGATTTTCAATAAAATGACATCTATGAAAATGCAGAGGCAAGTTCATATTAATATGGATTATCATTTTAGAGTTGTAATGTATGAGATGCGCTGCCTATTTTCGACTGAGTTAGACCATGATTACATTTGTCAGGCAATTTTGAATTTTAAGTTATGACCTTGAATTTTGATCAATAATAACACGTGAACCTTCCATTAAAAGATTCAAGTCTGTTTGAACTCACATACATACAAAAATATGACTGTAAACTGATGTGTGAAGATTCAGTATAGAGCAGATCCACACTGAGCTTCTTTCTTATGGCTGTGAGTGTGTGCTCGCTGCCAAATGCTCTCTCCCCATTAATCACGATCCAGGCTCTAAAGTTTGAACTTTGACCTTTTAGCACTACATCAAGGCCCAGTGACAGATGGAGACGGAGCTTTGTGTCCTCACATCAGATCATCCATTTCACACACACACACATACACACAGAGGGAGAG
This sequence comes from Paralichthys olivaceus, assembly GCF_024713975.1. Classification (NCBI taxonomy): domain Eukaryota; kingdom Metazoa; phylum Chordata; class Actinopteri; order Pleuronectiformes; family Paralichthyidae; genus Paralichthys; species Paralichthys olivaceus. The sequence goes on along the minus strand of NC_091095.1, from coordinate 11,292,705 downwards.
GGAAAGAGGGAGAGACACTCTCTTTCCACACATGAGCCGAGATGCACTGAGGATCTCCCATAGCAACGGTCGTCTGGTCACCGGCTGATATTTCCTTGTTAGAAAGCAGCGTGCCCTGTGACAGTTTCAGTGTTTCATTTTGACAATAAACTATTTGAAATAAGCTCCATGCTCGGCCTTTGTTATCAAAGAGACTCTGTAGCCACGCAGCTAATTGAAAAAGCAGCGATCCTCCTTGAGACTGAAAGCAGAGTGGCCCGTGCAGAGGAATTGTGTTGTATCATAAGCAAGATGCTGAGGCTGAAAGACACTGATTAGCATGAATAAATTAGAAACTATTTCAATAAGTGGGTGATAGCTTATCTTTGAATTGCATGCCCAGTGCAGCGCTCTCATTGAAGATTAATTGCCTCTCACAAGGTATTTCGAAAAGTTCATTTTAATCAATTGATTTCCCTTAATTCACAAATTCCCCACAAGTACATGAAATTGGTAACAAGCTCTCCATAATCATGCTTTCTGCGTCATTAACCTCATTGGCAGTTACTCACCATATGTATCAGTTGTGACATTTTCAAAAGCATGTTATTTTTGCACCATTAGGTCATGACAGGAATATCATCATACACCAGCCCCTAATTACAAGTTGAACAAAAACTGCATCCATAGTTTCCATTGGATTTCTGCCAGAAGCAAAGCTTATTTCCAGCAACAGTGAAATATATTATTGTTTTTATTGTTTATCAGTCTGATGAACTCACCTAGTATAATTAAATATAGAAAGTTAGAAGTATAGAGGTTTTATCAATTCATACAGTTGACATACTGCACTGAATAAGGCTAAACATACACACTTTCAAGTTTTCATGCTGTTTTTTTGACAGTATAAGATGTTTCAGCAAATACTCAAAAACTTGGACACAACGAAAACTGTTTCACAATGTGACTGCTGCAACATCACGCTCGAGGTAAAATTGTCCAATGTTTTTCTCTTTTTTCCAAGGCTATCATCACCTCACCAGTACATTATTGTTGTTACCACAGTATTGGGGTCATTTCTGCTTCCATCAGACACAGGTATGTTGCCTTGAAGCAAAAAAGGGGGCCACTGAACTGAGAGAAGAGCATCACTGCAGGGTTACAGCTGAAGTAATGGGAATAGATTGTACAGTACAAATGTATGCCAGGTGCGTTTACAGTGATACTGTGAGGTGTAGGTGCTCATTGAGACACGCAGCACAAATAACAACTGTCACACCCACAGAAAAGAGCTACTCCAGAGGAATCCCATGTTAAAGGCAAAAATTTGCACTTTAGAATTATTTTATTTTTTTAATCTCAAAAACATTATTCTCTGATCTGTTGCAATACGAGCTAGTGCAGCTGCTGACATACTGTCTATCATTATACTATACTGCGCCCACACAATCATTGGACCCTGAGGCGAGTTCCTGCAGTACATTAATAAGCTAAATCACTTGATTCATCACATGTAATGATATCATTATGGAATAATGTTCATCAGCTAATGTGCACTTGCTGGGAATCTATTTGTGTCTTTAGCAGGTCGGTGTCCGCTCCAACTGTTCACATCTCAGTTCATTTTTTAAACAGACCCAACATCTTAGCCACAAGGAGATTTTAGAATATGAAGAGATGCCAAAAACAGACAAGCAATAAGGGCTGACGAGGTTTTATGTCTTGGCCGTGTCATTCCATCACTTAGTCCTTCTCCTCTTTTGCTCCTGGGCTCAAATATATGGAAAGAAAAAGAAAACATATCTTTTTCTCTGAACATTTTTATTGCTTTTTATTATTGGCGCATGGCTGTGTGTGTTTTTCTGTTGGAAATGATTGGGATTGATATGTTTAATAATGTTATAAGAGAGCAGCGGTTGACGTTGGAGGTGAAACTCTTGAGCACACACGTAGACACAAACACACACTGCGCTGTCGGCGTGGCTAGAACACATTTTATATCCAAAAGGTCATCCTTTTTCCCTTTTTATTGCATGTGCGTTTGAAGATTTTTGTACAGGACTCTATTAAGTCAACTTATTTAGCCTGAGGGCAATGAAATAGTTGTGTGACAGAGACAGTCACCTATCTTTACTGAATGAAATTCAAATTGCTGAATTGGATGCGGCCAAGCTTTTTCCAGCTGTTAAAGTTATGTGTTTTTGTTACGACCAATAAAGAAGTTTCCAATAATGTCAGATTTCTCTACTTGGATGAACTTTTTCCACAGTTAAGCACCACAAATTATCTGTGCTTGCTTTATGACACCACAAATGGAGGTAATCCCTTTGAGTAACATAATCTGTCACTGTTTATGTTTAGTTTCCGTGTCTGACACCTAATTAACTGACTGGAAGTTCTTCTTTGCTGCCTGCAGTGAGGAAGGGAATAGAAAAGCTTGAATAGCTGTGTGGCTGGCTATTGTCTCATTACTGAGGTTTATTTTAGGCCCTACACACAAAGGTATGTTTCACAGGTATATTATAATCCATCTATATCAAAATCATCTCTAAACGGTGCGGTGTTGAAATGTTTTGGAGTAATTTTAGAAAGGCAAGTAGTTATTCAAAGATCTCCTCAGAATTTATTCCCCGTTTCCATCAAAGCTGAAAAGTAAAAACTCAAATCCGCCCTAATCTAATTTCTGCTGCACATCGTTGATTAAAGGCAATCTGTCCTCAGATCAGTAAACATCTGGTATTTAACAAGACCATATCATTGTATTGTGTTTGGACTGGAGGATGATTATGATGGACAAATTAAGGACTTGAATTACAAAAGATGAGATGATTTTTCTCTCTTCCTCCCTCCCTTCCCCTCAGCTCTCCCTGACTTCTCTACCTCCCTAAGCTGCCGTTCATTACAAGTGGCCCAGGCTACCCCTCTGTGCTCTAATTGGAAACTGGATAGAAGTAGGTTTAGCCAGTAACAAGGTCCTGCAATTTGGTAGCACAAGTCTTCCTAGAGAGGCCTGTCAGAATTCATGGAAGACTCTGATTGTGTGCTGCCCTCCTCGCAGCTCCTGTAGAAAAACCCCTTGCATTTTAATAGCACAGCTGAAAGCGTTTCTGTAATTCAAGGTGACGTCATTAGTGGCTTATTTATTCACCCGAGGTGTCTAACCAAAGGGAGATGACACCTCCCGGATCAGCTGATGCAGCTCACACTCAGCACCTCCCACAGGGCTGGAGAATAGGAAATTAGAGAGCAATGGGCAAACACGACAATCCCGGCATCCTTAATGAATTAGCACATAAAGAAAACAACGTGGTGTGTGTACGGAGGGCAGGCTTGCGTTGATCTGTCACTGAAGTGTCTGTGTCTCTGAGAAACTTGAGAACTGTGCTCTTTGTGTATTTGTCGTACACCAGTTTAGCATAATACTCTACCTTACATAAGCTGTTTTCATACATGAATGCCAGAAAATTGGGGCAATATGTTTTGCTTTTCACATATGAAGAACGCAGCAGGAGCTTCTCTGTGTCAGATTTTCACAACAATGAGAAGGTGACGGGTGAAGCCTGGGTAGATAACGCAGAAGGCAGGACATGGCACATGGAAGGAAAGCACTGTGTTTTTGTTTACAGCACATTGACACTAGCGTCTGCCCTTATCACTTGTCTTTTTAGTTGACAACTTCTGACTGCATTTCTTTTTCACGCCTGCCACATGTTAGAGACGTCATCAACATGCCCTGTGAATTTCCCAGACGTTTACTTGCTGTATTCTCACATGGGCTCACATTTTTTGGACATCCCCTCAGGAAAATGTTCTGGACTTCTGCATGTCTGAAAACAGCAACAAAGAACTAAGGAATTCTTCAGAATCTTTTTGAAAACATCAATTCCCAGTCACCATGAGATTCTTTGACCAAGCTGTTGAACAAATTGCTTCTTTAGATTTGGGTCTCTAACATTGTTTGCCTGTGTGTCAGTCTGACAGCATGACATACTACAATTCAAGTAAAGTAAAAGAAAAAAAGAGTTAAAAAATTGCACTTGAGGCAGTCGTGGGACTAACAACAGGCTTAATATGCTACTGACATTTAAATATACTGCCTTAAACATCTATAGTGTAATTTAGTGTGAATAAAACCTGTTTTTTTCTATTTCAGTTAAGTATTACATTCAAGACAAAAATGATCAGCAGAGCCAGTGTGACTGAAGGCTGAAGGCTGTAATTATGTATGCAAGTTTTTGCATATTTGTGTGTTTGCATCAATAAATTCAGTGACAGCTGTGCCTGATGATTGTGTCCTTGTTAACTTAATATCCCAGTCCTACTCACACCACCACTTACACATAGACATATATACCGTGAACTGTTAAAATTCAGTCAGAAATGAATGGTAAAAGATTTCAACATCAAGAGCCAAGAGAAAGTAGATATAAACTTAACACTTTAACTTTTGTAGCCACTTCGTAATGAAAAGAATAGAATTTTAAATAGGTGTGAGTTTGCTAAATCTGAATCCTCCTCTGGCCTCTATATCAAGTGTCATCCTATGGCCCCTCAGCAGCTTGCAATGAATCTGCACTGTAACCTGGCAACAAGACTAACACTTACACTTGTTTAGGCTGCTTTATTTATTTCATTTTTTAATTAGGAGCAACAGATGGCAGACTCGTATTTTTTTCAAGCCATTTCTGATCTTTGGCTATTGTTAAAAATATGCATTTTCACATATTTTTGGACCATTGTCATGACAGTATTTAGAAAACTCAACAGTTACTGGAGTGAAGTGAATCTTTTTACACTCTCATTTCTGACTCGTATTTATTTTCTCTGAAAGGTTTTCAAACTCTGCTTTAACGCTTGGTTGTTGGTTGGACAAATCATGGTGGTTCCCTTGCGTTCGTGGATCAGTGGACCATTGCATTGTTTTTTTACAAGCCCTGTCAGTCTCTTTACCGGCCCTTTCTGTGCACCTGTAGTTTGGGTACGCATGAGAGCAAGCTGCCATGCAAGACACTAAGATCTTATTTTTACTTGTCATGACATTTTGTCCTCTGTTGCAGCAGAAGATTTTACACCAGCCTTGAGAAACCACTGCTGATGATCTCTAAAACACTCACCAGCCTGGCAAAACAGGCTACAAGGCTACAAATAACCACAAATAAAACTCCATTCCATAAGAAAATATGTTTTCATGAAATAACAGCTCATGGTCTGGTCTTGGAATATAAGACAATCTGCATTCATTTAAAGTCAAGCTAAAGTAAAGCGAGACAATTAACCGTGCAGTAAAGGTGCCAGATACTATGACTAGATTTTGGTAGAATTATAAACTAGACTGTGGCGGACCATCAACAAAACACTAAGTTGACAATAGAATTGTAATGAGTGCGAAATGTTGTCATGCACATGTTGAATAGCCTTAAAGTACTACCATAGTTTTTAAAGTTGTAGAACAAAAGGACTGGTCATTGTCCTGTGATGACAGTGCTGTTCTTCACATCCCAGTTCCACTGATGATAAAACTTTGACTGTATTGGACGTGTTGATCTTTGATTCTGTTTCCAGGACTTGCATGTTATTCTCAGAAGGAGCAGTGTTATGCAGTAAAGTAACTGAGTCACAGTAGCTATATGATGAAAAAAAACTAAAGACTCTTCATGTGAACCTTTGAAAACCTCTCAGTCCCTGACAAGGAGAGATAGGATCAGCAGACAACCCCAAGATTTTCAATTTTGTGCTATCAGACACAGAGGAGATGTGTCAACAGTGGGGTCCTACAGCAAGTAAACATAGGAGCCTGACAAGCAATAACCTAGATTCAACATCACCTCCGGTCTTTTCCCACTGAAGGTTCACCACTTTCATCTCATTTAGATCCAGATCTGTTTATCGAAAAGAATGGCTATGCCCCCAGAAAACAGAAAGTTCCAGTGCTATGAAGCTTTACAGGGCCACTCCCTCACATCATACTGGGTCAGTGTGATGCTGGGTGAATATATACTGGGGTAGTACTATAAGTGAATCATAGAAGTTTTTACCTGAATTGTTTGAGGGTTCCAGTTATGTGAGTATGGAAGCTTTCACCTTGTATTTGCCAATAGGCTATTTGCTCTTACTATACAAGAGGATTCACGTAATAACAGTGATAATGTATCAAATTATATGAGAGAGCTTACCTCCGCAAAGGCCCAACTTTCCCCTTTAATTAAAACAAGCCTTAATGCTAAGGCCACATTACGTTTCTCAGCTACACATTGGTGGTATTAACAGGTTTCTAACCATACGTGCAGCTGTGCAACAATTGAAAAAAGCCTCCTATAAAACACCTTATCAATCCATTAGATGGAGATTTTTATTTTGATCAACAGTTATTCATGCTGTACCTTTCATAATACATCATCTGTGTTGTTTGTCAGAGCAAGTGAGAGCAGCTGAACTGGACAGAGCTCCATGACGAAAGAGACCACGTGACTCCAGAAAGTGTTGCGGTGGATCCAAAGTGGAACTCTGTAAATTGTTGAATCAACTTTTCTTTTGTTAGTTTTTTCCCGGCATCAGGAGGGATCAAAGGGGGAAGAGTTGGAAGCCAGACGACTGAGAAGCCATTACTGTATAACACAGTCCACTGCAGAAAAGCTCCCTCAGAGATTCAAATCTTACCGATTAACATAGTGTCTTATAAGCCTGTGTGTATGCCTATGTTTAAGTTTGTGTGTGTGTGTGTGCACACTCATGTGACTGCACATGCACTTATTTAAATGTGTTTAACTGCCTTTGTGGGTGGCTGCTTGTGTGTCTGTGTGTTTTCAGCAGCCTAAGTACCGAAGCTTTTAACATCAAAGCTCCAAGAGGATTTAAGTGGCCAGAAACTTGCCAATTATGATTGTAAGTGATGTCCAGCAGGGACTGTTGATGAGCTGCCCTCATCGAAAAAAGAACTTTACTTTTCTTTTGCAAAAATATGCGTTTTAAAGGAATTACTTTGGATTTGCGATACGCAGCTTCCAATGCAAAGTGTTGCCGGGCACCAGACCTATGAATCACAGCCCACATCTCAGTTCTTGTTGAGTGATTCGTAAAGGTCTAGGTTTTGTTCTTGTAAATTGCTGTTTGTTAAATAACTGGGTAAATTGAAGCGTTGTGGGCGAGAGTGACTCACGGTACCAAGGTCTGTCGTAAAGTATTAAACATAGTTGTGGTCTACAGAATAATCACTGCTCATTATATATTTAAATGTTTCAAATTATAAAATACAAACAGAGAATTGTCATTTTCAGGGACTGCAAACTGACAGAATAAATCTTAAGGTTTTATTTTGAACTGTATGGACTGGTGTGTATCCTGTTTTATTTTATGATTTTGGCATTCAGGGCTTTCAGTATCAGGTGAATTGTTGCACACTTCATTGTAGAGTATAGCTCACTTGAACAATCTTTAATTGGAGCATTTTGCCTAGACACCCCTCTGTTCATTAAGTGAAATCTTTACTTGGGCAAAAACAGATGTAGTGTAGTGTAGTATTCATTAAGCTCAGTGCAAATTGTTCTGCAATGTAAAGCTCAATTGCACAAAATGTCAAAGATCTGTTTGTGCACAATAATGTTTGTGTATATGAGGATTAGTTGTAGCAACAAGCAAGTTTACTGGTCTCCCTGAGGAGAGCTGACTTTGTTTGCAATTCAATATAGGTGATATTGAAGATGAAGTTCATTTCCTGTTTTACTGCTCATTTAATGGTGATTTAAGTGTGACTCTTTTGAGTGAAATGTCCTTCAATTCTGATGAAGTTTTCTGGGTGAGTGATTTTATTTGTAGAGCCTTGGACAAGATGAAGTTATTTGTGTTGACAGTGTGTATGAAGTTGTGTTGATGCCTGATACATTTTTCACTTGTATGTCGATGACTAACTGACTGACTGACTAAACTCAGCCTGGAAATACAGGCTTAGTCATATTTACCTGTTAGCTACTGTGGTGGAAATTAATATCGAGATTTGAAATAAAGAGTTTCTCAGACCGGAGCTGTCTTTGGGTCTTTAATAGAGCTCTGCAGAGGTTTTTACACTCAGCATGAACGCTCAGAGTGGAAACTCGAATAGTGAAAGAAGAAGGTTTTTAAACAGTCAGGTAAACAGGAAACATAAGAGACAGCATGAACACTGAAGCCACCTTTAGTCTGGTCGACACAGGAAAAAGTCTGCTCTTGCCTCTGCAAGAAACAGGATGTTTGCTAAAAGCACAGATAAGGGTCAACAAGAGGATCATGAACTTTGAGGTTGCATTAGGCAAGTGCATAGCAACACTCAGGACATTTGTTAGTTAAAGGTAAAAAAAGAAAAACGTGTCTCTCTTGTTTGAATCGTCTGTCTGCACGTACGCCAGACCGTTCCTCTTATGAGACGTGCACAACTGTATTTCTATATGAGGAGTTATTGTTGAACACAGCACACGAGCATTGATCAGATATAGGAAAGAGTTCAAGCAAAGTTCATATGTGAATTTTCCATTACGCTGCATTAGCCATAGTGTCAGCAATGAATACGGCTCTGGTTTTGTCAAACTTACTACATTTTTCCTCATATTATCGTGACATATCTGTTGTTAAATATATAAAATGAAGCAGGGAGTGGTGGTAACTTTACTTGCTAGTTAGCTTGTTAGCCTAACCAGTATTCTAACTGTCAGACTGTTAAAAAAGAACCTAGTATTTGCTATGGGTTTATCAAAAAAGGTAAGTTTAGTCAATGTGACAATAGTATTCCCTCAGTCCTTAAATTTTCTTTCTGTCAAGACACCTTATGATCCTTATGATGAATATACAGGGGGCTTAAAGAGTCCAAAATACTAAAATAATTGGAAAGGGTCATTTATACTTTTAGGTATGTCTTAGATGTGTTAACAAGTATTCAAAGCTACTTTCTTCTTTTGGAGTATGCATAGTTTGTAAAGTGTTCTTGTGTTGTAGTTCTTTCTAAATGATCCATATTCTCACAAGCTGTAATAAAACTACAAACATGGAGCTGATAACTGATCCTTCTGGCGTGCCTTAAAACACAATTTTCAATTCATTTTCATTTCATTCTTTATTATCTAAACAAAGGGTTCAAAAGTCTTACATGTAACTAGTTGAAACCTGCAGAAACCCTGTTTTAGCTTTACATACTGCAGCCTGAGTATGAATATTTTTGGTTCACACTATCATGGCACTAGAAATTGGAAAACAGGCTGTTCTCTCATTGTAAAAACATCCATCTAACCTTCCTTCCCTCCTATGTAATATTACATATACAGTAGATGATAGAACTGGAGGTTACAGATATGAAATGTTAACATTGTTTCTGTAATATTTTTTCTTCCCTTCTAGTTCCTCCCAAGATATATGACATTTCGTCCGACATCACGGTAAACGAGGGCAGCAATGTGTCGCTCATCTGTGCAGCCAGTGGGAAACCTGAACCATCCATTTCCTGGAGACATATAACCCCATCAGGTGAGTTCACTTCACCTCTCTAATACTTATGCTAATTAATGGGTGGATGAATAAATAGACTGGCTGACAGATGAATGGATGAATTGAGAGAGGAAAAGAGGAGCCATGGAGGGGATCAATAGGTAGTAGAAGGAGAGAGTACTGTTAGTTATGTTGGAGATGAAAAGATGGAAGGGGGGAAGGGATGCAGCGAGAGATGGATATGGTTGGATAGATCCAGGGGTTGTGGGGGGTTGGAGTAATAATGTATTTAAGTGAACAAAGAGGAATATGGAGGGGGTAAGACCTGAGTAAATTGTCAGTGAGGTCTTGCAGTGGCATGGCCGTTTAGATCCATGTATTCAAAAGCTGTAGCAGAAGCTATTGTTTCTCTGTGTTATCAGTTATGAATATGACCACCAGTCTCTCCTCTGCTGTAAAGAGCTGCAGAGATACAGTGGGGAGATAAGGGAAATGCTTGTTTACCTGCTTATATATCACCAGGGCTCCCAGTCAACCTTAGCCAGACTTTGGGTGTACCTGGAGCAAGGTTCACCCACCACCTGCACATAATTTATAATTTATTACTACTCTGTTACTGCATATATGTATATACTTTACTTTATTTTATTTTATTTTATTCTATTTTATTTTATACAATTTCTTATATATTGTTGTTTTTCTACATTGTTGTTTTATGTACATAAGTAGTGCACCAATTACACCAAGGCAATTTCCTGTATGTGCAAACATACCTGGCAAATAAAAGAATTCTGATTCTGATTCTGATTCTGAGGTTGACAATTAAATAATTCCATGAAATGTGCCAGTATTTTATTGTTAGTTTGTAATAAACAGCTACTGATGTGTCCGAATCTATTGACCACATTAATATACATAACCCGTAGTTCAGGTTTATACATACACTGCTCAATCTCACATTAAAAGACCTGTCATTTGTCCGCCATTAAATTAGATTTGTTGACCAGAATTGATCAGTTCTAGAACACAATTTGTGGCTATTATCACTGCAGGGAGTTCTTCAATTTGCTTTGGCAGTTTGTAGTAATTTAAGGTGGATTATTGAAGAATACCTTGACTGTTATCATTATAATTTATTTTGGTGTTTGCTAGTTTGGGCACACATTAAGTGCTTTAATTCCTGATTCCTTCCTTTGGAAACTCATTCCAAAGCATTTAACTGTTGCTGCACAACTCCCACCCAGCCACTTCTAGTCCTCCCTCATTTTCATATTAATGGATTAGAGCATGCTGTGCTTATCTGATAGCTGTGAGGGTGACTGCATTTATCTTATGGCTGTCAAATCCTCCTCTCTGGTGAGCTTGCCCTGATTGCATTGGGGGAGTTTTCAGAAGATGATCAAAAGGGCCATCCACAGAGTCCAAATGGCAGTCACTCATTCTTCTTTGAAGTGTCCACACTTTGAAGTGTGCCAGGGAAGAAATTATATGCTGGTCAAATGAAAGGGCCCGGGACTAAATGTAATCACAGACTGTCTCCCAGTACATCAGAAAATAAGCCATTTGAAATTGGGATCTTTGAGTTGGCTATTGTAGTGTGGGGTGATTTGTCCAAAGGACATGGTACAACTGAAAGGTTGTAATAGGCTAATTACCTATTGATGGAATTCCATTAAATGTGTTGGATATGCAGAATAGTCTGCCCCCACCAGTGCACAGGCAACCTGAGCATGCAATCACAGCACATGGAAATATTTATCTCAGGTAGAAATACAGCCGGTCAGATTAATCATTTGACCGATAAAAGAAAAGAACCATAACCCCAAAAGAGAGTTCTATTAATAAATGACCCAAATTATGGCAAATCTTATGAGCTGTAGAACCTAGATTAACACTAAAAGCACTAGTACAGGGTCTAAAAATACCAACAGGTCATTCATTGCAGGTAATGTAATCATAACTATGAACTTTTTTTTTTTAAACTTGTAAAATGAACTATATGGTTGTAGACAGGTGGGAAAAATATATTATCTTGTGTCTGTCTAGTCATTTGCTTTGCCTGTTTCCTGACAACGAAAAATGCCTGGAGATTGTTATTTCAACCAAGATTAATTTGGTTTTTACTTGGCAGTCAGTAAGTGGAGTCAAAAAAGGTTTGTATGTTCAATTTGACAACCCATAACTGCCATGAAGAAATGCAATTCTGCAAGTTGAACACAATAGGAATCTCCAAAGGAAACAAAAAAAACTGTGCAAACATTGAACATAATTTTGATTGCTTCTCGTGAAATTGGCAAACTTGCTCATGTTTTATCTGTTTGCATCATTTTTATTCGAGATGCTGCTCAGTGCTGTGGAGAGGAGTTCTTTCTCCTTAATGTTTTCCTTAATTTGCAAGTATTTTTTTAAATTGCACTATATTGAGCTCTCCTAGCATTTGGCCACTGCACAATATACAAGTATCATTGACTTTGTTAAAAATATATTCAAAAAAATATCTTATGCGTCCTAAAAAAATTATATGTATTAAACCATGAACCACAGTTCATGATCCATTTAACTCCTCCAGCAGTTGGATTTCGTCTTTCTGTATTTAGTTGGCGTAATCACTTTCATTGACAGGAGGCCAAGCAGGTGAAATGACTGTGAAGTTACAAAGCTGGCTACATGGCAGCTTTCATTTGCTTGCCTTACTCTCGTCAACACTCAGCCATTTTGGTGGTGGGGATTTTTCACACTGTAGATAGTTCTGCTGCGGCAGTCAAGTGAAGTTTGACAGAATGATAAATTGCCCTGAATGACTGTCAAGTTCCTATTCCCACTCTGAGTGTTTTGTGTTTGCATTTTTCCTCCTCTCTCTATCCTGCCAACCAGCAAACTGCCAGCTAATAATAAAATTTGTGCATCCAGTGAAGTGTAGCCATAAGCTGTTTATCGGGCTGATAATTTGGCTCAGTATGTATGCATATAAAGTCAATGCATATTCTCCAATTAGAGAGATATGTAAAGTGAAGGAAATACTTGTAACACACGGATCATCTTTGTTGACAGGCTATGAAGAGAAGGAATACAGCCAATATATGTCTGTAGCTTGATGGGCTTAAAGAATATGTTGTTTTGTGTAACAGTTTACTTGGATATATAAAAAAAATCTGGTTGACCTTGACGTTTTCAGGAGTTTAGGGGTGATGCTGCACAATATGAGCACTTAAGACAGGAAAACCCTAGTCCCCTTATCAGCTGGTGAAATCTGGATATGCAAAGTGAACGTTTCATGCTCTCCTTCCTCTTATCAACCACTGTCGATGTGCCCTTGAGCCAGGATTCTACCCCTGACTGTTCCAGTCCTGCAGCTGAGTCACCAGTTGAAAACAACTAATGGGAAACAGCGTAGTTTGAGCGCATCAATGCAATAATTCTGACCCTGCAGCTTCTCAGCCAGGCTTTTGATGTCAATAAAAATGTTCTGAATTAACTTGTTTGAATAAAAGCTGAATTTAAACGAGGAACGCCATTAGACAGAGTGTGTTGGTATCACTCCCAGAACCCACTCTGTCGTTATTAATTCAACTGCTGACATGCCTACTTACTTTACTCCTAAAGCTTAAAATAGCTCTGGTGACATGACGGCCTTTGACGTTACTGCCCATATACGACTCTTTCCTCACCACTCTTTTCGTAGGTCACAGATGGAGAGGGAGGAAGGGGGGTGAAATAGCCTTTAACATAGTGTGTTCCAGTTTGCTTTGGTTGACTGGATGGCTGGATCGCTGAATGGCTGGGCAAAATTGCTTTGATAAGCTTTTTTCCGTTGAGATTTGAATCCAAGCGATAGAAGTGTGACCTTTGAAAAGGCTGACTAGAATCCGAGAGTAGATATTTGATTGTTTCCTGTGATGGCACTCAGCGGGGACACATTTTTCTCTCTCTTTACAAGCAGCCACTGTACATTTATCAACGACACACTGTATGTTTTCCTTTTGCCTTTTCATTTAAGTGCATATCTTCCCTAAAACACGCCCCGAGGAAACCGGCAGCAGCATCCTCTCCACTAACATCTCACTACAATATGTACATTGTACTGGAGCTTATTCAAAGCTGGATCCAACAGAACTTGTATGGCCTTAAAGTGACAACAGCAACTGCATGCAGCAGTACAGTAGCTCAGTCAGTTCCTATGTGAACAGTGCAATGAATAATTCAAACCAGACCTTTTATCACTGCAACAAACCTTGAGTTGTTCCTGCCATGTCACACTGCATTTGGCAGCTCTTTAAGAGATGCTAAGCAAGTTTGTTGGCATTCTCTTCAGCAGGGATATCTCATTCAGTGCCGGGTTCCTTTTCTACCAGTTTTCTGTAAACCCGATACATAAGTACACTTTACACACCATGGGAGGTGAAGGATAAGGAGTTTGGCTCATTTCAGATTTTAGATTTCAGATATCAACCGCAGGAGTCGTGTCTAACACGGCCCCATTCAGCTATTGAGTTGAGAACTGCCTACTAAAGAGGTGCTCAATGGGCCCATGCTTTATTGGAGTGTCTGTAACATGATGAATAGTGGACCTTTTTAACTCAAATGTGATATTGAGTTACTGCCACATTACACATATTTAATGGCAATTGGCAGCCATAGATGATTTCTTTCCAGGCGGTAACTTTTTTAAAACACTTTAACACTCATCCTTCTTCTGGAGGAGGTTCTTAAAAAGTCAAATAATAAACTTGGACAGAAAATATTCAAGGATTGCAACTTACTCTTCATTTCTGCTGTGTTATTCTGGCTGAAGTTAGTATGTCCTGTACGCTTTCAAAGTAAAACATTGAAGTCAGATTTTTGTTCTTACCTGTTTTTCTACCTTGTAGCTATGAGATTTACCATTATGTGTTTTTGTTCCATTCACGTTGCATTTCATCAAATCTTGTCGAAGCCAATCATTCTAAACACATAAAGTAAATGTAAAATGGTTAAATACTCTTTTTTGTCTGGTCTTATATTTGCAGACTTACTGCAGTGTCTTTCATGTGTTAAGCATTCATGCATTGGCCAAGCTCGACAGATTGATTCAATTCCCCACACTCTGGTGGCCAAGTCAGTTAATTAAACATTTATCACAACTGAGCTGAGCTGTGGTATAGAGTCAACTCTTTGTTCAGTTGGTGAACACAGTATGCTCTCATTTAATGGTAAAAAGTAAAAAAAGTATTTTATGTTATTTTAACTTAAATCCTCTGAGATGGAGAGATTCATCTCCCACCACCTCTCATCAACTACGTCTTTATTTTCCACATCTTCAACTTCTTTGTGAAAGCTATCACACAGTTTTCGCTCACAAATATTGGCCTGTGTTTTTTCATTATAAATAATAAATTGCTTTATGCATCAATCCTTATGCACAAAACAAATAAAAGGTGCTGATCACACATTATCTTTAGCCAAGCATAGCTAATTACTCTGCCTCATGAAATATCCTACTGTCAGCCTTGATTAAGCAATTTTTTAAATCACAGTCACATAAATCTATTAACGCTGCCACATCCTGCGTTTTCCAGAACAGAAAGTAATGGTGAGGTAATACCGTGGCTCACAGAGGTGGCAGTACATGCAATCAGACATGACTTAAGGCTCCTTTGGCCCAGTTCCACTCACTGGATTTTTTGCTGCCTCAGATTGACAGCGAGGGAGCAGAGCAGGTGTTATGTATCAAGGCAGACTAACACTCTGTTTTTGTAACAGGCCCTGCACACAGTGTGATTTTACCCCAAGCTCTGGCCCACACCTTGAGTTAGGGCCAGGAGGCAGCAGCGCACAATGTGGCAGCGTGGGTTGTTCTCCCTTTTCAGGAGTTAAAAGGATAAATTGATGTAGAAAATGCTGCTCTATGCTATAATGGATTCTTCTGCGATGCCTGCCCTATCTGTGTACTGCAGCCCTGAAGGAAGAGTCCTCACAGCTCCCCTACACAATGTGGGAAATTGCTTACTGCAACGGCACTTAGCCAGCGTTGGCACTGAATGTGAAATTAACCTTGCTATGATTTCTTTAATTTGCTTGGAGTGACATCTCCCTCAGGTGAGATGGTCCTTCGTCAGTTTCTCAACTATATCTCAGCACACAATTGTGTTGGGTCCCCTGGTGTTTTTGCATTGCTTAAAACAACAGCTCAGGTTATTTTTTCCCCAAAGACATCCATCCCTTTATTCTTCATATTCAGGAGGATGCATATTGCTATGTCAGTTTATGTTGACTGTAATGTCAAGGTTTAGCACTCAATATATAATGTTCTTCAAAGTATAAATCAAGGATGCAATTCTTGTTTAATGGCCTCTCTGACCTTTGCAAAGCCCCCTTCCGGCAGCAATCGATGGGAATACCATTTGCTGCCTGGGCAGGATGATGCAACTAGATCCTGCATGAAAAAAATATATTGTCTTTCATTTATCAAGAAGAACTGCAGACTAATTAGATTTTTTTCAATGGAAGTTTCCACATTAGTTTCAGAGTGGTTGTAGCTATTTGTTCAAATTTGAGACTGCTGCAAAACCCCCCCACACATTTTTTGCATTTAGAAAAATATACGAGAAAAAACAGTATTATCCCTGCTGATGAGAATAAAATCACAAATGAAGTTTGTTGTTAGTCAGTATTTGTATTACAATACTGTCTTAGTCACCAACTAAACTTCATCTTAAATGGCACAGAATCAATAAAATGCACATTTCTAGAAATAGAAAACTCTGGGGTCAAAACAGTATTCCCTCTGCCACCATATTGATCCAAATCTAAACCTACATTTAGTCCTAAACTCTTCACTCTTCACTCGCCAGTAAACTTTGTATCCCCTGTGGCCCCTTTGTCTAAAGGCTGTGGTATTTTCTATGTATTTGGATGCAGTTTTGCAAAACATTTTTGCATCGTATCCTCACACAGTTTGTCAAATCATCGCTTTGTCCAATTGGGACCATCTTTGGCATCTCCGTTTCGGCTTAGTGGCAGAATTTGGCATTGGTGTGAAAATTGATTTGGCAGCACAGACACAAAAACTTAAGAGTACGGCATATGAGCAATTTTCACTCCACTCAAAATCAAAATTGCTCAGCAGGAGGTCAAGCCCTCATTGTACAATGTGCTCTGCTTGACTGACCTGTGATTGACATCGATGCATGACATGTTTGTTGCAGAAGTTAGTTTTGTCTGATAAACAGACTCACATTGTATTGGTTAATCATTTACCACCATAAACTGACAGCACAGATTGTCTTTTTTCCGTCATCCTTGAAGAAATCTGCAGTTACATTTCAGTGTTATTATTAGTTATTCACAGCAGTGAACATATTTAAACAGATAACAATAAACGTGTTGGCGTCATTGTCAGGGCTTTGCAAAACTAATATATTCGAGGTCAGGATGTTTTATCTAGAAATCAGAATTGGGTTTTATTGCCAAGCAGGTTTACACGTACAAGGAGTAAACACTAGAGACAAGCTTGTTCAAAGAAGTTAGTCTGTTTTTGCCATGGGAAATGTCAAAGTGTCACAGCAGGCAGGGGCATCGGTACAGTCCAGTGATAGGGTCTCAGGCCTTGTTGATAAGGCCAGCAGCAGTCGGGGGGAAACAAAACTGTAAACAAAAGCACACACATCCAAACTTGATAAACACTAGGTGCTGGATAGAAGTGACAAAAACCATGAGACAAGAAAGGAAGGTTGTGTGCCTTCAGCCATACCAATCAGGTGGGTTACATAAAAAAGTTTGTTGGAGCTGGAGGAAGTGGTGTGCGGACATTTCTCGTCTTCTGGAGGAGGTTTTAATCCATCCTTCTTCTTTCATTTTGACAATTCTATGTGGCTTGCCTTCGAAATGCCATTCACAGGTTATTTTTTTATTCAGGCCGAATCATCGGCACAGCGCTCTTCAACTGACGTGTGCATTTGTGTGCACCTGCAGAATTGAACAGTTAGCTCCATCAGTTCATTCAGAAGTCTACATGCCACCTGTAAATATCACTAAAGGGTACTGTTGAATGTGGGACTGATCGCTCACACAGTTTGTCACAGTAACTTACATTTAGATTTATTGGAATTGTGCAAGAAACTGAGGTTTTTTTCATGGGAGACATTTGGACATGTAACAGCAGTGGAAAAAGATCAGATTCACATTCAAATGGCTGTGATCTTTTTAGAAATACCAGTTCTTATGCTGATGTATTGTAATTGCAGGCTTATTGGCATGACTAACTGGAGTCATTAAATAAAGAAGCCGTTGCACATCTGCTTTGATAAAGGTCTTTTCGGGAAACGTGAAAAAAGGGAGGTGTACCTAAATATGTTGTATGTCTTCGTAACTGCTGTTTCCCAATATTAAGACAGAGACAGCTTAATTTTCTTGGTGTTTTAACGGGATTATTCTTAATTTTAGAATAAAGACCAAGATGGTGAATATCCCTACACTGACATGAGACATCATTCCTGCTGTGAATGAATCACATTTGTTCTCTTATCCCGGGTCTTCGCTGCATGTTTTATCTGTTCCTCACAGTTCAGTAATAAAGAGATCACAATGACAGTTTGGAGTCATTATCGAATCAAACGAGGGTTCTCATTTTCAAACCAGTTCTCCAGAGGCAACAAAAAAATCAGTCTGTTGATTTTTGTTTCATGTGGTCAACCAAGCTTAGGTGACCGATTTTGTACCTACTATTTTATCATGACCAGCTGCCTTGATAAAACAAGGTTTAGATTTACTGCAGATGTGTGTCTCATTAGATCCTTGTGTCTGTGAGAAATAATATCATTAGTATCTGCATCCAGTATCTAACTCTCAAAAGTATTAACTAAAATGAAAGGATGTTATTCATCTTAAAAATAAGTATAGATGAAAGTAATAAACCTCATGTATTGTATGTTTTTATAGCCTGTATAAAAGCTAAATACTCCATCAATTTTAATACACAAAATAATTTGGTGTTTTAATCCAGTTAATTATGCATTAACTGATTTTGATAATTGGACTGCATCAAATTGAAAAGTGAAATGTAAAACAGATCAAACAGCTCAAAATCTGATAAGCCACTTTCCACTTAAAAAGAGTTCTGTGTGCGCGCTGCAGACTAAAGCCAAGAAAATTATCCTTTGCTCTTTCATTTCCCATTAGGGTTCATCTGAGCAGGTGGAGAGAAAGACACTGAGAGCAAAAATAGAGGCAGAGAAATAATGTTGGAAAGCCTCCACTCTCATCCTGTGAGTCTTACACAAGCACATCATGGATCGTGATGCTGGACCATAGATCATAATGGTGCATTGTGCATCAGAGATCATGATAGTGATCATGTTCTATATTTATTGCTATAAGGACAGTGATTGCTCTATACATGCCCTACACTACCTGCCTCCCCCAGTGGAAAGTAAGGGACTGGTCGTTTCCCAAGAGGTGAAAAAGTCACAGTGCCTCTCTGTGGAAACTACAGCATTTGATCATTCCATTTGGTGAATGGAATTGGAATCATCAAGCATACTTGGCCACATGGGTCACTGCTTTTGATTTCCTTGCCTTAGTAAAAGACATAAGTGCACGCAGTGGATATCCGTGTACTGGGTATCATTATTCCCCATTACAATAAAAAACAATGGAGCTGTGCATTAAGGGCAGTGCAAAGGTCAACCATGTCAACAAAGGGCACCAAGGCGAGTTCTGTGATGGTCTGCAGGATTTTCTTCTTCTTCAAAAAATCTATAAATGAATAAAATGTGTTTGTAAAGCACTTTTCTAGAACCGACATCAAAAGGCAAAATGAGCAGACATACTGTAGCCTTGATGTGTATGTGCTGTGATTTCTAGCATTGATCAGTGTCTGCCGTAAACAAGCCAGACACTCTGCTCAGTAGTGCAACCACTAATGGTTTAAAACTCTGTAAACGCTGTGTTGTACATTCATTAAAATCAATATATCTGCTCTGTCATGTACAATGGAAACGATGGACACATTGGTAACATCCTGTTCTTTTCTGTGAAGCAGTGATGCGATAAGAAACACAATCTGGTAAATTGAGCAGGTACATATGTGAAGTTAGAATTTTGTAGCTATCAGATGCAGCATGGCTTCCTCTCTCATGACCAAATAATTAATCATTTAAAACCTATTAAATAATACTGGGTACAGTTTGACAAAACATCACTTATTTAGTCATTATCAATACCTTACTGTTCCGAGCAAATCACTGCTTCTCTGTGTAACACTCACAAGGATTTTTAATAGCAGCACCTGATGCTGAAATCAGGTTAATGTAACTACTTCATTTAAAAGTGTCCATGTTATGTTTTTTGGGTGTTTGTAATGTAGCTTTTATGTGCACAAAATATTCTACTAATTAAAAAAAGTCTGCGACGAAGAGAATCTATATCTCCTACAAAATAAACTGCTCCAGCATTCTGGGCTTTCTTTTTTGTAAAGCATCTATGTCACCAAGGCACATATATAAACTTCCAGTTTTACCCTGATAGGGATATTACACAATCACATGTGAAATACAAACAAACAAAATAAAAACGTATCACTGTGAAATATCCTTCAGACTCGAACGTCAAATGCAGCAATTCAGCAATGTAGGATATGATACAAATAATTCATATGTTCTACATTACAGCATATTGAACGTTTATAGTACAGCTCCAAGTCAAAATTATGAATCTGAAATTTGTCCAAGATATGGCAACTTTAACTGGACTAAAACACCATCTGTTCATTTCAAACACATTTGGTTCCACATTACTTCTTTTGCTTCCCTCAAGAAGAAATGACAATGGGTCTCATTCACCAATATCTTCTTAAGAATATCCTCAAATTTGTTCTTTAGAAATTAACTCTAGGTCAGATTCATGATGCAGTCTTAAACTGCACATTTGTTGGCATCTGTGTTCTTATATTTATGAATGTCATGTGTTCGTTAGTTGAAAGCGCCTGTTAGTTTTTCCTAATTAGCATAGGGAAACGCCCAATGTGATGTAAGGGCATGAGACTGCAGAGCACACACAGAAATCACAGAAACTGAAAATAGCATTTAAGAAGCCAGAATTGATTGTATGAAAATCTAAAGATGGCTCTGCACTAGACTCTCTCTTATATTTTTTTCTCAGCAGTGGATATGAAATACCACAAAAAACAATACATGGAAGACAGTAACTTATTCATTGAAAGCTGTATCTGGAGAAAGTTGCATAATTGATGTAAACCTGTAAAGATTTAAAGTCAAAATAAATATCGTCAAACACAGAAGAGAGAAAAAGAAAAGGCAGGTGCACAGTTATCTGAGCTGGAGCAGCGCATCATTGGAAACCAGCACTGCAGGTTAATCCTCAGCTGAGCATCTGTGGATACTCGACCTGAGCCTGACAGGACCCATCGGGAGCCGGACATCCTGGGCTAGGTTCACAAAAAATGTTTTCAATAATATTCCGGTTCAGGTCCTGCTGTGGTGTGGTTGTATCTCCTGAACCATCGCTCGTCTCAGAATAGATATAAGCTTGGTTTTCAGAATGAATAGGTTACACTTGAACGTAACATTTTAACTAAAAGCTGTATCAGTAAAACAATGGAACATGCAAAACTTTTAATATGTAAACATTACGAAAAAATTGTAAAATATTATAGTAATTTAAATCTTGTTATACAACTTTAGAAATGAAACATTTTCAGTTGTGTTAGACCAGTCTTCAGTGTTCATAGATTCTATTTTAGAACAAATCCCAGATATGAAAACATTGGTGAATGTCATAATTCTCTGCCTCCTTGAAAAGACTCCTTTTTGCATTTCTAAGGAAGATGTGATGTCTTTTAAAAGAAGTAGAGATACTGTTTAGGAAGCTTTGCTTAGAATTCTGAAAAACAGATCTCTCTGCATCTGTCATAACTTACACTTCTCAGGTTGAAGTAACATCAAGACCAATTTACCAACCACACTGTTTAGGTTAAATTAAAATGTGCTCATGCTAATATAGCTTAGTTTTGGCATCTAACTTGTGCTGCACCATGTGATCACTAGACTGATATACTCTGTACTTCACATCCTCTTTAACACCAGTGGTATCAAGTTTAAAAATAAACTGTGCACTAAATAAAACTGCTTTTCCACCATGCACCATCACAGAACTAGAGCCCTTGGTCTTATGTCTCCATCTCTGCACTCTTGCCCTATTAAATGGTTTGTTTTTGAGACACATCCAGTGCTTGTTTATGGATTTGTCTTTTTTTCAAACATGTTCTTTTTCTATGCTGTTGTTTGTGAAGCCACTTATATATTTGCCAAGACTCTTGGACTCCATTGTTGCCACCACAACAGAGTGAGAAGAGACAGGAAAGCTCATTATCGACAGAGCCTTGAGTGTCAAGTTTTATGACATCGTAGTTAGCAGATAAAAAGGTGCCAGTGTGGCAGAATGAGAAAATGACATTATATAAGAATTCAGCTCACTTTCAGGGGAGACTGGCAGCACAGAGTGGCAGCATTTCCACTCCTGAAGCATGGGTTGTTTTTATTCAGGCTCCTCTGATGTGATATATTGCTTTGTCAGTGTTGGATCTCTATGGTTTTCTGAACAGTATGTTGAGTTCAGCTTTGCTCGATTGTTCAATCTGTTTGTTCCCCATGCGTTCAAAATCTATCCACATATCTTCTATCCCAAACCACCATTACCACCCTGAAAAGTTGTATATAAATAGATTCCCTGCTGAGCACCGCTGGGTTGGAAATAATTCGAGTCTGGCAGGGGGAGAATTTGCAATTATTTACGTACACTCTTCTGCTTGCTGAGGTCCTATAACCATTTGTATCAACACATCAATGATAAATACAGATGCCTAGTATAGTCATTACTTTACTCAGGCACATAACCAAATGCCACTTAGGGCATCATTCAGTATAAATATGTGAAAAGATGTTGTAACTGATTATTTTTCAATATTGATTAATCATGTTACATTTAACCTACATGAAAAAATGCTTGTTATTAAATTTGCGTATCCCAAAATGGTGTCATTATTATCAACAGTCAAAATTCGTACATAATATGACACCTGATGCAAAGCGGGGCCAGGTGACGCAGTTGTTATTTTCCCATCTAGCATCTACGCTGTTAAATGACGAAAACACAAATGGTCACCTAAACGCTCGTGGCAGTGTGGGTCTTAAAATAATGTGTTGTCAGATGCATTGCTGCTGTGTTGCTATGAGGAGGCAGTGGAAACCATTTGTTCTTAAGACCAACACAACTGTGGTACAGAGTCAGTGTTTTATCAAGGGGACATTATCAAGATAGTAATATTATCCCACATAGGTGTTGTTCAGTGCTCGTTACACACAGACAGATGGTTTGTGTGCAAAGTGAAAAATTTCTTCTGCAACCAAGCGTTCTTGCGAATTTCCTGGCAAATCAATTATCATAGCATTCCTCAAGGTTAACATCTTTCTACAGTTAAACTAACTAAAGCGGATTTGGACTTGCCCCAAATGCACTTGCACCATTCGCATTAGATCAAGCACTCTTAAGATAGAGCCAATTCAGTTCATTACTGAGATGATTGGACCAGGGAGTATTTAATAAATGACTGAATTAAAACTGTGTCATTTCTTTTCTACGGACGTTTTTGACACTTGCTGACACAACCTGGAACCAGCACATTTACATTAATCAGATATAAAACGATATATTTCACTTGCAATCAGTTGACCTTCGTATAGACATATTCCTGATTATTCTGGCTGAATTATGCTGAACTTGATATTATAATTCACCATTAGTTCTTCCCATTTACTTTATTCAGTTCCTAGAATAAACACATTGAGCTAGAATGCTCATCTGTTACCACTAACTGTGTGTTTTAAATGTTTTTCTCCATTTGAGTGGACATGTTTGTGTGGGTTTGTGCTCCCTCCAACTTTTTAGCTGGTTCTACGCCCCTGCCAATATGCCAGTCATGGTTCTGTTCTGCTCCTGTGTTTTGGCACCACTAGCTAACTGTAAAGCACTGACATGTTCATTGAGCCCTCAAATGTGTCTGTCTTCCAGGAAGTAGCTCTAAGAGCACGGTGTGGAGTTGAGCAAATGATGAGCGGATGACTGGAAATCCACCACCATTGTATTTACTGCCATCATATCAGTCTGAGTGGATGGAAGCAGTGCTAATCCACTGTTGTTTTAGAATGCATGGAGGGTAATCAGGGGCTCAGCTTAATACCTAATCGCATTGTATATTCTAATCAGACTTAAACTTGAAAGCTATTTACAACAAGTGAAGGCTTTCCACTCAGGGAAAAAAATAAAATAATAGTATATATATATATATTTCATGTGTATCTGTGCTGTGTTTGTATTCTTTGTAGACACGGTGTAAGTACTCTGTCTCCATTTTTCTATTTCCAGCCAAGAAGTATGACAGTGGTGAATATCTTAACATCACTAGCATCACAAGGGACCAGGCTGGAGACTACGAATGCAGCGCTTTAAATGACATCGCCTCTCCTGACACCAAAACAGTAAAAGTCACAGTCAACTGTAAGTATATCTCTTTCTTCTTCCTTGCGTTTCTTTTTTTCCCCACAGTGGCCTTGCTGACACATGAAAGACATAAGGGCAGCCTTCTATGATACCACTGCCGTGTCCTCGGCTTTGCTCTTCAAGAAAGTGTACCTTTTAGAAGTTTGAAAAAGTGGAAGTTTCTTAATATTTAATGTGAGAATTCCCTTTTTGTCTGCGCGTATAGGTGATTAATTCACAAAAAGGAAAGGTCTGACTGTTCCAAGCACTATTCCATTATGCAGGTAATGAGTCTTTCAAAAGTGTGAGGAGACAGTAATGAGGAGCCAGGGCATTAATGAGCGATACTGGGCTTTAGCTGGCGTGGTCACATGGAAATCACCACTCATATGAGCAGGAACAGGCGTTAGACAGTGATTGCTGTTCCCTCTCTTTTTAAAAAGCACTCCTTTACTTCACTATTCATGGAGGATGTGTATAGATGCCCTGTGCTAAATCTCACTTTTGGCAAAGCTCATCAGGCAGTCGGCTACAGAGACGAGGGGGGGGCTCCTTCTGGCCCAGTTACTGAGTCATATCCTGAAAGCTAATCATGTAAGTTTTCCAATTCAACTTTTAAGAAATGGAATATTTTATTTCATACACAGTCTTGACTATTTAGTTCTTCTTTTGAAATAACTTTGTGTCCGATAATGTGTGTGCTTACTTCTACCTCTCTGTGTTAAGGCAGCTTTCATTCTGGCTTCATTATAATACCCGAGTCTTGTGGCCATTATTTCTATGTAATGTCTGCCTCTAATGAGCCAGGCCTGAGTGAAGTTTTAGAGGCCAGTTATTTATAGCTCTGCTGAGACACAGGTCCAAGGATGAAAAGTGCTTTGACAATTGCCAGTTTCTTACACAAAAGGACATTCCCACAATTATTGATAAGGTGTGTCACAGGCAGTTGGCCACATTTTAAAGCCAGACAGCAGAACTACGTGGGTTTAGTTTGAATTAATTGATTGGGAGGTCTTTCCTCTGCTGTCAGGCAAAGTCACTGCCGCAGCTAGAGCACTGGAGCGTTGTGGAGCGAGTGGGAGAACGCCGTAGTTGGTCAAGTGCTGAGGTGATATTTGCCTGCTGCCCACACTTAACTGAAGCAGCCAGAGTAACTTATACTTTATTTTGGATCTGGGTCATATATGAAGAGAATCATCCATATGTATGATTTGTGATTTTTAAATTGGTTTCAGAAAACGGTTTATCACGATATTTTACATAATCCTCTAGTCGGTGCATGGACTTATTACTATCTACAGATCTATGAAAATATCTCTAATACAAAGGGAGAAACTGTAGAGACTTTAAACATTGACTTCTGGACTGAAAAACTGAGGTTCTGCTTTGCCTAATTGCTGCATATCACAAGCCTTTCTTGGAAAGGCTACGGATTAGAATACAGAAAACATAAACAATGTGTTGGACACTATTATCAAAAGAAGCAGGAGGATGCCAAGAGTATATTTTAAATTGAAACTTCTCGATGTTTATGCAAAAAGCTCTAAAGTGTTTTTTTCCAGGAACAGCATCCTGCATGATCAATGCCACATTTTCTGAATAATTAATGTGTTTCAATACGATTCACCTTGGAGTTGGGAGAAATATTTGCATCCTTAAAGTAGCATGCATTTTTTTATAAGTGTGTTTTTACATGGTTTATTCAGACCGTGTTGATAAGGAGCTCCGGTGGACGGGAAACCTCTCTTGCAGCAGATGTGTGACTCACATGCCTCCAGTAATTAGTTTACCCAAGGTGATGGGGCAGCCTGCAAAAGCATTAAACTTTGATCTCTCTTTCTTTAGTTGTTGACGTCCTGTTTGAGTAAACTCCACAGAGTCGGACTTCTCTGGCCTCACTAGCACCTCGCATATGAAAGGTCCTGTATTTTATTGCATCTGTTTTGTATTCAAAGCACTGTGGAACCATGGGACTTAGATAAACAACATATGTTACAAACTTCAAGTAATCTTTTGTTTTCAACACCTTCAAATAGCAGCATTGTGGTTGCCTAAAAAGATTCAGTACCTCATTAAATTTAGCTTTAAATATTCAGTGTAACGTCCGGGCCTGTGTGAGCTGCACTGCTCTTCTAGACAGTCAAGGTCTCGCCTGTTGTCCCCACGTGCTTGTGATGAGGATTCATTGCAAAACAGACAGTAAAAATGATCTTTCACCATAGTTTCAATGTAAACTGTGGAATGTCACAACATTTTCTGTATCTGTTTCAAAGTCAAAGCAGCGTTTTCTGTTGACTGAATCCAATGAATTAACAAGTGTATCAGCTCTAAAACCATATATGTATCTGTTTCATGAAAGTTGCCCTCTCACTCCCCACCATGGTGACTGGTGACACATGCTCATTTACAAAGATAAGGGGGCTGAATAAATGAATTACAGTCGTCCACTGGAGCGGGTGATATGGCCACAGCAGGCAGAGCTGGAGCCAGCTGGTGGCCACTCTTCACTGCCTCCTCACCACCCTGGCACTTGCCCGGCGAAGGAAAAAAGAAGCATTTGCACCACATCCCAATCTACTGCATCATTCATGCCCTACTGTCACACATCAGGCCTTCTCCACCAGACGCCTCAGAGCGTGGGGAGTATTGATGAGTTTTCGTTGTGCCAAATTCGGAATTAAGATAAAGACTTTAGCTGACATTGAAACTCAAGCAAGTAAGGATACATGCATGGTAAGAAGAAAGAAATGTAATTTTTCAAAGATGGTAAAAAGTGTGGACACATGCTCGTGCAGCTGTTGAACTTGGTTTATAAAATCACCATCTCAACAATGCTTGCTTGCAAATTATACAGTGGTGAGTTTTACAAGAGATTTCCCATGGATACTTTAAAATGTTCAATAACATTCGATCAATCCAAACAATAACAGTAGTGCTAGTTTGTTGAGATTGAAAAATTAAAATGATGAAAATCTACTGGATATGTCTCAGGTGCACATAAGGTAATGTATAAAAGTTGTATTAAGGTTGCACAGGTTACACGTGCACAAGTCAACTACATATATAACATTAGTCTAGTAATTTTTCTACATATTAAAGACGAATTGTTGCATATTTTTGTTTAACCTTTTTATGATATCAAATAATTACACTACCTTTCTATTCTAACAGAATTCAATGAGGTTTCTTGTTCAATTATTTAAGAGGCCATCGTCTTGTGCTTTGTCTTGGTCCGTTGAGTATCCTTCTCTGTAATAGCAGTTCTATTAAATTAAATCACAAACACCAATCAGTCATGTCTGCATTATTTCTCTTCTATCATTCTAATGAGGTGGCTTAGGAGTGAGTGACACTGACATTTCATGGGTTAACAGTCTAATTAAGTACATGTCCAAACAATTTCTCTCTGCTTTCAAAACAATTCTTTTATAAGCTGAGAGTATAGTTGACCTCTGGCTAATTGCAGATTAAGGGCACTAATTAAAATAAGCAAACCAGAGTAATGAAAACAAAATTAAGCTGTAGCATGTTTGGAGTTTTAATAACACAAGGCCTTCCATAACACTAAGCCTGCCATTTGGCTTTCTATGATATGAGGAGGCATTGTCACTGTGCAGCTATTTCTAAGTGTTAAGTCCAGTACATTTAACCTCTGCCTGAATGCCTCTCAGGCTCAAAAGACCACCTTAATCACACAGTATTAATTAAATGATTGGCCTGTGCCTCTTGTTTTCACACGTCGGCTGATGAATGAATAGTGCCTGGATACTTTCATCAGCCGGACCTGAATGATGGCAGTCGCGCAGAAGGTCACGCTCGACTCCGATTGGCTCAAAAGCCCCACTTGGCAATAGGAAATTTCAGTGATTTTTTTTCTTACCTGATGAAATTTGATCTCTGACCTACTTTTAAAATTTACATATTCATCTTCACTGCAGGTGGCTGCAGTTATTGGCTGAATCTCTCACCACACAGTGTGACTCAAAGGCGTGAATATCACATCTAGGTGGCTGAGTTGGAGGGAAGAATGAGAAGGAAACCACCTTGGAAAACCACCACCTGAGATGAAAAGCCAGAGATTGATTATTTAACGAATTCGCCTTCATTCAGAAAAAAAGCTTCCAATACTAAATACATGCACATGAAAAATAACAAAAGAAGATCTCTTTATTTTTTCAAGCTGAGGAATTAAAGGTGCCCGACCTTATCCATGCTGTTGAGAAATCTCACCCCTCCGGAGATTGCTGTCGGCTCTCACTCGCTCTTGAGTGAGTGACACTGCAGAGTTTGAACACCGCTATATTGAAAGATGGGATCTGACAGTTTGCACAAACTTTAGTCACACGTGGAAAGAACACAAGACAAACTGTCTTGCTTTGCTGGGTTTTATTTGCTCCTCGCCGCTTCATTTGCTTTAACCGATGCTGTCTTGATAGCACGCCAGATGTTCCGATCGTCTCTCCGTGCATGTGATGATCACAAAGCACACACAAGTTGATTTTTTAGGAAATAAATGTGCACAAAAAGACAAATCAGTTGATGTCATTTTAGTAGCACAGTTGTCAGAATTATTTTTGTTAAGTAGGAAGGCCCTGTTTTTATTTGGGAGTTGCTGAGAAAGTTATACAGTCGAATGCTCAGACTCCTAGAGCCTCTCCTTTAAGCTCTGCACCAGCTGGACACAAAGTATAATTGGGTTCCCCTGACACAGCGCATGTAACTTTTTTCTTTTCTTATGTGTGATCCGTCCCTTCCTATCTAGATGTTCGGCTCAGGTTTGAACTAGCTCTCTTCAACACCACTTGTTTTCTTTCCAGCCAAGGTTTCACTTGTTTCGCAGAGTGAAGCTGTGCCCTTTGTGCCTCTGAGTTCGCAAGCCATTTATACGCCTCCTTCCTCCTCCAGTACCCTGCAGCTGTGAATTCTGCTCACACACTCACCATGGCCGTGTTCATCCAAAAAAGAGCACCTCACTTTTCTTTGCTCCTTACAGTAATTGGCGAACAAAACTGTGATCATTTTTAATTAATTATGAGAAGGAACCTTAGAACGTCTGTGAGCAATTACAGCCAGTTATAGATTTCTGAGCATAATTGAAATGCAGTGACGTACTTGTAATACTTCAAATTCTTTACATCACCTTGTCTTTTGTTTGCTCTGACCCTGCCTTCCCCTGTAAAGCCCCGGCCATCGGGGCCTGTTTGGAATTCAGGCCATGCCCTGGTAGACACACCCACAACATGCTCCTCTGACTCCCCTGACAGAGTTGTTCAGGGGAGTCATGACCATCTTGGATAAATAAGGGGTAAAAGTTGTTTACTTGTGGTCAGGAGACACATCTTCATGACGACCCAAAATTACAATGTCAAGTAATGACACCGGAGTAAACAAGTTAGTGGAGTGTTGGCATGTTTGCAAAGTATCTTTTTTTTTCATGTAGAATAATTATTTACTGTGACATTTGCAGAGGTGTTCACAGCATTTACATTTGATGAAATGCATTTTCTACGTGTCTGTGTGTGTGTGTGTGTGTGTGTGTGTGTGTGTGTGTGTGTGTGTGGTGTTTACACAGTCCCGGTGTGAGAACTCGTCTTCCTTATGGGGACAAAAAGCAAGTCCACATAATGTAAATCACTTCAGATTTATGTTAAGGTTTGCGTTAGGGTAAGACAAGTAGTAGTTTAGGTTAGACTAAGTTTCCAGAAAATAAATGTGTGTGTGTGTGTGTGTTTGTGTGTGTGAGAGTGTGTGTGAGTGTGTGTGTGAGTGTGTGTGTGTGTGTGTGTGTGTGACTGTGTGTGTGTGAGTTGGCGCGCAGCTCTGCCTCACTGCAGTGCTTTGATAAGGCAGTTGGATCAAAGGTAGAATGAATGATCATTCGTCTGTTGTTGTCTGGAGTATTTGAAAATCAGACACAAGGTCTCCACTGAGCATTCGTTGACTATTTGCTGTGTCCATTGAAATACTGTGGCTTACAATTCAAAAGAGAAGGCTTCCTAGAATTGGATTCTGATCCAGTCCTAAGTAGAGTTAAAGCCAGTACCCTCGAGCTGTTTGGATGTAAATCCATCTCTCTACATCTCTCCAAAGCTCTCGTCTTGATTGCTATTTGGATTCCTTGCTGCATGTGGGGCATGAATAAATGAGTGGAATCTTGATCTTCTGCAGAATAAATGTTCTCGATTGAAGCACTTCAGGGCAGTTTGACACTGGGACTTCTTTTGTTTGCTTGTGACTAATCAAAATAATTTTGTATCCAACTGAATTTTCTTAAAGGAATGCATTAAGGTATTTCTACACATGTTGGTTGTAGAGAGGTCCTCATTAGAACTCCACCATGTTCTGTATTCAGTGTTTAGGTAGGAAATTGTGTACCTTGAGCCATTTAGTGTTTAATGCAGACAATAGATTGAATCCCTACTGCTGTCGATCCATACAGTCTTGTACGCTAAGCTGGTTATTTATATGCCTTGCATTGTTTGAAAAGAAGGAACACAATGTTCCCTAGCTGTTCTGAATAGAAATCTTAATGAATTAATAAATCTTGGCAGCAGAACCATTCCTGACTGACAAAATACAGGACAACGAAGCCCACAGATGGCAGTGGGGAACAATGTCTCTGTGTGTAAGCTGATAAGTCATGCACTGATGAGTCCATTTCGTAATTGCAATGAAAACTCATTTTCAAATCTGGCTGAAGAGGTAGGGTTATTAATTGATCTTTTAATTAAAAAGCCTTGCGTTCTGTGGGTTCTCTTGGCAAACAATAGTTTGTAGCTAAATAAATCATATTCAATCTTGAAGCACACCGATTAATCATTAATAGTCACATGAGGATAACTTAAGGCAGACAACTTAGTGAAGCGCCTGTACATTAAGGTGTGGTGCTTTCCAAACAAACTCTGCCCATTCATATTAGTGAGGGCAAACATTTCATTCATCATAAACATGCATGTATTTATGTGCTTAGTAGAGTTACACAATTGGAAACAGCATCTTTATTTTGACGACAGAATGTAAATGTAAAGGAAGTCGGCCTGTAATCGACCAACAACAGGCCATTTGTCAACCCGGCAGGGCCTTACAGCGCCCATTTTTCTACCTCGTCTGTGCTATTCCTGGACCCAACCCCTCACCCCCATCTGGTGGAGTCACCATGACTCCAGGCATGATTTACAGCACCACCACAGCATTCTCCAGACACTAAATTACCTGGATTATTGGGCCTTCATGATTTTTAGTGCACTACTTTGCATTACTCTCCAAATCCTGATGGTGCATTGCACAATATATGATGATTTAGGACATGCCAGCAAGATGAAATTGGAATTATTGGATTGGACTGGATTTTATGGCTGTGATCTGTCTTAACATAGCACCGTGCCAAGTTCCAAATTGAAAAGACTTTGATATTATTGATATGCATATAAAATTTTACCATTCTTGACCACATATGAATCTTTGGAGGATATTT
The DNA here is from genome assembly GCF_024713975.1 of Paralichthys olivaceus. Lineage (NCBI taxonomy): Eukaryota > Metazoa > Chordata > Actinopteri > Pleuronectiformes > Paralichthyidae > Paralichthys > Paralichthys olivaceus. The sequence continues at coordinate 11,261,273 of NC_091095.1, read as the reverse complement.
TTCTGTATTCCAGCATGTTGCAACAGTTGTATGACTTGAGTGATCAAAAGGACAATTTCTGGGTCCAAGACTACTTTTGAATTTTTCACATTTAGTCTCGTGAACTTTTATGAGCAGTGACCTTGGTTTAATAGACAGTGATGGATGATGCGTTATGTCTGGATTGACACTGGCTCATGGTTTGTATTGTTCTATACATCCCCATGAAGGATAGGCTGTGGTGCTCCTACTATATGTTGACCAGCGAGATTTACTTTGTTTTCTTACCAATTTTACTTGCCAAGACTTTAACCAACTTCTGATAGGGCTGCCATCCAAGATCCGACTTTGAGTCTAATGAAGAAAGCACAGTGTTCTTTTTGGCAAATAGCTGATCCATTTGGTTCTAAATAAAAGGGAAAACCTCAGAAATGCTCCCCCCCCCCCCCCTCAAAAAAAAAAAAAAATAGGCCATAAATTGATAGAACCATAAACAACAGTGACTTTATGTGTGAGGTTTCAAGTATTGACACACCTGCCTGGGCCACCGTGTCCACTCTCCTAGTAACTGTACAGCTTGACAGCCAGGTCACCCTGGCACTTTCAGAGGCTTCAGATAATCAATGGCACTGCACAATGACACCAATGGAGGATTATGAGGATACACTGAGCCTCTGTCAGGCAGGGTATTGCATTGATTTTGTCATACTTGTTTTTGTTTATTTTTATTTATGTGCTGTGCAGTACGCATCTTCTTGTCCCCCCTTCTTTTTTAAGCATTTCTGTTGTACATTGTCAAATACTTAACACTTTGATTTATTACAAGCCCTCTTGTTTTTTTCTGTAAGTTATGGCTCTCCTGTAAGTTGCTGGTAAGGTCTCTCGGCTGGGTTGTAGGATGGTTTGGCGAGCACTCAGGCTTGTTTTGATCAAAGTAGATTCATATCTGAATTGGTGAAAGTGTTCTTTAGATATTTTATAGATCCAAGGTTAGACACACCTACAGGTTGCACACGCATTCGCTGAGGAACAGCAAGCACATCCAGTCAAGGTCTAACAATACCTCGCAGCATGGCATCCAACTTTTCATTCACTGATAAATGAACAGGAGAAGCTGTGGCATAATGTAGCACTTGTTTCACGGTCTCAAGTCCTTCAGATTATTCAGCTGAGCCACGGAAGAGGGAAAATAAATGCATAATTGGCACACATATGCAAGGACTGGAAATCAACATACACTCATCATATGAATGTGCTCATTATGATGCACAACCAGGTTGATGAAAGGGCATCCATCATCACAGAGCAAGCTGTCACCTCACTGTGCCTCTCGTACATGATCATACAGCACATGTAATGGTCACATGTATCTTTTCACCTCACACAGATCTGTTGCCTCCCACCTCATCAATCTACGCAGAGTCATACAAGTTGGATGAGAGATCGCTAATCCTTCATTGAACCAAGGCTCAGATGTTTGCAATACCCCTGTCTCACAGAAACACATATATTTTCTATAAGGAATCATGTCCTTACTGTAACATACCTGGAATAAACGCCAGAACTACCCTGTTTTGTAGGAGCTGCACCTTCAGATACTGAATGAAAAAGTTTTTGGGAGTTTGTTGCCAGTTAGTATCTCTGAGTTCTTCAGTCCAGGGACGCTGCAGCAGTACACACCAGGTCAATCTTTCACAACATTTCAAAATGCAACCGTAAGTAAAGGTTTGCAGGTGCTCGGCCAAGCCATTCCATTGGATACAGACTGGAGTCCTTACTGACAAGTTGTTCTTGAAGGCTCTTTGTTAGAATATAAATAGTCCACACACCACATCTTACTTCCAGACATGCCTGGGCAATTTACTGTTTTAATGCAGGACTGACCCTATAGAGTGCAGGCGGGTTTCCACGTATCATAAAGTACCATGTTTATAATCAGAATGTATATGAATGACACAAAGTAATCTTGCTTGTATTGTATGCCAGCTGGCCGTGAGTGGGATTGTTTGCTCAGATTGGCTGTTTATCATTTGTCAAGCTTTTCGGAGTCAAGCCAAGTTTACAAAATACTCACTGTTAGATTGAACCCTACACCTTATAATGATTAGTTCTCCAGTGTTGATTAACATAGAATCAGGGGAAACCAGCGGGTATTATCCACTAGTTCTGTGAGGAGCAGTGCTGCTTACTGCCAGCACTCCTTGTCCTCAATTTCTTTCCTTCCATAGGTTATGAATTCAGCATTACTCTGATAATGGACGGTAATTACCCATGTAACAAATGAAACCTTTTTTATTGTCATTTTGTGACGAAGGGAAAGGTACGAGTGTTTAAAATCCTTTTGTCTGGCTGCTTTTGTCAATTGTTGCAATTCTATATAACTTTAATTCATTATTTTTGTTTCCTTCAAGGCTGTGTTACTATAAGCAGGGTAAATATTTGAAGTACAAAAGGACTTGGCTGCTTAAGAGTCCGCCCGTATGTAAAACTGGCTTCATGACACCGGCAAAGAGATTTACAGCACATGAAAGGATCCTCATTCTGCATTCACAGAACCTGCCTCCACCATTGAGTCTTTGAACTTCCATTAAGCCATTTATCACCATGCAGTGCAATTCATTTCATTTCCCTAACGCTGGGGATGGCTGCCCTCTTCCCTCCCCAACTGCACCTCTGTAGATTCTGAGTTTTGAGTTCACACTATGTAATGTGTGCACTGACCACGAAGTCTGAGGCTGTCACTTTCAAGTTCAACAACCCTCATTCCTCCATTGCTCTACGTCTGACTGGCACTTAAAACTTTTCCCTTAAGATTGCCTTTATCCCCATGATAACAGATTTATCTTTACACTGTTTTTTTTTCTCTGCTAACACATTTTGTTTCTTTGTTTTTTCTCCAGTTGCCCCATCTATCCATGAGATGAAAAGCCATGGAGTTGGTCTGGGGCGCACAGCTCTGCTCAGGTGCGAGGTGGCTGCTGTGCCTTATCCAACAATTGAGTGGTACAAGGGTGAGAAAAGGTGAGCCCAGTTTTATTGTATGAGCTATTTCGGCAAACAGCATCAGCAGCATCCCCCAGATCCTCTGGATGCTTCTTTGTTGTGTCACAGATCCATCATCTTGCCAGCAGCCATTGGCTTAATTCCAGGCATCTTGAGACAAGTGCCACATATTAAATATTCTTTAAAGTTTGCTTAGAATGCTTTGTATTTTACAGCCATATTGAAAACATGTTTGTAGTTAATTTATGACATTGATAACAGGTACTTTGCTGCTATGTGTTACCTATTTAATAACCAGTGTGATGGGAAGGCTTTCTACCTTTCCAAATGTTAACATCTAAGATGTCTAAACAACACACAGTACTTATTTTCTCCCAAACAACAACCCCTCTCTAACAACCACAATCTCAAATTATGGACTACAAACCACACTACTAATATCTGTGTATGTCACATTCTGAACTGCCGACGTTCAGCAAGTAAAGATATGTAATTCTTCTTTATAAATATGTGACCATGCCCTAAATCTGTATGTGAACCCACCAGTCAGATGTCGAGTAGACATCATCACATCAGATATATCTTCTCTGCCAGTCGCAATCAAGTCTGAACGCATATCCAGTGAGCATTGGGGTTTAATCCATTATTATAAATAGGAATGGATACTGTTGGTGGATATGTTTTGAAACACCAGACAAACTTGTAAGTGCTATTAACTTAACTAAAAAGGAATATTTTGTTGAGATTGTTAGAAAATGACTAAATAGAGCCTCAACTTATCTCCACAAGAAAGTCTATGGACTGAAATGTGTTTCAAGTTGAAGTCTAAAGTGTCGTCTTTCAAGCTGACGTTTAGCAGTGATGGTGGCATTATTGTGAACAAGCACATGCTATAAAAGGTATTGTTTTGGTTTGTCAGAATTTTCTCAGAGACAGGGCGTTTGTTTGTTCTTCCATTCGTCCAGCCCCTGGGGAAAGCTCACAAAACTGTTCCAACAGGCGTCATTAATGCCTTGTCCTCACCTTGCATCTTAATAAAATCTCTGCTGGCAACTGGCTTAAATCATTCACGGCACATACATCAATCAGCTGCGATTCAAGTGTCAGTTCTTGAATTTAAAAACCAAATTACCCCCATTACCCATCATTTACTCACTCCTGGTGAGCACAATTTCAATCATCAGCTCACACTGTGCTAATTGTAATTATGGGGTGGATTCAATTTATTCAAATTGCTAAGAAGGCAAGTTGGCATGTTTCTTCTTTACTTAATTCAAAGACTGGTTCTTTCTGTGACTTAGAATGGCTAACTAGTGATTTCTTCATTTAATTGTTTTTCGCGGACAAGCACAGAACATGTGTAATTTCTGTACAACATTAACACTGGCTGTAACTGTTTCATTGCCAATTTAATAACCATGAAGTGAGGGCCACCTCTCATTTTGGCTACGTATTGATGCAGCTATCCCATCAGTGCTGCTGCCAGTTTGTGTCTATCGAAAGTACTTTGACAGATTTGAGCAAATCTCTCCCTTGGTTTGTCACTGCTCCCATTCTTGAATGGAGGTTGGTGAGTGTTTATGTGTGTGTTGGGATGCCTCTTTCACTCTGACAGAGGGAACATTGGCTAGTTTCATGATGAGGAGGCGAGACACCCTACAATATTATCAGTGAATTCTCAGCTAACATTTGAGATAGTTGTTGTCAGAGAGGGAACAACAGATCTGTAGATATTTGATGGACATTAGGTCGCAACTCGAGCCACAGCAACTGGAGCCAGGCTGGAGGTCATGGGCCAAAGTAGGGCTAGGATAGAAATGTGTTCCCTCTCTGGAGGTTTTTATGGTTTATAATGTCAAACTGTTGCAGCAACACAAATCTAATTTATATTCACAATAATCCCACAATCAGGATTCATGGCTTTTTCCATAACAGACTGATTTTTAATCACTACAGGCTATTAAAGATCATAACGGCTATCAAAGTGAACGATTAAACATTTGTCAATTCTACAGCATAGATGCCAGTCACAACTGGAATAGGATTCATTGTAATCCTCATGCACCTGCATCAAAGCAATGAACAAGATGTCAAGTGGCACCCAGCGGTTTTACCCCAGGGTCATTTCTGTGTATTCAGAGCGAATCTCTGTGATGGACCACAGGATAAACAGATCTGTTGAAGAGGGCGATAAAGCACTGTACATTCTGAGGATCCACTTAAAGATGATAAACATTTGTACCTTCTTTTAATGCTGCTTCCCCCTGACACTGTGTGTGTCTTTGTGCGAGACATACAAGCTTTATTTGTATTGATTGTGTTCTATTTTTCAGGATTATCAAGGGTCAAGGCATCGACATCAGGAGCCTCAGCTCCAGATCAGTCCTCACAGTGACCAACATGACAGAGGATCGTTACGGGAACTACACATGTGTCGCCTCCAACAAGCTAGGGACGGCTAACGCCAGTGTGCCTCTCATTCGTAAGTTGTCTGTCTACCTGCTTGTGACTGTCTGGAGTTGTGGAGAGTCAGAGGGCTGAGAGGGTGTTGTAGAGCTCATTGGGGGGTTTTGCCCTCAGAAGCTTTAAGTTAAACCCAGTGCTGCAGCTGAGTGCCCACATATCATCAGTAGAAGTTGTTTCTCATTTCCTAGTCATCAGTGTTGTGAATGTTGGCTGTCTTAAGTAGCTGCTAAGTCTGTATGTATGTATGTATGTATGTATGTATGTATGTATGTATGTGTGGGTGGGTGTGTTGCTGTATGTCTGCTTTTAGAATCTACAAATACATTTGTTCTGGAAAAAAAAACCACACCACCTGAAAAAGAAATGTTGCTTTGAGGGGAGAACTGTGCAATTACAAAGGCAGCTACACAGGTCAGTAATGTTATGTTGGACAACAAGTAGGCATATGATTCAGATTTTACAGAGGTCTGACAGTCAGCCCATTTGAAAGTGACATAAAGTGTGAATAGCCAAATAATTAGATGCCAAGCTGCTGGTGCATCAGTGAAAGACTGAAGAAGAGGGTGATTATAATCATCAAGACTGTGTTTTAACGGACTGAAAGCCCAAAGCAATGTATACAAATAAAGAGCAAATAATTAGAAATACATTCAGTCATTCATTAGCTCTAGCGCTTATCCTCTGAGGGCCATGGAGATTAATTTTAAATGTAATTTCTAAATAAATTATCCACAACATAATCAGACATTTAGCAATATGCTTAATAAAAGGCTCAGAAATTATGTTTAGCAGAAGGATTATTATTCCAGTCTTTGCTATTTAACTGGCATCATATCCATGTAAAACATGTGAAGATCCTGATATCCTTTGTAGAAAACTCATTGGCCTCAACGATGGATGATGCAGAGAAAGGGTCACGTCAATAATGTTCTTATATTTTAAAAAAGGAAATCCTGCAGAAATCTTTTTAAACAAGTTCCAGTTCACAGTCGCTTTTCTTCTACAGACATCTTTAAATCTCTATGGGAAGTGGCTTTTTACAACTTTCATTCCGAAAATAAAAAGAGACTATTGCGCCTTGACAAATGTTCCAGTATCCCTCTACATACATTCTCAAACTTCAGGATCTCTCCACTTATTCAGAGCCTTGTACTTTACTTTGTGGTAGGTATTTCATATATCTACACTGTTATTTTGTCCGCCTGTTGTACCTGCCAAGCAGCAACAAAAGCAATGACAGCGAGGGGCTGGGGAGCAGATTTCCCTCAATGTTTTAGAGTGAGTATGGGTGGAAAAAAATTCAGTTTAATGTATTCAGTGATGAAATATGAACAGGTGAATTAAATTATTCACCAGATTGCGCTTCACCCTCTGATGATAACATTGTCCCTAGCAGGCCAGAGACTCGGAATACAAAAAGATATTTCTGTAGAGTTGGCAATTGTCAAAGGAGCACTCCACTCTCCTGTTTGTGTATGCACAAAGAACATCAAAGCCTTGTCTCAGATCCTCAAATGGATGATCTTAATGTGACACCAGCGAGGCCTCAAAGGCAGAGCGGCAAAGAAACCCTCAGAATAGACAGAGGAGGCAGCTTCCTGTGCTGCCACCTCCAACGTCTCTCTCTTCCCTCTCTTTATCTCTTTGTCTGTCTTGCTATCGTGGCTTTGTTTATCTGATTCTCTTATCTCACTCTCTTGCTCCCTCGCTCCTTCGCCCTCTCTTGCTGACTCCCTCCCTTGTCTCTCTTCTTTCTACCTCTCTGTCACTCTCTTTTTCTTGCAGACACAGTGTTTCTTTTTCCCTCCCTTTCTCTCTCATGATATCCACTAATGGAAGAGAGGCCAATTCTGCTGTCGCTCCTAATGAGAAATGGCAAGCAATCGCTGCAGCACACTCTCACGGGTCCGTTGATGCAAATAACAAAACCCAGAGGTTAGATTTCACCACGGGTGACTTTGGATTGCTATTTTAGAATCAGTCGATAGCTATTGATGAGCAAGGTGGGGAGGGGGAGCGGGGCATGCATATTTGATAGAACATCATTCATTGAGGTGAATTATAAGTGGCAACAGAATGAGGGTGGTTTGCGGTGAAGAAATTGAGTATGTATGTGTATATACAGTAGTTTCCTCAGTTGTTTCCATTACAGTAAAAGGTTCACTAGATGCAAATTAATTGATAAGGTCAAGCAACGGTCATTCCCATTGAAAAATATGTGAAATACAGCCATTGGAAGTTGAAAGGTTCTCATCCTCGAGCTGCATAAATCGTTTTTTGTCTTTAATGTAAGAGAGTCACTTTAAATTAGTCCAGTGAAACAGATGAGATAAACTGTGACTGGACAGCTTTCACTCAGAGAAAGTCACAGGGATACAAACTTGATTTACCACCCTGGGAGGTAGTGTTTTAGGGACAGGCCTGTCTTCTTCTTGGTCTGAAGAGAGGTCTATGTTTAAAACATTACCTACCTGGGGGGTGCACAGTGTTTACCAAGTGTGGATAATGAATATCATTTTGCATTGACGGGGGGGGACATGACCCTAAACCTTCCTCCCTTGTGTCAAAGTGGTTGTCATTGCTTAGGTAAAACTTTGATGAAAGGATGAAGTTGAACTATCCTTCTGTTCCTGAAGAGAGAAAAGAAAATACTAAGAGAGTCAACTGGGGTAAAGAAAAGATTGCATCGTGGCTTCATGTACATTGATGTGGTAGATTCTGACTACTTCCTGGTTTTCTGGGATGAGCTAAATGGCCATGTCCTCACTATCTTTGGTGGTTAGAATTCATAACTGTTAGTAAGGATAGGCCATGTGAGTTTTTGTGCTGGTAAACCATTATTCAGAGATTGTGATCTCGTTCAGCTAAGTACCACTTTAAGCAGTGTGTTAAAAGCTGTGGTAAAACACAAGCTGGGTTCTTTGGAGCAGAGAGAAAGCATTCAACCTCTTTGTCACCACTTGTTGGAGTACTCTGTGTGTGCTTGTGAGTGCACAAAGCTTTTTATACCTGATCACCTTTTTCATAACACAATACCCAGTGTCATCAGTGAATGAACGAATAATACAATGGAAAAGCACTTGGCATAACTGTCTGTGCTGCTGAGCAATTGTTAAGTTACGAAGGTGTAATGAATTGTACAAGACAACAAGCTTGGATGATAGCTTGGAAATAATTTTTGTGTTTCTATGTTTACAGATGGAAAATTTGTCTTTAATTGAATACAAGTGAACAGCACTTGTACAGGTGCAGTCCATGCTGTGATTAATTTTCTGCCTCTCAGTAACTTCAATTGTATTTTCCTCTTCTCTCAAAATCAAATCGAACCACAAAGTGTGTACAATAGAAAAGCAGTCGCAATTAATGATGTCTCGGCTTTCTGAGGAAATTATAGCTTTACTGTTTGTTTTTTGTTTTGTCAGTTTGTATTAAAAATTTTCCAAATGAAAGTTGTCAGACTGGAATAGAAAGCCTGCTGTGTGAGACTAGATCCACTCATTTGAATTTAAACTAAGAAATGCCAGATTCATACAAAAACAGAAGTTGTCAACTACAGCAGGTGCTGAATACTTGGTAATTCACCTATTGGGTTTTATTTGACCTGGACATTGTAAATTCATAACCATAAATTACAACCATCCAAATAGCTTTTGTGGACAGATGATGCAGTCAGCATGTTTGTTGTCATGTATAATATAGTTTAGTTAATAAACCATTAGTGCTGGCTTTGCAAATGTTTGTAGGGTAATTACTATAGCTCAACACCATGAGCACATCAGCTGGATTCGCCTGTGAAAACAGATGACTACAGTTTAATGAGTTTCTGTGATTATGTAAGACGGAAAAGGGAGGAAGAAGGAATTGAATGTCAGATTGAATTTTTTTTTAAAACTGCTGCTTTTACAGCCCAAATTTTTGGAAGTGTAGGGAAAATAATAATGATAATGATAATGTTTGACAATCTAGTCATTAATGAATACATCCTATTGTTGCTAAGCAGAGACAGATCACAAATATCAGTGTTACATTCTGGATTAATGAATGGCCAATAATATTTACTTGACTATGATAATGTAAAAAAATGTTCTTATATTTTTATTTTGACAATGTTAATATAAGAGAAGAGAAGATATTGTAATACACTCAGTATAAACACAATGAACGATAATAAATAGAAAACATATGGAAAAGGTAAACTGTTACAGTATTACAATGTGATTACCGCCTGGTTAGGTTAGTTGAAGTGAGACATACTGATATGCATGTGGTCTATGGGAGCGGAGCTGGTTGTATAGCTGCAGGAAGGAGGGACATGCTAATGCTCATGAGACAACTGCAGAATGTTTCAGCCATGTGTTTGTATTACTCTAGTTCTGAAGGCATTTTCAAAATCCTCAGATTTGATTCTTTGAACCATCAGGATAAGAAAAATACTTATATGTTTTTAATTCTAAGCAAGGACTACAGCCAGACATGTCATATCCATCAGCTCAATTGTAACATGTATAACTGAGTAGAATAATTCCAAATGTTATGCTATTCTATAGTGGTACTCAGAATAAAGTGTTAATCCTTTACTTATGGTTTACAAAGAAAGCAACAGCATATGTAATTTGCTTTAAGTTGTTTTGAATTTCTGTTTATTTATTTTTAGCTCTAAAATGTTGAATGTAATGTTAATTCATGAGGCACAAACTGGCTCAAGTCACACAATAAATAATATAAAGATTTAACAGTTACTCTTTAATGGAAGTTTATGCAGTGTTCTTTATAAACAGGAAAATACAGGAAGAAAAGAAGAATTGACATGAATTATTTTAAATGTACCAAAGCATTTACTGCAGGTTATATTTCCCAGTTTCTTTTTACACATACACATATACAGTATATGCACACCAGACTCACACACACAATTTATGATTTTAGCGAAATGGTAACAATCACTGGCAATCCCTATTTCAACTTCCAATTTCATGTGCTGTATGGAAGTGAACTGCAATGAAAAGACTGAGGCTGTTCACTCCAATTTTCTGAAGAGTCCTCCAGCTTAATTGGTCAAGCTCTTATCCCCCAGCCCACCTCGGCTTAGCCCTGGAGGAGATTTTCTCCAGCTATACCCCTGACTTCATTTCCTGCCCCTCTTTCAGCCCCCCTCTGAGCAGTAATCAGAAGAGACTGATGGGGGAGAAAAAGAGTTTCTCTCTTTCCGTCACTGCTCAGCCTCCCCCAGGCAGGAGAGACACTGCTGGCTAGTTGGTTAATGAACGTCATGTTCGTTTGTCACGCTTATCAATCACCTCATGTGTAGGTGTCATTTCGACATGTCTTCTCATCTGCCATTGTTGTTGATGATGTTGTTTGTTCCTACACCATAGATAAAAGGTGCAACCTGAAATGTAGGTGTATGATATCAGCTCAAAATGCAGGGGAATGATGTTGAAGCCATTTGGGGATGGGGAGGCAGTGTATGTAAAACAACCCCCTCTTATATTTATTTGTCTGCTCATAAAACAAGTTGAGTGCTGGCGACATTTAATAGTTAAAATCGCTAACATTAGTGAGTATTCTGAAGTGGTGTTCTGTATAATATAGTTTTGGGGGGGGTTAATATCAATTACTTGCATGTCAAAATAAGCTGAATAAAGTGAACAGTGAGTTTGCTGTGTCCTTTAATATCCCCCAAACCGCCCTTACAGTGTTGTGCCATTTACCTATCATTTGAAAGCCTGCATTTCCATATTTAGGCAATCAGAAAAGACATTAACATTTTCCAGTCACATTGCGATGAGGAAATGTTTTGTGCTGTAACACTGCTCCTCCCGTAGCCCAGTGGGCCATGTTTCTACCCACCCACACCCCACCCACCTTCATCGACAACTATAGGAGACCAGATGCACTGCTAGGGCCGTTTGTCCCTGGATGACTGAGCCCAGTGGACTGCCCACAGGATGATCCACACACTGGGCAGCATTAAAAATGACATTGGATGACTAACTAATTAGATGACTCACAGTCTTTAAAGGTTATATATATGCGGTACTCACTGCATCTAGATGACACATTAGCACCAGCATCTCGGACTAAGACAAAATAACCCTACCTCCCCCTCCCTATGTTTTCTTGCTTGTTGCACTTTGCAAAGTTTTGTGAAAGTGACCCCTAAACACACAAGAAGAAGCACAACTGAAATAAGTTGCTCTGTGTACAAAACAAGAGAAACAACCCCAAAAAAAAACTATTCAGCTATGGGCCGTGCAGACCGGTGGTATGGATCCATCATGTGTGATCTGCACATTGGTGCTCCTGTCAGTGTCTGAGCATCTGTGTGAGGTGCTCCAGTCAGCAGGGATGCAACTAGTTAGCGTGACTAGCATTATTAGCGCAGCTATGCCGTGTGGTGTGTAGCCCACAGACTGTGTAAAGATAAAGTGCAGCTGCTGTGTGTCTGGATCAACAGAACTGTGCTGTGCAGGTGAAGAGGGCGAAAATGAACGTGTTCACTGGGTTATGATGTTTATATCTCTGCCTATTACAAGTGGAGCCATAGTGACTGATGAATGGTGGGGGGTAATGGATTCACAGACATGGCCTTCCATGCACTAAAAAACAAACATGTACTATCATGAACACATGCCCGGGCCAGCTACAAAAACATAGAGTAGATGCCTTTTACATATTTCTTTAACATTCAACATTTTATTATCCTGGAGGGTTTAAGAATAGAGGAACAGTTCACACAAACAATGTGTTGCTGATGATAATAACTTGATGATTTCCTCAAATGGAGCAGGCGAAATGAATTAGAATTCTTTCTCCTCCAAACTACTCCTTTAATGGACACTTACTAAGTTTTTTACTGGGCTACATGCCATATTTTATTGGTTTGATTATTATTGGATGATCAATATTATTGAGTCAGGAAGTAACTCATGCACATTTTTTTTTACTTTACTTTAAGTCACTTTAAAAACATTGATTCTTTCTTCTTTGCTCTCTTGTCTGTGTTATTGTGAAATGTGGCTTCAAACAAACCGCATTTTTTGTGAAAAGGCTGACCAGAGTCCATAAACCATATCTGATGTGATATTGATGTGCGCAACCTACGTATTAACTTAGAATTAAGCTTGTGATGAGCTAAACCCTGAGCCGGGCCCAACATGAACATTGATTCCGTGTCCCATAAATCTCTTACAATATTCTGTCTACAGAGAACAGAGAGAATAGCATTCCATGAAATGAAATAGCTGTGAAAACTAATGTATTTTATCTCACAAGTGAGCAGACTCTGCTATAGGTCGACTGCCATATACAGTACGTGAAACGATGCATTGCTCTATTGAAGGAGAGAAAGAGTCCAAGTCAGATTGGAGCTGTGAGGGAGAGATTGCATGTCAAAAGATATCTTCCACAGTAATGGAGGAGTGTCTGAGAGCTCATGAAATGATTCACTGGTGAATTCATGCTCAAGTATAAATCAGATAGCACCAAGCCGCCTGTTTGAAGAAAGAACTAAAAAGAAACTGTTTTCACGTATTGGCTCCCTCAGGAGTTGTTAAAGTGGAAACATTCCTGGAAGAAAAGATTAATTCGACCATTTCTCCACCAATATACCAATGAAAAAGCCGTATCATTCCACGTATGAATACTGATTCCTACACAATTCCCCCTTTCAAATTGAGTGATGAAATCAATTGAAAGCAAATGTGTTGTTGTTGATGGCATAACAGCAGTCATTTGATCTGCAGTCATTTACGCATATCACACTTGAGAGAAGCGACACAGAGACTGAGAGTATGGTGTCGACGATGGCACAGCCCCATTTGTCCCACAATTGAAACGGCCATATTGAGTTCCCATGTAAATGGATTAAAATGGAGAGAAAAAGTAGGCCCCTGTACTATTGCATGGCCTAGATACAGCAGCTCACTGCAACAACATAAAATCGTATTATTTTTGTGTGCGAATACGTGTGAGGTGTAATCATGGCTGCCATGGTTTCCCTTTGAAAGATAAGCTACTACTCCGCCATGAAGCCTTCTGGAGGAAGGTGGTTTATACCTTTGTGGGAGGTATAAATAGATTTTTTGAGCTACAAGTATATGTTCCTGTATTTGTGTGTCAAAATCACAAAGCTGAAAACAACCCTATGAACTCCCGTGCAGGGTTCTTCCTGTAGAGGATTGTGAAGCAGCTGCCTCCATCAAATTTAGTGCCGCCTCTGCCTTTCAACAGAATCCTAGTACAGTGGAAACCACTTATAGTGATCACCTTTGTCCCGGGCCAAATATTTCACTGTAAGCGGTTAATTAAAAGAATTGCAAAGTTTCGTTATGATAGTCCCGGAACTTGAGGGAGAGGTAACGGCACCCACACACTCACTCTGCTGAGTCACTGCACAGAGCTGGTAACAGCTTATCTAAAACTAAGTGGTTGTTTACCAAACAGAAAGTTGTGTTATATATTTATTTGTTTCAAACATCATGCTAAATGGGTAGTAATGTTTACATTACAGTGATAACTTTATTCCAAACTAGCAATAAATAATTTATGTTGCACAGCAGTATATGGTTTCAGCGGTGAGTCAGAAATCAAAGAAATTTGCTAAGTGTTTTCTACTTGGAATCAATAACCTCATCAAAAGTAGAACTTTTTTGCCACAGTATGGGACAGGAAAAACTGTTGTCTCACCAGTTTCTTAATGTTATAGATATAATGTTAGACTAACAAAAAACAGGTTTTTATAGCAAGGGGGTTGCAGTTACTCTGGTTCCAAATTACATCAAACATGCAAAATGGTGGCATAAGTATCTGGGCTGTTTTAGCTTCATTTAGCCTATGATTGATAAAAACTAAAAGGAGGATACAACGTGGAAAAGGCTGTGGGCGGGGGAAATAAAATCAAACTGACGTGATTTAAGGGCTACCCAGCAGGTGCAGATCAAATTATGGGTGCTATACGGGCAAGATGTGATCTTCCACCATCATAGTGAGACACTGCAAGTTGTTTAACATACCACAACTATGATGAAAGTTGCTATCAGATCACAAAACCCCTTCAGGGCTTCGGACCAGTCCCAGTTCCCAGATTCCCCTCTGTTTTTGCCCGAGAAGTAACCCATGCAAATCTGAGGCAAGTGGGGGGATGAAACGTGTTGTTTATGAGCATGCAGAGCTTGCATCTTGCCACAGAAAACACCCGTCCTTAATGCATGGAGAGGATTTGTCTCCATTCCCTGTCCTTTTGTCCTTGCATGCATTTTTTATTTTTTTATTTTTTACGTCTCCATTCTGTTAATAATACATGAATGTCCTCTTTCCCTCCCCCTCCCTCTTCCCCCTCCTCTCCTTCCCTGTAGCAATTATTGAACCCACCACCACTAGTGCTGTCTCAAGCCCAGGTCAGTATATGTCACCATGCTGTACACCAAATCAGCAAAGAGGTCTGCTGCCTCATACTAACCTGAGCCGAAGTCCTCTCCTCCATCTTGATTTATTTCAATTGGCTGGCTGGAATGACCTCTGGGTGTACAGCTTCATTGTATGTCCTTTATTTCTTTTATTTGCATTTCCTTTTTTTTTGGTTTCTACAGCCTGGCTACACATAGTTATTGCAGACAAGTGTCATTGCAACAACCCCCCTTCATTAAACCCCTCCGCCGCCACCTCCACATGGAGCAAAGACTAATAGTCATCAAAGTTCTGTTCCATACAGTATGCCTCTGGGTCTGATGCTTCTCATAATGCTGATGGCTTCTTCTTCTCCTCCTTCCCTTTTTGCCTTCCTCACCACCAACACCACCACTTTCCTACTCCTCAGTGCTAGATAAATGCAGTATACATCAAAGGCAGGATGCTGTTGGTGGCAGAGGCCCTTGGTTTGTTGTTTGTGAGATGGAATCTCTGCTGCCTTTGTACTTTTATCATTTCCCTTCTGCCTCCCTCTCTTTCTCTCTTCCAGTGTCTTAATCTTCCTTTATCCCTCTCTATCCTTTCTCTCTCTGTTCTTTCCTCTTCCTAGAACAATCAGTCGGCACTGTGCCAACCTCTTTAACCTGATCTCTCGCTCGTGCTGTTGTCGGTGCTACACTGTCAATGTCGCCCTTGTCCCCCCCCATCGCAGTATCCTGCCGCTTCCATATTCCAGCACAGAGTAATCCCCTCTGCTTGGACGTCTTTTCTTCTTCTCTAATGGTTTTAAGCAAGTCACAGAATGTAATCTCTTATGCTGGTTACATTATTTTTGCTTAATACTGTTCATGCGCAAAGAAACATGCAGACAAGCACTGGCTTTAAAAGCTTTCACTGCCAGAGACATACACTATAGACATCGGAATGAAAACATGCTCAAGTGCACCTGCATTTACATTGCAAATCATAATCACATGTTAGGATTCATATTGCTTGTTGGATCTGCTCAGAGTGTTTGTGTGATTTTTCATCATAATCTGTGGCTCGACGCCATCAATTTCCACCTGGCATGGCCCTGGATTAGCACGCGTTTTTTATGTGTGTTCTCTTCCTATCTATCTGAGCCAAATATAATTATCAACAGAGATACTGTCAGATAACAAGTTAAAATAAACTAAGCGGCAATGAACAGTCCTGGCATGGCCCTGACCTGTGATTTGATGTAATGCTTGCAGAACAAATTACAATTTCATGGTCCAAAGGAACACCAGTGGTTTCAATCGCGTAAATAAACCCACTAGACGACCCACTGTTCTTATTCTGTTCCAAGTTGTATTTGAAGTTAATTTTTTGATGCTGCCCCTAAGTGGCTTGGCAAAGGGAATTATTTTAGATGCCTGCAAAATGACTCTTTGTGCCAACCATTGTTTAATCAAGTTTAATAATTAATTTGAACAGGTTATTATCTGCTTTTATTTCCCCCGTGAAGGAGTTTGGGAAGATGTGCTCCCAAAATAAGGAATATAATTGTAGTCTGTTAGGTAAGCCATTCAGGAGATCTGAAAATCGAAAAATTGCTCACCCACAGCACTTGCAGTGCATGTTTCAGTCCATTGATCCAGAGAAAATGACAAAAAAAATCAAATTACATAGAGAAAACAAAGTTAATAACCAACATCAGTCATTGTGCTTTTATTTATTTTTTTGTGCCAGTACTACTCTGATAAAAAGTGAGATGGGCCAAGATGTCAATGAGCAGGTTAATTGGATCCTACTTCCAAGTTAGATATTAGATTGTTTCTAGCTTGTTTACTCTGATATTTCAAAGACAACAACTGTTGTTCTTTTCAACTACTTGCAACTGAATTACAGCCCAGCAAGACTTGTATTCTGAGCAAGCTTGAGGTCCCTAGAATTCTCCTGAAAAAATGGAAATCAGTGGCTGCTTAACAGATGGTAAAACAGTAAGAAAAAAAACGAAATTGTTTTAAATAAAAACCTGGAAAACAGCAAATAAACAAAAGTGAGAAAATTAAACTGAATAAGATAAGTGCAATATTGCACTTAAATGAATCTCACATTTTGATAATGGAAACATACTTTTTGTTTTTGTACCAAAAGGTTTGGATAGTTATTGGATAATCAAAAGAGGAATTGTGCATCTGAATTGTAAAGAGGCTCTTTAGATCTTGAAATAAAATTATAAATCATACTCATTAAGAGTTATCCCTGAGTAATATAATTGTAGTAAGTCAATTCTGTAAAGTTGTCACTAACAACCGCTAGCTTTTTTATGAAGTAAAGACTCCCACACATACACACAGGAGGTCACCTGCTCTCTTTATTATCCAGGGTGAGGGGGGAATCATACAGGCTCCAAATGAACTAAAACAAAATAATATGACCGGTCACACAGCAGTACTCTCTTTAGAAAGAGCCATCACAGATAGTTCTCTGAGGAAACTGAGTTCTTTGAGTGGGAGGCTGCTGAATCGGTGGCCAGGGCACTGTCCTCGGCTCTTGTGTGCTCGGGAGGCAGCATCAATCCTGATGGTGCTATCCGACTCATTTAACTAGTGACGGAGGCCAGCTCAGTAGCTGGGCTGGAACTGAACAGTCTGGAGGCAGAACCAAAGAGGAGAAATGCAGACATGATAAACAGCGTCCTGGATAACCCCTCCCACTCATCCTTTGATGAACTGTGGCAGATGGAGAGTGCATTCAGCGCCAATCCATCCCAGCAAAGAGCAAGACAGAGCTCTACAGGCTAAATTTATAATTTGCCAGATTGAATTGACGCTAAAGGTGTGGCCTCGGCATGGCATAGGTACGTACTATACGCCTTAGCTTGTCATGCAGCTTCTGAGAAGTGTAACTACACGTAGACCATGACAAAGTTGAGCGGTCTGCTTGGTAACATGTCTCGTCTGTCTCTCAGTAACCGGACAAGCACATAAAACTCATCCTCTTTCTGTCTCATTCGGTTCAATGGTTGTACTCATCGTCACTCTTTCCTGCAGTGCAGTAAAATACTTCTTGTTCAACATTTATTAGTTCCAACTCCAACATAATCCGTTGAAACCCTACCACCAACTAGTATTTTGGCAATGTAATCAGAGAGCAACACTGGATTGAATCAAGGCATAAGTAAAAACCAGGCGTAAGCCAGCTGTTTCCATCCTAACCTCATCCTGGCTGTTGCACCATATCAACAGTGCAGTTGTGAGAGTTGTGTGGTATTGATGTTCTCAGCTGCTATGAGTCAGCAAGATATCAAATTTATGTTTCCAAAAATATCAAACTAATATTCTAAGATAATGCTAGTAGGATATTATTATTTTATTTTGACACTTGAATTTCACCCTGTAGATTAATATTATCTATTCCTATTATATATTCATGTTTGTCAGGGTACCAGACAGAAACTATCTGACTCTGTGATCAACCACACATGAAAGTTTCTCTGCCTCTGTGGAAAACTGTAAATATTGACAGTGAAGCTCTTCAGCTTGTTTTTCATATTTAACTTATGGATTTGTATGTATTTACCGAAACATAAAACCCTGCTCCTATACTTTAAAGCAGGTGGCTTGGTGCCACCCTGTCATCCCAATGAAATGCAGATCTGTGATAAGCATATACTCCCACCGTCTTTCACCTCTGTTTATTTCTGCAAGTCACTTGACAGAAAAGACAATGTTCTTTACTGAGTCATATTTCTTGTCTTTGCGAGGCACAGAATACAGCTACTGGTTCGAGGAATATCGCTTGCATTATACATAATGTGTGACTGTGTCTGATTCCCATGTGCCATGTTAACTCCCAAACAAACACAATTCAGACAACCTGAGTGGAGCTAAGTGAAGATGATCCACTTGCTGTTTCACTCTCACCCTGTTAATCCAATTCTTAGCCCTCATTTCTCATATTGTATGATTTTTTTTTTTCACCACTAATATCTCATATAATCAGAACTAATTACCGAGGACAGTACTCTTAATGCTGTCATGTATCTTGGAGGCTTGTCAAGCATTTATTTGACCTTCCCCTTGACCCAGTGTGAAGCAGTAGGAGAGAGGAAGAAGAGATTAATGAGCCCATGAAGGTTTATGTTTCTTGTTAATACCGTGGAGTAGGCCATAAAACACGGCCCTGCTCTGGATTCACAAAGGAGCGACCTTTACGAATTGTTCACTTTTAATCCAGAATAATGCTCCACATTTTCTGTTTGCATTCCACAAAGACAAACAGTAAAATCATTATTTTAAATAGATGTTCAGAAATTTAAAGTCTCACCAGCTTAATGAGGACCTTTTTCTGAATCATTCGTAGTTCATGTATCTTTCTTTATTCGAGGTCCAGAGAACAACATCAAAGAGATAATCTACCTTATTAAATATTCTTTCAAAGTCCTCCAGAATTCAAAAGTCATCCACTCAGTTCCCTAAGGCTCAGGGAGCAGTGTTATTAATCAAATTATTTTAGTAAGCATATAAAGCCTTAACCAAAGCAGAGCTGGCCAAATTAACTGTAAATAACAGATAATGTTTTGGAAGATGACTTTAAACAAGGTAAGGTTATGCTTTTCTTCTTTCAAATCTTTATTTTGTTATCTGATGTTGGGACCAGTTGAACCCTAAGGCACATGTTGCTGTTATTACACTGTGCACGACCTTCTCAATAAATAAACAACTTGGCATTTTTCTCTCAAGTTCTAGATTAATATTCTCTCTTGGCCATGACTTTGTAAATGTTAGACTAACTATTACTGGAAAAAGCTTATAAGGACATATAGCCTTGCTTTGAAACCATGTAATGTGTTACTTTGGTGATTAAATCTGCAGCTGTTTTTCAAAATAATATTGCTACATTTTTTAACTTTAGCCCTCATGCATAATGCATTTTAGCTGCATTCATTAAAGTTTAAAATCTTTTGGATTTGTTACCATGTTGTTTTTAATGTTTGGTCTCAGTGGGAGTAAATAGGGATAAAAGAGTAACAGTTTGAAGAACATTTTGATATATAGATAGATATTCACCCTGTTCAGCTGTAAATGAGGAATAACCTCTCAATTCTTCCTGAGCATGAATATTCGTTATGAAGGCAGCGTGACCACGAGATTCACTTTTTTTGTTTGAAACAGCTTCTTTACTTTGTCTGCAGGGATGTTGTCAATGTGGTGTCACATCAAACAAAACCCTCTATTTCTAGTTGTGTTTCAACATGAATGCCATAACATCAGAGCTGGCGAAATGGAAAAACTGCCACTGACATTTATTTTACATGTTGAACAAAGTACAGATAAGCATGAAAATATGACACTTTTGTCCAGAAAATATGAACAGGGAGAGAGATCCTGCTCTGTGGGCCTGCAGCACTAAAGGCTCATTAATGCTCAGTGTTAGATGCATTTATTTTGTCTGTATATGTACATGTTTTCTGAAGGCTCTCAGCTGTGGACAGAACAGACAAAATGGAGAAGTACCCACTGGACGTCCTGGGGGGCGGTGACAAATACTTCATTGACCACATGTCGTAACGTATTCATGCCCTCACAGACCACCGCCATTTATAACACAGAAACAGCCTCTACCTCTTTCTTAAGAGGTACATTATCGAAGCCTCCTCTGTCGTCGCCATGTTTGTTGTCAGAGATTCTTGACTCTGTTCTGCGCTCTCGTGGATGTAACAATTGATGCATCAATTAACAACCATACCAACTTATGGCTGTATGTGGTCAGTAATGGTTACGTTGTTTGAAACTGACATCTGTTTTCATACATAAGCATAAATGAGTTTTTCCAACATTTTTTGAAACAGTGTCTGCCACTGTCCATATGGGCTGGTACTGATTGCAATGACAACATAAATACTAAATACTGGGCCATGCTGAATTAACGGACCTAAAAGAATATTGCCGGTGCCCTCTGCATTAGGACACAATAATACGTGATTGCTGCCACAGCATGTCCTTAATTTCTTTCAGGATTATTTCTGACATTGTACAGGAGGTCACTGATACTTTGAGACTGATATTGGATTCTTTTGATGTCGTTGAATGAGCTGGATAGATCTGCGTGTCCTTTGTTTAACCGCTGACACAATCAATCACACTAATCAACGTCAATCAGTCCACACATAACTGATATCGTAACATTTGATCTGTTGTTCTTTTCGTTCACAGACCATCAGTTGTCTTTTCAGACATTTTATCTTAGCAGACAAGAAAATCTCACACTGACGATTCAAATAGAGCCAGGTACCAGATTTTAAAAGGAGATATTTCCACCCCTTGGCTCTAAGTTCACACAGAGCACAGACTCTGACATGTCTCTTCCCCTGCAAACCTCAAAATCCTAGAAATCAACCAGCTCTTGAACTAAAAATATACTAAATTGCTGTGTGTGTTTTATGCAGTAGCTCTGATGTAAAAATGTTATGGATAAAGACCTCATCAAGTGCTTACATTCACTGTTCCTCTACACCTCTGTCACCAAAAGACATGAGACAGAACTGTTGAAGCTGACCTGCATCAAGTGGCAATTACAATATCGTCAACAGTCTGACTACTGCATACAGTGTGTGAGTCACCCACAGGTAATGGCAGAATAAATACATTGCACTTATAAAATATTCAGAAGGTTGGAATATCTCCCTCCTGCTGATTCGCTTATGTTTGGTTCTTGTCTGCGTTGTCTTGTGCTGAAAATCCTCGAGGACTGTTCTCGTTGAAGTTACAGTGTTCTAAGTGCTCCAGGAGCCTCTACAGTAAACAGCCCTGCCTCTCTTTTACCCACCACGCCTGGTGTCGGACACACTGTGCTACCCACAGATAATCCTTTTTGGCAGTGCATTTCCCACCAGCCTTATCAGTTATCCGGTGGCAAGATCAAGAGCCGCGTGAACCCCTTTTGCACCCTCACCGCCACACCAGCTCCCGTCCCATACGGCTTGTTTTGAGGTGATATGCTGACCTTCATTTTTACTGAGTGTTAACTCACCCAATCATCTCTGCAAGGTCCTGATAAGCAGATGGCATGTCATCTATCTTACTTGACCCCTAGATCCCCAGACAACATAAATAGACGTTGGGTTTTGTCCTGTGGAACTGGGGGCCTGTGAGCTTCCCCTGTGAAAAACATGTTACAGTAAACAGGTTTAAAGGCACATGAATAGTGTTTAGGAAATCAAACATGCATTTCCTTTTTTAAATGACTATTATATTTATAAATACATGAACCTATATCTTGAAATGTGAATCGAAGAACAAAAACCTCAAGTGGCTTCATTTATGAATCCCCACATTATACAATGCACATTATTTCCAGCATTTAGTGAGGCCTCTGATTATTTCATTTTTTTTTGTGCTCTTGAGCTTTACGGCACGATACTTGGAAATATCAAAGTGTGCCAGTTCATTTAATTGATCAACAGTTTCCAAGCCTTCTAACAACACTTTCATTACTATACCGTAACTGCACATATTTTCGGGAAATGAAAGCTATTACTTTGATATTATTATAGCACGCAATGTGATTACTGTACCATCTTCTGTTTTTTGTCTCTGCAATTGCTTTTAATGAGTATTAATCAAGGGAAGTGTTATTTTTGCTATTTGGCTGATTGGTACACAGTTGTTTGTGTCATATTAGACATTACGTGTTCGGTTCTCTTATGCTCTGGCTGCTGGGGCTTTTATTACAGTGCCTTAAAACACATTTTGAGGGCTAATACTGATTAGTTAAATGCGGAAGATACCTACAATGAAATTGATTTTGTGTTTTATTGTGCTGGGAAGAGTGCTCTCATTCAAAGTGATCTCTTTTTTTCCTTTATTTGCTTGGTTAATTTATAATGAAACACTTACGGGTTCTTTATTTTGAAAAAAAAAAAAGCTTCTTAGAAGCAAAGGAAAAACAGAAATATTGATTGTTCAAATGTTGCTGCAAACAATTAACAAGATGGTCGAAGTTATACCTCACGCTTTACATCTAAAGGCAATGTTCAGTGCCAGTGCAGGAAATTGTGTGCCTTGTAGGTAGCTAAGGAGATTGTGAGGATGTGGAGGTCAGGGTGCTAAATTTATGTACGATCAGAGTTCATGCAGAGACTAGCAATTACTGTTTGCCTTTGTATTTCTGGTGACCATCTTCACCTTACCTTAACTATGAGTTGTAGTGGCCTAATGACAAACATACCCAGACCATACCCACTATAACCATGATGTTGATATGCACAATGTACAGTCCTCATGTATCTATTTCCACTCAGGGAGGCACTGGAGTCAGAGCAGTGCTAAAGTTCTAAGCCTAACCCAAGTTCCATGTTTTTCTGTATCTGTATAACCTAGTCACACTTAGCAATAATAAAGCCACTGTAACACATTACTATTAGATTAATAAATAATGAAGACTCCACAATAAAACCTTAATTGTACTTACAGGTGATACTTTCTGCAGTGTGCTACTCCCTATAGCGGTTGGCAATAAACGTACTTTCTGTTTTAGCTCTGTGTTTAGTGCAGTACCTAAACCGATCACTAGGGGTAAACAAAGGCACAAATTAACTTCCTCATTAAACCAAATTAACTAAAGAGGAAGCGTGTAGAAATTGAATGAATCAAGGATTTTAAAATGTGTACTGAATATAAAGAAATGTCATATCATATTTACATTAGAATCATGCTCTTCAGATTGTTTAGCGGTAATACAATATATCCTGACATTTCTCTGGTTTCTGCCTCTTGTGTTCTCAGACATTTTGAACTTTCAATAAGGTCCCCTTACTCCTCCTCCCTCCAATCTCAGCTACATAAACAGATTATTGTCCATATTCCAAGGGCCTTCACACTTTTTCTCCTACACGACTCATTTTCGGGGCTGCCTTTCTCATGTTTGTCAGTCTTTGATATAAATGTCCCCTTCCCCCTATCAGCCGATTATTCTCCTGACTCCACATCTCTCTAACCGAGTCTCTCTGTCTCTGCCTCTCCCGCTCCCACATGCACCATTCTGCTCTCTACCTCTGATTATCTCTCGCTCTGTTCGCATCGCCTCCGGAGTGCCAGCCATTAAATGCAAACCTGGCCTGGCTGTCAGTCCCACGCGAACACAGAAGAAACACCGCGGTGCGCCACAAAACCGTAATAACTGCCCTCAAAAGAACAAGAAAGCTACTTCACGGACTTCGCTTTTTTCTCTGTTCCTCTTTCACAGATATTTCTCAGTATTTGGGAGGATAAAATTGGCGGTGGGTATTAAAACTGAGACCCGTCAGATCATTTCCAGTTTTTAAAATTTTGCCAAAGAATCTTCTTTCTTTCTTGTGTTTATTCCCACATCTTATTTGAGCTCTTGTTACAGGCTGTGCTGTTATCCCTGTCGCTGTCACTTGTGCCTTTTTTTCTTAGGCCCAAATATAAATAACAGAGTTTGCAGATCCCCAAATCTCACACATCTATTGCTGCACCCAGACGATCAAGGCACATTATGTATTGTAGCTCCTTCAGGTCTCTGACGTCCTTCCCCACTTTTGATGTTGTACTTACAACTGTTTTTCGAAACCTGCTTTTTTACTCTTGAATCGCAAGTTCTGCAAGTAAGAAGAAAGGGAAGTCTTTGTTACAGGGATAAGGAAAATGTCTTTTTGTCAATTCAAATCTTATTCCAACTTTAATTGGCGCTCTTGCCACAGCAGTCAGGTTGATTAATAAGACAATTCGTTTAGAAAGATGAGTTTTGGTGGTCCCAACAGCAGACAGCATGGTGCAGCTGCTGTGTGAGAGCTGGAGCAGAAAATGGATAGTCATTTCCTTTTACGGCCAGGAAAGGCTGCTGTAGAGATTCAGTCTTGGTCTATAATTGAGACACCAGGGTATATTCTCTTTCAGGACAGACTCTAATGGTTAGTGCATTAAGGAGGATGATTGAAGTTAGCCACACACTTACAGTAGAGGCTGCGGTAAATCAGAAAAGATGGCTTTTTGGCCAATTTGTAGATTGCAGTGAGTTCACACTGTTCAGTGCTTTAGGTCCCCCCTCTCTCTCTCATCTGTGGTGAGAGCACTCCTCAGCGGAGTTAAATGGGTGTAATTTTGAGGTAAAAGAGAGAACACTTTTAGTAGTAATGGAGAGTGGGCTTTGGTCATGTTGTCATTGCCCTTGGAAATACAGTGAATGCACTCTTTGGGCCTTGCTCAGATATGACTAACCTCTGCTCAGCATCTCACTCAGATTTTGTATGCAGATCATGACTGACAAGGAGCTGAGCTTAGATTTAGACATCAAATGGACTTTGCATATCCAGAGCTGCAGAATCAGGATGCATAGTCCTGCTGTATCCAAATTAGCAGCACAACAGTTAGAATTTGTGCATTTTACCAACATTTTGCTTCAATTAATTTAATTTAATTTTCAGTTACAGCTATTTTGTGCTAGGGTGTGTGCAGTTGTCATGGTTATTTGTTCTGCTATTGACAGTTTTGCAGCAAAGGTGTTGATTACTTGTTTACTGTGACATACACATACACAGTCTCTCTCCTTAGTAAATACAGTTGTTATCGTCGAACCCTGCCCGTTTGAACATTGATCTTTTTTTCTTATAGTTGCTCTATTGGAGCTTTTCACAAGTTAGCCCGAGCTAAGCACATGCTCAAAGATAAATTTCAGTTCTCTGCTTAGTAATAGCAACATCTGCTGCAACTCAACAGTCCTACATGCCTCACAATGTAGAAGCATTACAGGAATAAATGACAAACTACTGATTCATACTCAGAATTCTGGCCTGCATGTTTTTTTGGTTTGTCCAAACTGTTTAAGATTAATTTAGTCCTTGAAAGCGTTCCTGCAGAGTTTTCAT
Organism: Paralichthys olivaceus; assembly: GCF_024713975.1. Classification (NCBI taxonomy): domain Eukaryota; kingdom Metazoa; phylum Chordata; class Actinopteri; order Pleuronectiformes; family Paralichthyidae; genus Paralichthys; species Paralichthys olivaceus. Next base: position 11,235,559 of record NC_091095.1, on the reverse strand, counting down.
TAAATGCAAGCTGTCAGCCAAAAAAGCTGAGAACTCAGTTAAGTCAAGCCAGGTACTTGATTATATAAATTTAGGATTTGAATAGAATATAGTTCTGCCTCTGCTTTAGAACGATGCAAGCCTGACGATGTAAAATGTGCCACTCTGTCATAATCAATCCTGCCCACTCACGGCCTATATGAATAAAGGTGTGAGCAGAGAGGTCGGAGAGTCTGTCAGTATTTGAGCATGCGGTTTGACTCTAATGGCAGAACACAGGATTGTAGGCAAAGCTAGCATAGAAGGTTAGATATAAAAGTTGTGACACTGAATGAATCCACAGAGTAAATGATCTCAGAGTTCAATAGGTACTTGTTTCCGATCAGTCAAGGTGTCAGAGCCCCCAGTTTAGGGAGTGTGCTGATAAAGAGGGAGGAAATAACAGTTTAATATAAAGGTGTACAGACGAGATAAGAAATCTTAAAACAACACAGGAAGAGAGGTTGAAGCTTGAGGTGAGCTATGATCCAGCAAAGTCTGGGTGGAAGAACTGCTCCTTATCCACTGCAGCATCTGTAGTGTTGATTAGCTGATGGCCACGCCCACTTACTGTCAGTGTTTACAAATCTTTGCAAAAAAAAGTGATGACAAAACACATTATTCCATTTATTTTGCTGACAGGGGACTTTCTCATTAGACAGGCTCCTTCAGAAAACAGTGGTGGAAGCAACTTAACAACACAGTAATGATCAAAAGTGACTGTGCTGCATAGTGAGATAATGAATGAATTAGATCTTTATTTACATCCTGCTTTTAACAGCAGAGCTACCTCCTAATACACATTGCAAACACACTAAATGTCAAAATATCAGGCCTCTGTCATTTTAACTATGGTTTACATTTCCCTGCTATGTGTGATCAAAGTAAGTGTAGTCATATTTGCCTACTGCCAATAGGAATTGACAATATCAATACAGAAGAAAAGTGAGAGGGAAGATGCCTCCCAAAAAGATGCTGCAGTCTACTGGAAATCAACAGACTGACGGGTTTCTTAAAAATGAAAAATGGCAGGCTGTTAAAACAATATATTATGTCTTGTTACCGGGAAGGTGTCAATAGTTAGATAAAAAAACATAATAAATAAGGTCTAATGGTTCTTAATTACAAAAGCTCTGATAAGTCAGGAACAGGTTTTAAATATTAATAGGTATTTACAAACTCTGTGGGCTAAAATGAGCAAGATTCTCTTTTATAATAATTCACTAGGCTGTTTCACAATCAGGAAGGCATTCATTATAAAATACAATAATTAAGATCACTATATATGATGGAATAGTGACATTAGATTATGCTACAGGTTCCAAATTTAAGCTTTCACAGCCACATTTTGTTTCTGGGATAACATGTCCCTGGACCCTCTGAGCTGGCTACGTTCTTCTCGCTGGCTGGATTCTTCATGTCATTGTGTAAATCCTTGTATTGTTTTACCAGTCAGCAACAGTGTGCAGTGTGTGATTCTGCAGATGGAGGGAGGTCATAGAACAAGATTTTGCATGAGAACAGCAGTTAGCTCAAATTAACGTTTAACTTGTTTTTGTTGGTTAAAAAGCTTCTGTATTCATATCTTGCTTTTTATTTCATTTGTCTTGTTTTAGTCTTTCAATTTACACAACCTTATTATACTGTGACATAACATTTATTTCACTGCTATTTCAGGCAAACTCACATTTTCAACACATTCCTGTGCTCATCACTTGTGACTTTCAACGCTGGGTAGTTTGTTGTGAGGTTTCATATAAATTCATATATGACGGCTGGCTGCCAGCAGATTACTGGTCTTTCATGTGATTGTGCCAGTGGGGGTTGAGTCAATGTTGCCAACTATCCTGATAATTCTTAAACCTCAGGAATTCTACCCACCCATGGCATGTCTTCTCCCCATGAATTTGAATCTCAGAGGGATTGGGTGCCTATATGTCACTCCATGATAAGTGTTGGGAATTACACAGTAATTAGTTTGCCCATTCTCAACAAACCCTGACTGACACTGACAGTGGAAGACGCCTGAGGAGTAAAGATACTGTTCCCACTGGCCCCAAAAGCAGCTATGCCCTTCCCTCCCAAATTTGCATCACATCCCAGAATCTATTCTAGGAACTGTTTCACTTGTCTAGATCAAACCTGCAGACCTAATGATATGGAGATGCATTCAAGCTACTGTTTTACTGTCTTAGTCTGTTGCTGACTCATTTTCTTCACTTCTCAGTTTTGCAACCAGATTAGTGACACATCAGAATAAGCTGTTTTTCAGTTGTACAGTGAAGATCCATAGTATTTACACATACAGTAAATTTATAATATCTTAATAAATAATATTTGTTCGATTTGATGAAGGGTAAAAACAAAAGTAGTAACAACCAAATTGTTGATGCATATAATGAACTGCTTGCTGTTTGGGCGATCTTGAATTTAAAATATGCTATCGGAATGTGGAGTGAAAATTTGGTAATATTTGATATGTAAGATTTTTGCATCAATTTGATGAAGTACCTTGATATTTTTTGCCAGAGACTGGCATTTATATATTTTCTACCCAACATTTTATTAAATTATCAAATTATCTTGATAAACATTGACAATACAATACAAACCTTACAATGTGATAAATAATCATACCCGTTCTGGGCATCGGGACTAAATATTAGATTAGATTTCACTATCACCAACTTTACATTTACGCCCTCTGTTTCACATTTAAAAGCAGTATGTAGATATTTAATACAGTGTACAACCCACTATAATGTAGCTTTATGGGGGTATAGGGTTTATTCATGTATTTAGGTTGTTTGTCCTTGGAGCAAACACATAATGGCTGCTGTATGAACCTTTAATGAATGACATTATAGTTTAACACTTGTAATAACATACAATATGTCATTATGGAAGATGCTGTTATTGTTGTACATTAATAAACACACAGTGTTTAACTACTTTACAAGTAGTGTCTCATAAACAGTTAAATGTTCGTAAAATGCTTATGAATAAAAAAAAGGGACCTATAAAATCATAATTATCACAAACATCATAATCATAAAACCAAAGGCAGTTGGGATTAGTTATTATCTGTATTGACAGCAATTCATATAAATGTATTCAGTAACTGGATTGTATCTAAAAGAGTCAGCTTGATGATATTCACTGTTTTTCTCTGATGCATTCACATGTATTGGAGCAGAGTTTACTTTACATATACTTTTACAAAACTGTTTGTGGGTTTAACAGGTTTGTTTGAGGCTCACCTGACTTCAGTTGCTATGCTCTTTGCTACGTCAATTAAACTTTAGCTCCTACATACACCACCGGCATTAAAAACACCTGTCAGTCATCAAAGATGTGTGAATCAGCCACTGATTTGCATTTCATCCTTTGCTTCGGCTGAAACAGATTTCCACCTCTTCCTAATCACAGCAGCCTAGAGACGAACAACACAAGTCTAACTGCATTTGATCTCCACTTTGTATGCAAGATCATACTGGAGGAAATGCAATAGGGAGGGCTCACTACTGCTATTCAGGGTTTTCCAATCTTTGTCCACAGAGAGAGATTTCTAAACAAATCCTGTTGACTTCCTCCACTTGTTTCACCTTCAAAAACATTGTGTTATCGATCATGTGAATCCTTGTGTGTTGTCCTCATTTCACAGCAAAGAGTTTTGTCCGCCGTCTCCTCAAATCGCACCCCAGACTCCTTCCCCTCATCTTTTCTTTAATTCCATCTTTGCTTCCTTTGTCAAGTTTGATGTCTTCGGTGTCGCCCCTCCGCCCTCTCAGGGTGAACTCTGCTTGTTGGGGCAGTGCTGCAGCACAGTGTTGTTTTACTCTGGCAGACAATTATCTCAGAGAGGCATGGACAGAGGGAGCTGCACTTCAAAACAACCCCCACCCTACTATTAGGTTGGTTCACGCTGCCCATCGCCCACTAAATGGCGCACACTCATGTCTATACACAAACACACACTCGTATATATAGGTTCCCTATAAGCATTTCTCTCTTTTAATTTCTCTTGTATGCATGCTACTAAAACTGTGCACACACACAATCAGTCACACACAACTTCAATCACTGTCACAAGCCTCAGGAAAACACTCACAATCCCCCCCAAAACAGACGAGAGTATCTGCAATAAACCACCCTCTGGAAGCTGAGCATATGCACCGCCTTTCTCTCTGTTTACTGCGAGTCTTCAAAATCTTTTTATTGACAAACCACACCTTGAAGACCTTGGAGGTTTTTAAACGCAGTTAGAAAAGGTCATGACATTCAGAAATGGCATTCTCTTTGGGGAAATTGCTTGGATGTCTTGCCATTAAATAAGGTTAGTTCTATCGACTCGATTTCCGAGCTGTTTGGCATCCTCGAGCGCTAAAGAGTGGCCGGCTCTCTGAATACTACAGGCTCTCAGTGCAAGGTGGAGTGGTGTCGCCATGTGTGATGCACTCCTCTAGAGGCTAATAAAGAGTGCAGAACAGACTCGCACACAGACACATGCAAATCCGCATATTGTATAAGCACTTACGTGCTGAGTACACTCCCATTTGGGGGTGGTGGTGGTGTGTGTGTATGGATGGGTGCATTAGTGGTGGATGGCTGGGGGGGTTGTTGCTGACAGTTAATGATACACTTTGTCATGTACGCACACACACACACACATACACGTACATTTAAACAGAGAGTGAGAGAGAAACAAACCCCCTGCACACACAAAAACACTTTTATGCATCCTGCACCGCTCACTCCTATCTCAGTTCTATGCCTCCCTCCTCAGTTCCTCTCATACAGCAGAGGAATTGAAATGAAAATGCTTAAGGGCAAAACCTCGAAGGCCCCAAACAGAAACCATTAACCCTTTACTATTCCCCTGGCCTCTCAGCTGATGAGTTGTTCAAGGTTTTTGACAAGGATCCACCCTATTTACATTCACTAATGATGGAGAAAGGTCAGTGAACACGCTGAGAGATGCCTTTGGCAAAATGATCTCGGGACTCAATACACCAAGGCCGCATTGGCCTCTGAAGTGATAAACTGCCCTTTTTTGCCCCCCCCCCCCCCCCCCCTTCCTGCTGAATTACTGTAATGTGTTTGAAACAATCAATGTGCTGAGCTACTCACAAGCCAGAGTTCTGTCACCATCGACACTGTTAATTAGCACTGAAGAATCCGAAGCGCTTTTGTCTGAGCACGTTTGAAAAGAGCGGATTAGACCCCTTTGCTTTACATTTGTTATTCCTAATGCCATCTAGCATGTGGAGATCTTAGTGATGGTGGGTGGCTCCCAGTGGGTCCCTCTGCAGCTCAACATTAAACAGCAAAAATGAGTGTCTTTCACCAGAGCAGCGAGCCGTCCTTACTCAGCTCAGAATCACAGGGATATTCCCTTCTTCCATGATTGTTCATTTCATGGCAAGAATGCCACTAGTGTGGCTTTTGCTTTGTTTGTTGATATTTGGCAGCTTGATGTGGATTTGAAGATGACTGCTAAGGCTCCTCTTTGCTCCAAATCAAACTGAATGTTAATGTAGTCTGAAACGTGCTAGAGAGGAGATGGGGAGCCTAAGCATGTGCATTGGGGTTGGTCTGGGCATTTTCTGAAGGACTGTTGTCAGCAGAAATAAAGCTGATCAAACTCTGAGCCTTCCTTTATTGGTTTCTACTGGGTTCTGTCCATTGTTCACAATGTTTTACAGTACAGCATTGTGTTTTAAAGTGAGTCCCTCAATTTGCAACTATGTGAGTGACAGTTCATCCTATGGACTTTAAACTTGGGTGTGTTGCCTGGGACCCAGAGGAAGGGCAGTTGGTTCATAATTTGGTGCAATTTGGACACAGAATACATTTAGTCTTGACAGACTTCGATCAAAGAAATGTTCTGCTGGGCTCTGCAGCAGCATGGCGGGGCGTCGGTGATCTGGAATACATGTCATTAGCACTGCAGGGATCAGAGCTGAACAGCAGTCAGAAAAGTAATTTCACAGGTACTTTAAAAAGTACAGGAAATATAATGCCTCATTTGAAAGCCATAGATTACCCTGGGATCACAGTAACATACATATAACCTTTGTTTTGTTTTAAACCCATGTTTTTAAATGGAGTGAAATACATATGTAACATTCTGCCAAATAATCTTTCATTCATATGTTAACAATACTTAAATCTTATATAATTATATTATATATATGAAAAAGGAACAAACAAATATATATACACACACAGTAAAATACAATACAGGATTACTATATAAGTAGACCTTTATTTATTAGTTTATAAAAAATATTTAGGGATAGACTGACACAACTTTGCTTTTGGTCTTTTAATGGTATTGACAATAATGATAATATTGAATATCACTGGCCCTCTCTTTAAAGTCTGGATGTTATATTCAGATCAACAGAGAACTGAGATCTAAAACCTCTCATGGCGCTCAGTGTGGTGCTCCACACAATTCCAGATTAACTAATTCTGTTTTCAGGGTGAAAAATTATTCAATTACTGTGTACATGTAGCTGAACGCTGTTGGACTGAAGCGAGACAGTTGTCATGAATCAGAGAGCGTCTTAGAATTGATGGTTATTTGTTAGGCGACCAAAATGAAACTCATTGTGGGCAGTTCGGCAATTAAAAGTTCTTAAAGAGGTTGATTGTGAAGTTGTTTCAAGACCATATTCGTGCTTTGTATTCAGAATTTATATTATATATTTTTCACCGTCTGTTTGTGTGTTACCTGGATAGAATAACATATTTACCTGGAAATCGTGAAAGCAAATATTCAGTTAATCTGGTAGAGGAGCTCAGTATTTGGAGTCTAGGTCTTATTAAACAATAAAACAGCTTTCATGAAATTGGTGCATCATTGTTTTCTCGACAGATGGTAGTTTGTCTTTTATACGGCTGCTTAGTGACCCTTTACATTCTGCCATAATTGTCTATAATGGTATCAATGCAATATAATTAAAGTGACATTTCCCGTAAGCACGTTCGCAGTCACAGGAGCAGTGAGTCAACTTCACAATAAAACAGTATGTAAATGTGAACCATTTTGAGCTTCACAGACAGGTGCTGTTTGTTTTTACCACATGTATTGATATCTGCTGCTCGGGGGGGCCAATCCTCCGACCCAATTTGTAGGTAAATGCAGACTCATTCCCTTCAGTTATTCCAGTCAATCATGTTTGACCTCACGTGAAAAAACAAGAACACAGGCAGAGACAGCAGCTCTCACAGACTTCGTATAGCTGCAGTCACCGAGCACAGTCCCACATCAAAAGGGGAAAAGCATGTGTCACCCCCGTCAGTGCTGGTATTTATACAACCATGAGTTGCACAGTGACAGTGTCAGTGTTGCAGAGAGGATAAACCTGAGGAGGAAAGGCTAAAGTGTATTTGGAGTAAAGGGGGGTGTTTGTGGAGGAGCAGATAAGAGTTAAGGGCCTTTTTTAGGATCTGACACCTTTCAGCATGAGGTGATATTGTCTGTCTTTTATTCATGCAACCTACACATCCAGGGGTGTTCCACAGTTATTATCGCTGCATAGAGAGCACACACCTCAGCACTTCTTAACAGTCGTATAAAGCCTGGAAGGCGCTCGAAGCAAATTCGGTGTTCATCACGCTTAACTTTAAAATGCACCCACTGTTTTTATTTGACAGCTTTGTTTTTTTATCTGGGTTTTTTTCAGTGCATCAAACCGGCTTGACATGTCTACTTGTAAACTGTTTTGATTTTCTGAAGCATTTCAAAAGCAACCAAACCAATACAGCTTAAATTAGCCACATTCAGAATAATGTTACCTAACCAAATAGCTGAGCTGTGTTTTTTTATAGTCATTATTGATATTATGGAACAGTGTTTTAAATACAAACCATATGATAATTTATGTAACCAAATGTATTGTTATAGAATAAATTACAGGAACAGTAAAAATGACTAGTTAAAATCAGATCCACGTCAAAACACATGTTAATTCATCATTTATAATCAATTTAAATCCAATAATATATAATATGAAGCTATAAAATATTGTTTCTGAAAATACCTCCTTTTATATTCGTAAGATGTTGGATTCAGGACTATAACTGTTAATATATTGTGTCACATTGGCTTGGCTGATCTTTTACACTTCAAGTGTCTTTAATTGGTGAAAATGAGCGATAACCATGTGTGTCAGTGACAGGGTAACACAGAGTCACTGCAGCTCAGTATAACTGACGGTGGGCTCGAGTCGGGTTCGGACACAAAGAACAGAATGGCTGTCAGGCCTGATTTGTTGTCTCTCAAAGCTTGGATGGTGAAGACAGAAAAATGCATTGTGGTATTTTTGCCTCAGTAAAGTTAAAAATAATAGTAATAATAATAACAACAAGAAAAAGAAATGAATGCTTTTCATTTTATTGGAGAGTGTTTAACATACAGAATCACTGCCTTGTCATACACACTATAAATTGTAACTATATGTGTTGAATGTAGACTGTAGAAAGAAAGCCTACTCATCTTAGTACGTAAGTTAGCTGCATTCTTAATGTTCTGTCTGCAGCAAACCCACAGCAACATCAGACAATTATCCTGTTAATTTCGGCCTTGAAGACACTCCCCAGATTAACTGCAGCTGATTTCATTTTTGGACTTTTAGTGTAGCCAATCTCAAGGACAACCGAGACGATTAAGAAAGGGTTAATTACACAATTAGTTTTCAAGTTTCAGTGTAAAAGGCAAGGCAAGGCAATTTTATTACAAAAGGGAATCTTTTCATTTCCAGAATGAAACTTCTCAAAGCTACATGTGTCAGGAGGGTTTTGTAAGTAGCATCAGCGCTCTGTCTTGTTTGTTCCGTTGTCAACGGAGCTAGAACAGACAATATGGTGTGAGATGGTGGGAGGGTGTGCATGTGTATATCCAGCTCCGAGACCTTGAACTGTTAAAGCCGCGTAACAGATTCCCCAGTGTGTGAATTAGAGAGGTAGGTTTTCGCACATTCCCACACACACACACACACTCGCACAAAGACCAGACTGAGTTTGGCATTGTGTGTCTGCACTGCCTCAAAGTGCTGTATAAAATACCCTTCTGAATCAATGGTGCTGACTTCAGGAGACTATAGCTTTTATCTGAACCTCCCGCAGGCAGTCAGCAACAAGGTGGGGAGTAGAGACTAGAGAGCATTCACTGCCTCGGGTTCTGTCTTGGCATAATAAAGGAATATTTCATGTGTGACACTCACAGCCTATGGGCGTACACTATCTAAAGCAGACTTTAAGCTAGCAATAATTAACGTAAACACATGGCGTGTGCCTCAATTGAATTGTGCCTCTTCTCCGTGCAGCCTCAAGTCTTTACGGCACTTCTGCTAGAAATAATCCACTGCACATGCTAATCACTTGGCAATCGATTTGGCCCTTTTTGGTCTAACAATTTCTGTAAACTCCTGAATTGATCTGAGAAAAATCAATTAACAGCTCAGGGTAGGTAAATATGAACGAAAAATATGGATCGGTCTGCATACAGTATGACCATCTGAGCAAATTTTGACTGCAGTCTGCGTGCTTGTGCAGAGATGCGCGGTGCAAGCAAATTCCAGTCAGGTTCGACTAGCCCCAGGTGAGCTATGATAACCAGGCAGTCTGCAGTGATAAAGTTATCTTATATCCATCAAGAAGAAATTGCACTTAACCCTCAACATTCAGCCCTGCTGTGTTATCTGCACTATAATGGAAATTGATAAAAAAGAGAGCTGTCTTATCATAATCCCAAATACATAACAGTGGGATATTGCTATTTTAGGAGGCTCCAGGCGAGGAAAGAGGGAGAAATGGAGAGGGCAGTAAGAGAAGGTTGCCTCTTGGTAGAAGATCCGATGTTATCTTGTTGTATTGATGGAACAGCTCGAGCAGATGCAAGAGCCATCGTAAGAAATTCCTCATAACTGGCCAAATTGTCACTGTCATCACAGGGGCGCAGAGCTAAGCAGTGGCTGACTCAGTGAATTCTGGGCCTGGAGGAGGACTTGCACAGAAATAACACCCTGATAAGCATTAAAAAGTGAGGGGGAGACAAGGGGGGAGGTGGCTGATTATCAAAGCGAGAGACCTAAATATGTGGGTGTGAGTTACCCAAATATGAAAAGGAGATTATTATAGACACAGTGAAAGGAAGCGAGAGGGAAAAAAAGGAAAAGGGAGGATGCATGGACTTGCAACATGCTGACGCCATTTGTTTCTGTCCCTATGCATTTTACTAAGCCTCCATCATTAAACAGATTGAACAGGAGCAGCCAGAGTCATGGAGTAATTAGGCCTGTGATTAAAAAAGCTGGCTTAAAGTATCAATCCACATATTTTTCGGGGGTCCCAGAACATGCTGATATGGATTTACCCTCTAGAATTTTGGGGGGAAATAAACCTACAAGGCAAATTCATAAAACCTTTTTTAAAAATGGAGATTTATCCACCAGGCTTGCATATAGACTACATCATTTCCAAGCTCACTGCCTTCCTGTATAAAGCACGTCCTTGACTTGAGAGGTTCAATAAACATTCCTGTAGGTCACTCTGAATTTTGGATTCCCTCAAATGCCAGACCCATAACTTGACTCTTCAGTTCTCTAATAAAACGCATACACATATACTTTCTATTTAGGAGTCAGAGAAAAAGTGAGGAGCTCAGAGAGAGAGGTTGATCAATAATGAAGAGGATACGTATCTCAACGGTAAAATGCCGGAAATGTCTCGTCTGTCGGGATCCCTTTTTCTCCAGCTCACACTGTGCTGAAGGCTCTCTTATGTGGCCAGATACCCCACGGAGGCGTTGATTAAGTCAAGCTGAAGGCAAAAGCCTGCCTGAAATCAAGAGCCCCCAGCTCACTCAGTAAGCTATCAGGTAACCCATCTCCCTCGCTCATTCAGTCTCCAGTCAGATACTGATGCTGAGAGGTGCTATTAGAGCCCGGGCTGCAGCCCTAAAGAGCATTGATAACCGGCAGGTACCAGGATGTGGAGAGAGGGAGGGAATGAGTGAAGTAGGAAAGGAGTGAGAATACGGCAGTACTGGGAGGCGGAGGAGGGTAAACGATCTCTGAAGGCCATCTTATTAATGGAGCCTTTTCATTAGTAGCACTAATGCAAATGATTGGTGGAGCTAATGAGCTCGAAGGTTCACGTGAACGAGGGCTCGGCGGAGCAGCGGTGTGTGATGATCACAGCGGGAGACAAAAGGTGATGAGTTTTTGAACATCATATCTGGTCATGATGAACATTTCACTTGTACAAGAGCAGGAGAGATGAGGAGAGAAATGGATGAATGATCTGATGGGATGACGAGTCAATTGTGCAACAACTCAATATGGCATGCCCGCCACAGGCAAGGGGCTGCAAGATGAATGTTGGAGGGAACGGATGTATCTCATTGTCAGTGGACTGAAGTGAGGTAAAGCATGGAAAATGTCTCGATTACCTTCCATAAAGTGCTTGCCCACTCCCAGTATGTAAGCACTTTAGAAGATGATGAAGCACAGCTCATTCTGCGAAGGCTCAGCGACCGCTCATCAGATGGTATGAGCGTTGAATGATATTCCTTTTATACTCTTTACAGAACTACAGCAAACCATGCTTTTCGTTTTTGCTTTAGTGTATTAAAGACACCCCCGGTGGCTTCTGTGAACCTTGCATGTAGAGGGATTTAGCTCGACTTACAGCGTGGTGTGTGCAGGATCAGTTCAGGCTCTGGAGTGTCTCATGTGGGCTCTCTCAGGGGAGCTGGTGGGGGGAGGACCAGAGGCCACTGATTGATGGTCAAGGACACTGAACCCCTCCCCCCCACCTAGTTGCTCAGAGGAGCCCATCTCTGATGCCGTGTCCTCAGGAGGATTTGGATGCTGCCTGGCTGGCTGCCTTCTCTGCTCCACTTGTGACAACCTGCACAGAGGAAACAACCATTTTGGGAAATGAATCATCCAATAAACGAAATATGAACAAATTAGAGCTGCAATAACAATAAGAAAACTCAGGGCAATTTCTACTCATTTTGCCTCTAGCGTTTTACATGTGTATTTCAGAACATGGACAAAACTGAAGGCAAGCAAGGGGGACTTCTAAATGGATGTTTTCACAAACCTCAGTGTGTGCAATGGTTAAAGCGCTGAAAGACGAGGAGGAAAGGAACTCATGCTATTCCTTGATGAATGATGATTTTCCAGAGCAGTGCATAATACTGGGATGCTGCTGAACAGAAACCCTGCATCGAGTGTCTCTGTTGCATATTTCAGAATGATTCATTATCTGTGTCAACACTGACTGAGGTTCAGGGCCTTAGCATTTGTTGTGCATATGATATGTGGGTGACAAAAGTGCTGTCGATGGATATTTGGGAGGGATAAAGGAGGAGGGAGGAAGTGCGAGAGAGATGGGCTTGTACTCCCGGCACACTATTTAAAGCCGATGGCTCCGATCCAGAATCAGGAGAGAGAAACCTGGGATTGTTATTTTCATATAACTCTGACGAGTGCTGGGGAGGTTTTAAGTTTTTTTCATTTCAATTCTGTTGTAAAACAGTAATTGAAGTGTATCGCTTTCATCTCCACTTATCTCCTCTGCTCGTCTCCCTTTGGAGCGCTGCTTGTCTTCCCACCGTTTCCGCATCTTGACAATGTTGGTTTGTCTATGATATATTGTCTGGGATTCCGTTACTTCATTGTAGCTCGTTGCTGATGTGCATCACAATTAAATTCAAACCCCAAAGAGGAAGCGCTCAGGTAACCCCCACCCCCACCACCTCTTCCTCTCTCTCCTGTCCATGGCTGCTGCAGTCTCACACTCGCACCCCTTTCAATCACTGTCTTTTTCCCCCACCTCTTTTCCTTTGATTACCCCCTCTTCTCCCCTGTATCTTTCTTTTTGTGCTGGTGTTCTCTCCATCTCTGTCTCTTTCCCCCTTCTACTCCCTTCATGTTAATAAGCAGAATAATGGTGTTGTGGGCTGTTCCTGTTTGGGGAGTTAATTAAAATGGCAAATTTACAACCCACGCAGTCAAAACAATGGAGACCCCTGTTTTCTGCAGTGACATGGTGAGATATTAAAGTCCAGAATCAAGAAGGCTCCCAAACTTGCCTTTACACTTCACTTCCTTAACTCGAGCTACTAAATAAATCTATCTACAAATTATCTTCTAATTCCAGAAATCTCTATCTGTCTCTCTGTCTGTGGAACGCATATCTTGAGAATCGTTCATCTTATCTGGCCCAAGGAAGTGCAGTGTCTAATGTGGTGCTGTTGGGACATGTAATACGGTCCATTTTAATACAAATTGAATAAGCAGATGACCAGTGCTCTGCAGCACCGGTGTCAATGTCGATCAGCAACCAGTAAAACCACAGATCGAGCAAAGAGCCCATTCCAAACAGTTTAGAGTGGGCACTGCACTAGTTGTCTTAAAATCGTGATCTCCATCTTTATCTCGACTCCCACCAATTCGCAATCTCATTTCTATGTGCTTCATTCTGCTGTATCAAAACAAGCGCTCCTACTTTCTCTAAAATCATGAGAGGTTCGTGATCTAATTTCAAAACAACAAAATCCAGATTATAATGTTTTCCAGAATCATGCCGCCCTCTCCTGCAGTACTGAGGTATTCACGTTATTCATATCAGAGATCCAGTGATTACCTTGTGATCTCATTTTACTGCTGCATGAAAAGCAGTTGTGTGGAAGATATTAATATGATTATTACGGCACTGAGCCAGAAACTACACTGACAATGACGGTGATGATGAGAAACTGAAGATGGGGAAATAGTGACATCTGTCTATTCCCCATCTGCCACCACCTCACACACACAAACCCCAAATGATTGTGCTAGCGTGGCTAGCACAATGCAGCTCACTCAGGCTTCAGCAACAGTGGGGCCGGCTGAGCAGGACAGGAGCTGTTGCCATGGTTACATTTCTCGGCTCGCTCTCTCACAGCCCAGGAAAACTGTGTCATTATCCTGTACTTTGGATAGGAGAAGAGAGAGAGAGCGAGAGAGACAGAGAGCGGGGGAATACAAAGAGAGAGAGAATGAGGCAGAAAGGGGAGACAAAGATAGAAAAGCAAGGAGAAAGAAGAAGAGGGGGCTGCAGTTCACACAGGCCAACCATGCATCTGACACACACATCATCAAAATCTGCACCTATTTGTGCTCCTCGATTCACCACCTTTCCTTTTTTTCTCCCTGCTGCTTTTTATTCTGTCGGCGGAGCTATAGTTTTCACTCTAATAGGTAAACAACTTCAATCCTGACAAATAATGCTTGGAAATATCAGGTAAAAGCCGTGTTGTGTCAGGTGATAATGGGATATGTGTCTGGTTTTTCCGCTCTCTCCCGGGCATCTCATATGAAAATTGTCACCAACAAGCTATCATGTTGATAAAAAAAAGATCATCATCTGTGCATCATTGTATTTATTTTAACACACCGACATCCATGTGCCACGCTAATGATACTCAGTGAAGGGTTCTTATTGAATAAATGCACGGTCCACAATGACGACAGCACAGATCGGATCCACTTCTAACAAAAGTGCAACAAGGAATTATATCCAACCGAAAATATACACAGAGAATGTTCATGATTTTTGTGCAGTACGGTTGTGCGGCTATGTTGATGCTTTGCTCGGCATGTTTCTGCAACGTGAGGTCCACATCAGAGGAGTTACATTGTAAACTAATTACATGGCCGTGTAAATAGAGGCACCCTGCTGATATGGGCTGTGCACCACATGATTTCCCCTGGTGGAGCAGAGCCTGTTTGTTTGCTGTGCTGCATGTGTGTGTGTGTAGGCATGCATGTGACCTGTACATGCAGGTATATGTGTGTGTGTGTTTGTGTGTGTGTGTGTGTGCATGTGTGTGTGTGTGCATGTGTGTTGATGGAGAGCATCTTTTGTAACCTGTGTGCTGTGCTTTATTGAGCTGCAAGCTAAAAGAGTGTCTGTTTTGAGGAGTCGGAGTTGCCCCCCCGCCAAATGAAAGGCTGCCCTCTACACCCCTCACCCAACGCTGCTCTCCAGAGAGCCTTGCTTATATTACTGTGGCTGTCTACTGGTCAGAGAAATGCAAACAGCACAGAACAAAGCCACCTTCCATAGAAATGTGAGGAAAACCCCTTGTGCAACTCTCATCTACCAACCTCTCCCCATGGCTTTTAACCTATTATAATAAAAGAGGTGATGTGGGCGATTAGTATTGTTGATATCCAACTAGAAAAAGATAAGATGGAGGAAAATTCAACTCTATTGGACTTTATTTAAGTATTTCCATTTAATGAAAATATCAATAATTGTACTTTTTATTCCACTTTATGTGACAGCTGTAGTTTCTGCACACCCACTCAGGTGTTTTCAGGTCCTCAACCTGATGCGACCCCGAGTCCCAGTGGAGACATGGTTCAAATTACACAATGTCACAAATCTATGGATCAACAAGAATAATCATAGAACAATTGTTAAAGGGTAAATTGTTCTGCTTGTACTTGTGCGCCAACACTAACACTAACTGTCAGTCAGTCAGTCTGAGAAAAGATCTGATGAAGCAACAGAAGTGAAAACCTGTGTCAGTAGACTTTAAAAAGAACATTATGATAAGCTCTTAAAAGACTCTTCATTATGAAGATTAAACCGGTGGTTCACAACCTTCTTGACTCATGACCCTTTTCAATAAAGCCCTGACTTTGAGCTGTCAGCAGTTTCACCAGAGAAACTTTACCCAGGGTTTCTTTAAAATGATTCTTTTAGCCCCAAGAGGTAAAACCATCGCTCAAAAATGCAAAGATTAGAGATTATTTCTGAATAGCTGAATGCAGGTTTGTGTAGTAGACCTACCTGCTTAGAGGAAAAGTTTACTTTAAAAATAATGGAGCTTATTTAGTGTTGAAAAGTTTAATGAGGATGATTGACACCACTTGTCTTGTCTGCTCGCTCTAAAGCTACAAGCTACCACCAGCAGCCGGCTAACTAACTAACAAACCTTTTTATCAAAGCTTAAATAAAAACTGATCTCCTTTAAAGAAAGCAAATACTCTGTATCTCCATTGTTTTAATGTGAAAATCTTAAACAAATTCACTGCTTTGGTTTTAGTTTTCTCATCTTAATCTCAGTGAAAGAGCAAATAAGAATATTTTCCAAAATGTTTGCTCTCGCGGTCTCATGATTTATCTTGTGACCCACTTCAGGGGGACAGAGCCATAGGTTGGGAAACCACTGACCTCAAGTACCTCACTGTATATAAAGTATGTACCAAAAAAATACATTGATATGCTGCTTATGCACTGATGCAACCGTATTAAAAGCCTTAAAATGTCACGTATATAGTCACTTTCTTCAGATTTTGTACATTTATTTATAAATTGATACTTCAAGTATTTATCAGGTCATAATATTAGAAGATGTAGTATTTTAAATGCAGGACGTTTACATGATTGTATTGCTACTTTTATTCAAAGTGAGGCCCTGAGTACTTTGTCCGCCACAGTTTAGATTATACAGTAGCGCCAGTGTGGTGAAGTATCTCTTCTCAAAAGTGCTACAACTGTGGGAGCGGCTCCAATCAGCGACAGTTGTGCAGTAATTGCAGTTTTCATCGTCTCGTTCGGAAGCACCATGCAGGTTTGCAAAACGTGTTGCAGTGAAAATGCAATCACAACTAATCAGAGCTTCTTTTGTTTCCTGCCCACAGCGCCCAACACCGCTCCCTACGGGACAGGAAGTGCACAAATCCCGCTGGCCTGCCGATACCTGGTCCTGGCTCTCTCCTCCTTCATCAGCGTGTACTAGGCCAGAGTAGACACAATGACTGTCAAGAGCATTTATGAATCCTTTTTGACATTGCTGATGGCTGGAATCCAATCTGGTACAGTTTCTTAAAAAGCCGTGAGAATAATCAGCGTTTCTTTGTGTGGGGATTTTTTTGGGGTGAATTTTCTGTTTTGTAAATATTATGATGTTTTTTTTATTATTATTATTATTATTCTCTCCTCTCCTGTTTCATTTTTTTCTTTTCTGATTAATTGACCACATTGTGAATCAGTGCTCACCCCCACCCTCCAACCCCCACTACACCTCCAATCATATCAAAATCCCCCAAACCTCCCAAATGAGATACTTTCATGCCTCTTTCACGTGGAGGCGATGACGCAAAAATTTCAGTTTTTGTACATGGCTAAAAAGAAGCAATTGTGCCAGTACACAGAATTACCATACCAATGTTGTAATGAATGTATTATGGGTTGTTGAATAAAGGAAAGACATTTAGATTCCTAACAATAAAAATTCAGATTATGGAGTGTGCTTAAAAATACAGAAAAAAAAAAAGGAAAAAAGAAAAAAAAAAAGGCCTGGACCTGTATTGTCATGATTACTCAATAGATGGATGAACAGTGTTGAAGGTGTGCTTTGTTGTATTCTGAAATGGGTCCTTCAGTTACTATGCCTGCCTAACGATCGATCAGGCAGCTGTTCAAGTAGCAAAGTATCCTGTATTGTATCTTTATATTTTAATATAGTGTAGGCTTTTGTTTTAAAGTGGGACCAGCTTTTCTCATTCGACCAAGAACGGTAACACGGTTTCACGACTTTGTACAGTGTAAAGGGAGGAACATCGCTGCCCTATGTTTACATTTTTTCTTGAAAATATAAATACTGCAGTATATTCTCCATACTTATGTTTCAGTGAGTCCACATATGTGAATGTCAGAACTAACTGTTGCAGTTGAAAAGAAAAAGCAGAGCCCGAGTTCACAGAATTCAACCTTTTCATTTTTCTCAAAGATGTAGTTCTCTGAAACAAGCCACCTCCAGCAGGCATCGGTTAGCTGCGTACTTACTGGTCATCTTCCAGCTGAAAACCCACAGTTACACACTGTACGTCGCTTTACTGTAGGTTTTTGGCTTCAACTTTTGGCATGATACCTAGATAACTGAAAGTAGCATTCTGCCGCACAGTATTTTATTCCTCTCTCATTCTTTGCAGATAATTCACTACTTAAATATATTACAATCTGTGGTACGGTAAATATATATCCTTCATTTCACCATTCAACAAATAACTGAAATCCAGAGAGCCAATGTCCACATCCGAGTAAAGTAAGATTTCTGGTAAATACACCAACATATGTAATTAAATACATGATCTACACAAAACTGAAACCCACTCAGACTGCTTTCCAAGTCCTTCTCGTGTTAATTATGGGCAGCGAAACAGAAATAAAGATCATGAACATGCTCATCTCTACTAACATGGCCTAAGGTGCTAACACCTGCTCCAAAATGACTTCAACACCAACAGACGACCGGTCCACAGAGCCAGTGAACGTCCACAGGAGTTCAGAATAAATTAAACCATGAGGTCGTTTAATAGAAGAAACTGTGGCGATGTGTTCACTCCTGTTAAATATAATCAAAAACAGTGTTATTGTGAGGGTTTACTTTCTGACAACACTGTCAGTGGTCATCTTCAAGTATCTTCAATCCATGGTGTAAAGAGACACTGAACTGTAATGCCTTAATAGAACCATAGACATGAAATGAACCTCAGTTAGAAGAACACCTCCAGATGCTCTCAATGAAATCCAACTCATTTGTTTGATACACTCCTGATGATTGAATGTTCATTTGCCATTCAAATTAGGTATTTTATTCACTGAAACTAATCTCTCAACCTATTGCTCTCGCAGGTATTTTTAATAAGCCAGTTGCATCTAATAAAAATGCAGTATTCGTCCAACAGGTTAACATGTTTGCAAGTCTTGTTTGGATTGTGTTATATCTTGCCCCCCGATCAAGGGACTAACAATATGTAACTGCAAACCTATAGAGAAATAGCCATCGCAGTTAAAAGACTTAAAGCACAAACACTGTTATTACTTTTATGTTTTGTGGTGCTTTGTTTTGAGGTCTGCTAAACATTTTGTTTTCTTTCATTGTTTGTACTGAAATTGTTATCAGCTTGTTTTAAAAATTATAAAAATACTGCACCATATGATCTTGTTTAAATGTTAAGGTATAATGAAAATGGGTCAGAAATATATTTATTCTCTTCCTTTATGAAATCAATGTATAAAAGACACATTTGAAACATGTAAAACTGAATATGTGACATTTATTTGAATGAGGCTCAGTATGGCATAGTTTATAATGTCGTCGGGTTCATTTAGATGCCATAACTGTTGTTGATTTTTTTGTCGGAGTACATTAAAAAGAACAATGTTTGCAATCAAATTACCTACTTTTTGAAAGAGAGAGGGTGTGAACAATATAACAGTATTATAGAACAGAATCAATGTGTGTATATTTGGAGAAAATAGGATACCTTTTGATCTTTAGAGCCAGTGTGTAGTCATAGTTTTCACACACTTGCGTGTTTGACAATGTGCAGAGAGTATGATTGTGCTGCATGTCAAAGTTAACCTGTGTTTTTGAGGTGGCCATTTTACAGATATTCATAGATTTTCCTTTTGAATGGAACCAGTTTTTTTTCCAAAAGGCTTCTTTTTTTTTGGTTCTCAAACCTGGTCTAAAAATACATACCTCTTAAAGATCACCAGGCCATTTTCGTTTGTGATTTATTTGAAACAACTTTG
Source organism: Paralichthys olivaceus (assembly GCF_024713975.1). Taxonomy (NCBI): domain Eukaryota; kingdom Metazoa; phylum Chordata; class Actinopteri; order Pleuronectiformes; family Paralichthyidae; genus Paralichthys; species Paralichthys olivaceus. The sequence continues at coordinate 11,215,921 of NC_091095.1, read as the reverse complement.
GTGATTAACTAAAACTACTATTCAGAGTCATGATGATTATTGTGGCACATTGGTGACAGTCTGGAGTTATATTGGTTGCTTGTCTAAGCAGTTAAGACCATGCTAGTATTCCATATGAAATGTATTGGATGTTGATTATTTTGAATAATGGTTTTAACGAGTCCCTTTTATCGAATCACTGTTATTTGTAATAAAAGTCTTCATGTTACAATATAAACTCATATCTGAGTTGATAAACATTAATTTGTCGTTATCACTGCAGGAGGGTTTGAGCCCCAGAACATCAATGCAAGTGTCCTCTTTAAAACACAAAATGTTCCCAAGAGGCTTCTCATTTTCATCAACATGTATTTCATGAGTTAGCTTTAGTAAGAACGAGCTGTTTGATGGTAACTACAGTCTAATATAAGTATCATATAAGCTGGTGTGTGTTTGTTGGAGAAGGAAACATCATCTCTACTATTTAAATTATCTGTTGGGTAACAAACAATCACATCAAAATTCAGCCCTATGCAGTCAGAAATAAAAAGAATCGCTCAGTCACACTTTTAAGGACATAACACATGAATATTTTAATCATTCAGAGCTGCAGCTTCTCAGGCGTTTGAACTCTAGTGTTTCTTATGTTACACAAAGCAGTTTATCATTTTCAGTTTTCCAATATCGTCTGTGTCTTCTGTTTACTATCAGCTAAAGCTAACAGACGGTAAATAATATATCTTTCAGTTGTACCTTTAGAAACATGTTAATCTCTTTGAGCTGTGGATCTTTGGTCCATCGGGCCTGAGCTGGAGCTTATCTGTGCATCTGTAACATTAACTCTAATACTGTTTACAATCAACTAAATCCAGCATACGCTATTTCACATCACACGTTCATGTTTTAATCACATAAGCAAGGATCTTTGGAACATTAGCTAACAGCTACAACAGTAACATTAGTAGCATCATTGTAATGATGCTAATGTTACATCAGCTACCATAGTAAAATTACAGTATTAACGTAATTGTAACATATTATATATATAATATATAGCTAGTGTGAAAAATAGATAACTTAGCTCACATCACAATAACTCGTTTTCCCTAATGTTACAATAGCTTACGGTTTAATCAATGTTGATGTTTTCTATATATCTTTGCTATTTATTCATATTTAACTAAACCTATTGATAAAGGTCTGAACACCTGATATCACATCACATTAACCAAAAGCAGTTTGTTTTGTCACTTCGACAGTACCATACCAATTGTAACACAAGCTAGCATTACAAATGCTAACTTCAGCTAACGTTATAAAAGTCACAATCGCAGAAGTGGTAAGTTCATGTATTTTTACATGTGTTAAACTACTTTTGGTGGCAGACATGTTTATGTATTAAGCTCATGATCTTTAATATTGTAGAGAGAAACCCAACAGTTTATAACGTCTCCACCGTCTTAACTCCAGTTTTGTCATTCTGCATTTAACAACACATGCAGTCGTCAACTCTAAAAGCTCGAGTAGAAATCCAGAGATATTAAATGAATGAATAATCAATCTAAAAGACAACACCTGTGAAAAGTTTGCTTTCTCAAACCCAAAGATTTCATGTGGTGCAGGTGTCGGAACAGTAAAATAAAGAAATGCAATCACTCAAGGCTGAAATTTACCTTTCGTGAATTGATCTGTATTTCTTCATAAAAATGAATTATCAAGTTCCTAAAATCCACCTGATAAAAACATGTATCCAGGTACAGTTCAAGCCTTTATTTAAATTGTTGTCATCAGAACTTACATGTCTAAAACAAATTGCAGTAACAAGCACGTTTGAGTCACAGCTTCTGCTCATTCACCTCCCACATAAACACTGCTGGGATAAGTCTCCAGGTTGTGGAGACGTGATGGACACACTGGTGTGTTTGTACAATGAAGCTTTGAGTTATTGAGTCGTCTTAATTGTGCCGTATCATGAATATTTGATCCCCTCCCCTCTGCCCTCAAACACGGTGTAAATCCCCCGGAGCACAGATGGCCAGATGCCACAGTACATAGGATTAATCACCGTTTGCTCTGCATCGTCATCATTGACTGGAGTGTGTCGCTCACTTTACTGGATCTGGAGATATTTACAAACCACTACTCATTCTGTCCCATGATGCATCTGGGCTAGATTATACTCTTTACCCCAGCAGTATGGGGCTTTTGAGCATCCTTTGGCCTCAATACAATCTTGACTAAAACGTTGACGGCTCTGTGTGTGTGTGTGTGTGTGACCGACCTCATAAAAGTTAATGTTGAAAGAGGCCTCAGCTCACACCTGCGGAGATCACTGCCTCACCTCGCACTTCCTGCTGACACAGAAGCAGGAAAAAAAATCCCTCTCGACTTTTAAATTTAAGATAAGAAGATTCTGAATATTCATGGTGCGTAGCTCTACTGTGAATTACTGCAGCCTCACAATCCCCACCCTGGATTTTTTAAATGGCCGTTTCACAGCACTGTCTCTCACTCTCTCAGGCCAGAGTATCAGAGTACACTGCTCTGTTTGAATGCTGTTATTACAAGTTTGGATGTGCTGCAATATGAAAGAATTACATCTATGAGTGAGGTTATTTTGAGGATATTTGCCAACTCAAACTAAAGCTGTTGAATGCAGCTTATGTTGGATATTTATAACAATAAAATATCTAATATATCAGTTCAGGAACAAACAAAATCCACATTGATATCACATAATTACATGTGTTTGAAAGAATTTAGCTCCACAGTTATTGGGACACATGTAACCCATAAATTGCATAGAACACAATTTTTAACTACGTATAGTTGTGTGTCAAATAACAAATATGTTGAATGAACATCATCATGTTCAGGGAAATAAAAGCAGGTTTTAAATAATCTTCATTTTGATCTGCCCACACAAACTCTCCACACAGTTTGTTTTCACTTCTTCAGAGTGGACAGCCACATATTTGAAATGTACCTGACACAATTTTCCTGCCTCGGTAAGAAATAAATAAAGAAAACACATTTTGAACAAATAGCAGGAATTACGTTGCTGTAAATGTAGTGTGACTCTGGATGTCAGTGTAGAAAACATCATAACATAACAAACTCAGAGACGGTGGCGACACTGTTACTGCAGAGCCCACACTGAGATGCCAGTGTAGGGAGGTGAGGAAATATATTGCAAGTGGCATTCACAGAGGTAATTTTAAAAAGTGAAGACGAATGTGACAAACACAGAAATTAATCATTTTGAATTTTGTGAATATAATAATCAACTCATCAGCGATATGATTGTAAAACAACCCTGCATCAAATAAAAGGCATCGTATACTGTGGGCTATAGAGATGACTCATGTGGTGTCTCATCACGAAGGTGTGTCCAGCACGAACAGGGAAGAGACTGGAAGAGATGTGAGAGCAGGATTCCCTTGGACCCTGTAGTTAATGAAACCCCTCCCATGCCTTTGACAGTTTTTAACGGGGAGATTGTGTCGTACTTGTCTCTGTAGCTGCTGCTTCGCTCCTGAGTCGCTGGCCATCTCCCCTGAGCAGAATACTGAGTTGTCAGTATCAAAAAAACACTCAGTTTCTTGGATGGTAGTCTTGCAGATATGTTTGTTGCACAGCAGGCTAAAGTGATCCCTCCTGTCAAAGAGAGAAACCATTTCTCTCTCTGTATAACCAGTCTCTAGGCAAGTTTGATTCACTTCGAAATGGAAAAAGAAACAACAAAAAGCAGAGTTCTTTCTTTTCTCTAAAACATTTGAATTAGAACAAAATAGTGAGTCATTTCTGACTGGTGTGTGACTCTCCATCTCTGAAATCTGATAACGTGGCAGCTGCCAATGTGGAGAGGAGGACATGCTATTAAAAAAAAAACTGGTTGCATCAAGTATTTGTCAACCTGTCCCTCATTATTTCCACTGAACTGGAAAATAAGTTGCCAGTCAATGATGCAGAGCCTGAGATAATACCTGGGTTTCAAAGCAAGCTATCGGAGCCGCGTCTCTCCATGACGCCAATAACTGAATCACAAACTGCAAAAGAGTTTTCACGTGAAGCTCCCGGGCAATTGTGAGTTTTCATGAAAGATTGAACAGGTTGCCATGGAGGAAAATGTCATTGTTTCACGACAGTAAACGTTTTTCCATTTCCTCTTTTGTCAGGCCTCAAAAGGCAGATTACACATTGTTCTCTCAACACAGGGTGACACCGCAGATCAGTCACTTGCAGCATCAGTTCATCCCAGAGTACACGTTTGTTTAAATGGACCTCGAGAAGAGGTGCAGCATGTTTGTTTCTAGAAATGTAATATATTTACTGTGGCCATTTTGTTTTCTTATTGCAAAAAAATGGAATAGACATAAAACTGATAGGAGTATATTAAAGTTTTATGTATGAACTTTGATTTATCTTTTTTATTTTGATATTCAAATCTTCATGCTGAGAAATAAATTGCTGAGAAGTCTGGAAATGAAAAGCTGCCTCCCACCAGGGATATAGATGCACATGCATAGGCTCTACAAGAATAGGAATAAGAAATATAGATAGATCACAGGAATCAATGATATATATGGCTTGAAGTGGCACTGATATGTCTAAAAAGTTACATATTTACAAAAATATATTGATATTTGTCCAGAAATAATTTAATTATTAAATGATGTTGATGCTTACATTGTGTATAGCACATGTATAAGTCCATGACACCATGTCTGATGTAATTTTATGGCAGTGGTTTGATAGTAATAAATGGCTTTTGATGACGTCGTTATAGATTGTTTGTGTGAAACTGATGTGGTCTTTACAAAAGCAGCTCTGTGCTCTGAACACTGTGAAGATTGTTCAACAGAGACTTCACTTCACTCTGCATAAATAATTCATTCATAACATGTTACAGACTAAAAATATCCAAGTCGTTCATTTAATGAGCAGATGCATTGTGATTTTCTGCGAGTGGCTCATAACTAGCAGCAAGAGAAAATCACACACAGACACACACACACACAGACTCACACACATACACACACAAATTCAATTTGCTACTTTTTATCATAGGATTCTATGTCAACAGATTTCAATTATAACGTGTTATTTTGTGACTCACTATCACCTCTTGAGGTACCACAGTGGTATTACAAGAAGGGATGGCCCTGGGCTATGTGGTTAGCATGCTAACTTCAGCATACATAGTTTTGGCATCTTGATCATGATATCTCAAGTCTGCAACACAAAACAAAGACGTCTTTGACTTTAGGCAGCAACAGCCATTTCTTCACATTCTGATGATCACTTCAGTTCATTTGTAAATGTCTCACAGTAAGATACTAACATACGGGACCTTTAATCAAGATGCTCGACAAATCAATCCATGTAGACGTCAAATGATTGGAAGAGTTTCCCAGGGACCTGGTCAATATTGGATAAACTTTTTCTCCTCATGACACATTAACAAGGCTCCTAATATTCAGAACAAATAGTTGTTGAGACTTTTTATTAAAAACTGAAGATTTCTCCTGGGGACGCAAGAGGAAAAGGCTGAGGATCAATAGTAAAGTCAATAGGATTCGTCCTCTGGGAACCATGAATGTCTGAAAAAGATTTTACAACAGTCTATCCAAGGTATTTCTGTCTGGACTAAAATGGATGACAGACATTTCCTTACCCTGAGTGATGCTTGTTAACATAGCTATATATAAATTAGCACAGTCACAAGGGAACTCGATTCAAGATTGACTTAAAGTTTTCCATCAGCAAGTCAACAGGAATGTTAGCAGTTAGCCCAACAGTTACTCAGGGTATCTTCACACTTTTTGAAATAATATTCAATGCTTTTTAAAGCAACTCTATGTAACTTTTAATGAGCAGCATTGGCCTCTGCAGCCACATGTGGTGATTCATTCTGTTGGGCTCCAGCTCTGAGCAGTTGAGCGGTTCTCATGCACAGAAAACAAAGTTTAAATCAGTTGCTTGACCAGAGAATAGTCCTCATGATCCCTAAAACAACACAAGTGCTGTCACTGGAAGCAAACGTCTCAACTTTCAAAGTTTCTTCACTGAATACTCGAGATAAACGCTGGTTCTTTTTCAGCTGATCTACATTTTGACATTACTCTTGAACTTGCTGGGCCTTTTTTTGGCTTTTTTGATCATTCAGTTCACAGAGGAGATCGTGCCCACTCTCTAAAATTACATAGCATAACGATAGCAGCACCATTCTCTCTATTACAAGTCAATGTATCATCAGAATGAGTTTGAAGCTGTTATTTTGGGGTGAAATACTTAGTGTGGCTTAAGACCTTTTTAAGAACCTAACAAAGAGAAATGAAAAGCCTCTCATGTTAAATAATCAAAATGTTTAATGCATGACATAAAAACAAAATTCCTCCAGTGGAATTATATTTTTGCTGTAGTTATGGGCCACTCTGACAGACATTTTTTCCCAGCCTCTCTGAGTCAGTCGCACTGGTAATGGGGAGTTTGATAAGATGAAAAATTGTTAAATCCAGTGGCTGAATTATTGACTGGAACCAAAATGTGAGGACAGAATCCCTGTGGGACCCGAGTTGAGTGGAAGCTGCTCCACACTCTAATTGCCCCCCGCCCACCTCCTCGTTCCTTTTCTTGGCAGCCCTGTGTTACAGAGCACTGATGAACTCTGCAACACTCTTTAAGTGTTCCAGTAATTAAAGCCTTCAGAGATTCTCAAGATAATGCACTGCACAACAATAAGCTGCATAAATTCAAGAGACGTAAACAACAGGTCTGGTCACATTGCCTTGTTGCAGTGTCCTTGCAATTGGCATTGCCTGAAACACTTTTTCTCTTTTTTCCTGATGGTCTACCTTCTCACCTGATGACTCAGCTGAATAAAAGAATATGCAAATGTGAGGAGATGGAATTTATGATCCAGAACTTCTCTGCAAAGAGATTGAACAATAAATGACAGCGGTTAAAGTCGGGGGAAGAAAGAATTTGCAAAATATTTGTGAATGACAATAATGAGACCTGTGTCTCAGCCACATCCTGACTCTAACATGGCAATTAGGACAAGTGAGACCAGGGGGGTGAGCTGGACGAACAAATCTGTGTTGTTTTTATTTCTGTCAAATAGGCTGCTGATGACATTCAAATAGGGACTTCAACAACCTTATCTCTGAGAAATTAAACATATATACAACTAATCAGCAACAGAAATATGTTGTGATTGAAACATAATGCTGTCCTGATTAGTTTGGCTCATCACACAATCAGAAGACGTCGCTAATGAACATGTCAGCCACTGCAAAATGTTCCACACTCTTCTCCACGTGAGCGTACTGCCCGACTGTGAAGGCAAACATGCTGAAACCATTTCAAACCCAGATGTGCTATGTCATCCCATTAGAAGCACCAGCTCATGTTTCCCATGGTAACAAAGTTAACAGGAATTTGGGGGGGGGTAGGGACTGTCAGAAAAGTTTGTTGTCTTTACTTGTTTGAAAACCAACCAACCTCAATCTGGCAAAGAGGAAAAGACACAAACAAGTATTCTCTGTGCAGTTTAACAGAAAACATGAAGGAAAGCTCACAAATGAAAACAGTCGAACAGTTTTTGGAGCAGATGGTCTCCAGTCATCTCAAACAGTATCTTGACAAAGAAGGACATCTGTCCTGCTAGACCCTAAGAAATTATTGTATCTAATTTATGCAAAATGTATATATTAGCATGTTTTAGTAATTTTCTGTCGAGAACACTATGATTGACTTTTTATGTCTCCACGCTGCCGACAGCCAAAGGCATTATGTCAAGGTCATGTGAATCTCATGATGGTAAAAGAACACCATGAGATAATCTTTCCAATTTGCCACAAAGTACTAACTTAGATTCACTGATTAACTGATCTCAAACATATTTTGCATATTGATCATGATATCTCAAGTCTACCTTTAGGGGCTTTCTTCTAATTTAGACCAGTTGTCACTTGGACCCAAAGAGGAACAGATTAGATTTCAGTTGTCAAAGGTCATTGCACCAGTTTGCACGAAGGCATACAAACACAGGGCAGTACTTCTAGTTTCGGGATGAGTTTAGGTTGTCTGAGCCTAACCTTACCCTAACCACATGTCTGTGCTCTGTGAGGAGCAGGTATTGTTATTGTAACATAAACTAGGCAGCGATTAACTTTCCCATCATCTTGTCCTATGAGAGTTTATGCACATTTTTTTTCCAGCATGTGTGTGTTCAGGCCTATATTTCACATTACTCTACCATTCCATATGTCTTGATTAAAAGACGTGAGAGCATTATTTTTATGCTCATTATGTGTCGACCACAGCCGAGCTAAGTAAACATGTCGAAGCGCAGACATATTGCGCTGTTGTAACCCACCAAGGACCACGCAATCAGTGCTCACATTCCCAGTTTCATCAAGATGTTGTAGTTTTCAAACACACGCAGTCAGGGCGCCTCACATAACCATAAAGTAAGCCTGGCGAGTGCTGTCATCAAAAGTGTGCCTGCAGCCACCTTCCTGAGATGAAAAACAAATGAAACACTTTGAGGCTGAGCTGATTCCCCTCCCGTTCTGCAACTCCATCTGTCACTCCCAGCGACTTATTCTGAGCAAGAGAGCTTTCCTGCATGACCTCCATCACAGCGAGCAAGATGAACGAGCTGGGTCTGGTCTCTGTCCTCCGTCTTCTCTGTGCCAAGGCAGCAGGGGCACCGAAGCATCGAGAACACCTGCAAACTGAGAGTAATGAGGCAGCAGGCCGCGTGGCCGCCCATCCTCCCCGCTCTAATCAATCCAACTCGCCATTAAGGAAACCGAGGAGAACTGCAGCTAGTTAGACAGAGTTGCAGCTTCAAACCTCCATAAACCATGTCTGATTCTTTCTGTGGCTTTAGATTGTTACTGCTTTTATGTTTTCTCTACGGCACATCTCACTGACCACCTTCTTGGATTTTAGTTTTCATGTTGATAATACATTTTAGTTTCTGGCACAACAGCTTCCTTTTGCAGGTAAAATCAACTTATTTTCTTGTCTTTTTTATTCCAATACAAAACCATTGATGGAGCCGAAGACTTAAACCCGGCACTCCTCTGGTCAGCCAGGGCATTAGTTGAATAATCAGTCACCGTCATGTTTATATGATAACGATACAGGTTATGAAGCACACTATGAAGAGTGCATCATTTGGGCTGAGAGAAATAAATACAATTCAGATTAATAAAAATCAGGTATTTAAATGAAAATGTTTCAAATGTTTATTATTATTATAATCTTTCAGGTGATTTTAATGTTTGCAGAGCTTAGTGTTATTGTTACACGCTCCCTGAGATGTTTTTTTTTTTTCCTCACCGAACACCCTCAAGCAGTGGTTCTCATCTTATTACATGAATGGTGCTTGCAAAAAGATGTCTTCATTTGGATTGGAACGTCCGTCTTCCCGTCAATTCCACCTCTTCAATCTCCTGGAGTCTCCGTCTTTGCATTTCCTTTCTACTGCTGCCAGCCTCGGAGACATGAGCCAGAAAAAGACACGGTGTCACACGGTTTATAACCTCCCCCCCAAAAAAGAAATCATGCCACTGTGTCATTACCCGGCCTTGACTCTCAGAGCCGTCACATTCAAAGAGCATTTTTCAGGAGCGCCCTCCCCAGCACGACTCGTAAGCATGGCTAATGGAAATTTAATCAGCAGCGAGAGAGGACAGCAGGCATAATGCAACAGATGATAAATAGAAGAAAGATGCAAATGGTATTTATTTTAGACAGGCCGCGCTGACAAGCCTGATAATGCCTCCTCATAAAATTTCTCCCTGAAGCTTCCTTTTGATGGCTCCAAAGTCGTATGCACCATATTTCATCGTTTATGGAATAAATTGTTTTATTCATAGAAATGTTTTCATTTTTTGCCATTGTCTCTTGTCAGTGGTGTCTGAGCACCATCACAGTAAACCCAAAGCAATAAAGAGCGATGTAAATGGCTGCTGTTATTACAAACCAGCAGTACTTTAGAACTGGAAACATGCAAATCCACATCTTTTCGGACGACATTAAATTACTTTTGTGCTCTTTCTCCAGAGTTAACAACATGCTTTGAGCGAACAGAAAAGATATGAGTGCTCTGTAACCCACGCCTTCAAACACAATGATTTTCACTCAACTGGCCATAAAGTGACATCTCTCATAATTGTACATATTGTAAGGACACATTTAACAGCTTCAATCATCCACATGCAGCCTACACATGACGCAGACTCTGGATTTAAGTGCAAAAGTCTTTCATGAATCCATCCAGGGACTGAAACCTGAGTTTCAAATATCATCAAATTAAGTTTAGACACGCTCTTTGGTTGGTGACATTTAAGGTTTGATCATATATATTTCAAGGAGATATCTAGATTCTAAATAAATATTAAATTCACATTTTATTTTAGCATCAAATGTGCAGCACCCAGAATGAACATTGTAAAATAATTGGAAATGACATCATCTACAGTGGCAGGCATTTTAAGAAATGTTTTGGACAGTACAATGAATCAGGGTGAGAGAGGAAGTATGTGGTCTGACCGTTCAGGAATCAAACATTGACCTGTTGCTTAATGTGTATGGACCCATGTGTTATGTTACCATTCAGCCATTGGATCGGCCCAAGAATCAACATTCCTGACCTTGGAAACAGATATTTAAATGCACTCACCACAAGTTCAAGCAGCTTCTATGGAGCTTTCACAGATGTGCTTACATTTTTGATCATTCCCTGAGCAGCTAATTTGTCCAAAATACCAGATCAACTGTGCAAGTGTATCTTTGTCGGGCACAGCCAAACAAACCTGTGTTGTTTTAACTGAAACTGATTCACTCTTAGAAAACAAAAATGCCTAAATGACCATGTCTTGTTTTGCGGCCACATTTCTGATGCACAGTCACGATCATCACTCACATCAGTGACAGTAGATTTCTGTGACTGTTTTGCAATAAACAGATATGCTGTTCGTTGAAAGTCTGAGATATGAAGCAGCAGCAGTGATGTTCTGCATCAGAATGAATTACACACAGTTCTGACCCACAGAGAAACAGAGAGTATAGTAAACGTGGAAGTTGATGAGAATGACATTAAACCACAAACAGTATCAGTAATTGTTGTAAAAACACGAGTAGCTATTATGAAATATTGTTGAGCCTATATTGCACCAAAATGAAGGTTTAGCTTAAAGAATATTTTAAGAATTCTCATTGAAAATGCTTCATTCATTACTGTTGTAATTACTATGACTGGGAAAAAAATACACAGTTTGAACTGTGTATTTTTGACGCTCACACTGACGGAAATACCGTTTTTCAGCAGTAGCTGTGTAAGAACTCTAACGTGAATCTGCAGCCCTCCACTGCTTTTTGGAGCTTTGTTGACGGTGTCACCTTTATTAAAATGTCTGCTCCACAACTTGTATTGGTTCAATGTCACAGTACTCTGTTGCAGCTGGAAGCTGTTTTTAATAAAAAAAAGAAAAAGCTTGAAAAGATTACACAACCTGCCCAACAAACAGAAAACGTTACTGACTATCTGTTAGGACCGGCTTTTCTACCCTCCTTTTTCTTTCCCTGAGCGTGTCTACTTGGAGCTGGGCGGGGCCTCCTGTTGTCTGCCTGCGCAGCAGAGCTTCATCTCCTCATCTGCTCCTCCTCTCCTCAGTCTACAAAACCCCAACTCGTCTCTCCTGTCTTCACCAGATCTTCCGTTCTCCAGTGTGGTAACGTATCCTGGCTCAGTGATTGAACTTCTATCTTCTAGTGAGTTTTTTGTGACTTGCTTTTGCTGTTTATTAACCCTGTGCTCCTTTTTCAGATCATAACAGTATCTGGTAAACACAAATGAGCATTTAGCAGCTTAAGAGACAGACATTTCCCTCAGGAGGCGGTAGAGACCAAACACAGAGCTTAAAGTCATGGAATATTGATTTACATTTATTGGATGACCAGCAAAATTACTCCAATTGAATAATAAAGTTGCTTTTTAACTGCTGGAATCCTAAAATACCATTAAATAGGAAGTCTGTTGTTTCCACTTAATAAAAGGTGATGCATGTCGAAGTGTCCTTAGGCAAGATACTTAACCCTTAATTGCCCCTGATGGTTGTGCCGGCAGTGTGTGACTGGATGTGTGTGATAGTGCTCTACAGCGATGCACTGGATGAATGTGTGTAACATGGGAGAGAAGTGTAGAGCAAAGGGCTTTAAGTGTTGATCAAGACTAGAAAAGATCATATAAATACAGTAAAAATATAAATAATATATAAATATAAATAAATATAAATATATATATAATATAAATATAAATACAATCCATCTACCATAAAGGTCTGAATGTAAAAGAGGTCTGTGAAATCGACCAAATTTGAATGTAATGTGTTTTGTTTGAAATATAATTTACCTAAATGGCTTCATTGAGCTGCATGACATGTTTTCAAATTTGTCCAGCAGTTACTGTGTCCCGCAGTCCAGGTGCATCTGTGCCACACTGAAGCACAGCCTGTCATTAGCACTAATATAGCTGTCAGAGGAGCTGCAGGATTGTTGCTTGCGCTCGAGCTGGTTTGCTTGTTATACCTGTCTCTCTCTTAAGTTTCTTGTTTTTGCCTCAGCTGCTTGAATCTGTTGAACGCCTCGCTGTCAGTGCGTCTGCTCTGTTCAGCTGCACAGAGTCGCATCCCTGCAGAGGCATCGCTAATCAAGTCTCGGTTTGGTCCTGAGCAGCTCCTGGCAGGACTTCACTGAGCAGCTTCAGATACTGTCCACACTGTCGCATGTCAGTGGACGAATCCTGGCACGACATGCAAACACTGCTCCCATTCTTTGTGTCATATCATTTGGAATACAAAGACTGCAAGAGCTTCATATAATCTCAAAGGGGATGAATATAGAAGCTTATAAGTCTGTTGTGAACCTATATTCCCCTCCACCTACAGTTTGGAAGAATTCCCAACAGCTTCCAGTTATATGCTGCTGCAGATGTTTGGTTTGATACTGATGTATAATCTCTCATTAACACACTGGCTCTCCTCTAACAGTCTTACCTCTTGATCTAAAGCGCTCGTGGCATTTAGGGCGTGTCCAAATACACTTGGTGGTTTAACACTGGAAGAAAAAAGGACACTGAGCCAAATACAGACTGGTTTAAAGGCTATTGTACTCATCATAGGTGTGTTTTGGGTGTAAGATGTAATAAACCAATATCTCATCTTTCTATTCAAGAAGTCGCATCTACAGCTTCAGAAAGAAAGTTAAAACCAGAATCCCCACAGGCCAAGCAAACAGCCCATTCCACATAGGCATGTTTAGAACACACACTGCACTGGTTCTCTTTCAAAGTTTGTTTGTCATGTTTTTCGTCAGGTGAGGGCCCCTCAGAATTCCAGTCATCCGTTAACATCCCACTTTGAGGGGGGAGCTGGAGCCACTCCCAGCTGACATTGGGTGGAGTCGATGGAGTAATGCAGGGCCGACATATCGAGACAAACAACCATCTCCATTGTAAGCTACTTGTCTTTGCATCGTGGAATGAAGCCAAAGTGCCCACAGAAAACCCACACAGACCACCCTCACTGGTGTAGAGTTGCTATGTCCTCAGCAGGCATTCAGATTTCTAAATGAAGATGAGCTAAGTGGAATCCACTGAGCACACTGGTCTGGGAACAAACATGACAAAGAGGGAACTCGCTGCACGAAGCCCTGCTGAGATAACACAAGTTTCCCTGTCATTATTTCTTCCTGCTTTCATAAATGCAAAGTGGGAAAGAAAAAAAACAGAGGACTGTATTTCAGGCGGACAAAGGCAAATCTGTTTACTGGCGAAAACTAAGCTGTTCCACATCAGGAAACTTTCCAGTTTCCAGATCAGTTAGTGTCCTACTTTAAACAAATTAATGACATCTAGCAATAAACGGTGACTTGTGATTCAAAGCGTGGACCGAGCTCGTCTCACAGGGAAACAATAGTGATAATTGTGTTTGTTGGATGATTAAGAGAGTTTCAGAGAACAACTTGTGCCTTTGTATCTTCCTGTTGATGAAAAAACCATCCATTTTAATGACTTTTTTTTCTCCCTTTGTTAACTCGACAACACTTTATACAAGAAAATGGCACCCAAATGAATGGTGTGCTATTAAAGGGGAAATAATAGCTCAAAGAAGCAAAACAAAGCAGAGGGGGAAAAAATGGAGACATATAAAGGTTTGAGATACAAACATTTGTTTTCTTCTCAGCGCACTGCTCAAGGTAAATTTGTTTTTTCAAAACTTGGCTTGTAACTCGATTTTGGTTTAAACTTAGATTTGATGCATCAAGGGGACAATCGATGAAACAATAGCAAAGGTAGCAGTGTAACATGAGCAACTGTCACCCCCAAGTCTGAAGATGCCTCACACAGGCAGGTTTTAAAAGGCCCCATTATAATGTAACTGTCATTAAATAATACACAAATTAGATATAGTGTGTTGATTTGTGAGCTTTGGAGCTGCTGGTGTGGAGTTTGTTGGCACCGGGCAGAATCAGGTGATCTGCTCTCCCTCTTTACAGGCTTTGTGTGAAGCTAAGCTAACATCTGTTGGCTGCAGCTTCATTTTTGCCTGAAAGAAGTGTTAATGTGTTGATTGAAGACACTTAAAAGACCTACTTTGCTTTAAATGTCGAATTGTTGCAAAGATAATTTAAAGTTAAACCAAAGTTTCAGAGCACTACAGAAAATGAACAGGCGTCATCTTAAAAATTGAGGTCAGTATTTTGTGTCTTTCTCTGTTAAAGCAGAATCTTTTCCTCAGATCACTGCCTCTGGTATTTTGCGGACAGCATTTGATCCTGTAGAAACGTGTGGAGCTTGTGGGCTGAAGCTGCTGTTACAGAGACAGAACAACCACAAGCGGGAATATTGCGTCCACCCCCTCTGTCGTCTCTATCTCTGAAGATGGCCGTTTCTCCCTCAGGAGACAGAAAAACAAGGCGATTAGAGAAGCAACCCACAATATGAAATGACTCACCGTGCAGACATGAGCCTCTATATGCCCCGACACCGATGCTCGCTGGCTTTGTCTCAGAACTTGACATTTCCAAGTAATTACAGGTGTTTCTCATTAATCAGCTTCTGAATTGATGCACTTTTCTCTTGACACTCGCATGTGTTCAAAGACACAGAATCATTTAATTACATTCATGTGAAATCTGCGTGGATTTGCTTGTGCATTAACTTCCCACCAGCACATATGGCTCAGTGTGTTGACTATATTTGTTATTTTGAGAGTTGTTTCAACAAATACATCTCACCTGGTGGAGATTAGTGTTGGTGAATCAAAGACGAACCTATCCGCACTCTGATCTCTGCTTAGGCAACAAACTGCTACTGTTTTCATGTTTTGATCTATCGTCTTAAGATGGACTGATAACGGTGCCTGTTATCAGATGCGAGCGCCGGGTCTGCGCCAGCAAAACTCCCTCAGAACACACCCCCCTTTACTCAAAGTTCATATCTCCAGCATCACCACATCAAGGCTCTTTGCTGAAATGTCACAGATATGACAGGTGATAATTTACAATGGCAGCTGCAGGGCTAAGGACAGAGTGCTAGCACAAATTCCAACTATTACATCTGTGTGTGTGTGTGTCCCTTTATGTCCCAGATAAGCATGAGGATGTTGGTTTTAACGCTGTCTTGGTGCAGCTCATCTGTGTTTGACAACCTGTTATGAGCTCTTCTCCCAACACGTCATTGACAAGTGTCTCCAGCCTCCCGTGTCTCCTTGAACTGAGGATAAATGAGTGCGTCCGCTTGAAAGCTCGACAATATAAATGATTTACACCGACCAAAAGTCCTCCCGTTGATTCATGGCGTGCCGGATATAAAGCTGTGGCATTAAATGCATAAACAGCTGAGCTAATGCAACCGGGGGTTTAACGCGGTGTGAGACCATGCATGCACGCACCTGCTCGCCTCAGATGAAGAGCTCTCTCTGGCAATAAGGGTGTGATGTTTCTGCAGCCAGTGCAGGCTACACATTCAAGCCTGCTGTCCACTTTTATAACACATACTCCGCTTGAAATCTGTGTTGTACAAATGTGCATTTGCATACAGAAATTGTTCAGGTTGATATTTTCCAGCCATTAGGACAGCACAAACATGAACTGACAGAGAAACAAATATTATGTCAGTTGTATTCAACTCGTGGTTTATTTGCCATGAAATGAAAAGAAAAAAAAACTAAAACCGTTGCCGTGAGTATATTGAGTCAGTGCTGAAGTGAAGTATAGCTACATGAGACAATTTTAAGGTCAACTCAATTAGCCTACTTCCTCTGAACAAATTGAAAACCTATTTGCATTTGTTTTTCAATACTCTGGAATCAGTGAGCTGTGGAGAATTTGTAATGTGGTCGTAGGTGCCAAAGCTGAGATATTTCTTAATTACAACATAATTGATGGCTAATGTTTCATAGCAGGCAGGAGGGTTGTTGTTAGTGGTGCAGTAGCATGAAAAGGAAAAGGAAAACTCGACTATGCTCGAGCAGCCGAAGTTATTATTTCATTAGACCTTGGGATCCACGAGTGGCGCTCTGATTTAGGGCACACAGCTATCATGCTGGAAAATCACACCGAGATTGTGTTTACATGATAATCGGCATTCAAAGTGCACGGGTCATGATCAGGAGAATTAATCTAATTACCATTATCATTATTTTATTATCTGATAAATTGGCTGTCTTGACAAATGCTCCCTGAGGAGTCACACAGGGGAAAATGACAGAGTGTAAAATGCCAAAGTGTCTGAGTGGGGAGTGGTTCCGCCGCTGTGATCAAATTAAAACTACTTTGTCAGTCATGCCTGGTGTACACACACACACACACACACACACACACACACACACACACACAGGGCAAGGTCGGCGTGAAATTAAAAGTACAGTATAATGTCAGAAGACCAAGATGACACGACGGTACTTTGTCATGTGATATGTCAGGTGATGTTTTATAATGAAAAAAGAAAAGTGTTTAAACAAAATGCTGCTTATGACCATTTATTAGTGTTTATGAGAAAAAGCTCAGGTCCAGGTTTGCTTGCTCTCAGCCGATCACATTAACCAACAATTCAAAGGAAAATAAACGTACAACTAATTCACAGACTAGTGTTGGAAAGGGAGAAATTAATTGTGACTGGTTGTAACCTGCTGGAAAAAATGAAAGCAAATTAAACCAGGCGCTGTGATCATAGTCCCATCTTTTCAAATGGACGTTAAAATCACCCTGTTTTTCCTCATGATTTTTGAACAGATGGTCATTTTTTACAAATTTGCATCATCAGCACATAATGATATTTGTCAAATATATTTGCAAGATTTTAATCAAATTTCTGGCTTAAATGTTCAAAGGCAATCAAGACAGTTCTGTTGAAAATCTAAAGACTTCAGTCCTGGTTGATTTGTCAACCCCTGAAGTTCCTGGTGGTAAAAGTGGATAAAGCTCAACACTACAGGTCATAGAGTTCTAGAATTAGAGAAATAAGCTATTGTCATTATTTAAAAAAGTGAGCTTGTTATTTAACTGTTTCATTCTGTATGGAAACATGACCTTGTGCTGCACACCACAAACAGCAAGGCCCAGTAAAAGGAGTTGGTTACCTCACTGAAATGTCGCCTGCGGCTCTTCATCTGACACAGCTCACTGTGTTTGCTGCTTCTTGTTCCATTACTGCCTCCAATACTTCAACCTGATCTGCTGTCGGAAAAATGCAGAAAGTGACTATTGTTCTGTTTTTCAGATGCATTTCAATACTGGTCACTGTTAAACTTACAAACATTTGACATCGTTTGTTGGATTATTTTTCATGAAGCAATGCATTTTTATATGTATCTCGATTATATACCAACAATGAAGTAATGGCTTGTTTTGGGACTAAGTTCAAATTCAACTTAATTGGTAATTTGGGAAATTATTAGGATGCGACTCTGGTAATAATACTAGTAGAAATACCTCAGGCAAAAATAATTATAAATAATAACATTGAGATAAACAGCGGAGAGAAAAAGAAAAGAAAAAAAAACAGCAAGGCAACATAGAAGAATAAACTAACAGGTGGAAATGTAGAATAGAGGAGGACCCAGTGAATAAATAAAGAATAGTAGACCTCACATAGAGTTACTATGGAGAATATACAGAGGAAAGTATTAAACAATGCATAGATGAGTGATGGATGGTGCACTTGGTGTAAACAGCTGTCAAACTGATATCTAACTTTCAAAGGAGAAACATTTTAACAAGAAAAACACCCAAAATTATAGAAAAAAAATATATATACTGTATATCCTAAAGTTTTAACATAGTTTATATATCCACTTTCTCCAGCATCACTTGGCAGCTTCACTTATCCATCCCTTGGACTCTGCTAAAGACTCCTCATATATGATATTATATGAGTAAATTATAATGCATAGCAGGCAGCTTCATGACCCACAAAGCTGGTTCCTTATTTGCACTCATGTGTGACATCAGTCGTCCAAATTGAAGGATTTTACCTCATTAGACGACAGACAATTTCAGCAGTGACAAGAAAATCATGGGGGTTGACACAGCTGTGCACTAAAAGTTCTCTTCTTTGGTTGCACAGGATGTTTTGTGCAGAAGTTGGTGTGTGGTGACGTGGCTTCTGATGAATACTCTGATTTCATGAAGATATTAAAAATATTTGCCCACAATGTCTTTGTCCCAAACTTTCATGGTCAGTTTTCATTCAAGCGAGCATTGATGTTGAATATTTGTGATATTCAGTCCTTCTGTTGCTAAACCAAATACCCAAGTAATACAATGGAAATAAATAAATAAATAGATATAATTATATAAGAATTCAAACAACTTGTTGATAACTGCACTGATGTTAATGGCGAGTTATTGCACAATATACGACTGGTGAGCAACAGCTGGACGATGAAGACAAAGCAGTGAATTGTGGGAAACAGCATCTCTATTTCTGTCGTTGAGGATGATGCTGTGTGAAACTAAAGAAAAGAAACAAATGAATCACATTTCTTCTACACTGAGAGGTTTGTATCTCAGCTGCCAGAGATTTATAAGTCATTTCACTCTTATAGGAACATTTATAGGAAACTATAAGAGAATAACAAGGTTCCTGTAAACGGGAGAATTTACATGTGGAAGCAGAAGCAGTGTTTATGGAGTCATAATGAATCCTCTGATAGCCGGACAATTAAATGGACAGTTACCATCGAGCCGGCTGCTGTTTCGCTCCTCGTTTCATGCTCCGGGTTATTTTTTTGTTTGTTATGTCTCAGTCTGTGGAGTCAGTGGCTTGTTAATGATTTCAGGGCCGATGTGTATAATAAATAATGACCTCTTGGCCTCACCTCCGCTCCACTCCGCGGTGCCTTAACATAATAAGCAGTTAATCGCACCCCGACACACTGTTTTCATTCGCTCTCCTCTAAAGTGTTTTCACCCCAGGACGGGCTGACCTGGCAGGAGCTGCTGACTCACAGCATAATTCATAGTTGGGCAATAATAATTGGTTTAGCTCTGGCCAGTGTAAAACACAGAGGACAACTGGTTATGTTTGTAGGTGTGATTGGAAACAATAACAGACGGCTGCTATCCTGCCTCATCATCCTGTGCAAGTGTCTAGACAAGTTTCCCAGATGTTTTCGAGGGAGGCATCAAAGCGTGTACGGCTGCTAACGAACCAAATGTTTCATCCTCACAGCTTCTTGAAAAAAAAGCCGCCACGCTCTCGTTGATCTGTGCTTTTATTTGTTTAACTTTTTTTATGCCCGTGCATTTGTCGGGCGCACCACCAAAAGCGACCTCCCACATGAATTCACCTCTCTCGCTCTACAATAAACAGAGCGAGCACCGCGCTCAATCTTAATTTAGGGCCGACTCTTGCGGTAGCATCGTCCGTCTCACTTATCTCCTGTGCTGCTATGAAAATATTCACAACACCTCTTCCTGCTCGCTTGCAGAATGTAAACTATATTTAAACTTGTTAATATGAAACAAAGTGAGTTGCTTATTCCAGCAGCTACCTGAGAGTCCTGGGTGTATACTACTCACGCTTCTCATTGCTTTTCAATTAGAGCAGAAGCAGCAGCTACAAGTGATCTGCTGGCCCGTGGTGCTTCTAAAGCTTCCTGCGTCTTTGTGGGGCCTCAAACAGTAAATGATCAGGATGAATTATACATAATGGTTTTCTCTGTGGATATCAGTGGAAAAACCAACACAAGGCAACGCAGCCCTAATGAATGAGCTGTGCAGTACAATAGATGTTTGACAGAAATGTATCAATGCACACAATGCTGAAATGATAAATTGTGCGTTCAGCATATTCACAGTTTATAATATTAACACAGACACAGTGCATCTGCTGGTCAACTGGTTTAAAGGACGTATTCGTGCTGCACTATACTTGTAAGCAGGTGTTATGGTGTCACAGGTGTCTCTCCGGGAGTTACAGCCACAAACTGCACAAAGACTGGAACAGATGTAGTGTGTCAGAATGTGTGTTGAAGTGAAGAGGGCTAACTGGGAGCAGAAACAATCAGCTATGCTAAACCATTTGTGACAGCATTGCTTGAATTCATCCATTACAGGGCCTGAGCTTCATGTCTATCTGTCAGTCCATTGTGGCCGTTCTGGTTAAATGAGCACAAGCTGCAGTCGTCCAGGAAATGTCCGCAGCCTCAGCAGTCGCTTTCTCTATGAATGTGTGGACTGACACAGTGACAGAGGAAAATCAATGTGCAAAAGCTGAGAATAGAGTTGCGTGGTTTCAGATGTGAGAAGAGGAAGGAGAAGCTGAGGTTGAGGTGTTGAAGTGTAGCTTCAATTTGAAATCTTCATTTTCAAAATTGAGACCAGAAACATATCTTCTTTGGTTTTTCGTATTAGACTGAAAATGTAGTTTAGCTGCTTTCAGACATCCACCAAAGTCCAGACATTTGCCTACATTTTTCAAGAGTAAATTTGCGCCAACATTTTTTTGTTAATGTGAACGTGTCAGACCCAGACCCAGCTTTGTTCTTATGTAACACACAAAGAGACAAAGAGTTCATGTCTGAAAATGTAACACGTCTCATTTGCTCCTAATCTTAACTGCTCAAAAACGTCTTGCTTCAATTAGCTTGGAGGTCGGTCATGGTGCAGTGTGAAAGTGTGATGTGGAAACTTGAGAAATCTGTAGCAAACTGAGACTTTTCAGTGAAGCTGAAGTTCAAAACTTATACATTTAAAATCTATTGTTGATTTTAAATGTATAAGTTTTGAACTTCATTGCATATGTATAGATTTTTTTATGACAGAGAAGAGATGTAATCATAAAACAGGTATGAAAAGGATCTTCACCTGATTACACATCACCAGAAAAGAGTGATAACAGTGGAAGATTTTGCAAAACCACAGAAATGTAATTTGTCTTATATTATTTTGAATTAATCTTTATTTCACTAGAAAGGCACCGTTGAGATACAAAACATCTTCTGCCAGGAAGTCCTGGACATGATGAGCAGCAATTAAATAAAACAAGTTTCTAATGCGAAGACAAGCACAGAAAGGTAACGCACATTATAAACATAATAAAACACAGCAAACTGATTAAAAACAAAGAACTTATAGGAATTTGTTATAGAGAATAGAAATCAATCATCTTTTTTCTGACAGGATGTGACCAGTGAATGCAACATGAATATGTTACATGCTCATCCACCCTAACATCCCACCCTGTTACATAAAGGGCACATTACTCCATGCACGTTGACATTGGACATAAATTGAGAGAATGGGAATCCATCCAATATGCACATAATTCATAAGGATACGTGGCTGCACTGTGATGGGACGTAGGTGTGTTTTTTTGCACAGATTCAAAATTTTAACCATAAATGATTCAAATTGTTGGGATAATTATTCTCTGCTGGCAAAAGATGATGTCACGTTCATTCTCCCCCGACCATCCTTACAGTGTGAAGCTTTAGAAGTAAGAGAAGATGAGGTGGAGGTGCTGTCACACTATAATAAAAGTCCCATATTAGGGCAGATACTGTACGTCTGCTGGAAAGACTGGTGTAATCAGGGTATTCACAAAACCACAATGGAGGAACAATATAGGCAGCCACGTGGAACAGTAGATGTAAAAGAAGTTCAGCTCGACAATTTTCTTGGACAAAGCAGTCATTTATGTCTAGTTCCACGGGGGGGGGGGGGGGGGGGGGGGGGGGGGGGACTATAGCGAAGAGATGCTACCTGAATAGAATCATGGGTATTGTAGTCCATATTAAGTTAAAGCTAATGCAGGAGATATATATTACACGCTGGTTTTATTCAGACTTACATGTAAATGGCAGAGGGTTTGAATATAATCAACTAAAGATATGTGTGTTATTATGAGAATATTTGAGAGACAGGAGCAGTAGGAGGAAATGATCGGAGGGTTGGTTTGTTTTTCACCAGGCAATAAGAGGAGGGAGCAGGAATGAGAGTGTCAGGTTATGATGACAGCTCGGGCTTTTGATCAGAGCATCTCACTGTGGCATGTTGTGACCAGTGGATGATGTGGGACTGGAGTGACAGCGAGAGATCTGTGCATATGGCAGCAGCGAGGAAAGGCTTTGTCACATCTGTTACTCACAGGACTCCTGTGAGGACGTACACTGGCTGTACACTGGTGCATGAATACATTGGAAACACCAGCTCGGGTGCGTTTTTATTTATATGTTCATATATTTACCATGTGGAGACATTAAATGTCGGCGATACTTTTACACAGAAGTAATATGATGATGTTAACCATATTTAATGAGAGCAATGTCACAGCAAAGGTTCCAAATATAGGCATGTAGAACATTATGTTAGTCTGATCATGTCATTTATAATATTCATGCTCTGTGATTGAAAGTCAAAGAGTCTGGGAACTTCTACTGATTTTTAGAGTTTTTAGAGGAAGAAAAAACACTCAACATATGAATATATGAATGAAAATCCTGTGAAAAAATAAAGGTTTTATTGGCATAAAAAAAAAGTGAGCACCTGCACCAACAACCCTTGAGGGTGTTTTCATGAAAGTCAGAACTAAGATTAATGTCTTTCATTTGTTGAAGTTAGTTTTGGTTTCATGTTTCAATTCAAGAAGTGGTCTGAACCGTGGTCTGTGTGTTGAAGGGGAGTTAATCTTGACCGTGGTCCTGACCAGACAAGGTTGGTGTGAAAATGGCCAAAAACTCAAAGACAAAGAACTTGTTTTATCTCTGAACAAAGCTCACCCAGACACTTTCAGTCACAACAAAGCACACACCTTGTTATTTGTGAATGAAAAAACCTTTTGGATTTGTAGTTGTAGATATGGAAAAATATGCAAGAGAAGTATTTGTGAGAAAATGTTCCACAGGTGTGTACCTCTTATTCACACACTGATCTGATGTGCACACTTTATATTCTTTTTTTACAGGTGTGACAATGTGCTGAGCAACACATTATCAGCAGCAACTGTAGCGAAAAATAGAAGAGCAAAGAAAAACTTTTTACATCATACAGGTGTGACTATTTCCTACAACAATAAATTCAGTTGTTCAGTTGTGTTGCACCAATAATACTTTCATATAAAAAGACACATCATTAATATTAAGTTTAAAGAGTCAGATTATACTATTTAAAACTTTGCAATCTGATATTGCAAACAGGGTTAATGAGACTCAACAACAGAATGTGTGCTTTTCCATAAAGAACTTAATGTCAGACTATTAAATAGTTTCATTGGATCTGTGGCAGCTACAGGCACCTTATTGTTGCAAATGTCAAACGTGCTGTAATTGCTTTCCCCCTTCTAAAATCAATGTGAAGTTTTTGGTAATGAAACATTCACACAGGAGACGTTTTAAAAGCAGCAGCTTCTCGTGGCTTTTCACTGGAAATCTGTTGGTGGTCACAGGAAAAAAAGCACTGATGCAATGCGAGTGCAGTGGAGCTTTGTTAGATCCAGGCATAGTTTGAGATCTTTTCCCCCGACTGGGACATAATTCACTGTTATGAATAATTAAAAACTCTCGAGAGGACAGAAAGTAGACGTGTAAACTATGAGACAGTTCCCAGCTCATGTTTGTTTCTCTGTGAGCCAGAAGCACATCACACTGGGTCACAACTGTAAATATTTTGTCACTCAACTCTTGTGGATTTCTGTTCTTCCTTTTTCTTACCCATTCAACAGTTTGAGACACCAAGAGACCGAAACAGCTGCAAGTTCAGTGTGTGTGAGAAAAACCCCTCAACCGACAGCATCTCTAATATAACAGCTTTTTATTTTTCTAAAGACAGGTGCCGTAAATTTTGGCTGGGGAAAAGAAAAGGCAGATGCAAGTTGAAACCAGGCTTTCTAATGTGGAGTAACACTGTGAAGGGTCAAATCTTTGTCTACACATCTGAACCAGATAGTTTTGGTGCCATAACCGCACTTTGACTTCAAAGTGAATAAATCAATTAAGGCTACATCCATTCTATTACGTTTTTGTTTGGATTTTCAAACTAAAACATTCTCTAAATCCCTGTCCATCCTAACAAGCCTGGAAACATGTATTTGGCCTGGAGTAGTGTGGATGTCAGAAGTATCCGTAGCAGAGTTGATGTGTTTTGAAAAGAAAACAACCGGTTGTTTCACACAGGAGTCAAAGATTGGTCTCCTGGGTCAAAGACTCAACATGTTCATCCAACTCTGTCCTATTTAGACTGTGTTGCTCTTTCTATGACCTCACCTGACTCCCTGAAGCCTTTCTGTGAGAAATGTGCCATTTAATGAGCGTGAACACATTTAAAACACCACACAGCATTCTGCATTTATTAAACAGCACAATGGAACAATTTGCACCAACTGTACACACCAGGGTTAAAGAACAGTAACCATAGCATGGGGCGTCAAACAGGTGCTGGACACACTCAAACGATAAATACAGTACAATGACTTTTTTAATTAGATCTGGTTTCAGTTTTGCACAATTGTGACAATGTTTGAAAGGAAAATGGACAATAAAAGCATGTAAATGGTGAAAATAAGGAATCATGATGAGGAATCACCATGCACCTTATTTTACTTACTGAACTACTTGACCCTATCCGCCTGGGAAAATGGCGTATTAGCTAATCTGATCTGCTGCTGGCACAAACCTGATGTGAAGGTAAAGACAGCAGAAGATCAAAGTGGGACTATAACATGTGATCAGGTGAATATAGTTACAAAACAGAAAAGAGTCCTGAGTGAAAGAAACATGGTAAAACCAGTATTGTTTGGTGTGACAGGATAACAAATCATCCTCTCCCACTGGTCTGGTTATCCTCAGGTGGATAATTAAAAAGTGTGTGCCACAGTCAGAAAGGGAAGAGAAAGAGATAAAGATAAACAAATAAGTGAGGAGAAGGGAAGAGGCTCTGCTCAGATCCCAGGGGAATCCATTAAAGAATGTTTTCTTGAATTGAGGTTAGATGCATTGATCTCTGTCGAAACTGGCACAGCTGAGAGTTAACACTCTCTGCCTGCGACTCTGACTCATTTCATACATTATTCCAATTAAATCACTGCGGCCAGGCCGGCTGCCTGCCTCTCTGCTTTCGAGGAAATCTGAAAAAGGCACCTGCCACACTCACTTCAATGTCATCAAATAGGACTGTAGGAGGAAGAAAAAAAGAACAATAGACTGAGGTGGTGTTTTATCTACAGCAGCAGAAGAAATGATTGAACGTCTCCCATGATAGATTAGACACATTAGGCACACGCTAATAGGAGCATTGTCCTATACAGTGGGCCTGTGTGTCAGCGTATGATATATTGACTGGAGGAGGTGTGAGCACAGCCATTGTTTTTGTTGCCATTTGAACAGAGAGTGTGAAAGAGAAACCCCTTTGCTTTACTTTGGCAAAATGTTTTTGGCAAGAGCCCGAGAGGGAATTTCACTGACAAACATGAAGGAATGTGCAGATCGGGAACTGTAACATGGCTGGTACATGGTATGTTTTTTTTCGTGGACTGTAAACCATGTCTTGTTTCTGAGTTTAAGAATGAACTTTAAAGGTCAATTTAAAGGTGAATTGAATCTTCATGGACGAGATATCTTTAAAGTGCTCACAACAACTAAAAGCTGAAAATCTGCTGTTCCATTAGAAATGGCCAAACAATTACTGATCTCAAGGTGAATGATGCACTTTCAGTCTCAGTGTGTTCGTGTTTGTTGCAGTTCATTGCATTACACCCTGAGAATATACACAAAAAGATAATATAATCTATATTTAAAAAAAATATATATATATACATATATATTATATGGTAATAATACATGATGATATTATAGAGGCAACAAAATAAATAACATACACAAACTTTTCAGTTTAGTCTGAACCAAAATAACAGGCCCTGACAAAAAGAGGTGGTCCGGGTCCAGATAGACAAACTGACAACACGCTGACATCAGACGCACGCCGTCTACAAACCAGTCAATGTCAAGAATAGCTGGACACAGCACATGTAGGTGTTGAGGACATGTGCATACAAAATAATTTAGTCCACTCCCTAAACTGCAATGCTGAACCAAAACTAACTGCATCTAATGTAAAAATGTAACACACGAACCTTGGTTTCTGACTATCAGTTGTGAAAACGCCCTCACAAACCTCCCATGACCAGACCAGCATATGGCTTGACCCTATTTGGGCTGCAACCCCAGGACTGAGAGAGTCATCAGAGGTACAAAACAGTGCTGACTATAAAACCTGTGAGTTGCTTTAAGGATTTCAAACCCCTACATCAGCCACCTGCTGTTGAGCGGCCACGCACACACTTCAGCATCAAACCAGCAGAGAAACAGAGACGTTACAACCACCACTCAATAGCACAAACACAAATTATTACTGTTGATCCCATTGGAGCAATATGCACAACGCTACTGGCAGCGGGATCAAATTGCTTTTTTTTCTGTTCTTTCACCTTACTCCACCCATCCACCGTGCCCCAACAACAGCATTACAATGCTACCGTGCAATCAGACCGAGCTGCGTGATTACAAGCAGAAAATGTATTTTCATGTTTCCTGTCAGACTGTGGGATGATACGAGGGGTAGCATGTGCAAAGAGTCTGGCGTAAGCTTGGGTCACTAAACCAAGCTGTTGGGAGCCTGACATTTATTAGATAATTTATCAAGCAGCTTTTACAAAAGTGACTTCAGTGGCCCAGAGAGGATTCGCTGGACACAACAACAACATTAAACATCTTCTCTTCACTGTGGGAGGGACTGAAGGAGATACTTTCCTTGGAAGGGCCGTGTGTTTGAAAGCACAAAATTACAAATAATCATTTTTATTAAGAACAGTATAGAAAACGATTCATTCAAATCTCTAGTGATAAAGCACTGAAATCCAGATATCCATTTGTGAAGCTGAGATATTCTGTGTGAAATAACGAAACATCAGTTTGGTTTACTGACAATCTGAGGGAACTGAGCATGTGTGCCGACCCAGACCTCCTGCACAACAAGCCATGGTTCACCACCACACAAAGACAACTGTGTCAGGCTGAGGAGGAGACAACTGTGTCAGGCTGAGGAGGAGACCTGCACAAGTGGAGTTAGAGCTCTGTGCAGGTGACTGACGAAGGAGATCAGAGTGGCTAAAAGAAGCTACTCTGACAAGCTGAAAAATAGGTTTTCAGCCTGCGTCACTGAGGAGACGCCTGCGAGACAACCACACTAATTCCCTTTAGTTACCTCCACCATGGAGGTTATGTTCTCACCCTGTATGCTTGTTTGTTTGGCAGCAGGATTATGCAAAAATTACCACATAGAAATCCATGAAACTTGAATGATGGGACATTCACTAAGAAAGAACACACTCGATTTCAGGTGGATCCGTACGATGCAGTAGATCCAGGATTTTTTTTTTCACTTATTTTTCTTTGAGCATATAGAGATATGTTTTTTCCAATTTAACAAATTTCTCAAGGACTGTGGAAAAAAATTGGGCATGTTGAGGGAACTGTGTCTAATTTGATGCTGCTTGATTTAATTTAAGGAAGCTGTTAGGCCTAGGTGGAGGTATTTGCTCTATCGAGCCATTCAAGTTCCAAAATGCCTCATTTGCTTCGTTTAGGCCTCGTGCTCCTGATGAGTTTTAGAACAGAAACTTACGGAGGTGTTGCTGCTAGCTAGAATCAATGGCACAGACACATCAGCTTCCTGATTGGATCTTATCAGTTTCGATCTTGAGTTACTACAACCATCAGCACTGGTTCCTCGAAGGTTGTGCCCAGTCCCCATTGTTGTTCTCCCTTGAATTCCAAAGAATACAACTTGAAGGACGCAGCTACTGAACTCCTGAAGTTTGTAATTTGGAAATGACGTCATCTGACTCATCGAAGATGGCAACAAGTCTGCAAATGGACAGGATGTCGATGTTGCTCTGGTGTCAGAACAACTTGGAGCTAAACATTCAACCGATGAGCATGAACTTAAGTTAAGCCTCAGCACTGCCCCCACTCACAATATCTCACAGCCATGTGTCAAACCTTCAAGTTTAAGGGAAGACCTGAAGTAGGAGACCAAAATGAACTCCATCCTCAACTAAGCCCATCAGAAAATGTATTTGAGGACTTGTATGATTTGCCACAGGAGCTGTTGAGCCTGCAGTTCTCCACCTCTGTCATCAAATCACTCTCCAGGACACGGTCTCTTCAAGAACCAGGGAATCAAGCTTTTTCAATTCCTCCCCTCCAGCCGCTGCTACAGAGCTCTGTAGAACAAAACCACCTGAACCAGGAGCAGTGTCTTTCCTCATGTCCTGACCTCTAACAGCTGACCCATATCAGATAAACCGTGCTTCCTCAGATCTGCTTCACATCTACAAATTCTGTATGGTACAAATATTCACAATTGAATCCTCATATGTTATGCACACTATTGTTGTTTGGACTACACACACTTTAACTGTATTTGCTATCTTTTATAGAGGTTGTATCATTACGAGTTGTGTATCATATGTTAATTATATGTCTGTATTTCTTGAAAGTCGCCAATGGTCAAAATCAAATTCCTCTCCGCTCTTCAGTTTCAGTAAAACATGCACCGCTCATACGTCTACTGCTCATGTGCCGCTGATGGAGACGTCGAGAAAAGTGGGGATGGACGAATCAAAGTGAGAAGATGGAGGAGATGAACCGATGGATAGAGGGTGAGGAGATGGAGAGGTGTTCCTGCTGTCTTCAATTCCAGGTCCATGCATACAGTAAAGTATAGATGGGGGACATCTGCCAAAAGCTGAACACACACAAACACACATGCATGGATAACAGCAGCATTTACTGGAGGAGAACACAGCTCAGCACATCATTGTCTCCTAATGGGAGCAGGTTGCCTTGCCTCCCTAGTACTACAAAAAGTGTATGTGTGTGTGTGTGTGTGTTTGAGAGAGAGAGAGTGAGACAGAGAGGAGGAAGGGGGGTAAATAAACAATGCACTTGACGGTATGAGGGAGTAAACATTCATTAATATAAGGGTGGAACATGTTTAGTTGCTGCCTGTAATTTGTGTGTTTCTATTTATGGCCGTGAAAGCTCAGCCCCAATTAATGTGCGAAACAATTTTCTTATGGTTCTTTGTATCATAAATATGTAAATGGACTGCTGTCTTTTGATACTCTTTGTTTTTACAGTGCTTCCTCTAAATTGGCTTTTGCTGCGTACACAGAGAACAACAACTCGCAGCCTCCATGACATCCATTTGATAACATAATTTTTCTTTCATGGATGCTTATCCTCCATTGACTCAACTATAATCATATTACAGGCAGTGTAGTGAGTCATTTGACCTTCTCTGTATTCATGGTGGGGACCCAGCTGTAATCGAATATTAGGCTATGTAATCTAATGTTTGATATAATTACATCCATTTCTTTCCCTAGACAGCACTAAGCCTATAGTGATCATATCACTTAGTAGAGGCCAAAATATAATATCGAACTCAAACGGGGGGTTTGACAGACGTTTTTTTACCTTAGCAATAAAATTATAGTATAACCTCTACATGGTAAACAGCTCACATGAGCCTGCTTTATACTCCCTGACAAGTATTTTGAATATTCATAAAGACGAAAAAAAGGAAAAGCTAATCCAAGATTTTACTTGCGTCCCTGCCTTTCAGTCTGCATCTGCAAACTTCACACTTTCTACTAATGGAAAATGCATGCAGGATTTCAGCGGAGGCTCCAATCCATTTTAATCCTGAAGGCAATTACGGCGTGGGGTTTTAGGGTCAGTTGTGCTGTTGATTGATGGCAAGAAAAAGTCCCTTTTACAAAGTGCCGTGAACTTCAACCACCTGGCTGCAGCACGAAAAGGTGTCGCTTGATGCACGGAGACAAAGCTTTAATGCTTTTTTAATGCATTCAGTGAAAGAATACAAAATGGAGAAATAATGACGGAGCCTCTGATAGGACCGATGTGTCAACATCACTGATGCCTTTTGAATTATAAATGAATTCCTTGATTTCTATGGACCATTTGCTCCTCTTGCCCAATATGAACCATGTAATGCCGTCGCCAGCAGCAGCACTGATGACACACGCTCTCAGGCGGCTGGTGTTATTGATCAGTGACATATTGGCAATGCCCGAATAGCCAGGTTTGTTTGTGGGGAGAATCATTCGCTTCACTGTTTTCTTCTTGCTCCCTCAAAAGAGCCATGCTCCGTATCCTAGCAACAGGACTCACTCTCCCCTCCAGTCTGTGGCAGGAACGAGGGCGAGAGCACAGGACCTGCACTGTCTCCACTGTCACCACACACTGGTCAGATTCAGCTCACACGTTCAGAGTTTCACGTAGACAACTTAATGTCATGTCAAAGGCCTAATGCATGAATCCTAACTTTACTGACACACAGTATGTGATCCACTGCATGCTGTGGTAGGAAGTGAGCTATATCACCTGCTTTGTTCAATTTAGAGCAGTTTCATCTTTAATAATGCATCATATAGTTTACAAATGTTTAATTAGTTTTGCACATAGAATTTTAAAAGGCAGAAATTGAATATAACATCATTATTATGTTGTCATTAATGTTACAATCACCTAAACCTAAGAACTGTTGGGTTTTCATTCTCCTAGAATGTATACATTGTAGATTGTATTTAAAGATGGACGACATTACAGTTCCCCAAAAAAGTGAAGCCAAAATATCAATCAACCCCTGGTGGCAGGCTATAGAACATGTCATATAGCCAACCTCCTCCATGTTAATGGATGGGATATGAACCAGACTAAAAGTCACAGTACACAATACTTTTTTTTCAAAGATGGTTTCTGTCATTTGAAGTAGTTTTTGTCACACTGATGCATGTCCGTGTGTTTGTTTTCCCTTTGAATTTTGGTTCGTTACTTATTTGATGCTGTAAAAATAGGGTGACACATCACGACTGACAGCTGAGACTGACTTGTGGACCTGTATATGTTTGATGATGAGCTTGCAATGTTTCTATTGTATCGGTAAGGACACACCGTTAATGCTAACATCAGTGAGTTGCAAAAGCAAAACTTTGCACCTTCAAGCGGTTTTAAATTTTGATGTGCAAAAACATTGGGTCAAGTTATTTTTGCATTACGAATTAAAAATTAGTTTTGACACAATTAAATATAGATTAAAGTGCTTCTCATACACATTTCTGTTTTAGCAATAGCAACAATGATTAAATATTAAAGATGACAACACAGATGGCTGCTTCAGTTCTGCACCAGTGCTTTCTTTAGGTTTATTTGTTCAGTCATATGCAGCTATCTTCTAATGCCATTCTGTTTAGCCTGCCGTTCTTGTTTCAGCTTTGCATCTCCTTTATATCTCTCTGTACATTTGTTTTTGGAACCACACTGTGATCCACAGGGAGTCAAGTTCTTTGTTTGCCCATACATACCACATGCTATGATGAATCAGATTCTGATTCTAATAATATAACACTGAGAGGGGCCATTCTGTTGAATAAGTTACTTAAACTTTAAACGCATTAAATCAATAACACTTTTATAATTTTGGGTACGATGTTGAATGCAGGACCTTTGCAAATGTTATTTATACTTTTGCTTAAAGGTCCATTATGAAAGATTTAGGTGAAAGGGATCAATTGGCAGAAATTGAATATAAAATAATGACATTTTCACTACATTGTACGAATTGTTGTTTTCTTTACTCTAGAATGGCCCTGTTATTTTTAAATACTTTATATTTATTTCAAGAGTGGTCCTCTCTATGGAGGCTTCCATGTTTTTTACTTAAGTCCAAACTGGACAAACCTTGAGTTTTTATGACAACTGAAGCTACCACAGGTTCTCTTTCATGTTTGGAAGGAGAGGGTGAGGTGAGGGGTATTCAGATGCAACACTTCACCACTAGGCGTCACTAAATTCTACACACTGAACCTTTAAAGCTGCTCCAATCAGTATATGCATATTGGCAATGCCTTAAATGACTAAAGTGGGATAGGACATAGGTTCACAGATAATTATCACTTGA
Source organism: Paralichthys olivaceus (assembly GCF_024713975.1). Taxonomy (NCBI): domain Eukaryota; kingdom Metazoa; phylum Chordata; class Actinopteri; order Pleuronectiformes; family Paralichthyidae; genus Paralichthys; species Paralichthys olivaceus. Next base: position 11,183,374 of record NC_091095.1, on the reverse strand, counting down.
CTCAGCTCTGCAGAGCATTGTAGCATCTTTTTACTCAATGTTTTGGTTCTATGGCTCCCAGTGTTACTGCTCTGATTGTCCCTCATTCACCTGTTCAACACTAAAGAGCAGATTTACCTCAAGAGTTGGTGCCGACCAAAAGCAGAGATAAAAGCAAGTGAATTATTGCACTATATGCTTTTATATTACACTTGTACATTATTCCATGTATGTAAGAGTAAACAGGTGACTCCTTGCCTTTCTATTGGCCATGTTACTAAATATCTGCATAATCATAACATAACTGAGTATTGCTCGTTCCTTCAGTAGCAAACCACCCAAAGTCACCAGATGCCCATTATGGCGTAAAAAAACTCCCAGCGGCATAAAAAGCTATCATATTTGTAGTTCCAGTTGAAGTCATATTTCTCAGCCTATCAGTGTTTGTGCCTCGCTCCAGTCATTGAACCCTGCAGGAAACGGTAAATGAATGGCTTCAAGTTAGAGACAGGACTGGATGTGGGGAGCTGGTGAGTCACTCAGATTACAAAGTAACACACTGTTTGAGCCCTACCTTTTGTTTTGTTCCTTTTGACCTCTACGCATGTGAAGTGAGTCCGTCATGCAGACCGTTCCTCTACTCCACCGCGAGTCTCAGTACCCATGAATATTATGATACAACAAAAGATCAACGGGACACCAGTCTGCAGAGCTCCAGCACAAAGCCAGTGTGATTTGTGAGGATGATTCACAACACACTGAAGGCATGATCTGTATTTAAAATCCTTGTGGCCTCAAAGCTCTGCCCCATCCTTTCAAGTCATTTTACATACAAACCATCAGGCTGACAAAAAAAGAAAACAAAAAAGAGAGAGGGATAATAATCTGAATGTGTTCAAGCCTGTATGGGGTAACGTTCAGGATACATTGGAGGATACATGTCTCCATGATGGCCCAGAAAATGAATGTTTCCCGCTGGTAGAGGGTCTCATCAGGCCATGATGTCCTCTCCCATTGAGAGTCATCAGCTGAGGGGCTCATTTGCTCTCGTTTCCTGACTCCTCCAGACTGAGCATATAGTGACCAGACAGCAGCAAACACTGAGAGAGCAACTATAGTGCCTCCCTGGGGTTTATGACACAGAGGCAGCTGATAGTGATTGTGGTTCTTGCCAAGACAATCAAACGTGCTGTAACAAGAAGCATTTTGATCTTTTGTTTATTTCTTTGGGTAGGGTGATTACTGGGAGGCTAGAGGGCTTGAATCTGGTCTGTGCCTCCATAACTGCCTCAAGACAGGTTTTATGTCGCCTCATGAACAGTTAGGATGGGATTCAAGAACTGGTTCCATTTGAGAACTGGATCCAAATTTTCCAAACCACCTCACTACTCAAGTTGCATGGGGCTCAGGACATTTATTAGAGTCCCACCTCCCCCCATCATGTCAATGTTTACGACTTTAATGAGAGGATGAAGTAGAATTATTGTACGGGTTACAAAAACAGACAAAAACACACCATGACTGAATTGTGTTGAAAGCGATAAAGTTAACTTCTGTTCTCATCTCTCCAAGATTGGTGTCAACAAATACCACTTATGTAAAGTTATGCATCACCCTCATTCTCTCATCTGTCTCACTGACCTCGCTGAGCAGTGTGTCTCTTGGTCCGTCTGTCTCCGTTTGCTTGCCAGCCCATTTCAAGGCTGTTCAGTGACTTTGTGCCTTTGTTACAAAATTTTCGGTGAAATGATATCATTAGATTTGATGAACTACAATTGGCAAAAGTGTTTATAAATTGCAGTTCATGAATGAAACATGTTTTAAATCTTTGTGGCAACCAGTCCTGACTCATGGAGCATGTTTTAAAAGGTACAGTTCAAACTCTGGACTAATGCAAGATGGAAAGCAATTGATTGAAATTGAGTATGTATTAAATATTGATTAAATATTGATTAGCTGGGCATATTGGACAATATAAAAGCAAATCTCTAAGTAAGTAATAACTCATGTATTCATATTATATTGGAAAATGCATAAATGGAAATCTGGTCTACGTATTTTTCCTCCTCACTGAAAATTGATCAGGGATTATTAAAGGAATCAATAAAGAATCTGACCAATTTAAATGGGGTTCCATTAGAAGAATGTTGGGCCTTGGAGGAGGTATGAACTCTATCATTCAGTTAACAGTAGAAAACATGATGGACTGTTTAGTGCGAGGAGCAGAAAAATATTGGCAGATATTGTTCTGGGTTTCCAATAAAGAGACAATACTTGACCTTACAATTTTACACTTCCTGATTGGCTAAATGGGTCAACCTCAGAAATGTTCTTCTTTGACTATGAAAATCTTTTAATTTTTGGGGTTATGGGTAATATGACAGTTGATGTGTCCAATCCTTAGCCCTCCTTTTGTTTGACTGAAGGCCTTTTGTAATTGAATTTGTCATGTCCAGCAACTCTGCTTATATTACACTCCTCTTTTTTTGGTTTCCTGTTTTATTTTGGTGTCATGTGCCCTTCAGTTTCAGATTCCACCACCGGCCCTGGTGTGAATCCCACCGCTGTGAACTCCATCCTAATGTGTTGCACCTGTGCCATTATCTCCCCGCTCCTGGTGTATTTACCCCGTGTTCTCCTCTCCTCTTCTTCTGTGCCAGTTCGTCTTTCTTCCTTGTGACAGCGTTCCAGTCGTTCCCTGTGTGAAAGCTCATCAGTGTTTTTGACTTTGTTTAGTTTTTTTGGAACTGTCGAGCCCTTTCTGACATCGTTTCCCTGGTTGCCTGATCTCCTGTGCACTGAATGTTTTTGCCTCAGTAAAGACTTTGATATTTGAAGCTGACTTTTTGCCTAAAGTTGAGTATTTGAGTCCCTTTCCTCTGTCAGTCATCAACCTTCACCTCCATGAAGTGATAACACCACATACACCAGGGCTTTGTGTTTATTGTCGGTTAAAAACAGGCTGCACAGAAATCAAAACATCTAAAAAAGTATACATTTTTAAAGTGAATATGTCTGATCAGAAATACATTTGCTTGTTTCCTATGCAGACAACCTATGTGACAGCTTTATTTGAATGATTTCTGCACATTCTTTGAAAATATTCTGAGAATCTTTGACAGTTTTAAATATAGTTAGATTACGGATCGGCACCAGAAAAGTCGACAACGCTGCTACCGGAGTAATTCAAGGAGTTTCTATGGTAATTTCTTATGAAGTGTCACAGCTGAAGTTAATTTTGTAATTCATATGAACAAAATCTGCTGTTTATAATTGATCAGCTGGCATTCAGTAGTGAAATTATAGGAAGATTGCTTATTTGCTCCTCCAAAGGCACAGTGGGCATCATGTAAGCACTCCGGATTAAAACACATTTTTGGCAGATCACAGATTTGCTTAATGGAAAACGAAGTCTGCCCTGTCTTTTATTAATGCTGTAATCATGTGATATTACATAAAGCTTTTAAGTCTGACAGGGGGCAATTTTAAGGCTATTCATTTACACATGTGCCATTAGCCTGTTGTGTTCACTCTGTGCTCCTGCCTCAGACATTTTTCGAATTATGCTGTTTTCATATTACTGTCCATGCGTGACATAAGCTGCCGATAAACTCTTTGCTAGACTCACACCCGCGCGTCGTTTAGAGTTGCTGCTTTCTTTGCATTCACAAGACACTTGGCCTCATGTCTCCCCCCCCCCCCCCCCCATGCCACAACTCACAATCCTTATTATTTTCTAATAGAAGATAGCAGTAATCAGTTGAGTGAGAGAGGACACAATCAACATAAACAGAGTTAGCAATTAGCAATAAAAACTTTCTCTTCATTTGCATTCGGTAATATATTCTGCTGGGAAACAGGATGAACTGTGGCCAAACAATTGCACAAATCCAAATATAAAATTACTATGGAAATGTTTTATGTTCTATTGTTGCACAGTACACAGATTATACAAGAATATTATGTAAAGATAAAAATACAGCCAGAATATTCTTACTCTAACCTATTCTACTTAATGTGTGATGTAATTAAGTGAATACATCTTTTGGAGTTGGCAGATAAATTTAAGTGTAACAAGTCTAAACGTCTATAATTGGCCACAAACAAATTGTTTATTGCTTGTATCAGAAACTCTTGTTCGGGGTAGGATATTTTATTTAACATATGTGCCACCACACCCCCTCTAAAATTATAAAAAGATTGAGATGATTTGTCCCAGCATTTCTGCAGCTACTGGCATTGAAGATCACTCAGATTCATTTTAATCACAAACCTCAATCCTCCAATATTTGGTGATCCATCAGACCCACTTTTAATCACATCATTAGCAGAAATATTGACAGGCTAATAGACAATCAATATTGTAATTACAAGCTCCAGTGCTAATCACAAGCTTTAAATTACATGCAACAGGCAGGATGTGCAGGGGATCCAGTTTGTAATTGGACGTTGCCTCAAAAACATTTCACTATAAAGTTTGTGCACAAGTAAACAACAAGTAATGAACCTCCAGTGACAGTCTATCACGTTGCTTGTTGTGTGAACGCACTTCTGTGTTGTCCCTCTAAGATTCGAGTGCATCTCAAACCACAGTGGATATTTTATTTTCTATTAGGTGTCAGCCCAGTGGAATAGCCATACATGGGGTTTTTTTCAGATCTGGGTTGGAGACCTAAAATCAAACCAATTAATAGTCCCATATTTATGACAGTGACCCAGATTTTGTTAATAATGTCATGTAAAAAAGGAGGGCTCACACAGTACACAATGCATTGAACCTGCCACACAGTTTTCATCATAAATTCTGTAATCCCTATTCACTGGGATCAAGGTGGTGACTGGTGAGATTGTCCTTAAATGAAAACACAGATTTAAACAAAATACACTGTATATGTGCTTTACTGGGACATTTGGAACCTTTCCTTCTTTTTGCCCTTGGTCACCTCATATGCCGCCTGCTACAACTCTCCTTCCTGCACTTTGTGCCCCTCTGGCTGGACCAGGTGTCCCCCTGATCTCTATGGTCGACTCTGTCGCTGCTGTCATGTGATCACCGCACAGAAATGGACCTTTGTCTCAGACCAATAGAAGAGCTGCCCCCTTTCACTGTCCCTCAGAGAGCCAATTCACACCACTGTTCCCATTAGATGAAATGAAATCAGGTCACTCGGACTCCTCCCAATCATGTATTTGGGTTGTCCCAAAAAAAAGGTCTACTGTGTCCACATATAAGTGACTGATCACAGCTAAGAGACAACTATAATGTATAAAACATATTTACAGTAATGTGACAGACTGCTCCCAAACTGTTTCTGATTAAAATTGAGTCATGCTTGAGCAAGACATTTTAGCCAGTATATGGGAAAAACAAAAAAAGGTCAAAGAAAAACTGTGAATGTGTTGCTGATTAGTTTGTGTTCCATGCACAGTGACAGAAGTCCAGAACTGTACAACAACAGCAGATACATTTTGAAGGGAGACGATGTAATGCAGGCTGCATTATGTTTCCTATTTACATAATGAGTAAACATTGCTAATTAACTCATCTGGCACGTCAACAAATGTTGATACTGAATGCATCATAAATGTTCACAGACAATGTACGTCATTTATTTTCTGACAAAATATCTGAGCTTGCAATGGTCACCCATTATAGCTGATGTAGTTTAATCACACTTGGTTAATGTTAGCAGAGGATCGGGGTCTAGTTTAATACAGAAAAATGAACATGGACCAGAATCACAAAACACAACATGATTATCAACATTTAACCAAATTGGTTTAATCTTTCCCAAACTTATCCAATGGGAGTTTGGCGCAGAAACCACAGACAGGAGGTTAAAGTCCTGCATGTTGACCAGATTAAAGTTGTTTGCCTGTCTGTCTTTGCAGTCAATGAACAGTTTTTACTTGTATAAATCAGATACTGAAGCTGCCGTCCAGTCTCTGCAGCCACAACAGCAGAAGCTCTGGTGTGGGAGGAAGCCAAAGACAGGACCTTTTTGGTTGCCCTCAAAACCGTTTTTTGCAAAACAGCTCAGAGGAAGCCGTGGTTTGCCCAAACCGATTCAGCAAAGGTGGAGAACTGCTGACCTTGAATGGAAATACAAAACAGTGTGAAGTTTTCCTCTCCTCCTAAATATAAGCTTCCATGTGTGGCAGCACAAAGGTGGAGGGGTTATAACACTGGTTGCTACTCATTTTCTCCTGAATCTCTGGTGGTGAGTTTTATGGACAGAGATAAAGTGTCTAACCTGCAAACGCTAAACATGTATGAAAAATAATATAAGGAATTACTTTCACTGTTTATACAGTTGTTAAGTGTAATCAAAAGACCATCATTGTATTTGTGTAACACTAATATCTGAATGTGTCATCTATTTTCTGCCGGATTGATTGTCTTCCACCACCTAGAATATGCAGTAGGTTTTCAGACAGAAGCTATGGGTTAAGTCAGGTGTCTACATAAAGTATACGTGCTAAAATCAACATTAATTTAGTAATTATAGGCCTGGCTATCTACCCCATCAAAAGCCGAAGATGTGGTGGTGATGCACTTTAAACCCCTTGATTCACTATTGCTGCAGACTGTGTCAATAAGTCATAACTAAGTCAAATACTCAATCAATGGGACTTGAGTCGAAAATCTTGTCATGAACACTGATTTTTATTGCAAATAAACATCTTTTAACACACTAACAAACCCTTAGAAGTCAAAAGCAAATTCTGCATGCTAACATTTTCTAAAATGTCCAGGGGCAGGTCAACATTCATGAACTCCCATGATGGAGTTGGACAGATTAAAAAAACATCCATGTCCCTGCATACGAAACAATACATTCAATTCTGTGACAATTTTGCTTCCATTCATATGTTTCCAAACATTTAACATCAATTGAAACATCTATTAAAAGACTGCAACCATCCAAACCATCATGTTATGATGCTGATAATGAAATTTCAAACATGAACTACTTCTCGCTCTTAAATGTACATTTAAGCCGTAGCGTTTCAACTTTCTGCCTGCATGTGCATTTCCTTTAGTGGGAAGTCTTTGAAGCCGGGACTCAAAAGCTCCCTTACAAAAAAGAAAGTCTAATTGTTCACATTCTCTCTCCAAAGTCCACAGAAAAACCAGCTTCCTCACTGCAGCAACAGCACTTCTTCTTCCAACAGCACATGACTCCACACTCAAACTGCAGGCGTGCCTGTAAAACTGTGAACACTGTCGATATTTGTTTAACTGACATCAAAACCCCAGCACACAGCGAGGGGATAAACTATATAAAACTAGTAAAACAAACCGAGTAAAAATGTACAACTGAGCCCTTTAATGCTTTCAGAGCTCAGGTGTTTATGCCATTTTCACTTGTTGGTGTTGAGACATGTGAATGCAGAGGGTGTAAAAACATTTTTCAGGAAGATTTTGGCCTGAGGGAAGCATCTTGGAGAAATAGCGGAAAGTATGTAATGATCCTCAAAGGGTGTTATCCACCAGCCCACTAACTGCCTCCAGGAGACGGCTGCCAGGGAGTGAAGTTGGCAGTCCTCCTGTGATTTTTGGTTTCTGAATTGTTTTTGTCTGTTAGGTGAGTGAATCAAAAGACTAACTCAAGTCAAAGGGGACTTAAAGACTTAGATTAGCCCATCTCTAAAGCGCCTAAAGTTTCATGGGATGTTTCCCCCAATAATCATCAAGACAATTTAGCCCATTTTAAATTTGGCTTTAATAGTTCCTATGCGCCGTAAGTCTATTAATAACTAGAACTGTTAAAATTGTAAGAAGGCAGTAAGAGGGTCTATGCTAACACATCCCTGTCTGATCAGTGCAGTGATGTGGTATACACCTACTAAGTTTCAGCCTGGCTTTGTAAGACAGCCAGATGTGCTCACATCATGACTGAAACCCCTTCTCTATAAGAATCTGAGCAGGCGGCAGCAGCTCACAATTTTTTCAATCATTTTAACCGAACATCCTGACTTTTAAACGTCTCTTCCATTTCTGTTTAAAAACAAGTGCAACATTCTCAATAATGAGCACCTTTACCTCAGTATTTGAATTATTAACCCATCTGAGCCCTGTCTATGATGACTGTCTCTTGTGTTTGAAGAAACTGCTCCTGAACGTTTCAACAGGCTTCTTCTACATGTAATAACTCTAGAATTACACTTCATGAAAAAGCTCAAAGCTTACTGCAAAATCTTAGCATAATCATAATGTTGTAGATGTTGACTTTTTCAAATTATTAAATTATATATCTAGTAAAATTACACCACTTGCTCTGCTCCGTCTGCCATGTTGTAAAGTGTGATAAAACCCTCACGTCTATGCATCGGTTGTTTCAACGGAACTGATCTCATTCCCTCAGAATGGGGTGAGGTCGTGTTGCTTTGCTTGCGTTGTGTCTGGTAGGAGTTGAGAAAAGCTCAACTTTTCAAACGGCAGCCAAAGAACTCAAGCTTAATGAAATGCTCCGGTGCAGCTGTTAGTCAATTAAATCAGGTTTATGCAATTAGAGTGCATGGTATGCATTCATCTGATTTGTTTTCCATGTACTTCACTTCCGTTTAGCATTGCGTGGATATTCCATGATATCTGGAAAGCAGGCAATGTTGTGTGTCCTGAACAGGAAAGTGTGAGTGGTTGTTGTTGTTATGACTATCAAGCTAGGACATGTCATTGCTCAGTAAGGGACCAGGTCTGCTACAACCAGGTTTCTAGTTTTGTCTGGTGTGAACAAGTCATCAGGAAAGTAATATTGTCTCTGTATTCATGTCTATTTTGACTGCCCTCTTGCTGCTGTAATGTTGCAGATCCCCCCACTGTGTTGTGAATAAAGGATTATCTTATCTTGTCTTATAACACACATGCAAAATCCCAATTCCATGTGTATACGGTCTCTTAATTAGGTGTTGTTAGCGTTAAAATGGTTCTATCAAGCATTTGTCCTTAGGCCAGGTATAAGAGATTCATGAAGAAATCCTGCTGCTGTTGCTGGGAAGAACCCATTTATGCAGAATGCTCTATTTCAGAAATGAAGATGTGAACAACCCCAGTGCTTAGTGCTCTCAGTGCATAACGTCTCTCTCTCTCTCTAGTAAGAAGAAGAGGAATCCAGCTCTGAACAAGCGCAGTGAGTTAGCCAGTAACTGAGCTGACTCAATCTGTTTGACTTTCTCTGTGGGGCACATAGAGCCCTGGGCAGGCAACAAGGTCCTTGGGCCTGGCCCACATTGATCTGAAAATTCAGTGCTGGACTGCTGGCCAACTCTTAAATATTTGGTTTTAATTACTGCCACAACCTTTACTCTGGCAGGTTACTGCTGAAACATAATCCCCACGGGGCTCAAGCAGCCGCAGCAAGGGCATCACACCATTATTCAACCATAGAGGGGATGGCAGCCATTCCCTTAGCCAGGCATTTTTTATCTGGGAAATGGGACACAGCCACAGCCGACTATATAGGCTGCCTCTGACAAAGCGCAATAGAAAATAGTGAGATGAGAGACACTCTATAACCCTTAATTATACAGCAGCTAAGTTCGAGTGAGGAGCGCAGCTTATCTCTCTGGTGGGGCTGGTGGATTTTTGAACTTCTCATTTGATTACTTGCTCTGTTCACCTGTCTGCCTTCACAGCCCACAGCCGCTCTAATGAAGGTGCACACTGTTCCTCTCACAGATCTCATGATGACTTTATAATTTTACTTCCTATTGTCCATGATAAAATGGGATGGAGAGAGAAATCCCTATTGTAGATCATCCGCCTAAGGGTAACATCTGCCTTTGTGTGGGTCTCCTCCTCAGCTGGGTCCTGACACCGACTACATGAGACATTTCTACTGTTTATTCTTGCATTAATTATCCATTAGCATTGGTGAGGCAAAAAATATGCATTTTCTATTTGGGATTTATTCAGAATCGCCCGCTCCAGAGATTCTTTGTTATTTTTCCCGAGGCTGCAGCATCCCATGATACAAAAGAACTGTTTCATAGCGAGGGCCAGGGAAATGTGCCTTTAGCACACATTTTTAAAAACTGCCAATGGGATGTAACAAACTTTTTGGCAGAAACAGATACAGTATGTTTGGTGTGAAGAAAACAGTCCTCATCAGCTTTCCCATGCAATCTTTAATACTTGCACGAACAATGTTGGTTCCTATTTTTATCAATTCTACTAATATTCTGTATTTGTTCTTGTACTTTCACAACACTACCTATTAAAAACGTATCTTCTTTTGCTGGAGAAACATCATTATCCCCCTCTGTGTTGAGATTAAGAAAGCATGAAAGGGTGGAGAAGTGCAAAGTGTGTTTTACATATTGGCCTCTAATCCTGACACTCCAATAATTGGACTTCATCACATGTATCCTTAGATGTATTTCTACCTTGGTGCCCACAAAGTCGTTTCTACTGCATATCGTGCAGAGACAAAAAGCTCTTGTTTTTGTCACCCCTCAGTGTGTACCACTCTCACAACAAAGATCCCCACAAATCACACTCCTGGGTAAGACTTGAGTATGAGGAGTGCATTTGCGGAGGGGGTAAATATTGTCTATACCTGTGATCCTACCACTTTCTGATTAAAGATGTCAGCGAGGCCCCGGAGGTGACAGATTGCAGGGTTCCTGGCATCCCTGGGTATTTTTGGTGTGGGGACAGGTGCAGCATGCCTAGGAGACTTGGAGCGAAGAGTGTACAGGAGAGAGGAAGGGGGGGGAATGAAATGGAAAGCATAGAAGGAGGGGAAGTGGGAACGAGAGCTGCTCGTCGATGGCCTGTGGATAGCCTGCATCATCCACTACCTGGGCTGGCTCCAGAGCTCATTTGTGTCAGGCAGCGAGGCCTGATACTCTCAGTGTGATTGCAAGAGGCCCATCGCAGATCGGGTTCACGACACGCAGCAGACAAATCACTGAGACAGAACCAATACAGGTCAGACATTCGGTACAGTAGGGAATCAGGTGTACTTACGCCCACATCGACACACCCTCGTAGTCCACACGGAGGCAATGACGCACATTGATCAAACGCCACAGGGCTGCCACAGGGCTGCCACAGCGATGTAACACTGTGAGGGACGGAGACACCGCAAGAGTTCATCAGGCCCCCCTCTAAACCCGATCCATCTGTTCCCACTGGTCACTTGACTCTGACTTGTCATTCTGTGGGCAGTACAAACAGTCAGCCCGTCTGTTTGCCCTAACCAGGCCACATGGAAAGGCTTTCTGTTTGATATTTAAACACACATTCTTGATATATCGATAGATATATAGATAGATAGATAGATAGATAGATAGATATATAGATAGATAGATATATCGATAGATAGATAGATAGATAGATAGATAGATAGATAGATAGAAATAATCACATACTGTGTCTTACAGATATTCACCATAAGGTAGCTCTGTATATTGGAGTTTCAGTCCATTAGCTCTGATCTTCTGTTCAGGTCCTGCAGACCTTGACCCCTTTAATAAATCAAAAACATATGCCTGACATTGTGTTATTGCCATGATACTACTACATCTCATGTCAACAGTATTTCTTTTTACCTGACTACTGTAACCAACAGATAGCTTTATGTTATTTCATTTTAGCTTATTTTATGTGTATATATATATATATATATATATATATATATATATATATATATATATATATATATTAAATGTTGTGTTGAGTGTTGTCATGTTTGTTGTAATAGCAAAAATAAAGCTCATACAAGGAATTTTATATTCCTGTTGATTTTGACGCCTCTGTGTAAAAAAGTGTCAATGCTATATGTGTTGATGTGTTGTGTTAACCTCAATAGTTTCCGATATTCATAAAAATATATTTTAATGTGATTAGAGGAAAAAATATATGAAAGAATATGTCAGAAACTAGAATCAAACTAACAGTCTCATTAAATTAAATCAAGCTGCAACAAATTTCCTAAATATTAGTTCCCTACATGTGCCAGATTTTTTCATCAATATCCACTAATTGTTATCTGGGATAACTATAAAAACGTTGAAAAATGCCAGACCTCACAATGATAAAGACGGTGGGGAAAAAAAATCCTGGATCTATTTCATTATCCTTATTCGCACCAAAATTTAATGAGTTATTTTCTGACCCAAACTGCTTTCGTCCACCAAGTCTCATGGAACTCCACTCAGTTGTTTTGAGTAATCTGTTTTACAAACAAACGGACGTGGGTGAAATCATCACCCCTTGGCAGAGGTAAAAAATTGGTGGATTTTACAAATATTATTATTTTTACAGGCTTTATAGGTTTAAACCAGTGGCGTATGTGAAGCCCTGATCAATGAAATAATAAAGTCAAAGCCAACAAAACAAGTCTGAGCTCTGCCTAGCAACATAGGTTCTGACTGGCACTGTCAGGCCTGGTCCAGTGTTTGAGGGATGCTGGCAGAAGTTGGATTAGCAGTCAAGCTTTGTGATTAAGATACCCACTACCCACAGCGAGTGCCCTTTGGCAGAAAACCCTCGGAGGTCTCACACATGGACATAATGATATGCCATGGCGACTGGCGCTGTGCCACTGCCCATTGCCTCTGGTCATGAAAGACAGGGAAAATCATCAGGGGCTGTATTGGCACGAACCAATCCTCTGAGGTCTCCCTCACATATGGACAAAAATGGCATCACAGATGAGAGACACCGCAGTCTGTGCAGTCTGTGGCCATGTGTCTGTTGATGTCTTGGGAAAATCAATTCCAGAGATGTGGGGATAAGCATTGCAAGAGGATAATCCAAGATTAATTCACTGGGAAATGTTCGGTATACACTGCAATCAAGTGTCCCAGATTGAAATGTGTCAAAGTGACCAAGCCAACTGACTTCCTCATCATATTTCAGATGAAGTTAGAAACGTCGCTAGTCAATAGAAAATGTAGAATCATTTAAAAACCATAACATTTAATAACCAGTTAACTTGAACTTGCCATTTTCAGACACATTCAAGCAGCCATCAGACCAATTGAAACAGCTGAAGCTAAATTATTGATCACTCTCAGATTGATTAGTTGATAGCAAACAAAAAAATGCATTAAGCAGGGCTCTTCTCTCATGCAGAGCTGTCAGCTCCTGACAATCCACATCTAAGGCATCACTGCAGACGACTCGCAGGTTTTTTATTGCTGTCAGCAAACCCTGAGCGGAGCAGACATTCGCCTTACAAACTCATTAGCCAACCCTGACGTGATGAACTCATCAAAGGCATCGTAATAAGGCAGAGATGTGAGGAGACCAGTCCTCTGACGTTCAGTGTTTCCTGCTCTTCCCCTGTATTACCAGCATGATATGGAGTTTGCATATAATGGTATCAGAATTAATTGTGAGTCGGTATATCAGAATGAAAGTGTGTCAGGATTGCCAAAGAGGACAGAAGCAACAGCTGTGAATGTTTGGATGTAGCTTCCTGGGCCTGGGCCAAGTTGACAGCCACATGGGTTGCTCTGCACCACCACGCATACACACAAGTACTCATACACACACACACACACACACATGGTGATAAGCCAGAGAAAAACACATCTCATCCTCATCTCGTGCATGTACACAAACTAAAGGACCATATAATATGATGGATTTAAAACTGTCTGGCCTGCAAAGGACTCAGAAAACACCTATTTGTCATGATTTGAGGAAATGGTTGGACTCTATTGGCAGAACAAAGAGGGTTGAGAAGGTTTAATAGAAAAGTTGTGACACACAATAAATGAATCAACTGAGTGAATGATATCAGAGTCCAGAGTTCTTGTATGTGAGAGTTTCCAACCAGTCCAGGTTTCAGAGTCCAGATCCAGATTAAGGAATGTGCTGACAAATTACTATTTCACACCAAAATTAGCAGGTAAACCTTTTGAAAAAGGCAACTGATTGCCAGTGGAGGAGTTTGCCATTTAGTTTTTTTCCCCCAGTGAGTCATGTTCGACGTCACAAACGTTCCAGAAGCTTTCTGAGAAGCTTTCTCACTTCGCTGTCTTGCCAGTGTTGCATTTTACAGCATATGGAGAAGAAAAGACTGCTGTTGTACGTTGTTCTCAAGATTTAAAAACAATGTAGTATGCAAACATTTGTGATTCGTCATAATTTATTTGATGCTTTTCACAATGTGCAGTAACAAAGATGCCAAAATAACAAAGAAGAATAAATTAGCATGTTCACCCAGATGTCAAGTTAAAAAAGCGGTCGATAAAAACCCTTGTTTAATGCAGAGTCATTTGACCTCGGAGTGAATGCTGATCGGACCCATTCCCATTGCAGACAAAAGCCAGATGTTAGTGGGTGTTAATGGGTTTTTTGACCAGTGGAAAGGGGACTAAAGAGGCAGACAGGAGTCCAAGCATGTGGCAGTGGAGACTGGCTGAGTGTGGCAGGTACGGCAGGGCAACTAAGTGACCCAAGCACAAATCAAGTTAGGTGAGATAACAAGTCTTCAAACAACACAGACAGAGAGGTTTGTGGAAGAGTTTTTGCCGCAAGGTCTGGGAGCGTCTTTGTGGAAAAACAGTTCCTTGCGTATGACAACAGCCTGGAGTATTGATTAAATGGTGAAACTCAGGTGAGTAGGTGGATTGGCGGGAGATCAGACATCTAGAAACCACGCCCAGTCAACAGCTCACAGTCTGGAACAGGGTTTGAATGAGAGCAGGCGCACACAGCAGGGAACCGAAAGCAAAACAGCATCAACAGAAAGTGTTGATGTGTCTGAGGTGAGTGTGTTTGATCAGTTTCAGGGGGAGCAAGAAGTCTGTAAATCCTAAAGTAAAAACTGAAAAAAGCACAGAAAGTTACACCTATTTACTGTTTGCTTTACCTGTATTTACCTTACCATCCCTGAACACCTGGAAGAAAATATTCAGTATTTAACATTAAACATTTATGACTAAATAAGAAATTCTTTTTAAAAAGTTTTAAAAAGTTAAAGTTCAGAATTTATTATTACACCAATACTATAATACTGAAAAACTAAATGAAATACTAATCTGCTTCATACATATCTGTTGTTATAGTCTCCACGGAAACCTCACAAACTTATTCAAACAGGAATTAAGTTCTTTATGCTCAAGTCTGTTTGTAACTAATTTAAATGACACTAAGTTGATTTAATGTAATTCTGCAAATTGATTAATAAAATATAAAAGACACTGAAATGTCAAATATAACACAAGAGCAAATACCAGCTGCAGCTTCAACTTAGAAATATCACACACGTTTTTACCCAACATCCATCTTGAGGTATATATCACTTTCTGTGCTTCATCACCCAGACTGCTGCCTTTCTCTCTCTCTCTCACACACACACACACACACACACACACACACACACACACACACACACACACACACACACACCTGCATGCTGAGGACACACTCGGGGTCAACATGCATTGTTGGGAACATACTCTGTGATGAAGAGAAAAGTAGTTGGAAGCTCTGGTGGAAAGTGGATTGGAGACATTATGCAGAGGTTAAAGAGCAGCAGCTGAAGACATCCTGCTATTTTACCTCAGTGGAGACGGTAACGGATATCTGTTCAGTCCTTACATTTCATCTCAGGATGGCATTCGTGTGAGAGGTAAGATGGTTCAGGGAGAGCACAGTGTCTTACTGTGGTTGGTTGCTCACCATAGTGTTGTTATAATAAAGCTGTAGAGGTCAGAAATAGTCAAATCTGTATCTGTTTTAAATTGAAGTGAATAGAAGTAGAAATTGGCTCTCATTTGTGTGTTCTACATTTATTTTTGATGTTTTATGACAAATATGAAGCTACTGTCTCTACACAGGTCTGAACAAATCTGCATGCAAACTAAGAATGCTCAATTTTGGCATTATTTTTCCACAATACAATGCAAAAATGGAATCAGGGAGCAACTAAGCTTGTTGGAGAACTTGCTGCAGTTGTTTTGTCTCAGGTTCTTCCTCCCTTCCCAGACTGACTACATGATGTTGAGATCCAGCTCTGTGGGGACCACACCATCTGTTTCACCAATACTTGCTCCTCTTGTCTAGTTGTTTATGACTCAGGGTGTGTGTTTGGGTTTACGTTCTTTGTCGTGCTGCAGAGTTACTTTGGGGCCAATCAGACACCTCCCTCATGGTATCACATGATGGATATGTCTTGTGTGCTGTAAACGTCTGCGTAAAGTGAATATACAGGATGTAAGTGGGGCACAGCTGTCCACACTGGAGATTCTTCACACTCAAAAACACAAACTTGTTTCTGTATCAATGTAACTGAGAAATATAGGAAGTAACTTTATTTAAAGATTGCTTATTGACCTCATCCGCAAATATCAAATATATTGAAACATAAATGTGCACTGTAAAATTTGATAGGTTGATCTTACAAAAATATCTTGGAAACAGATTGCCTTGAAAAGTATTACAATTATGATTACTTTATATTTGCTTGTTTATTTCACCTAAACCTTACGTTTTATTAACTTTTTTTAGTCAAAAATAAATATGGCATGTTAAAATTAACTTCAGTTTGAGTAAAACTCACTGCACATGTCCGGAGTCTTCAGCCGGGGAGACATACAGCGCTGATCGTATACAGCTGATCTCGCGCTGATCGAGAGACAAAACCCAAAGCTAGTGAACAAGTCAGGGAAAAGTGTGCGATCATGTTGAGCTTTGACAAGACAGTGGATGTGAGAGGAGGAGCAGTATCAGTTGCATTTTTTCAAAGTATAGCCTGCTCTTGCTAGTTTTTCCAGGATTACCAACCCTCACTTTAACGGAACAGTCGGGAGAAGACACTTGATTTGATAAATACACCAAAACCATATGTGTCTGTTTGACCACAGCATGGAGACAATGTGTCTGCATACATATGTATATAAACCTTGACCCATGAAAGCCCTGTCTTTATCTGTCTTTTCAGTGACTAGGTGTTTGACAACATACCCTCATGGACATTCACTGTGCGTGATTGAGTGCGAATATGACTGGATGTTTATGGGAATGAGAGCCTAATAGAGTTTCCTGAGTGATCAGACATCCATATTTATGATTCACCACACCCGCAGACTACAAGTGAACCTGTATCTGTATCACCATGACAGGGAGTCATTTGGGAAACAGCAGAGGATAGGCTATCTATTGTGTCAGCCTGTTAAAGTCTGAAAATAATAGGGCTTGACTCAATGAATAGGTTTTCATATTCATAATTGGCTATGGCCTGTGTCTCTGTGTAGTTTTCTTTGCACGCTTATCACAATAACACAGAGCGATAATCGGCTGTTATCTCAATCCCCAAAACTCTCATTTCAACAGAGGTTATTAGAGTGAAATAGCTGGCCATATAGCCCTGCACTAGATACCATGCACACACCACTCGCCGTCTGATAGACTATGAAATAAGAGGCCTCTCAACTATTTAATAACCCAATTTACCAATCATGATGAAAACATATTCCCACTTACCTTTTCATCTCAAACGTGTCATGTTTAACTCAAGTATGAGTGAAATAATACAAAAGGTGGGGACATCAGTATAAATAAAGTGGCTCTCTGTGCTGACACATCAACACTGTCCTCTTGTGGTGGCACGGATTTAAAAGAGTCCCGTCTGTCGCCTGAGTCCCGCTGTCCCAGATTTGTGTTGCTCTGCCAGGATGCCTTGACATCTGCCAGACACAATTGTGCCCAGCTGTCTCCAAAGGTGGCAGCAATGCAACGTGATTTGCAAAGAATTTCGGGGGCTTGGACAAGAAAATTCAGTTTCCAATAATTGGACGATGCACCATTAGGCCATATTTATACCTGTGTCCATCAAGACAACAAGCATGCCACCTTTATTTCGGCACAACCTACACCAGTTGCAGTACACAAGGTGAAAATACAGACAATTTCACGATGTCTCCGTCGTAAAGGATGTTATTTATTCGCTCCACCGACATTGATGCAGTTACACTGCAACCCAATCTGTTCTTATAGCTTCAACCCACCATTTAAGAGTCACTAACAGTTGCTCAGCTCTTAGATCATGTTTTCATGCATTTCTAGTATCTCCGACCGTGACTTTGAAAAATACCAGTTACAGTACAACGCATTTAATTTGACTCTACCTCCTCTCTGCATCTATCTCTATATCATATCTAACTTTCTTTTTCTCTGCCGCCACAAGACACACACTTCTCTGTCTGTTTTTCTTCTGCTGCTTCCTCATCAAACCATTTTTCTCTAGATTTTCTGTGGCGATATCAGAGGTGTTTCTGTCTGTGCACGTGTTTGTGTGTGTGGGGGGGGGGGGGGCTGGTGCCCAAGTCATCCCAAATGACCTTGCATCCTCATTATTCTCCGCAGCCAGGCACTTCAAAGCAAGCTGTGGGACGGCAGAGTAAAAATGATGAAGTGGTGTCTGATCTCACACTGATTCCTGCTCTGTCTGATACACACGTTGCTCGCTCGCACTAATATAGCCAATATTATTAAGAGAGCAGGAAGAGGAGAGCCTTTAAAGTCGTCCTCACAAGAGGATGCTGTGTTTCCAGTGATGTAAATAATTCATAACATCTTGCAACGCATTTGCTAATATCACTCAGTCGTAGATCGGTGGGCTACCCCGTGTTGTTCTCACTGTGACTCCAGGAGGCTGTGCAACTCAAACCAAAATGTTTGATTCTGCTTGAAAGTCTCAGCCTGTTAGAAATCACTGATTCATACATGGGGGATGGGGCTGGAGGCTAATTTTAGAAAAAGGGGTTAATTGCTCAGAGGGCGCTTCTGGTCCGGATCAGTATAAAAGATGGGGGCACAATTCAGATTTAGCATATAGTCATTTGTGGCTATTAATATTATCTCTGACATTCCCGCTGGCATTCAGCAAAGATGAGATCTTATGAACTGGGGTTTTTTATTCAGCAGCTTCTCTGGAGGTAAACCTCGTTTTAGCTGCTTCCCCACAAACCTCCCTGTCCTCCTCCTTCGCTTTCACACACATATCGCCCTCGCTCACTCTATATTTGCCTCGCTGTTACCCCCCCTCTCATTCTGACAGGCTTGACATGGAAGTGGTAAACCCCACTTCTGTGCAGTAGCCGCTTGTGGGCTGTGCTGCTGAGTGGCTGGCACATCACAGCACCTCTGCCTCAGGAGATAGAGTCATTTGAATTGTATTCCTCAGCCCACCAAGCACCGCTCTGGATATTATCGTCAGATGGGCAGCGCAGCACGACGACTCTGACACACCGGTTAAATCTTGACGTCTAATGCAAAAATGAAGAGTCAACATTTTTCTGCTGTGCTTGCATCTGATGAGTATAATGCTCTCCCATGTGTGTTGAGAGTGGGAATGTGAGTTGGTGCAGGGCCATGGTTGCGGCAATTACAGAGTTCATCCTTGTTTCACTGCAAGTGTGCTGTATTTAAAGAGATGTGCAAAATGTGCTTCCTCGCTTTCCAGCGGTTCTTAGCAGGTAATTACCGGCTCACCCATGAAATACCAACGTGTTGCTGGCACACTGGTGATGCTGGAAAGGCGACACAGGTCATCTTGTAATTATGACTCCTTCCTCCTGCCTTTATTGTCTCTGCATAATCAGCTCCATCAGGGCTGAAATAATTGATTCTCCATTTATGCTAATGGAATGGATCTGGATCTGGAGCGTCGAGGAGCAAATACTCAGCCTTGTTGTCTTTCGGCCGTGACATTTAAAATGGAATGAAGAAAGTGTTAGATTCCAGTCAGATAGCAGGATGTTTTTGCTTTGTGTTCAGTGACAGCTTTGAGTAGAGGCGCCAGGTTTCACTTGCACTAAGCAGACCAGACACTGAATGGGAATGAGACCTTCAGATGTATTTCATCACTGCCCGTTCAGGAACCTTTACTATTGTGTATCAGCGGATGGAGGTAAATTAGATCGCACTCATGCATGCAGAGCATCACCAATTAATCCGCCCACCAACCAGGCTGCTCTAAACACAGACTCGTACACACACGACAGATCCACACAGGCCTGCATGTGCACCCGCAGAGATGCATATGGGCAGATTTGAAGGGAGCCACATTTGCACAAACACCTACAGTCCAAACAAACACATGCACAGTCAGACAAATTCATGTTTCTTGAACAAGATTGGTTTATAACTAAAGCCAAGCCATATTTTGAATATCACTCAGCCTCATGGGATTTCTTTTCATCATTTAAATTTTAAAATACAGTGCGACATATCCAATCAAGCAACCGTGTGATGCTTTCATCAACCTCTACCTCCAAAATATAATTCTGTTCAAATGTTTTCCCTTTCAGTCGCTCTCTGTCAATCAAATGTGGAAATAAGTCTTTCTAGAAACTCAGTGTGTCACTCTAGACAGCAATTTATTTGTAAATCTTTTAATTAACCTGGTTTTGTTCTTATGAGAACATAAACCTCCAACAGTCAAACTGCCAAATTATACTTCACACACCCCTTCATCCAATAACAATGTGACAAAAGCTTCACAGGAACATATCAGACCATCGCCTCACAACTACCTCAGCATCCCTTAGTTCTTTAATGTCAATCACCTGTCAGGCCGCAGCTGATGGGCCGCCTGTGGCAGGTAAAGGTAGTTCTCACTCATGGGAATTAAGGTTTAACTGTAACTATTCATAACATGTGCAAATCAAATGTACACCCAGTGCTCTGTCCAGAGAGAGAGGTTGTAATGAAAAATAATGTGTAGGTAAAAAGTTATTTTTTATTTACATTTACTGTAAAATTGTCTGAAATGTGTGTGAGGCTGCACAAACATCTGATTTCATCTGAGTGTTGGATTCAGCTGCTAGCCACCAAATCTCCCTATGCCAAACGGACACTTAAAAAATGGCCAGATAACAAAACTGGTACACCAAAGGAGCTCCCTCCATATTGTTCTCTGGACAGCACTCTCCCTCGAGAGAACCCCTCAAACAAAGGCAGCTTGCTGGAAGAGGAAGTGTGCGACAGCTTTATCTCATTCCTCCCTGCCACTCACACAGCACACACATCAATCACTGCCTGCCGGCCTCAGATCCAAGCAGCTCCTTGGATGCAATTTGTCACAGTTCCTGAGGCGCTGACATACTTCTAAAAAGATCTGCTAATCTGCGTAAGATAACGGTCTTAGATTTCCTCGGTGGGTGTTAATCAAAATAATGTGCTCTGTGTCCAAGGGAAGACCACTGGTGTCTGTGAGGAGGAACACTGCGATTAAGAACAGTGTGAAGATAATGGGAATGAATGACGATGGAGGATGGAAGTATTTTTGACACTTTGAAGAAAATGTTGCTATTTTTCATTTATTTTTGAGGGTGATATCAAGATGGGCTTTTTCTGGAGGGAATAAGGTAATGCAATTGAAAAAGTGGATGAAAAAATCTCTGATTCTCCTTTAATTTTTTACATTCACTCTCATTCATCTTGTTCTTCGTGTAGCATGCACTTCTCCAGTGCTGCGACAAATTACTCATGAATAAGAGCTTACATTATTCAGTGACTGTCACCGTATTAACCAGGCAAATGCCTCAGCCAGCCTGGTGAAAGGATACTCCAGCAAGCATTGCTCTTGAAGAAGTGACATGTATCCTTGTCACTTCTTCAAGAGCAATTGCCATTTTCAGTCAGCCCTCCATGGGAGCAAGCTGCTGAGAGGAGGCTGTGATGGGCACAATTTAATGCTCCATTATGCAAATTGATCATCTCAATTGACCATCACTCTGCTAATAGGACGGGCTGAGTGGGTGCAGGGGGGTTGGGGTCTTTTAAAAATCTTTAGAAAAACATCTGAGCAAAGTCGCAGCTGCTAAAAATAAGCCAGGTGAGTAAAAAAAGAGTAAATCATCCCAACTTTCCCCAATGAGCCGTGACAGAGATGAGTGACAGGAAGTTAATGGCTGTCTTGGCGACCTCCCTAACGACCAGTCGCATTTAAAAGTCACCTGTCTTGTCTGTCCTCCGAGGAAGATCGGAATGTTGGGAGATCGGCATGATGGGTTTCATCTGCCTGCCACATTTCCACACTTTTACACCAAAATTAGCAGGTAAATGAAGGTTTTTTAAACGCAGGTAAATTTGTGGGAAAAAAAGACAATTGACTCTCTTCACCTATCCGGTAGAGGAGTTTGCTTTTCTGTTTTCTTCGCTGGTGCACCATGTTTGACATCACAAACGCACAGAGAACAGAGGCACTCTCACTTTTTGTACATTCACCTGGGTGTTTTGTTTCCATGACTGCAGATCAGAGCCGGAGCCAATAAAGACCAATGTCCGTGTTATTTGACCCTCGATGTGAATGCAAATTGTATCCATTCCCATTGTACTTAATAGCCAGATATTAGTGGGTTTTTTGACCAGTGGAAAAGGGGCTTAACATTTACTATGAGTCTGGTTTTCTTTACTGATATTTTTCCCACCAAGCTGAAAATTCCATGATTCCATATCTGAGACATAAAACAGGATAGTTGTTTTCATTTCAATCTTACTTGGAGTAGATATTCCCACAAGTGATGCACTGTAGTGAGCACAAATTGAGTTGGATATTCTTCATTTAATGAGGAGATTCTCACCATGCTTATCCCCTGGCGACCCTGTGAGGAATCACGCGAGACACTCGAGTTTCCCTCTGAACGGCCAGGGCGCAGGAAAGTCAGAGTATGGGCGAATTAATTTTGTCAGTGCCTAATTGCTTTTATTGGCCATGCCTGGCACCTCCTAATCCTGGATTATGATGATGCATTAACAGCTGCGACTGGCTGTTTACAAGGCATTTATTAGCCGGTGTCAACATAACGAGACAAATTCCACCTATCACATTAATCACCCCACTGCCAGGACTGTGTCACTGCCAGCAGCACAGCCAGATGACGCATAGGCTAAAGCTGCGCCGAAGCTGCTCCTATTTTCCTGAATTAGCCATTGTTACATGGAAATCAGATTACCTCCTCACTAGCTGTCAGCCCAGCGGCGAGGTGGCAACGGGAAACTTGGAGTGAATAATGGATTGTTGTGGGGGAGGTTAAAGATAACTGGAGGAGAATTGAGGGATCAAATACAGACGTGAATACCTCAAATCACAAAAACAATTTTCCAGACATAATGCCTCAGATTGAAGTCAGGTCACTTAATTACAGTCTATTGTTTACTGTGAACCCATCTCTTCTTCTCTTTCTCCGTCCATCTGTCAATTTCCCCCTCACTCTACCTATCTCTCTCCGCCGCCTCAAGAATATACAGCCTCCAAAAGACAGAGCGCCATGTGGTGTGTGAAATATCATCAGACACATCAAGCAATATCAAATTATAAAGAGTGTTTCATGAATTATGTGTATAATTGTATAATTAATTAAAGGCTGGTCCGTCTATTATTATCAAATAAACAGCTTTGGCTCAAATATTACTAATTACTCTCTAATATACACATTAAAATATTGCAAGATTTAACTAGTATTCAGTTTCTGCCAACATGTTTTAGAGACACAAAGTGTTGCAGGGAGAGTGATACTCACTTTCTTCTGCCTGGAGTTGGAGCATGAAGGACATTGATTTCTCTCCTTTTCAGAGCGGTCCCCAAAAGTGATGCACGGCAATTAAACGAGAGTCTACTCAACAGAGCTGACAAAACCAGCAGAGAAATGACATTGGAAGATTGTCCTCCTGGCCCCGTCTTAATGGAAGCAGGGGTTTGGATATTGCATTTTTGCGCTGACACACTGTGGGCATCATCAAGCGAGATCACCTCTCGCCCTGTGAACACTTTATCTGTGAAATGCTCTGATTCTATTTTTAGGAACAATCGTCTGGTCTCAGGCCCAGTGCTAACATCACTCCTCCAATTCTCTGGACTGTCAAGATCTGCCGGACTTGACACATCAGTATTGTCAGCCAGGACAGCTCGAGATCACCTGCAAGCCCGAGGTATGATGGTTGTCGAAAAACAGGCTTCTGTTACAAGAACATGGTTTTGAAATAGTTATTTTCTCCACAGAGGATTTTTACCCGACTTAAGAAAAAAATAGAATGTTGCAAGTTGAATGCATACCTACGTCGAGAAGTATTTTTTAGTCAAGATCTATGAAATAATTCCTTGTAAATGTCAAACGTCAAACAAAAAAAAATTTCGCAGAATTAAAAAGGTGAAAGAAAAATCCTGGATCTGCACCAAAATTGAATGGGTTCTTCCCTGACACATGCTTCATCCTGCCAACAACTGTTGATGTTGTCTGTCCAGTCATTTTTATGTAAACCTGCTGAAGAAAAATAAATGCAAATGAAGACACAACCTCCTTTGCAGAGATAACAAATGATGCATACTTCCTGGAAAATAGATACAAATGCATTAATATCAATCCATTATCTGTTTGCTGCTTAATGGTGGCAGGGGGAGCTGGAGCCAATCCCAGCTGACATTGGGCAAGAGGCGGGTACAGCCTGAAAAGGTTGCCAGTGTATCATGGGCCAACATAAAGAGACAAACAACCATTCACACTCACATTCACATTTACTGTCACTTTCGAACCTCTAATGTCTCTGGACTATTGGAGGAAGCCTGAGTAGCAGGAGAAAACCCATGCAGACGTGTGGAGATCATGCAAACTCCATACAGTTTGCATGACCACCATGCTGCCATGGTGTATTAATATAAATTGCAATAAGCACAAGTATGGAAAGTGCTTAGATACACTTACAAAGAACTGATTATCTAGTAGAACTCGCTCCATCTTGCATTTTATTTCTGATAAACAGTAGAATTATCACTTTCAAATATTACACACAGTATCATGCTTTGTAGTGAGAGTGGATAGCAAAAGGCAGACTCAAAAAATGAATGTGCTTTAGTGATAAGGAGCAGATGATACAGCACAATGCAGCATCCAGTCTCCCTGCTCCAGCTGTTTGTTTCACTGTCCACTAGTCTGCGTTATATAGTTTTGTCTGGGTTCGCTGGCACCTCACACTTCACTTATCGCCTCTGAGGTGTGAACGCAGGGCCACCTCTCTGATGGTGCTCGACTCTCCTCTGACAAACGTGCAGTAACATCCATCTAACAGCCCCAAAGTTGACTTTTGTTTGGCGTAGGGGAAAGTCACGTTCCTCCCTCGATTAATGCTGAATCATGACACTGAGATAAGAGCAGTGGGTGGAGTGTGCCAGCATCCACCATGCCTCCGACCCTTTCACCCTCACCCTATTCCTCTTTTCACAGGAACAGCTCCCTGCCATCTGTCAGCATTGGAAGGCTCTGGTGGCTTGCAGCAGGTTTTTCCAAACCCACATACATGGCTGCCTTTCCCTGTCAGAGACTCCGCTGTGCACGAACCCTCAACCGTGACCACCCACTGGCTAGAAAACAGCATTGCCCTCGCCAAAGCCTCATTGAAACCCATGAAAAATCTCTGTGAGTAGTTTTATTGACCCAGGACATAATCAGATGGCGGGTTGTACATCGGCCAGAGAGGGACACAGTAAAGTTAAGAGGGCATTACTGCCAGTAAAGCCACTTTAATGTAATTGGACGTTGTTTACCTAAGTGTTATTTAATTGCCTGACTCCTCTCTGAATCTTTCATGCAACTCTGTGCTGCAAACAAACATGCAACGGCACTGGTAATGTCTCATTAGTTATTTATGGCTTTATTTGCTTCATATCTCCTCTCATTCTCCTCTGTGCTCTGCTGAAAGCAAGCGGAGAGAATATACCCTCAGCTGAAACCCATGAGTCGAGAGGGTCCCCATGCTGTCTGTGAGAAGAGAGGCTTCCTTCATGAAATATGACTTTGATGAAGTAGATAGAACACCAACAGAACAGAGAGGATTCCTTATCATCAACAAATTACATACAGTGTGGGCAGAGGCCGCTGTTTTGGTGCACTATCAAACTTATGCCCTCTGAGAATAATATTCAATATTATACTGACGAGTCCAAGAGTCATTTCCTTTAAACGGAAAGAGGCTGAATCAAAAAATGTCCCTCTCTCGCCTCTGATACCTTATCTTTGCCGGCCCCTTCGTCCTAATAAACCTCGCGTATGGCTCATAAATCAAGTACATGCCTCTCTAACAGATACACGGTGATTAAAACAATGTACGATTAAAAAATCTTGTTCAGTTTATCTCCAGTCTGCTCAATTAAATAAAACCCGTCTCGTCCGAGACATAAGGGACAAGCCTCGGCAATGTCACTTCAACGCTGTCGTAAAACAGGAACAGAGAGCAAAGAAAACAGAAGTAAATGAGTCCAGTTGAAACACCAAAATGGCTGCTGGTGTGGCCTCGGGGTCACGGACCAGCTGTGACGGTGACCTCCGAGGGTCCCTGACTTTGACCGACAGCAGATTGGGTGGACAAGGGCAGTTCTAGAGCAGCATAAGCTCCGGTGTCTACTTAAGTGCAGCGGTTGTTAAGTATTAATGCAAGAGGAATAACCGAACCTTTGCCCCTTCTTCTTCATTAATGGTGTTTACTTAAAACACACTGGATGGTGTACTTCCTCCATGTTTGCTGCCCAGTTACTAAGAGTGGCAACATTTTCTCTTGTATTATTATTTTGTGTCACTCTACTGACTCTGTTATTGAACTGAGTCAGATTTGATTGATTGTTCTTTAGGAAAAACTGTTATAATTTATCAGCTGTGAATGGATTTCTGTGAGATGTCAAGGACCCGAGTATGGAACCTGACTTGAACTTCAAATAATTAAAGCTTTTTTTCCTGGAACAATGGTTTGTAAATTGTGTCCATGTTTCTAATATTATTTCAGCACAGACCACTGGAGAACCATGGGGAGATTTCCTCCCTCTTCTCCATTGCAGTTTATTCGTTGTGGGTTGTTATATATTAGTATATGGTTATTATACATTTGTCATGTATAGTTATTTTAACTATAGCTACTACATCATTATTTTAAGCTGTTCCTTGAGAGATTGGTGCATTACTGTACTTCTAATGATATTTATGCTTCTGGCAGACACGTCCAACAAGTGGATATTTTACCAATACTTCAATTTACACACAACAAGAATAGTTTACATGTTTATAACAATAACAGGGGTTCCAAATATATGTATAAGTATCATTTTACCAGATACATACATTTTTATGCCATAAAGTAAAACCCCAAACTGTGATAGCAATAGATACAATACAGCTAACCTATGTTTACCTATATGTACAGCACAGATAACAAATGTCTTCAATGCTTATAGTGGTATATGCCGAGTAAATTTCATTAATCTATAAATATTGGAACACATTGTAAATATACAGTTACAATGTTTAAAGTGTTTCTTTGTGACAGTAAAAAAAGAGCAGAATCTGCAAAACTGACATAATTAATGTGAATCTACATGTAATCATATTTGCTCCTGCATTAAGTTGATAGGCTATTATTCAAAGGCCTGCTATAATAAACAACATATTACATCATATGTGTGAAATGCACAGAAGCACACACACTGTTGTGGTAACATATTTATTTCCTACACCTCAGCCTCACACAGCCCTGATCTACATGAACAAGCAGAATGATTGTGAGGCTGAGAGCAGAGGACTGGACCAAAATAAAACAGGAGGGTCTGTGAACATGTGCAGTGTTTAACGTTAACTCTATCTGCCATCTAGTGGCTACAGCTGACATTGTGAGAAGATGGAACAAGCAAGATCAGTTAAGGATTTACTTCAGACGACTAAATTTGTCAGAATGAGTCAGAGTTTATTAAGAGGAGACTTTGTAGGTTAATGGATCTGGATCTAGAACGTCACCCAGACATCCAATGTCTTTAAAGTTATAGATTTGATTGTGTGAATCAACAAATACTAAGGCAACATTCCCATTTTTACAAGCTGCTGTACCTTGTAGTATAAAAAATATAGGGAAACACACAGTTTACACCACAGCAATAATAAAATATATGAATGAATAAATAGATGAATGGATTTCAAAACATTATCACGTGCTTAAAAACTCCTGCTGTCATGTGTAAGTCATTTCTAAATATAAATGACATTCCAATCACTTTACATGTATCATGTTCACTCACAAATGATTACATTGAGTTTCTTTGTCTTTCTCTATTTAACAAATGTATAAATAATATAATAAAAACTACAAATATCCAAATCTAACATAACATGAAGTATGAATTTAATGGTGAGTAACCTCAACAAGATGTATTGTTCTGTTTAATCCACCACAATACAAACATTACACAAGCAATAAACTTGCTTTCATTTCAAAACTTTCCAAAACATGACAGCACAATTTAAATAACTAATATTGACTCCGTTCAGTTCAGTTGTATAACCACAGTTTGTGCTTGTGGACAAAACAACTCAAATACCACGCCCATATTTAAAATGACTACACTGCTGAACTTTGACACAGTAACTTTTCCTCAAAGCAACTGAGTGGAGTCAGGGTTTTAAAAAAAGGGAAAAACATAAAAAACCTGAAAGGATTGTGCTCTG
This sequence comes from Paralichthys olivaceus, assembly GCF_024713975.1. Classification (NCBI taxonomy): domain Eukaryota; kingdom Metazoa; phylum Chordata; class Actinopteri; order Pleuronectiformes; family Paralichthyidae; genus Paralichthys; species Paralichthys olivaceus. The sequence continues at coordinate 11,154,946 of NC_091095.1, read as the reverse complement.
TCAGTTTTGTGTTTCCTCAGTCAAAAGATTTAAACAACGTCAGCTACTGAACAATAAGATCACACTTCATTTGAACTTGAACGTGAAATTAAACAATGAAATTAGGCAATACTTTCTTAAAGTGACATTTTTCAATATGAAATGTGAAGAACTGCAGATGAATTATACTTCATGCATGTACAACCGGTGTGTAAGAGCAGGTTTATATAATATATATAAATATATATATATATATATAATTATATTTTACTGTAGATTATATTACATTGTAGTAGTTATTTGCATTATGTGACTTACTCATCTTTTATTGACTAAATAAAAAAACTGACTGTATTAATAACACCACTAGTAAAGTATAAAGATTAAAACACTTAATTTGTATTTTTAACTTTTTCTCCACAAAACAGCTTCGTCCTTCGTCAGTGTTGCATTCAAATACTTCCAGGAACATCGTTCTATTATACAAACTTATCGGTTGAGGTCATGTACAAAATATTAAATGTGTTATTTGCTTCTGAAACAAAATGCCCAACACAACTGTCGGCCATATTGAGTTTGCACGTCACAGTCAATAGTCGCAACATGTAGGAGCACAGGAAGGTGAGTCGACAGACATACAGCGAGCACTTGAACGCAGCGATGCAGGGAGGTGGACTGCATGAACACGGAGCTCACACGGACACATCGAGAGGCTCAATGCTAACAGACAACAACATGTCCGCGAAGAGCTTTCGGGTCAGCGACGGCGACTGGATCTGTCCTGATAAAAAGTACGTGTCCTCACGCGTGGAGTGGACCCTCGTTTTACAGACTGGGTGGTTTAATTTAGCCGGAGACCCCGTTTGATTTCGTAACCGTGCTAGCAAGCTAACAGTAGCTACCTCGGGCCTCTTAGCATTTGTCTCGCGCTAGCTAGCTGAGCACACTAGCTAACATTCGCCTTGGTTTCTTACTTCCCTGCTCTTTAGCAACACTATGAGCGGGATTAGCGCCACATGTGAGCCGTGCATCGGAGAGTTGGGGCCGCACATCTGTTTTCATGCACCCGAGGGTCGATTTAAGCTGTGGAGCCGCGTATTTCCCGGAAAGCAATGCTAGCTGTCGTTAGCTTATGTGGGCTGGGGGTAGAGCCCTCGCTAGTGTGGGTTGTGGTCTCCCTGTGTTGAAGGAGCTAAGTTGTCACGACTGCAGCTTGAACGTGGAGTCAGACATATCATGTTGCGAGTGATCTGCGTTCACACCTTCAGAAGTGAGGGACAAGCCAGCTGCAGAGGCCAGAGATCAGGCCCTTCACATAACTCACTAATGCTGACACGTTAATAAAAAGAGTTCAGATATCTCCAATCTGCTGGTGCACGTTCATTGTAACATGTCCATTTTACGCTGGAATGGTTTTTGTAACATGCTCAGTGTGTTTTGTGTGTTTGCAGGTGCGGAAACGTGAATTTTGCCAGAAGAACAAGCTGTAACAGATGTGGCAGAGGTGAGTCCATCGTGCTTAATCTTTATATCTTGCAGAAAACCTTCTCTCAGGAAGCTGCCATACTAACACACGTAGTTTTGTGTCCACAGAGAAAACCACAGAGGCTAAGATGATGAAAGCAGGTGGAACGGAGATAGGGAAAACCCTGGCTGAGAAGAGCAGAGGCCTCTTCAGTGCAAATGACTGGCAATGCAAAACGTATGTATTTATTGTGAGGTTCAGTGAAGTGTCCCCATCAAACACACGTCAAATCTGTGTCACATCTGACAGTGGGGATAGAAAGTCTAAGACATTTAATACATCTTAACATTAATTGTAAGAGTAACAGCTAAATTGTATAGTTGACCATTGGTTTTGTAGTCCAAGACTTTTGTTCTCAGGTGAGGTACATGATAACTTGAATGGGACCCAGAAAATCACATACAAGGTCCAACAGTCCTCTTTAATTCCAGCTGCACCAAAATGTACACACTCATAGATATCAGTTCAATTCCCCAATGTTCCTAATTTATTTATTCAAGATCGTTGAATTATTTCATAGGATAGTGTTGAAAATGATTAAACGGATCTCTGGGAAAATCCGCCCCTGATCTGAATCGGCACCAACATTTAATGGTTTCTTCCCTGATCCATACCACATCCTACCACCTAGTTGAAAATGTGTTGTTTTGCTCTCAAACAAATAAACTAACATTTAAACCAACAAAGAAAACTGATTAAAACATAACATCCTAAGGAGGCTTGGTTATCGTATATTTCACAAGTTTCTTATTTTTACTTTTTGACATGAAATATTTAATGTTTTTTTTCCTCTCCTTGTTTCTTAAAGATGTGGCAATGTGAACTGGGCGAGACGGTCAGAGTGCAACATGTGTAACACACCTAAATATGCCAAGCTCGAAGAGAGAACAGGTAACGTGTCACGTTTTCAGTTAGCCCGTTTCTTTCTGCTTCTGAATATCAGTTCCCGACTTATTATTTCATCTGCTCACAGGTTATGGTGGAGGTTTCAATGAAAGGGAGAATGTAGAATACATTGAACGTGAGGAATCTGATGGTGAATATGATGAGGTGAGAGTCATCTATCAGTTGTAATGTTTGATCATTATGACTCTTAACTATTATAAGAATAAGACACATGGTTTCCCGTAAGTAAACTAGCAAATATTTGCATGTTGCATGTGCAGATGTAACATTTGCTGATGTGCAATGTGCTGTTCTTTCCACTGCAGTTTGGTAGGAAAAAGAAAAAGTATCGTGGAAAGACCAGCAGCACATCTTCCTCAAAAGAAAGTGAAAAGAAAGAAGTAGTTGCAAAACGTGAAGAAGATGAGGATGAAGAAGAGGATGACGAAGAGGAAGATGGTGACCTGTCCAAGTACAAACTGGATGTAAGAATGGAGGCTGGAGAATCAAGAGGACAACTTTAAACAATAAGAGATACGCATGTTGTATTAAAAACTCTTCTGTCACCAGGATGATGATGATGAAGACGGAGACCTGTCAAAGTACGACCTCGATGCCAGCGATGAAGAAGAGAAGCCAGCCAAGAAAAAGGGCAGCCGCTCGGGATCGTCCCGTTCCGGCTCCTCATCGCGCTCCTCCAGCTCCAGTTCACGGTCGAGGTCCAGGTAAAAGGGTACAGGTCAAGGGTAACTCCGGGCAAAATGTCAGTATCAGTTCAATCTTCCTTCTGATTCACTGATCAACATCAATTTAATGTCCTGTTCTGCTGACGTGTTGTTGTCCCCTCCTCTGAACCCCCTCCCCCGTCTGATAGATGAGTGATGTGCAGATGGAATTATTGTATTCAATGATATTTATTGTGTTGTGTATTATGATGGAAGGAATGCTTTATTTGTAGTGTTGATTATTGTGTATTCTTTATCTGTTGATTCAATTAGATTGTTAGATTTGTTTCTATTACTGCAGTCACACAGATTTATCTTTTTTTTTTCATCTGAATATGTTCCAGTGAGACTAGATACTGTCAAAAAATGTATGTACAGTTAAATAGTTGGCCTGTGATTTACTACATTAAATACTTGTGCAGCTGTGTTTCTGTTTGGAAAATATTGGAAAGATTCTGTCTTTTTGTCTTTCAGATCTGGCTCTAGAAGCTCATCCAGCTCCAGATCTGGATCTCGCTCCAGGTCCCACTCCAGGTGAATGAGGTGTCATGCACTCTCTCCCTTTAGAGAGTGTATGTATGTGTAGGGCTGTAAGCTCCAGAACAGTCCTATTCAACAGTTAAAGTTTGAACACAGAGTGACTTCTCCACACAGTGTCATTCTCCTTCAATTGTAAATTTGGTCACGAGTCAAACTTTTATGATGGGTTTCAATCACTTGAAGTGGTTTTGTTCCTGGTGTCAGTCAGGCCACAATTGAAATACTGCAGTTTTTGATGCAGTTTGAAAGTTACAAAGGCTCAATAGGCTGAATACACTCGGGGGTCTTCATCAAGCATCTCTCAGGAGTGCTGTTCTAAATCTCTTCATATTTTAAGCTAAATATTTACTTGAATCAGTGAGTCATACAGCGTTCAGGTACATTTTCTCAGAAGTATAAGTCAGTGATCTTATTCAGAGAAGCTTGATAAATGCCCATCCTGGTGAAGCTCTTGCCTGGACCTTACTGACCCCAGTGCTTGGTTTATTCCTCCAAAAGATCCAGCTCCAGGTCTGGAAAGGGCTCCTCTCCCCGGAAGAGGTCCCGCTCACCCTCCTCCTCGCCCGAGAGGAAACAGAAGCGCAGCCGCTCCAGGTCCTCATCTGGAGGGAGAAAACGCAGGCGCTCTAGATCACGTTCGTCCGAAAGGTTTGGGTTTCTGCGGAATACCACACTGGCACTGATTATTATTATCTCTCGGCTCGCTTATGACAATTAAAATTCACAGAAATATGTTCACATTTTGCTCTATTATAGAATTTTTTTTTAAATATTCTTGTTTGCACAACTGAATCATCAATAACTGAGCCGCCTGCTGACCTTGTGCTTCTTCCCATGATGTTTTTGTGATTTCAGATGCCGTGGCCAGTCCTCCGGATCCTCACATTCTGGCTCCAGTTCAAAAAAGGCATAACTTTAAAATGACAAAAGGAACCCTAGTACAAGTGCATGTTGTGTTGTAAGGAAAAAAACAACCACATCCATTGAGTATGCTGTTCATTTTCACACAACCTCCCAAAGTCTTATTTCCACGGCAGTAGCGTGAATTCTCTCAGCCGTTACCCATCATGCTCCTTTTCAAAACCATATATACACCCCCAACCTGTGACAAGTGTAACTTAAGGTGTCCAATAAACATAACTGTTTGGTCCAATAAGATAAACAGATGAACTGTGAAGAGGCTGTATCCCATTTGAACCCATTCTGCTTAATATCTTAATGGCAGTACCTTTTATTCTACTCATCTGTGGGGGAAGTTAATTTTAAAAAACTTTTTTTTTTGGCGTGGGGAAACATCTGGGATTGTATTTTTAAAAGTCGGTTCTTTCTTCGTACGCAGTCTAATTTTTTGTTTTTTAAGAAAAGAGTAAAAAGTACTGAAGCACCAAGTTAGAAAACGAGATGTAGCAATGACATTTGGCCCGTTTGTTTGATTTTCTTGATTTATGCAAATTTTGTTTTTGTGTTTTCAAGGTAAGTATTTTCCTTTTTGATATTGCTTGGTTTGCGTAAATGTAGAAAGGTTCAACATTCTTTGGTCAATGGAAAAATGCTTCATGTGTGCGTCCAGACGCATGAAATACATTTTATTTTATTTTGCTTAATCCAGTTGAGGCCCACCTAACAACTCAGTTATCCCTCTTCTTTTTCACCTTTGGAACCAATTAAAATGAAGACAGAGTTTTGTTCTCCAGATTGGTCCAAAAGGTTCTAGCAGTAACAACCATTTTGTCCCATTAATAGTAGAATGCCATTACAGTCTTTTTACTGGTGAAACAACTAGAGTGTACAATGTAAATAAAATCCTGTCGCCATTGTTTATTGTTTGTCTTTCATTTGACCAAGGTAAGGACTTTGAAATATCGAGCACTGTTTCGATGTTTGTTAAATGTGACTGCTGAGTATAATTGATCCTGGAACATCAATCGTTCTGAGCACATCAGGAAATAGGACAGGAAGACGTCAGAGATAGTCAGCACAGTAATCTAGTTTATGAAGGTGCCATCTAATGAATAGTTCTTTTAATGGTCAGTTGTTAAAGCTGTAATATACAGCATTAACAACTGACCATTAAAATATATATATATGAGTAACATGTCAATTTCAATACATTTACACATTTTTATCAGCTATTTCACAACTGTTCATATGGAGTGTATATACATGTGTTTATTTATAACATCAGTATATTACAGTAATACATCATTTACTTAAATATTCTTGTATGTTATACACCCATTTTTGAATTTTGAGCAGGAGGCCCCAAACATCAGCCCCAAGCCCCTCCAAAATAGTTAACTAAACCTTTCTTTTGGGAAAACTGTGTGTGTGTAAATAGACCTTCTTTATTGTCTAGATGGAGAAAATGCACCCATGCAAATGTTTCACATCACAAATCTGAAATAGAGTTTTGAACAGCTTAGTAAAGTGGTTAGTTGGGGTTATTAATCTGTACTTCTATGAAACAAGTTGATTCTAATTTACACTCTGACATTTTGGCTAAGAATGTAAATCTTAAAACTAATAACTGAACACATAAAATATAATGTAGGCCAAGAACTGAACAGGTGAGCTCTGGATAATGTTCTCCTCATTTAGTGTTGTCATTCTCTGTTTGGTCAACAGGTGGCACTTTGCTACACTGGGTGCACTGAGCGGAATACACTGGTTTATTCATAAAGCAAAAACACCAGTAGGCCTACAGGGGTCATTTAGACTACATAAGATTGATGGTGTGTAAATTCAACATTGTGTAAAAGTTTACTGCAGATAGTAAAAAATAACCCTGCAATTATACCATGTTTTTATTAGTGGTGTCTGTGTAATCTGATGAAGCTGTAACTCATACAAATGAGTTTCTCTCAGTTTTGTACAATCTATTTGTGATTTTTATAAAAGAAAATTTGTGGCTAGTTTACCAGAGGAGATTGGACTTGCAGAATTGGTTACCCATCGTATCTCACTTCTTAAGACACATCTTTATTAATCAGCTTTTTTCATGTGCTGTTGTTTTTATCATCTGTACTTTTGTTATAATTATTTTTAATTCTGTTACTTGTATTGAAAAGTGCTATACAGATTAAGTTCTCAAGAACAAGCAATCCCTTCAATGTATGAGTGTAAGTGAACACAGCAGGGTGTCCCTCTCCACCCACAGCAGCTGTTCTGCTCAGAGTTCAGTGCAGTGTCAGTATCAGACTCAACAGTGCAGTGTCAGTAAGGAGAGCACATACAGTTAGTGATGGATAACTTTGTACCCAGCTGCAGAAAACCATTCCTGCAGCCCTGGTCCAGGCTGCGTCCACACTCATGCTGCTTTAACCCGTGTGATGGTGTGAGGGACAAGTCAAACCAGGCTAAACCCAAGCTACCAACACGTCTGCTCATTCCTCAGACTGTCCAAAGTTCAGCTCGGTCACATCAATGCCACAAATAAAGTACTTGATTAAAAAGCTGTGAGCCCCAATCAAAATACCACATTATTCAGCAGTACAGTGACAGTTCATGAAAGAGCAGCACCCCAGAGACTGAAGTTTGAAGCTCAGAGAAATTGACTTTTGCAGTTGAGTCATCATCACTGTATGAACACTGGATACCCTGGGTCTACGTGGCACAATATGGTGATAAGCATCTGTATATGCAGGTTTTTGAAATTGAAATCTTTAAGAAAACTGGCTTCAACATAATTACTGATCACTTTAATTCTTATTTCAGAAATCAATCACAGAGGGTTTAAATTAGGGTTTTTTTAAAACTGAAGCTTCCCACAACATTCAGTGTTAATGACATCACTAAACATTTGTTTCAGGTAAAATATCTTTACTTGGAGACTTTTCCAAGTAAATATTGATTCATTGATATGTCGTAGTGTGGGCTATGTATTCCTGCCACCCTGAAAGTCTCTAAGCCATTCTCATTTCTCATAATTGAGAACCCCTTTATAAAAAAAGAAACACTTTCAAACCATTATCAAACATATTCATCATATAAAATAGATAACTCCTTTAATGTAAATTCCCTCCAAAAATCTTCAGTAACTTAATGTCTTTGATTTAATAGCTCAATATCTCACTTTTAGAGCCTACAACAATAATAATAATGTTTCCAGGACCACAGCAGGCTTTTTGCTCCTTATCTCATCTGTGGTTCAACACTCCATGATTTGTTTATACCATCTGACATGTTGAACAGTGTGGCCAGCAGGTGCGTCTCGGGCACATTGTTCCACTTAAGTGCTTGTGAATGAGAAGTTAATTAACTACGATCATCCTAAGGAAAACATCGCTTTAAGTTTCCAGGAGTCGAGTTTATGATTTATTAAATTTATTTAACCACACACATCTGAGGGTATGTGTTGCCTCCGGGCGATTTTCTGCGTAAAGTCCCGCCTCCAGCGCGTAAAGGAGCAGACGCGCCTCCAAACAGTGCGTTCGGCTGGAGCAGTGTGGAGCCTGAGAGGATGCTGGAGACACACACGGGATGCTCACTGCTGTGTGTAGGTTTATCTTTCCCCAAAGGATGACTGCGGACAGTTGTGACTCTGTGGAGGGCTCGCACACATCGGCTGCAGAGATGCTGAGCGCCAACGTCTCCAAGACATTGCCCGAAGACAATGTCACCAAGAACTCCAGCTGTGGATCAGTATCAGTGGGTTTCCCTATAACCATGATGATCACCGGCATGGTGGGCAACTCGCTGGCTCTCATCCTGGTCTACATCTCCTACATAAAGAAGGAGAACAAAAGGAAAAGGTCCTTCCTGCTTTGCATTGGATCTCTGGCGCTCACTGACCTGTTTGGACAGCTGCTGACGAGCCCAATAGTCATATCAGTTTACAGAGCTGACCTGAACTGGGAGCACATCGACTCATCGGGCAAACTGTGCGGCTTTTTCGGGGTGTGCATGACAACTTTTGGCCTGTGCGCGCTATTCTTGGCCAGTGCCATGGCGATTGAGAGGGCCATGGCGATAACAAACCCACACTGGTACTCCAGCCACATGAGGACAAGTGTGACAAAGCAGACCCTGGCTGCCATCTGGTTGCTGGTGCTGCTCTTTGCGCTGCTGCCCATCGCGGGGGTCGGGAAGTACACGCGTCAGTGGCCGGGCACCTGGTGCTTTATCAGCACCGGAGACAGAGAAGTCCCGGGCAACATGTTCTTCGCCATCACTTTCGCCGTGCTGGGGATTTTCTCCCTGCTGGTGACACTTTCCTGCAACGTAGTGACGATCCGGGGCTTGATTGTCCGGTGCAAAACCAAGTCTGGCACGTCTCAGTCCTCCAAACAGTGGGAGCGACTCACCACGGAGACCGTCATTCAGCTGTTAGGGATTATGTGCGTCCTGCTCGTGTGCTGGTCCCCTTTACTGGTATGTTATTTATAGGCAATGCACTGCAGCCAATACTTTTAGTACATGAACACTAATACAGAAAACATACTTTATCTCAAGGCACTTTACACTACATATTATAGAGAAACCCAACAGAGACCCAACTCTTTAACAGAATCAGACTCAGTGTGCGAAGACATCTGCCTCGACAGGTTGGGGATGAGCTGAGATTAATGGGGGAGAGAAGAGAAGTGAGGAGAGAAGAGAGAGACCAGGACCTGTTTTTTCATATTCAAGCTCAGTCAGACTGGTTGTTACAATGAAAATAAGTATTTATAGATATAATGTTGTAACAATGAAGCAGCAGCAGTTTATATTAAAAATAATAATACCTTTTATTATAGTGGCCAAAAATGTCACTGAAATGATATCACAGTGTTTTTAAAATGTGCTGACAATGTTCAAAAACTGACAAACTGAAGTTATTTCACCAAGTTGTAGATTTGAGTAGTATATTTATTGTCAGTAAAAATATGACTATAGCACCAACAGCATATCAAATGTGTAACATTACCAGTGAAGAAGGACCTGACTTAAACCTACTTAAGAAGCTTTTTGTTTTACAATGAAAAATAAATCAAAAGTGTTTCTAAAAACAGCAAAAGCATTCTGAGCGAAGTAGGTCCAGACCATTAGCAGCTCATGTTGTAGCAAACAAATCACCATGGTAATCACGGTTATTAAAGAGTGAAATGGTGCAACTAATCGTTAGGACTTTTACCACAATAAACCCTGTAACTGTATCATCCCTGTACACTAATAGTTGCTGTACTCATTCATGGCTTGATGTAACTGAAGATTTATTACAAATATATTGAAACTATTTAGTATTAATACATGTAAATTATTTCCTTTCTCTTCTCTTTGCTCCAAACACACAAAGCCACAGTTAGATTAAAGCCATCACGTGTATTTCCTTTGAAATGCTGCTGCCATTTGCCATTACGGAGCAATCCACTTAGCCGAGTCCTGTTTGGGGGGTCTGCTCAGTGTGCTATGAGGTCATGCACTGTCAGTCACATATTTAATAGTCCCAAAGAATGATATTGATAGAGGCCACAGCACCGTGGAAGCAGTGACAGCACAGTGGTGCTCCTATTCTTTCATAAAGACAGATTGTCCCTAAATAACACTATTTCTATTAACTCTCTCAGCTGATGTGTCTGAATCATACATATGTCCGTCATGCCTCAGTTGGTACAAATCTGTGCCTGCTTCGCCCTCTCCCCTCAGGTGCTGATGCTGAGGATGATCTCCACCCAGGTCTCTTCCCACGACTGCAACTCCAAAGTGGGGATATCCACTCACTCCTCCAGCCGGGACGTCAGTTTGGACTGCAACTTCTTCCTGACGGCGATCCGCCTGGCCTCTCTCAACCAGATCCTCGACCCGTGGGTCTATCTGCTCTTCAGGGAGATCCTCCTCCGCAAGTTCTGCATCGTGGCCAATGCCGTGTCCAACTGCTCCGTGGAGGATCGCAAGGAGAATCCAAATGCACTGGATGCACTAAACAAGCATAGCGAAGACAGCAGTAACCCTCATAAAACACAAAGTGGCTGAGGCGACCTTTGACGTGGGAATTTCTCTGGTGAGGCCGTGAAGCCAGGACAGATTGGACGGATGTGAAAATGGATGCAGGACTGTCTTGGATGTGTTTTGAAAAAGCAGAAAAAGGAATTTCTCGACACAGAAGGATATTGTGGAGTGGAGGACAAGAGTAGTCTCTCAGTACTGCAGTGTTAATGAGAACAGTCTACTCTGCTCTGGGTGCATTTGTTTTGCTTCAAACACATTCCATTCAAAGTCACCTAACCAGCATGGACGCATTACCGTGTCACTTCTTGCATTCAGCTACGGCGTGGCTTCCAGGAACTCTCTCTTTGCTACTTTCTGTTTTGATAACATCTCCCATGTGCAGCCGCTGAAACATTTGACTTTAAACTGACTTATATGGAAGTGATGCATCTCATCCCTCTTTTTTTAGTTTGTGATCTGAGTCAATTTGAAGCCATAAGCCGATTTAAGGACAAATAATTGGCTGTTGTGAATGTCTGTAAATAAAAAAATGTAAATTGCTCTCATGAAGTTGTAAATAGCTTTGTCATATCTTACATGAAATGTAATCGCAGGACATTCACAAGAAAAAAAAAACTGGAGCCAGCTGTTTATTTTAAGTATTTATTAAGAGTGTTGCTGTCGTATGAAGACAAGTCGTTTCTGAGCAAAATGCTGGTAATGGTACCTGTTGGGAGTCGGCTGTTGTAAATTTTATAATACACTGTACATGGTGTTCCTAGGCAACCAGCCTGGGACTCTGAAATGTGAAGCTTTTCATTTGTCGCCACTGTGTATTAGAAGCGTTCATGATCTGTAATATGTACTGACAAGGGGGTCAAATCTCACCAGCCGAATCTTTTTTGGAAAGAAAGAGAAACATAATTGGTGGAGTCTTATGACCAGTCATGTCAAAATAAGTGGAGAGATTGGTGCTGTTGGGATAAAATGCGAATTATAGCAGAAAAAATAATGGAAACTGAAGGTCTAGTCCAAACTGTTCTATAACTCAAAACAATACAAAATGTTAAAAGATTAAAAAGCTTTTTTGGCATGTTTGAAGCTGCTGCACACAGTTTCTTGTGGTTTTAAAAATCTCACAACAATGCATTGTGGTCACATTAAAATATTTCTGCCTGTGCAGAGGGTTGTAGCTGCAGCTACAGTAAGTTTAAACCAGCTATATAAATTCCCCTCATGCTTTTAATCTGATGGTGATTGATTTGGACGTTTTGAATGTGTCCGTTGGTATTCCATCTTTTATTTTTCTCTCTTTTCCCACACTGTTCTCGTAGCGTTGATGCTGAATGTTAATTTCCTTTCATGTGTTCAGTGCAATGTCTCTGAGGTCTCAGATGAAATCAAGGCACGTTTTAATGAGTTGCTTTGCTCCCAGCCGACTAAATGTAATTGACAAAGAGCGCTGGAATCTATTTCTTTTATGGTGGTGTAAAAATTTTTGATGGGGTCTTGTATAACGCCATCTTGTTGGTGTATATACTGTAACCTTCAGGCTCTGGGACAATTTCTCTCATCACAACCACTCTGCCTTCTCTGCTCAGCAGCAAACATTAATGTACACTCGCCTTGGTCCTGCCTTTGCTTTCAAATGTGAGAAACACATGCTCGGTGATAATGACCCTAGGAAGTTGTTATCTGCAATAGCTTTGTGGAAGATGATTATTTTCTGTTTCCATGTGTCTGTTGATCTGCTGGCATGAGAGTGAAGTTGTATTGATTGTGAAGTCGGTCTGCCTTAGTATAGCCCACTCAAAGGTGTAACCTTATTCGGTGAGTAAACACACAAAAACATAGAAGTGACTAGAATGGTATTCAGTAGAGTGCACAACTCTGCCAAGGCGCTAAAGACTCTTTATGAAACCACATTTAAATTTTGAAAATTATGCACATATTACACATATCAGTCCCCCCGCGTTTTTGGTTCCCAATGATGATCCATGAATTATTGAAGCTGAGAAGAAAAAGATCCTTTCAATGTGCCTGCTAACATGGATCTGCACCAAAATGTTATGGGGCTGTCCCTGACCCATATCACACCCTTCCACCACATTTCAAGGTAATCCATTCTGTAGCTTCAGTGGAATCTTGTTCACAAACAGACAACCATACAGTCGGGGGTGATAACACAACATTGGCGGAGGTCAAATTAAATTTGCATTGCATAGAAACAAATTATTCTCCATTATTCTTGATTATCCTGGAGTTCATAGGAGACAGATATAGAGACATTTACATATGGCACCTTGATTGTTAACATGTGACAACACTAATGTATTCCTCTAGAGGTAATCACTTACATTGACGTCCTTGCTTGTCAGACTGACATGAGCAGCGTTCACTGTAATGAATGTTCTACTAATTGAGCTTGTGGTGCTGCATTACGAGTATTTCCTCCAGACATATGTTCCTGTGGACCTGCTGTTAATGTAAACTTCAATTTTGACATCAGGGGTTTAATTCATGCTTTTAAAACAATGACTACATTTATTTGCAATTTGTTGTGGGATATGAAGTGTTAACGATTCACTCTGCTCCCGTAATTATCTCAGTTCTCCATCCAGGAGACTGTGAGAGAGAGTGAGATGCCGCTTCCTGCTCGTCAGTCGAGGAAAAATAATTACACAGAGGAATATCCCCTAAGGGCTAATTGGCCCTATATGTGGTTGTGAATTTTCCAGGGAGTTACAGACTGACCGAGCCCGAGCCACGCGGTGGGAAGGAAAATGGAAGAATAATGATTTATTCTTTCTAAATAGAAAACATAATACATTTCAATCCTCCTTTAATGGACCCAGCAGAATCATATGCATAATGTTTACAGGAAATGTTTTTCTAAAATGATGCTGAACAGTTTACACTCATGAAATATAGATGTTCATTTAAACTATAGGGCTGCTACACAGTGATGAGATGCAAATATCTGTAAACTCCAGTTTACTGATTAAAAAAGTGATGATAATTAATGTTTGGCTTCATTAATAATTTACTCTCTGCTATAAACATGTTGCATATTAATGACCAAACCCCTTTAAGAAAAAACACAACACATGCTTTTCAAGCTTTGACTGTGAGAACTCTCACGCCTCACAGGTTTAATTGATGTGGATCTGTGCAGATGTGTCACTGGGGTCAAACATTCAGCAGGGGAATCTTTTAGAGTAAGATAAATAAAATGTGCTCTATCAAAAGCTTCTGGTCATGTGTGTGGACTTTTACAAAACTAAAACTAATCGATTCGACTGTGTTATTATATCTATTGTAGAAAAAAGAAGATGCTTCACATTGATGAAACATTTGATGCTTTGTTCATTTTTGAAAATGATTTTATTTAAAATAAATAAATATATAATAAACTATGCGTCACCACTTCCTCCCAGTATCCAGGAATAAAGCAAGAACTACCTAAAATGACAGAAAACATTTATTTAAATGTATTTCATGAGTACTTTGACATTTTAGTTTGGTCCCATCTGCTAACATGGGGGAGGCGTGGTGCCACTTTGGCTTCACTTTTGGGGAGCTGTCATGTCGTCCGTCTGTATATTTACAGTGTGAGGTTTTAATGATGGTAAACTGAATTAACTCTGTGTCTGTTCTGTCTCTCTCCTCTTCACCTCTCCAGCAGATGTTTCATCCGTCACTCTCACTCCTCATCTCCTCCTCTGCTGTCTCCTCCTGTTCTGTTCTCCTCCTCTCTCTCCTGTCATAAAGGTAATGCAGTCAGCTTTTTCAACCAAAACCAAAACACATCTATAACATTTTTGATGTGATGGTGTCACAATCTTATTTTTAATTTATTTGAGACATAGACTCGAAGCGTATTCACTGTTTTAATATTGTTTCACTGTGTTGGATAACTGGACCATTGTTGGATGCCAGCTACAGGCCAGTGTTCAATGCAGCAGTTACACATCAATCAAAATAATATTTCTATTTATTACTTACCACAGTGTAATCAGTGGATTTAATGCTAAGATAACATTTATCTTCCATAACATCAGCTAACCTCTTACTTATTGTGCTCTTGTTGCACTTTTAACTCTGTGGTTTGTCTATCCCATCACACACTGGTGTACTTTGGAATGACTCTTTATTTATGAGGGTTTATAGTGTGATAAAAGCTTTGCTCGCGAGTTTGCTACAGAGTCCTCTTCCTCACCAGCCAGAGTTTGTAGATGAGGCCGTGTACTTTCATGTGCCCTGACTCATCAGCTGTTACAGCAACAGAAGCATAGGAGTCATTCAGCATGAGCGTCTGTGGCAATACCACAATTTTTATCAGTCTTCTTCCTTCTGTAAACCACACATACACCCAGACACACACACAGACATGAATATAGGAGGATAGAAACACAATAAAGCTTATTTCCACTGTGGTATTTTAGAATGACACAGAACACACCAAAAGATAATCAATGAAACAACAACTAGGCAAGGAAGTGGGAATATTCAACAATTCTTTAAGCCCAATTAATCCTAACCCCACCTCTTGTTAAAAAGCTATGATTGTGCTTTAGCCCATGAGAAATGAGAAATCCAGTAATTTGGCACTGAGCAACATCTTGAAGTGTTTTTTAAGATGTCATGATTGACTAGAGCTTCAGCTAATGTGTGAAGAATTAAGATTTTCATTTACCGTGGTGAGGGCTTTTAAAGCCATATTTCTGCATAGAAAATGATGACAGGATCATTTACATTGTGTTTAACAGTTACATGGAACTTCTAAACTTTGGAATCTGGTGACCTTGGAAATTTTGTTTTATAAACCCCCACCCCTCAAAAATGGCTTCATATTTTCCCACGTTTGGGGATTATCTATTATCTGATAACCATCTAATTCTACTTTTTCTCACTAAGATAGATTTCAGTCAAGTTTGTAATCTTTATTTTTATGTGCTACCATAAAAGATGATTGCAGGAGGTGACAGCTTTAAAGTCATTTATAGGCCTATATAATAGAAAGCAAAATAAAGGGCCCAGTATAGTACCCTGTGGCACCCCACATCCCATGATCCTTTACTTTGAAAGCGTCTCATTAACATGAACCAGTTGACAAGGATTTGATTGGTATGAATGAACCCAATTCAGGGTAAATTCACTGAAACCCATGGCTCCTAATTTGATTAATAAAATGCTGTGATCTACTGTGTCAAATGGTTTCTGTAAATCCAGTATGACCGTAACAAAAAATTCCCTCCATCCACTTCTCTTCTGAAAAAGCCTGTTAGATTAAGTAAGGAAGTAAGTTTCAGTAAAATGGATTCTTTGCAATTAGAATGGATACACATCTGCCATTTTTGAGTCATCTTGAACTTTATGTGACAGAATAAACACATTAATTATACCAGATTTAGACAAAACATTTCATATGTGCGTACAGTACAACAGTACAGCCAAGCTTCACTGATGAATAAAGATAAATACTTTATGTCCACCTTCTTATCTTTTGTTCACATTACACCTCGGCTTTTGAATATTAAACAAAGACTCTGAACTCTGAGACATGATTCACAGATGAGGGCTGATTTTGCTCTTTCACATAGCTTCTGTTTCTGTGTTGAGGTGAGGAATGTTGTAAATTATCCAACCTTCTCTATCTTTACTCTCAGATTTTTATATATGTCCATCGTAAAAAGGGTTATGTAACATAGTGACATGATGAGAAAACAGATATCTACTGTACCTATCTTATATTAATCATCACATGACTTGCATCACTTCAACTTGCAATGCACTTTCTATTCACTATATTATTTATGGCTGTTGTGATGTTGTTATATTCTATTAAAGGATATAATGATACTTTTTCAATGTGTGTTGTGCTTTTGTGGCTGCTAAAGCATTTCCTAATTAAATATTAATGCATCTGCACTATCATAGTAATCAAGTATGTGGGGTATACAGTGTTTTAATAAGTGGATGTGTTGGTGGCCATTGCTCTAAAACTCAATACACTAAGTCCAGAAGTTGTTTTGTATGTGGATACATTTCACAGTCACTACACTTTTAATTGGGCAATACAGGTTAAAAAGAAAATAGAATAAAATATCACACTAACAATTGATTTTAATTTTAAAAATGATCCCATGTGTAAAAATCTTCAAAACTGTGAAAGAGCACAGAAGCATTTCTGACATTACTTAACATCCTGTTGGTCTTGTTACCCATATTAAAAGTTTTTGAGACATGATAAAGGCATGGTGAGTGGTTTAAATACTGTTGATGTTAGTGTTGCACCTACTGCTTCTGGATCTTGTGCAATGTCTTTAAATTGAGTTTAGTGGTTCTATACATCCATACATGTGAACCTATCAGCAAAGAATTTAAATGGCTGCATTATTACTTTGCTCATAATGCAACAAAACAATCACTCATATTTTTGTTTGTACTTTTCAAATACAAAAATATCATCATCTGTTCCTTCCTCCTCAGCATTTTGTCAGCAGAGCTCATCAAGTTCAAAGTGACACTAATAATCTTATAAAAAAGACAATGTTTTAAAAGTGGAAACTGAGATTCCAGTTTAACGAGGTACCGAGGTAAAAAACTCTTGCTGTGAGGAGAAACCACTGCCCCACTGTGCCACTCCTTTCCAACTGCATATTACTATTAGTAACTCTCATGACAGGTTGGTGAATCAAAGAACTCCTTTTTATGTTATATGAGAAAAGTATACTCTGCTACAGACTCCAATCTGGTAACTCTTGAGTAATATGAAGTTTCATCTGCTCAGTAGCAAACAGTATAACGACGTGTCAGCATCGAGGTGTGATCTCACCAAACAATGAAGACTTAAAGATGCTTCAAACACACTCTGGAGTGTTTGTTCAATATATCTTCCATAAATAACAGCGGAAGGACCTGTCCGCCGCTTTGCAGATGACATCTGTGACTGATTTTCAGGCTTTAATTCAATTAATCATGGACCGAGCAAATCAGCAGACTCTGGGTTCCGCCAAACATTTTATGCTGAGTAAGGCCACCGTCTGCCCCTGATAAATTCTAGTGGGCCCATTAAAGGCTTTATCGTCCCATTATTCATCACTGTTAAGCTCAGTAGGCCCAAGGTATACATTTTTTTATGAGGAGCGCACAGTCTGATGTAAAGTGTTGTAACATATTGATATTAACATAAAATGTTTATGAACAATAAAAACAGAGTGGCACTCAGAGTTCATACCTCTGTCAAGGCCCAACAGTCCCCTTATAAAACCGCATTTAAATTCAATAAATATGGATTTTTATTTGGATCTGCATCAAATTAAACACAGTCGTAAATATCAGTCCCCTAAACATGTCTGAATTTTAAAAAAAAATCAAAATCCATGGAATATTCTTGAAATCTCCAATCAAACAATGTTAAAGAAAGAGAAAAAGTCTGATTTAAGTTTTTTAAATAAGAAAATTAAATCAACCCTTATTATAAAGTTCTATCTTAGTCTTCATGGCCATTCAAAGTGCTTTAAATCATAGATCACATTCACACAGAGCCTGCAATACGTTGTTCATTGTCCCTCAAATATTATTTTTTCATTCACATCACATCAGGGACCATTTAGAGTTCAGTGTCTCGACCAAGGAAACTCTGACTTCCGAGCCAGGAATCCAAGCACCAAACATTTAGATAAATAACTTATCCATGACCACCAAATGTTTAGGAAAGATAATCTCATCAAATCCAGCAGCAAAACATTTGGATGGCCAGGTAGCACTGGTTCATGTTATTTTATTTTTCCTCAGCAGCCCAGTCGTCACACAAACTGCATCAGTTTCAACTTTTTTTCCTCACCAAGAGGGCTATTGGTTGAAATTGAAATATATTGCACAAGGTGAATAACATTCCTGACAAACCTTTTTCATAGTTTGGACTTCTCTTGATCTTGAAGAATTGGTTGGTATACGACTGCATTGATTGTTTTTAATGCCATCCTTCTATAAACCCATTAAGCTAATAAAGATAAATCTCTATTTATTATAAATGACATATTTGCTCTTCCAGGGCCTCTCATGGAAGAACGGAGGCATGTCTTTAACCAAATTAATTGGGCTGGTGATGGATGCCTCCACTCTACGTCGCTAATGCTTTTAATGTATGCTTTGAATTTATAGACAAGGTCTTTGTCCACAGACTGCATGCAGAGAGAATAGGGCACAACATTGCTGTGCTGCTTTGTGTGAGGACAAAGTATTCCCAGGTAAGGTAAAAAACCAGCAGGAGCCAAAGGTCACCTGCTGCCTGCAGAGAGGATCCGACAGCAAGCACATCCCTGAAAAACAATCAATCAGATGGCTGCAGGAGAGGTTTGGTTGTATGACCTCAGCCAACAAATGCATTATACAACCAGTCAGGTTGGTATATGATGCTGGTGTATGCATGTGCATGTGTTGTGACTGCTGGGACGCTCCTGCTGAATGACAATGATGGTGAAATGGAAAAATATGTTCACCAATCATAAGATGCGGTTTCCAGTGGGAGCACCAAGGTATCCATCCACAAATGCTGTAGATCAGTTAACCAAATTTAAATCACCTCACCACTGTCAAGTTCTGATGTACAGACCCCTTCATTAATATACACTACTTCATCTCTGCACTGTTTTTCTATCAGTCCGTCCCCTGATTTATATTTAACCTTTTTATTAACACCGACAGAACTGTGGTCAGTCCTTTCTGGACCCTCATTAGTTTCTGTGCTGCCCTCTATCACTGTTCCTCTCTGCTGTCCAAGCACAAACAAATGAAGCCATAAATCAAATTCAGTGAATCCACTTCCTGCAAAAAAAACATGAATCTATGATTAAGCTCTCTCCTTTTATCACCCGCTCCACAGCTCCAGTGATTCTGAATGATGTGATTATTCAGTTTCCACTAATAAATTAAAGGACACTTATTTCTTTTCAGGAGGAATACGAGTGCGAGGAATCAATTAAGCATCCATTATAAAGCTTTTTTTAAATCGGTACCACTAACAAACAAGAAGTCTTAGAAGAAGAGAACAAATTACAATATGTCAGTATGTCTTTAAGCTTTCATACAATCTGTGCATGAAGCACTGATCATCAGTGATAAGTGCAATCTTTGTTTTTGGTTATTGTAGCACTGTTTCTGTGGCTTTCACCTCAGGCATGTATTGATTATACAGTGGTTCATTACATCTGACTCCTTCCCATGCTCCTGTGGTGTCTGATACATGTTCATACAGTTCTACTGCTCATTCACTGCAGGAGCCATTAGTCTGCCCCTTGACATGACGCACGCAATAGTGAAACTGTGTGAATGTTTTCCAAAAAAGAAAATGTCAAATAATTAGAGAAGTTGGCAAAAGAGGAATAATCATAATCCAATACGTTGTAGAAAAACAGATTATTTTTTGAAGGTTTGTGCAGAAAAGCAAATGTTATGGCACTTACTTGGACGGCTGTGGATATATTTCATCAAAGCCTTCATCGTTAACAATTTGGCAAGTCAAAGCTGTGACTGATTAAACAGCAGATCGTTAACCTTGATTGTGTCTATTCTCATGCCAACTATTAAATCCCTCTACCCTAGAAATAGACACCATAAAAAGTTATGAGTGTAAATAAATCAATAGAGAATCAATAATGCAAAATAAGCTATTGTTTGTTATCACAGTTTATTTTGAAAGAAACTCCACGGTAATGTGGTAATGTGGTAATAATACATTTTTGATCTTTTCATTTTGTTCAATGTTCAGGAAAGTAAACACAACACTGTAACCAGGGATACTCCTCTGTGTGTATTTGTGTGTGTATGTGTGTGTGTGTGTGTGGATTCAGAGTCATGAGATGGCACCTTGCAAGGTTAGGCTCTAAAGGGTTTGTCTTTTTCATTAGCTTGTCTATAAAGCATTTTATGACCCTCTGTCATTTGCCATCAAGATAACAGCAACACCAAACACGGCTGAAAGAAGACGACATGTCTCAGAAGGGTTTTGTTCACTCTCTGTGTTACTTGTCAGCTCGGTCGCTAATAGAATTGGTGTAAAGTAAACACTGTCACTCAGTTGCAAATTGACTCCAAAGGCCCTGATTTGTTGCCATGGTGAAGCTGTTTCTTGTGGATGTTTGTAACGCCTCCTCAATTTAAATTAAATCTGAATATATTAAAATTGATTTTTTTTTTAAATGCGGCATTTAAAATCAAACTAGAATGTCATTCAGTTGAGCACATACCTGCACCAAGGCCCAACAGTCCCCTTCAATTCAAATAACAAAGGCCACATTAGGTTTATCAGGGGCGGAGCTAGGGGGTGGCTTCTGGGGCTTCAGAAAAGTTTTCTCAACAGCCCCGAATCTATTTTTACTGTAAAATAAAATAACAATAATGGATGTTTTCTGTAGTTTACCCATTTACAGATGTTCCTTAAATGCAACGCCTAAAAAGTATTGGTATTTTTCCTACGTCCCTTAAATGCATCACCTGCAAACTCTCACAGGTGCTGCTCAGCTGGAACCTGAACACAGAGCACGTGGATGAGAAACAGAAAAGTATTAACAGAACGAACAAAAATAACAGTTTGTACAAGTATTAAACAAGTGGTGCTGACAGTGTGTTCAGAGGGAAGAACTTCTAAACTGGTGTGAGAGGGTCAGCGACAAATGTGACTGTTCGTCTGAATGTCCAGGTGAGTTAGCTGCTCAACTTAGCTGATTAGCATGAGTCTAGTCGGGATGTTGTGATGTGATATGAATGTACTGTCAGTAATGTTAGTTAATGAGTTGTTTAGCTGCTCACCGCTGTCAGTGTGACCGCAGGCTAGAAGCTAAACTAAGCGCTACATTCATAGCTGCTGCTATAGCTCAAGTTAGCTCACAAGGTGATTTGTGTTTTAAGGAAATTGAACTGTGAATGATACATTTCATTTCACTGTATGGACATTTCAATTATGACAGTTAAAACTTAGTTTTTGGTCGTTATTTGTTTTATGGTGTATTTAAGTTGTGAATTTGCCTTAAGTAAATGTGCGCAGAGAAACTAGATTGAATATTATATCATAATTATATTTTTATAATTTTTCCTCATAAATCAGTCTCTGGTGTGTTTAGCGTGGGCTGGAGGTCTTACTGCTTGTGTAGAGTGCTACCACCAATCTCCTTTCCAGACAACCTCCAGATATTGAGAGATTGATATAAAAACTACTAACCCAGTATCAGAGGTCTAGATTCTCAGGGAAATATTTCTTCTTTCATAGGTTACAGGTGTTTCAACAATAATGTTTTTGCTTTATTTAAGCCTGTATTAAAGCCAAGGATGTTTACAGTACATATAGGGCACACTAAAGTTGTGTGCTTTTTAAAATTAGTTCCAAATTTGTGCTATTTCTCTCAGTGGAGTTGATACATCACTTCCTGCCTCTGCCAACTGCACCCGACTGCTCCACCTCTCGTCTGAACAACGTGGAGGATTTGTTGCTGTTGTGAACACATGCGTCTGTGTGGAGAATCTCCCGCTGTGCTTTGCATGTTTGAAAGGGAAACTCTGGGTGAACGCCATCGACAATTTGAATTTGAATCATGTCTGAAAACGGCTTAACTAACTAACAAACCAACGAACGGGTGAAATCATAACACAGAGCTGCTAAAGAAACCCACTTTTATGTAATCTGGCACAAACTTGATGTTTTAAACATTTAATTACCTGAGGGATGTCTGTGCAAATGGGTTATTTTGCTTCACAATCCCCCTCACACTCATACAGCTGGATGAGTTCCCTCTGCAAACTGCCAAGCACACTTTACGACTGATAATTGAGCCACTATATAACAGAGCAGCAGGAGATTTGGTGGATTACACAGAGGAGGTTTTTCTTGTGCCCAGTTTTGCGAAAGCTCTTCTATGATTTACTTTTTTCACTTCAAACCACACACATTGTGGTGATGAGGGGATTTAGGAATAATATTTAGGAGAGGCATATTTTTAAGTTTTTAATGGTGGTGCTACAGACAAATCAGGGGATCACCATAGTGTGTACGATTGAAAGCCTGGAGACCATGAATAACTGTTTAGAATTTTAATTTAATCAATATTTGTTGAGATATTTCAGTCTGAACGGGCCGACAACACAATGAATGTACAAGGTCTTGCAATGTATAATTGGAAAATTCATGAGCACTACTATAGCATACATGTGGTTCACCATTTAGTGAGGGAGCTACTGTATGTTAATGACCAACCTTTCAATAAACAGTGACTTCTCTTTGACTGATGCATGGATTTCAATCTGCGGTCAATAGCCCTCACTGAACTGTATTTGCATTTTCATGATGGAGCAGCTCTCGAGCGAATATAAACATAAACGAGTTCAGCGTCTTCAAGGACCTGTAAAAGTTGAGCCTGGTGAGGACAGTGCTGTTTGCAGAGTGTAAAACGTCATGGTAACAGCTCCCTGTTGGCTGTTATACACAGATGCAGTAGTAGAATGTGCAATAGTATTCTAATCATTACTGAATTTTGACTGCAGCCATATTCTCCAGGGCAACACTGTTATAAAGACAGTACCATTGTAAGACTCAGCACTCCACAGCTTAAATTGTTTAGTTTGGCTAAGGTTTGTTTTGCCATCTTGGGCTCTCCAGCTCTGCTCCAACAACAACACCACTCGGCACGTCCCTCCTCTTCAATCTGCTGTTTAAATTGTCTTTACAGAAGTCGCATGGTTTTCCATGCAGCTGGGAGCAGTCATGTGACTTGTAAATGGCTTTGGCAAGGATGTGATGAGCTTTGCATCCTCCAGCTGCCTGAGCACTAAAAGACAAAACCCATCCACTTTATTATGGCACTGTGCTCTGCATCCTCACTGATGGCTACACTGCTCCCAAGCTTCAGTCTCACTTTTCTTATCGCAGGATGGAACATGTTGGTTCTTACTGTCTACACTGTGAAGGAATGGCACTGCACCGTGATTTACCATCAATGAAAACTGTTAAAAGCAACGTTATTCAAATGAAATAAAAGAGTCAATTAGCAAGATATCCATAGTTTTTAAGAAGATTGGATCTGCTGCTTGTGTTTGTCACTCAGCTCATTTAGTTAACTAGAAGAGATTTCTGAGAGTCTGGATCTGCCTGTTTATCCAGATCTGCTCCAAAATGACAAACACTGATGATAACATAACCTCTTTGGTGGTCCTATCAACAGAGGGGAGGATTTTTGGACTGTCTAGATGGAACAGTTACCCTGTTGGCCTGAATGTAGCTGTTGTTATTATATTATAGTCGAGGCTGCTGAAGTTTGCTGTTGCAGGATGTCCACACACACACTCAGCTGCGTGAACAGAGTGTCTTCGGGCTTATGACGAATCAGAATTGGCTCAATTTCATCTAATTAGTTGCTAGGTTACCTGCTCGGCTGTGGAGTGTTTATCCCATGTGTGTGTGTGTGTCCGTCCTGTGCAAAGGCCTCGTGGTTGCTTGAATTTTGTTTGTCTTGTTTTAATTATGACTGATACGGTAAAATCTGTATTGACAATTATGGGGGACATAGTATTTGATATATAATGGGTAGGATTTTGTAATATCTTATAGATAAAGAGGATGTGGATATCATGTTTGGTCACGTAAACTTTTAGATTTCATCTGTCAATAAGTGAATGTTGTGTAGTTTGTTACACTGCGCCACCGATCTGCACTCCTATAACTGAGACTGAAGTGTAGACGTGTCCCTGCGTCATAACAGATGACCTGTCCTCCCTGACACCCTTAGTTTTTACTACACCACATTCATTTTTGTAATAATTCCCATGCCCGAGCATAACCTTGTGATATTAAATTATTTTCTACAATAGTAGTACAACAACAGGCTGTCTAAATATTTTTACACTAAAAAAATCTTAGCAAATAGTGGAGCTAAAATGTAAAGTCTCTTAAGTAAAAAAATATGTTTAATAAATTATGTTTTTATTACCCTGATAATGTGACTGCACTGATTTTATACTGATCTCTCCATCAAATTGAGGAATGTCTCGAAAGCAGTTAATCACCCAAACATAACCACCATTATAATCTGTTCTTTCATTGTACTAGTGGACATTGTAAACTGAGGGTGGCGCTAGAGAAACATTTGGCTATTGTTTTAGTTGTTGTATTGTGGTCAGTGAGGCTAGCATGGCCAGAAAGTTGTTGATCAGGACCAAAGCATTGGTCAGATTGAACAACGGACAGAATTCTATCACCACAAATCAATACATTACTTACTTATGGCTAAATGTTCTTCAAAACATCAGTCATGGACACGACAGTGATGAAGTGTTAATACAACAAATATTTATATATGAACTGAAGCTGAATAAAGTCGTCAGATCACAGAGCAGCTGATTTATGTGCTGTGGTTTGTTCATTTTTGAAATAACCTATTGACTCTGGTGTTTCCTTCAAAGTAATGACAGATTGTTTTACATAATATATTGACCACCCTGCATTTATAATTCAGTTTTATTCAAGATGTAATGGGTTTTCCAATAAATATTACTAATACAGTCTCACCAGAAGAAAAACATCCTCGCTGAGCCGGAATAACAACACCGCTCTTTGTTCTCCCCCGGGAGTGTGCAGTTAATTAATTTAGCAGTAAATGACATTTTCTCAACAGTGAATGGCCCTCTGTTCGTCCTATGTGTTTGAAGTTAGAAGTGCGCCAGCAGGAGCTTCATTTTTCTTGCTAAACAAAGCAAAAAATTGTGGAAAAAAACAAAGGCAATCATGTTGAAAACCATGCCTGGAGCAGCTGTTCAGTCTTGGCAATAAAGCGTGAGGCACAAGGAGGAGCTGAACTCAAGGAGCTGGATCAGGTTGAGACAATTTAAAGTTGTGTGTGAGATTATATGCTGACGGTTACTTATTATTATCAGCTGCTGGTGTAAAGGTACACACTGTAAGAGGGAGATTTGTATACAGACACTAAACATTCACTCACACTCAGTGAAAGGATTCACCAACCTCCAAACCTAATAATAAATCTCTGTTGGACAACCTCTGAGCAAACTCAAAGATATTAACTTATAGATCTTTCCTCTATTCAGTTATCCTCCATCTGAGCAGGGAGAAGGATCATGGCCTCTGCAGCTCACATGGAAACATAGGGTGACTGTTCAAAAGACATCCTCAGCGTGCTACATCTCTGAGCAACAGCGTCTAACAAACTTGTGAGCAAACAGTTGCTTATCACAAACGCACCAGATAAAGAGCAACGTTATCATTTGTTTAAAGATATGTTTGTTTCCACCTGATGAACATGTCCATTATTCACCCTTGTATTGGTTAGGTTTTGGTCTCCACTGTGGTCTCCACAAAGTCCTGAGGGACATTTCTGTCTCTTTAGCTGATAAATGCTCCAATGCTTCACCATGCAAGTCGCTAACTGTGTTCTTCTGTTTGGTGCTGAGCAGGTAGTGTGCCGAGGGTGCCTAGAGCATTTCTGCCAATAACAGCTACCAACCTCTGTCAAAGATTTAACGGTCGATACCAATAACATGAAATTGCCACGATTCTCAATACCCAATTCGATACTACTGCATAAAACAATACAATAGATCCCATTTATTTCAACACACAGTCCTTTTATACAAATATTGAAACACAAAAACCAATAATGACTATGTAGCCTTAAAGTAATGAATAGGAAGAAAATACTATTTACACTATAAAACAGAACAGTGGCCTGTAGGAAAATTGAGATCAGGTATAGATCAATAACTGTAAGAAAGCAGCAGAGGCTGCGCACGCAATGTAGTAAAAAAACACACACAAGCACACACACTCATATACTGTATATACTTGAAAGTTACATATAGATGAGGGATATCGCAGCTTTCAAGTATATACAGTATATATATACTGTATATACTTGAAAGTTACATATAGATGAGGGATATCGCAGCTGTCTCTGAATTAAATAACCCTGTAGTTTTGGATGATTGAAATACGTCACCTCAAGTAGTTCATCAGTGGAATCAACATTGGAAATGACCATCATCGTATCTCATGGGTTCAGTTCAGTAACGGTCAAATCCAGTAGATGAGTGAAATCATATATATTCATACTAAAACATTTGTACTATTAAAAAAAGTAAAAGTAATAAAATGCTAACGCTGTTGTAAGAAAATATTTATTTGTATTTGTATCATGTTTCATAATGAAACAATCACTCTACCGAAACTGATCATTTATATCACACACTGTAGTTGTGTGAGATAGAATCTGTGTTTAAAAGTTGGGCATGTAATGGTACATAGGTGGTAATAAATTCTAAATTGGGATTAAAGCATTCTAATTAAATATTTATATTACACAGTTTATCTAGTTTTATGTAGAGAGAGAATCATCAGTGGAAGTTTATGACCAAAGCACAAGATGACTGTAAATATCTATATCTTCCAGTGTACGCACAGTTCAATTATAAATACCAGTGTTATTCTGTTTTCTTTCTACCAGTTGTTTGTCTCATTATTTTTACTTATTCATGTTTTTAGTTAAGGTACTTCACAACAAAGTGTAATTAATTTAAAATGTCCTGCTCAATTCACTCCTAACAGAGACACACAACCAATGAGAGCTGAGCATGAATGGCGGTGCATGTTGGCTATTTTTATACTTTTCTTTGTATCAAAGTGAGAGGTGTTATTTAGCAAACACGGCCAATGAGAAGCTTGTTAAGGACGTTGTAAATTAAGCAGTGGCTGTAAATTAAACACTTGATGATGTAATTCTCCTGAGACGCTCAGTATATAGAGGACGGCAGCTTAAGATGAGCCGTCTCACGTTTGTGTCAGGTCTTGAAATATAGGATAAGCCTTTAAATTTCATTACAGATGGTTTGTGGTTTATGGATTAATGGCTCTTGTCTCTGTTTTTTAATTAGTCATTTAATCAAAGACTTATTTAATACATCTTGTATTACCACACACTCAAACACATTTAAGAACTTGAAAGGTTGGATTAGAAGAAGCACAGGGACATGTTTTTTTAATGCAGAATTAATTTTTTATATATAGGCTCCACATCTTAACTTCAAAACATATATATTTTATCATATAAATGCATACAATATAAATATACATTTCTTATTATATTTTAAAAAACATGACACTGAACATTGCGGAACATCAGAACAGACAAGGGCAGCAATATTGATCTGTCAATCATTAATGACTAATTGAAAACTTAGACGCTAAATATATTCATCATACACAAGTCAATAAAAAGCAACATATCCTCACAGTTTAAAAGCTGGAACTAAAGAATGTTTGGCATTTTATAGTAAGTTTACAGATTTGTTTATTGATTGCTTATCGATTGATTGAGCTCTTGCCATGACAAAATCCTACAACCAACAAATTATGAAATTAAAGTGGTAGAAAGAAGGAGTATGAAATATTCACAACAAGCCGGAGCTCTGGGG
Organism: Paralichthys olivaceus; assembly: GCF_024713975.1. Classification (NCBI taxonomy): domain Eukaryota; kingdom Metazoa; phylum Chordata; class Actinopteri; order Pleuronectiformes; family Paralichthyidae; genus Paralichthys; species Paralichthys olivaceus. Next base: position 11,126,911 of record NC_091095.1, on the reverse strand, counting down.
GAATCAGGGGAGGTTTTACTGAAAGTGTGGACAGACAGGAACAGTTCCTGCTGGGCTCACTGCTCCGTCTGAGCCACAACCACAACAACATCCTGACACTGTGAACATGAACCAATGAGGGAGAAAATGAACAAGAGGAAATTAATTAGGGACTGCAATGTTTCAGAAGTCGGCTTTCTCTCTCTCTCTCTCTCTCTCTCTCTCTCTCTCTTTCTCTCACACTCACTCACACACACAGCTTTGCATTGACCTCTATTCATTATGGACAACCTAACCAAAAACTTATACCTAACCTAACTTTGACTTTCATGTCTAACCCTCATCTTAACCTAACCACAATCCACATCTCACCCCAACATTAACCAGGACCTCAGAAATTATGTTTAGCCTTATTGGGACCATGGCTTTGGTCCCCATGAGGTGAACTGGTCCTGACAAGGTCAGTGATTATGTTGGAAAGGTCCTACAGAGGTAACAAAAATTTGGAAATTCACACAGAAACACAAAGACACAAGGAATTAAATGCAAACATCCATCTTCCACCATACTCAATCATTTTTCTGGTAACTTGTAGCAGCATCACAACATGACGACACTGATGACATTAAAAACACCCTGACACTGTTAATGTCTCAGATTATATTGAAGAAGAAGATGGAAATAACTCATTTTGTGTTTGGAGGCTCTCGCACGGCTCCGCGCTGCTTGTCAGAGGATTTTATGACAAATTTCCCCCATCATCCTTTCACCCTGAAGAATTCGTTTCAGATTTCAGTCTCATCTGTTCACGAGCCTAAAGTCTTTTTCATCATCACCACCTTCTTATGACAATCACTCATTTTTCATCTTCCCCACAGTGAATGTGATGGGAGCCTGATGTCTCGAGTGTTCCTGCTGTGACTTAGCGGCAGGATGCTCGCTCTTTCTTCTTATGAAATTATGCAGCTCTTTACGCTCATATCAAGAAGCGCATGACTATCAATATGTTATTATTGGGCAGTGGCAGTGTTTAATGTGGCAGGGCGAAATACTTCAGTGTGAAATGTGGTTACTACTAGAAAGAGGAAATCACCCAGAGCAGTACAAAGAGTTTACTCAGTCAACAGCAGCTTTGACAATGTGCCTTAAGTCTTTTGCTTCCTGTCTTCAAGCTTTGATTTTCTAACAAGACACGGTGGCTCATGAATGAAGTGCCGCTCATTAAACGACTGAAATTAGACTCTGAATCGGAGCAAGAATGCGTTAAAACTCAAACACGGATGATGTTTGATTCTCTGAAACCACTTTTCCAAAAATACCTTTTGAAGGCTGGTTTAGAACCGACGCCTGATCTCGAATCAGTTCTTTGTGTTTCATCGTCACCGATACTTCGCTGGTCTAGAAGAAAGGACCGCTTACGTCAAGAGCTAGATCAACAAGACCAATCAAAACATTGTGAAATACATTTTTGAAAGAACGAGGTTCGTTATGTGTGTAGTCTGCAAAGAAATAAAACATTTTCATATGATTTAGACTGTGGAAAAGCAAATTGGTTGTTAAAAGGTTTACTCCGAACCAGCACAAGCACCATGTTCACCCAAAAAGAACAGCTGCACTATCTTAGAGTGAAAGAATGTTTAAGTTAAATAGTGCTGGTGCTTAAAGAGCAACTTGCAGATTCATTTTTTAAAGATTCGTAGCAAAAAGTGTTGAATTTCAGCAAAGCTCATACAAACACTTTATTTATCATTGTCTCATATTACACACAAATCACATCACAAAAATCACAAATCACAAATGTCTTGTCTGCCGCAAAACACGCAGTAGTGCTTGACAGTGTAGTTGTGTTTTAAAAAGGTGGCATTTTTCCTGTAGTTTTACATTGCATGTCACAATTTTTAAATATGCCAAATTATTGTTTGTGCAGGTTTAACAAATTGCAGCGTGTCAGGACATCTTGTCCATGTGCGTAATATAAATACAATAAGTCCCTCTGAAATGTGTCAGAGTGGAAGTTTGTAGTAGCATAAAGTGGAAATATTAAAATACTACTTGCATGTTGTGTATAAAATAAAAAATAAATATTTGAGATTACTGTAAACTGTCCAGCCTGCAGAAGTGGAGTAATGATTCATTTCTTGCAGTGTATGGATAAACTAAATGTTCTTCTCTTAACAAGGGAACAAAAATAGGCTTGTTTATTTTATTAATACATTACCAAGCAACTAGGAGCTACTAGGGGTGACCCCCCCCTGGCTCGGGCTTAGGCCCGGATGTTTTGCAGTGCAGCTGATAACCCTGATCGTGTCCACAGTTTGTCAACAAGGAGAAGGGCCAGCTTTCGTGCAGATGACGGGAAATTACTGTTGGATCTGTCACTAAAAATGCAGTTGTGTGCAGCAGCCATTTCATAGAGGAGGAATATGTTCCTGGTGAATTGACTGAGTTAAGGATGGGATATCGAAGCCAGAACCAGGTTGTGGGGGGGGGGGGGGTTGTTAGGGTTGAGCTTTAAAATTCTTCTCATTAAAAACCCAACATTTAATCTAACTAGTGACACTCCTTTGTCTTTCTCTGTGCGTTTATCTCTATAGTCCGAGTGTGACACAAAAAACTGACAGGCTGCTGTGTGTTTCAGTTCCAGAAAAATGTTCTATTTTTGGTCTGCTTATATTAAGGCTGCTTCAACAAAGACAAAGTCAAACAGCCATAGTTAAACCCATGTCTGGCGTTAACCCAGCAGACCCACTGAAACATCCCTGTGGGTTGACTGTGTGTACTTCAAAAGAGGTGGCGGTGACTCTTGGATTACCTGCTGTCAGACCGAGGGTTTCAGGTGATCCAACATTCCAGACATGTTGTTACACCATCACAGTAACACACTCAGACCAGTCCTCTCTGCAGTGAAGTATCAGCACTCCTACTGTTGTGTTTGTGCGTGTGTGTGGGTGGTTTGCTTTGACCTCGAGCATGCTGACCATTCACTGACACACACACACACACACACACACACACACATCAAGCATTTCCTTGCATGGACATCGAGCAGAGTGGAGTGTTGAGGATGCACCAAGTGTAGCAGAGCCTCCTTTGTATTTTTATATGAATTCCAAGTGCATGTGGGTTTTTGAATGTTTGATGTCTGTGGCCAACATGGGCGTCCTGCAAGGTCTCGTCAAGATTCTGTCCAATTTCTGCGTGTAGTTATGTTCAGCTGACATCTCCTGTGTTGACATTAACTCGTATCTGACTGGAGCGCATGTTTTGGGGAGGATTTTTTGAGAAGTCACAGCTGGGACATTAACCCAAGGGATGAATGTGAGTTGGTCACAGAGCAAAGACCTTAACGCTCAGGTCAGACTGAACATCTGTGGACAGGCTGTGGACATTTCTCCCGTCCAACACACTGTACCGCGTCAGTCTGCTCCTCATCCAAACCATTCCAGTTGGTGGCAATATTGCATCACAACGCTGTTTGCCAACCATTTTAAAAGTGAAGGAGAAGAAGAAAAATGATGTAGATTAACCACTGGCGACCCGGAAACCGCATGAAGAAGAGCTCCTGTGTTTGTTGTGTTTAACTGAAGAGCGAGAGGAGGCAGTTTTTTGTATTTTTTAATACAGATTCTATTTTGGAGAGATTTTGTATGGAACTAGCAGATTAGCAATTCAGACTGGGCTATTTCTTTTTCTTTTTATAATTTCTTGCAGGGCATACTTTGGTTTTTTTTGTCATATTTGTTTGTATTCAAGAAATGATGATACATTTATTATTTTATTTATTGAGTAATAAATAAATTGTTAGATTAATCGAAAAATGTATGGTTATATCAATTAATCGAAAAAATAATCGATAGGTGCAGCCCTAAAGTCTGTGGAATTCTTCCTAACATGTTTGTAAATTGAATTTATCCCAGACTTGGATCAGAACAGGTAACCTTATGCTGCAGTTTAGGGGAATAGATTATGGCAATGAACATGAACATGCACCTTATGAACAGTTGGTATTTATCAGGCTGAAACCAGCGAGCCAAGAGAGTTTGTTAAATTGACTTGGAACAGATGAAAAAGATTTAAGAAAAGGTATAAAATGCTTTTGCATGAAGCCCAATGTCTCTGAATTATGATGCAGTCTGTGAAGTTTCTCAAATGATTCAAAGACTTTAAAAGAAACTCTCCACTTAAAAAGTTTGTGCTTAACAAAGAATAAACTGTTTTAACAAAACTATTTTCATCATGAAAATGCTCCTCTCATTGTCAATCTCTGCAGCTATTTACACTATTTTCGTGTCACAGTGTCCTCACTCATCTGTATTTGTTTGGTGCTATTCAAATAATGCAACTCTTTATTTCAAGGTGAAATAAAAAAAACACCTCAAATCAAACAGCGAGACTATTTACATACTTTCATTATCACAAGGCGGAAAATGCAGGGATTGATAAAAAACTTTCCGAGACTCAAGCCAAGGTCTAAACAAGTAAGGTCAAGTTAAGGTTGTGTGTTTCCCAAAAAAAAAGAAAAACCTGAGGTCACTGAGGTCACAATGTGGGACATGCACAAGTAAACTGAGGGCTCAGTCTTTATGAATATAAATGCTCAAGTGTGTGGCAGCAAAACAAAGAGCGGTTCTGTTGTGAAGAATTTACAGCTGATGAACTATTCATGGTAGGGAAGAAACAACTCAATAACAGATTGTCGTCACTGCTCTAATCAAATGGAATAACAGCCATTTTATTTCTTGCAGTGGAATAAGTGAATATAATATTTTGGGAAACGTTTGCTGTGACATTGTGGACTTCATTAGTTAAAATTTTTGCTTGAGCTCGAGTCATTTTGTTGATTATCCTTGGGTTTGTTTTATTAAGTTAAAGGACTAGTGTGTGGGTTTTAGAAACATCCTTGATACTTTTCTATTTTGAAAAGATGAAATGCAAGTGGACATATTTTTTCATCAGTGCCATAGCTCACAACAGATGTGCAATTGAACAGATGGTGAATGGACTGTGTATTCAGAGTACGCTTTAAACAGAAAGCAAGGCAGGCTTCACATTCACCCACAGACACAAGGCTTCTTGCTGTGTATTTTAACATGTGGAACAACAATGGCTGAAACAAAGAACGCTATAGCTCAATAGAAAGGTTTGATTCATTCATTCACTGAATCTCTATACACTTAAATCATATATGTAAACTAGTGTCTAGAGTGGTTAGATTGGTCCCATAAATTTCTGTTAAAGGTACAGTGTGTAGAATTTAGTGACAACTAGTGGTGAAGTTGCATGTCGCAGTTGAATACTCTTCACCTCACCCTCCCCTTCCAATCATGAAATTCCAGTTGTCATAAAAACTCAAAGGGTGTTTAGTTTGTCCAGTTTGGACTACTTTTAAAAACATGGCGGCGTCCGTAGAGAGGACCCTCTTAAAGTAAATATAAAGTATTTAAATATAAAGGGCTATTCTAGGGTAAAGAAAACTACGATTCATACAATTTAGATGAAACACGTTAGTGAAAACATCCCAAGGATTATTTTATATTCAATTTCTGCCAAATGATCCCTTTCACCCAAATCTTACACACAGGACCTTTAAATTCATTTTTTTAATGATTTTACCTTTTCATTGTAAGGTTAAGGATTGATGTGCAGACTTTTCTTTACCAAGCTTTTTGTTGTTTCAGGTCAATACAAAGCCAATAGCCACAGCACAAAGAGACAGCAAGTTTCTGTCCTTTCTGCTAATTTTTACCAAGTGTACATGTTTATTGGGTCCCAAGTTTTCAGCTGCTGTTGCAATTGAATTTTCCTTGTGGATAAATAAATTACCCCACTGTTATTTCAGAGGAGGGAAAAGGAAAATGGATCGCCTTGATGAATTAAACTGAATGTTTTTACCAGACAGACGAATCAAAATAAATACACTGCATCAAACACAGCAGCTGCTCTGACAACAAACCAACCAGATCTGGAGCATTCGCAAAGACTTTAAAAACCATCATGCTCATTATCAAGTAACCTGCATCTCTGAGGATTGACATAAAAGGTTTTCTAACTGATTTTAATTACACGCAACAAATCGTCCGACTTGATCATCACAGGAAGTCAGGGAGGATGAGGATGTAGCTCATCTTGCTTTTCGCCAAATGGGAGAAATACTGAGATTTTCGTGTTGAGATGTGCTGACCACAGCATCCCTACATCTCTGCTCCTATTTGTACAAGATGTAACAATCAAATCTCAAGCTTCAGGGTTCCTCGCAGCCTGCTGCAAAGTTGGAGGCCCACAAGTCTTATTGCTATTGGTTCCTGCCAAGAAGGTATAATGGCTCCCGGGAGAATTTATTCCTGAAATTACCTCTGCTGTCATTAAAGTGATGGGAACTGAGTCTGATGATTCATTTCGCTGCAGATTGTGGGATTGGATTTTAAATGCGAGTTTAGTTCACTGAGTTGGAAATAGGTGCCAGTTCAGAAACATTACAGGGAAAGTATTTGGTCAAATCCTTCCTGATGACTTGTTATTAACTTACAAACAGTAACAGTGGAAGCCTGTTGACTTTGGAATTCAAATCTGACGCAAGAACACAAGTATTACTCACTTCTCATTTACTGGTACTGTGTAATTATTGTCAGAGCAGACAGTTGTAGGAAGTAAAAGGATGAAATGCATAAAGCAAGATGCTATTTGATGCCCGAGACGATAAAACATTTTTTATTGCTTAATAGCAAAAAAATATAATGTGTTTGTCAAGCATTTATTGACTTATTGATCAAAAGGCAACTTAGCAAGTTATTTTTTTAAAGTGGGGTATGTCCTTTGAAATCACAGAACCACTCAACAAGCCAAGTTTAGGTTAATGCAGTGTTGTGATCGTGATTTTCTGTTCATTATTTTATTATATTTAATATACACAATAATTCAGATCCTAATGAATAATAATAATAACCTATGGCCTTATTATTGTTAGTCATTCATAGGTATTTTCTCCTTCCCTTTATACTCCATACAAAGGAATCTATATTGCATTATCCAATTATTAAAAACTTCAAAATTTAAACACTTGGCAAAATATAAAGTCTAATAAAATAGTATATTCATCCATAGCCTCTCTTTGACTTTAATTTAATTAAATTCCTTGAGATATTTTTTCTGGGGTTTCATACTTTTCCCTCTCTGGTTTCCTGAGGTTTCACTGTGTTTACGTTCAGCTTTGTTTCACAATTGTGCTCTAATGACTTGTTTGTGTCCAGTTGAATGAGTCCAAGTTATGTACAAAGTGTAATTCATGCACGAATCTGAATTATACTGTCGGCCAGCAATCAAGCCAGATGCCAGACTGTGGCTGAAGGACTCCACTATCTGAAGATCGTTTTTTTATAGAAGTGAAATCAAGCAGCACGAAGACGTAATGATGCTGTCAGAGGCTTGTCAAAAACATAACATTTAAAAGAGTATGTCACAGAGGTGATGTGCTTTGGAGGACTGGAGAGTAGCTGATGCAGAAGAATAACTGGACACCATTTTCATATGTGTGTATGTTTTACTTCTGCACTCGTTTGTAGTTTATCACTTGATCTGTCACATAATTAAGTTGTTGAAGTTAAAGTGTATGTCACATGGGTATGTTAGAGTTTTATATCTCCGCTAGCAGCCACAGCAGATATTACAGAATAATAATGGAAAATCATGATCTTTTGTTGGCATTATCTTCATGCACATTAATCCACTGTACAGGTACTAGAATAAAGCAGTAATATCTGCAGCTTTGGCCAAGACCCTAGATTGTAAATAAAGATGGACGTCTCCAATTTCTCCCACTATCCAGAAAACGAGGCAAAATGTTTGCAGATATGAACACTGCCATCTTGTGCTTTTGGAGCCAGAGTCCACGCAGCAGCGATTCTGGAATGGAAAGCAAGATCCTGACGATATACATGATCGACCAATCACAAGGTCAGTCTCAGCTATCAATCATGATGTTTCACCCCACTTTTACAGAATCAGAACCAAACCTAGCAATTGAACATCAGTGTGATAAGAACTATCAAAAATTACCCAAAAAACAACTTTGGGAAAGAATTATGTGATGTGTACTTTTTTGTTTGATGCATGTCCTATCCACTTACATGGTGGAGGCCTATATCGCAACCAACATTTCAGGTGGCAATTGAGGCACTTTGGATTCACTTTTGGACTGTGTGTATGAGTGGACGAAAAAGCGCCGTGTATAGAACCAATGTATAAATATGTGTGTGAATTTGGCTTGAAGGCCTTTGATTGACAGGTGATCTCTAAAGAGCAGAAACACAGTGCGAGTGTTCTCACTGATTACAACATAATTACAGACACTTTGTCGATGGGATACAAAGCCCTTTTGTATCCTGCTCATTCTTTAACTTTACTTGTTACACATTCTTCACACTTCTTTTTCCTGGACTTTCAGATTTATTAACGTCAGACTGCAGTTGCACAGGTTCAATTCATAGAAATATCACAATGCTATTCCCCTTTTAACTGAGAGAGCCAATGGACAGGTTCCAGGAAATTTTTCACTGCTGAAGAAAAATAATTGTGCACCACATTGTTGAGTGTTTCATGTGTCTCTCAGAGGTGCGGTCCTGCGGGGAAAAGCAATAAATCACACTGAGGACAGAGTGAAACTTTACTGGCTCGCCTCACGCTGTGTCTTGCTGCAGACGAAACAGTCCTGTTGTGAAGGAGTGTTACTTAATTATATTCACCTCATTTAAAATATAGGCTTCTTCAGTGTGCCACTGATTTATCCACTCTCATTCCATTATAGAGGGAGAGAGCAAAGCATACGTCAGGACACAGTGCGATACTGTCCTGTGCTGCTTAGGCATCCCTGTTAAAATGAATATAAATGAATTGTAAACGTCCAGCCATCATCCAGTTTACAGTGATTGATGTACTCAGGCCGCATGGATAGATTATAGCATTCAGGACATCAAGCTCAAGGTTATGTACTGTAGGAAAGACTCATAAAGGAAGCCACTGCTGCTCAGTATGATTCAGTGAAATAAGGAGTACAGCCTGCTTTGAATCACGACTGGAATATTTAAACTACAGCATGTTTTTCTATCGTCCCTGAGGGAATACTGCTGTTTAATCGAGCTGTGAACATTTCTGATTTATCTTCATCCGGAGAATTACTTGCCCAGAATGCTGATATAGAGTAAGTGCCATGAGAGTTTGTGGATAAAAGAGTAAAACCCAAAACAGGGTTGAGAATCCAAGAGACATATTAGACTCATATTCAGGTATTTAATTTTAATTTGGGTTACTTGAAAAAGTTTACATGCTCCATAGTTCAGGAAACACATCACTTTTAGAGTGTGGACCCGAACCCATCTGGGAAAAAACAAATGGTTGTAATCTGGGAAAACTTTGGCCTCAAGTCAAGTTTTGGACACATTTCCTCAACCTATCTGAAGCTGCAGCTCCTCTTCTCAGCCTCTGGCTAAAATTCTTAGTCTTAGCTCCTGTCTCTTTAAGAAGCCCCCCCCCCCCCCCCCCCAATAGAGCAGTCTGCTCTGATTGGCCAACTGGCCCACTCTGTTGTGATTGGTCAACAGCTTCCAGCCTGTGTACGAAATGTCAGCCTCTGCTCTTGTACTTTGTTAAGGGGCGTTTCAGAACCTGAAGAGGCATAATATGTCTCACGGCATTTAATAGAGCGCAGACCTCCACAAAGGTCCCAACCTAGATCCATGCATTACTCCCTGGGTGAAAACAATTTAATTGGTTCTTCCCTGACCTGTCCTTCCACAAAGTTTCATGGAAATTGGTTTGGTATAGTTTTTGCGTAACTAATAAATTGACATTAAACAAGTGGACAGGTGTGAAAACTAATTTCCTTGGTGGAGGTAATATATATTGGAATTCAGCACTTCCCTTAAATACTGTGGGTTAATACCTAGTATTCACAAAAGGCAGCAGACTACAGTATCTCATCTAAATCTCACTGCAGGATAACCTGGATAAACTGCAGCTACAAAATTGTTTGTTTTTTCAGCTGGTCTACACCATTACTCAGAGAAACATCCCTTCATCCGCATGCTACTTTTAATCATTATGCTCTAAAACAAATATTGAATCATGTCTGGACATCTCAGTGATGGCCCCGTGGTACATTTCGAAATGATCAGAAGGCTTAAAATCCATTAGCTAGATGTTATAGTGAGGTAGATGAGAATGCATTTTCACTCTGTAATAACTCCATGAGGATGATGGGCCCAAATGGCACAGAGCCATGTTAGCTTGGAGTCTCCCATTACTCAAAACCATCTGGAGCTGCCGTAATTATCCCTGGAGAATGTAGAGATTTGGCGGCGATAGACTTGATGTTTGACACCAGAGAATAACAGATTCTTTTCTTGTGATTTCAACTTATGATTGCAAACAAGACACAGAAAGGCCAAAACTGGTTGGTAGGCTCAAACCCAAAGCCTAGTCGGTGTAACTAATGCACCGGTACACATGTTTGTACCGCCATTTGGATTTATAATTTATCAACTATCATAATGAAAATAAGCTTCACTAAGATAGTGACCATTATCGTTTGCTTATTATTATAATTTGTGAATTTCCTCTATGGAGGATTAATAAAGGTACGTCTTTTCTTATTTTATCTCAGTCATATGTACAGTTCCAGAAGGACAGAGAGAAAAATATACAAAAATTAAAAGATGGAAAGAAAGAGTAAAAGATAATTATCCTATCTTCACATTCTCTTTGTTATTAACTAACTTAAAGGTCCAGTGTGTAAGATTAAGGTGAAAGGGAACTATTAGCAGAAATTGAATATACATTTATTTTAGCAATGTTCTCAGTAGCGTGTTTCATCTAAATTGTACAAATTGTTGTTCCTTTACCTAGAAAAGGCCCTTTATATTTAAAAACTTTATATTTACATCAGGAGAGGGTCCTCTCTACAGAGGCCACCATGTTTTTTACAGTTGACCAGACCGGACAAAATAAACACCTTTTGAGTTTTCATTAAGATTGAAAGCTACTACAGGTTTTTTTACATTTGGAAGGGGTGGGTGAGGTGAGGGGTATTCAGCTGCAACATGCAAATTCCCCACTAAATTCTACACCCTGAACCCATCTAGTATTCAGTTATCCTTGGTTATATAGATTTATTATGAATATGTCTTCTGTTTCTATGTGCTGATATCAACAGCTTTACAATTAACAACCATAACCAAAATAACAGATGAGCAGATTTAGGTGTTGATCCAGGATTTCTGCAGCTGGACTAAATATTTGTCACAATGATGAATGAAGCAGCTGCTTAAGAGGCGTTGTCCAAGAATTGTTGAGGGTTGGGAGAGGTTTTTTGTTGATTTACTACTTTATTATTTAAATTCCTTTACTCGTCAGGAGTAAATTGTGTATGTTCCTTTCATTTTGTCATCACCCCAGAGGAGGTTTGATAATCAGAGAGAAACAGAGAAGATAAGTTTTTGTCTCAGTCCGCCATCTTGTCAAGAGAGGTAACAGGCTACTGAAGTGTCCTGCTGCTTGTTATCTTTTCATGCTCCATAGGTTCTGGTGGTCAACTAGTGGAGCCAAAGGGCCAAGCAGCCTTGTTAAAGGTTAACATCTAAGCTTTCCCACCACCACTGCTCAAGTAGAAGACAACATTTCAAAAGGCAGGGTGCTGCAATGTGTAGGTCCACTTTTATATTACTCCTTTAAATTTGTTGCAGATTCAGGTCACGGGACAGATCCAGGAATGTTTTCTTCACTTTCTATAGCTTTGTGAGATCCAAATACAAATCCACATCTAGTGAATTTACATGCAGTTTCATAAGGGTAGTGTTGGGCCTTGGTGGAGGTATGCACTTTACTGAGTGCTATTCTAATCTTGGCCATGCATTAAGCAGAAAGTCCACAAGATAGATATATGTATATATGTATATATATATATATATATATATATATAATAGTTTGACCACAAAAACAAGAATTTTCCATTATTGGCCTAAAACAGTGGCTGTATTGCTCCAATGAACTGGGGTCAGCACCTCGGACAGCTCCCTCTGCAGCAGCAGGGTCAGGTCACCTGACACAAACACGCTCACAAATCCTGAGTAAATAGATGTCCTGCTTGTTGCAGGGTTACAAGTTTTAGTACATGTATAAACAGATGGAGACAAACAAAACATAATGCCTCCGCCCTCTGGCCACTGACGGTCACTGGAGGCATGAAAATAAAAACTTGTAAATATAGATTATTATGCTGTATATTATTGAGATGGAAATTTGGTGGAGAGGTATATATTGGACAACTTAATTCAGTATCGGGTGAATTTGCAGAGGAAAACAAATGTGTCGATAAATTACTGTGATAATTTTCTCCACTTCTTTGGCAAGGTGAAGTTTAATGTCTTTCTCTAGCAGCTCGATTCAAGAGGTGAGTTTGCCAGCAAGGGGGCTTGACCCCTACTCCTCTTGTTGAAGGATTGTTGAACCACTTTCCTCCCCTCTCAGCTGTCATGCAAGAAAGTTGGCAATTGTTCAAACTATGAACTTCTACTGTGCACAGTTTGTCTTGTTGACAGTGCAGCACACTGAAGCCAGTTTGAAAAATGGAGAGAAAATTTGAAATCGCATTTTCCCTGAAACTACACTTCAGAGCCTAAGAAAAAAAAAAACATGAAGTAGAAGGACGTCTGGTTGAAATGTAACAACATTTGTGACAGTGTGGATGGACAGTGACAGGTCATAGTAAACACTATGAAAATGATTAACTGTCATCAGTCATCGGGTCTAACAACAAAAACATGTTCTGTGATCTCCATTTTTGGTTTTACTCTTTTTCACAGCAGGACAAGGAGAGTGAAATTTGGCTGCTCTCCCTGAACCAATGCCAAACTAACAGATTTAAAAACAGCTGCGGTTATAATCAAATCAAATATATTTTACTGTCCCAATGGGGACATTTTCCTTGGGCCAAAGTGCTACAGCAGCTGAATTACTAGACGCAGCAGCACTAGGCCCAGGTGAAACTGACTAATGATTGTTTGAGCACGTGTATCAGCAGGACCTCAATACCATGGCTCCATCCCCAGATCGCTACTGTGCAGACTCTGTCTCCACAAATGATGTCATTGATGCTAGATGGCAGCACCCGTATCATATTCTGGCTTCATTTCTTAACAGTGGGAGGGAGTGGAGATGTTTCGTCCATCTTTATTTACATCCTATTGTCTAAATGTCTGAACCAGACTCATCTATTATTGTCCGACGCGATTTTCCACATTCATACATGCGCTGCAAACCAGCAAACTGAGGTGCACACAGCAAGGCATTAGAGAAAAAACTTTGGATTTTGATTAGCTCAAGTAGCACTTAATCTAATCTCAAGTTCAGAACAACTTTGTGTGACCAAACCAGTTTTAATTTGGAGTTACTCTCAAACTTAGTAAACAAGACTGTGTCTTTGTGTAAAAAGCAGCTAATTACAACTCATGATTCCATTTTATTGCCAGACAACCTCTATCGGACATAGTACAACTTTAACTACGTATTTATCATGTAGCCTTCACAAGGAAGGCCCTCTAACTATAAGGAGGTTCTTGTTTTAACCAAAACCACATTATTTTCCTGAATCTAGCCAAGTAGTTTTTATGACTTTATTAAACTGTGACCATAAGCTTTGACCGTGTGTTAGTTATTGCAGCAATGATGATGTGGGTCTGGTACGCCGAAGTAGACACATAACTAGTTTGAATTTGAGAACAGCTGGTGGAACTGGCTCCTGGTTCAGCACCTTTGACACAAACACTGGGATTTGTAGCTGATATATGATGGCAGGAAGAAAGAGAATATCTGTTCTGACTGCATCAACAAAGGATCAAATACTCATTATTTTTCCATGAGACACAGTGAGCAGGCCTTGTTTGTTCTTTCTCTGAAAAGCAGTGCTTCATATTTGAAGAGGAATGCCAAGAACAAGCCTGCCTCAGTCTCACATCACTCTGAAAATGAGTAGTAATAGAGGAAGTGTTACTCATTCATGTTTTAAAATAGTGTTAACGTTGATACTGAGATAATTGAGCAGAATGAAAACCAGGGAAATTAAGCAAGTAAGAGTAGATAGGAGCAGATAGAGGGTAAGGCAGGGGAGCAGAGACAGATATGAGCAGCATAACAACAGTAGCACTAACATTTATCAAAAGTTGTTGGTTCAACTTTATTTGAACAACACCTGGACTTCTCTGTCCAATATTTAAAGAGATGTAGTTTGCAATGGACAAAAGTGTAATATTGGATAAGTTCAGAAGCTACTACTTTGAACTGACAAATTATGTTGATTGGTTTTTAAGTGACGTCAGCAACTCAAATACTTGTGTACCAAAATCTTTGACTTTCCAAGTTGAGATGACACCCATGTGAATTTTCCCAGTCCAAAACGAATTTTCCTGATTATGCCAACACCACCTGAACACACAATTAGTCACAAAAGAACTTGAGCAAATGGTTCAGTAAAGTAATCAAACAGTTTCACTGCCTCTCATCAGTTTATATGAGACCAAACCTTCCTCTGGACACAAAAACAGCTTAATTCCACTAATGCTCCAGTGTCACAAACTGACATGTTGCTCTCTAATTGCTTCCCAGGGGAGAAGTCATGGTCCACAGTCGACAGGGACCTGGCCGAGGTTCAGCTTCTTTGTAACTAATCGGTTTGTAAAATTCAGTTTGCTTTGCTGTGGTTTCTATGGAAATCCTCCCGAGAATTAAGACAGCTGCGACCCCAAATAAAAGCCATTTTCCCTCAATTTCAGCTTATTGTTTTCACAACTGCACAGAGTGGATCACTGTGAAAAAGGAATACTCATCTACAGATTGAGCGACAGGGCCTTGTGATGCTCTCTGCAGTCTGGAGAAAAAAACCTGGCAACTGGGAAAATTTGACAGTTTGAAGACATAGACTGAGATTCCCCAGAGCAGGAAGATGTGACTGTGCAAAGTTCCCATTTACAGCAAAAAAAGATGAGCATTATCAGGGCAGCACCATTAACTGACACTCATCTACACAGGAGACACCATCCTAACATTACCTGACTGCTTTCATGGAGGATGTTTGTACTCTGCTGGACTCGAGCCCTGCGTAGCAACTCTGTTTGTCCTGGCAACAAACGTTATGAGGACAAAGTTCAGCCTTCAAGACGCTCAACACTTTTTAGCTCAGGGATGTGCATGGACTTCTCACATGGAATTTATATTTAATGGAGCAGGTACTGCAATAAATCTATAAAGGTTGGTATAGAAACAATGCAGCCAAGTTGTAATGAAACTTTCACACGTCAAAGTTGGCCGTTGGGCTGAACGGAGGGCAGGGTTTTGATTATAAGGGTGCTAGTGACTGGTGTGTTTCAGTAAATCATAAAACAATTACGTTACAACAGACGGCCAGCTTGGCGCATTGTAGACTTTTGGCTTTGGTGATTGCGTTTCCATTAGCGGCGGACCACTGCTGACCCGGCCCCAGCAGCCTCATCACGCATGTCAGTGTAGTTAGAGGAAAGCTAAAATCAATACTAAGCGAGTCCGAAGAGCTTAAATAAATAAAAGGGGAAAAATAAATAAATAAGCAGAACAATAATTACACCTCGTACAATAGATTTTATATAATAGAATTTCTGTGGCTTTTTGAAAACAGAGGAGGTGATTGTATATACATCCATAACCAGTGTGTCACCACAACAATCCAAAACCAAGCATAAGGAATCTCACCATGAGGAGCTCTTACTTTTTCCAGGCATCTCATTTGCTGTCTGCATTTACAGTAACTCAGTAAGATGTCTCATGCTTCAGACCCGAGACTGAATTGAATGGCAATGAGCTTGTGGTGGATGTAATGGAAAGCTAATTGCCTCAGCCTGCACATGTACGCAGAATCAGATAATTGCACAATGTGCTGTATGATAGAAGGCTACATTGATTGGTGAATATGGATTGGGTCATGTCCAACAGGACTGAAAGGTCCACACTGGAGGCTAATGAGATTCAATTGATATGTGACTTGTGCTTATATACAGTGGTTTTCTCCAGGCGCACTGATATCTGTTACAATACAGGAATACATATCTGTTATAAAACAGTTTGTTCTCCACGAGCTCCTCTAGATCCCAACAGTTAACTCAGAGGTGGCGGTAACCTCTTGATTCGTTGTGAAAAGTATTGATGATATGTGGGATGAAACAATCACACCTGCATCACCTGTATCTTCTCACATGAACTTTTCCTCCTGTCCCCTTTACTTCCCTCACTAAACCAGTCCAGCATGTCTCAATGAAGGATTCATACAGAGACATGTCTGTAGATGTGTCAGTCTCTTTTCATTCCCATATTTCTTGGGGTCGGCCAATAGAAACATCCATGCACTGGCTTTGAAAAAAAGATCAGGTTACTTCAAAATTTGAGTGCATTATTACAGTGAAACCGAAGTGTCACCTTCATACACTGTTGATAGTTTGTGATCACACTGATTAATATAAAATCAAGTATGGGACAATGTCACTGACTGGAAGCATATTGTCACCTTGATATTTATTCAACTGACAGAGATGTAACTATCCTCTGTGGCTAAAGTTTGATAGGCTGTTACACAGATCTGTTTTATGTGATGTAAATTCAATATATGGGGTTTTGAAATATTGGTTGGAAAAAATTAGACCAATGAGATCAGGCCCCTTGATCAATGTTTACAACTTCATTTTGATTTCATCAATTAAATAATTATTTTATTATGAAGAAAATATTAATCAGATTAACCCACATTGAAAACTAGAACTCACACTTACCTTTGTCACGGCCAAACTGTCCTTTATTTGGATCTGCACCAAACTACACACAATCATAAATATGAGTCCCCTAAACATTGTTTAGTGAATTGTTCTCTGAGAAATACTTGTTTTTATTTTCATTGCTCCTACTCTGTTTATTGTATATTGTATTAACATAAATCCATTGTATAAGGTTTACTAACTGCTCAGTTAATGCTCAGGAGCATGTGCTGCAGATCCATAATCAATCCTGACTCTAACGACTGTGGATGTTGTGGTGATTAGTGTTTTTCCCTCCCAGATGAAACCTGCCTTCACAGCAGATGGAGTTACTGCAGCCAGGGGAGGCTTCAGCTCCTGTTTAAACAAATTAGTCAACGGCAAAACCTTGAATATTTTACCCTTGACTGCTCGGATGTGTTCATAAAATCATCCATATCAATGTTCCTGAGCCCGAGCTGCTCTGCTGGTTCTACCAGATGGCTGCACTCAGTCAAAGCAGGACCAGATGAATGCGGCCAGAGTTTTGTTGGTTTAACAGGGGGTTATAATGAGCACTTTTCCTCAGTAAAAGGTTCCTGCTAACATTACAGTTATTTATAGAAGACAGACTTGTATAAAGTCAGAGCGCAAACAGGTTTTATATGTTATTACTCTTCATTTATCTAAACAGCGTGTATAACAGCTGTTGGCACAAACTGAGTAGCTTTTATACTGGCAATGGTTGTTTGTCATTTGGCTGGAGAGTGTCAAATGCTGTTAAAATGGCAACTTCATTTTTCAAAGATCATTTGAACTGGGAGTAGATGTGTGAGGTGGGAACATCTGATAGGTGGGCCTACAACCCGGAGCATAAAATCTTAACCTGTTCATTTGTTCAAAGAAAGTTTCAAGAAATGAAATATCAGCAAGATTACTCAAAAACTACTGAACTGATTCATACTGATAGTGTATTACTGATAACGGATTTTATACAAACTGTTGGAAGGAAGGGGCAGGAGACGTCTTTAATGTTGCTGTGGATTGAAGATGTTGAATATATTTTCACTGATTTCTCTGGAATGATACATGGATCTTGAAGAAAATCAGGCCACGGGACTGATATCTGTGAGTTTGTGCAATTTGGTGCAGCTTTATTAAATTTAAGAGGCTGATTGGGCCTTGTTGAAGAATGTGTTCTACAGAGTGACATTCTAGTTTCTTCTTGCACACGCAAAATAGACAATTTAAAATCTGCTTCCAAATCAATGAAATCTTTAATATAGCTGTTCACGTTTAAAAGACATGTAATGACGAAGCTGTTTGTTTTTGATTCAGGATCAAGTGATGCGGTTTTCTTTTAAAGTTCCCTGTTACCATAAAGCAGCTGTAGATAACATACAGTAATTACAACAACAAAGTAACATTTTAAGATATTAGTGGAAATTTTGGAGTAAGCTGACAAAGGAATTTCATTTTTATGTCAGCAGATGTTCCAGCTGCTCTGAAAATCTCAGCCAAGGACATTTTTAGGGTTTTCACCTGTGTCTGCTGCTTCATTTGTTGGTTTATTTGTGAGAAGAATCAAACCAAAACACAGACTGCCAACAAACTTGAGCCTGGGAGGAACCCATCAAATTTTGCTGCAGATTAAGCGGCAGATCCAGCATTTTTCTACGCTATGAAAAATGTTACTTTGATTTATGATGAAACTCTTTTAGATTATCAGACCAGTTCATTTTCTATCATAAAAAACAAGACAATCATGTGTTGGATTGCTCAGCATTGGTGGATATCTGCGCTCTACTGAGTGTCATTCTAGTTTTTCTAAAATGCAACATACTGGCCTCGCATTTCACTTCCACTGACAAATGGGTCGTTTGTGACATGACACATAATATATTGCTGACAGTATCACATGTATCAGTACAGTGACTGATGGTTATGGCGTCTACAATGGCTTCCTGTGGCTCAGTCATTAACTTTATGGTTCAGGGGTCATGACTGTCAATGTCAGTGTGGCCTGCAAAGGCAAGGCAGAACGAAAATAGGACATGGCCGACACAGAGGGGAATTACAGTTAATTAGATAATATTGTCACAGATAATTAAATGTCATGTGCTGTCATGTTCATATCAGCATTAATGTGAATAAGTAGCATCACGTTTTTAATTGAAATATTCTATAAAAAATAACATAAATTACCAGCGGTTTTGACCAGTTCAGCAACAAACGTTTGATTATAATCATAAACGCAGGTGAACTTAAACTCCTTTGTGTATAAATATTGATCAAACCTGCAGTCTCACCATTTCAGAATTAAATTTTCCCCAGTCGAAGCATTGACGCCTCCATCATCACAATGCAGAGACCATGCAGGATGCAACCTTTAATAATTTATAAATCAAGTAATCTGCCCCTTTTGTGAAACATTTAGCTTTTTTATACAAACTAATGACAGAAGTGCTGACTTGATATTTTTTCCAAATGAGACGCTACGTCATCATAATGAATAAATAAAAGCGGGATTCAATCTGCATCGTTCACCCACCCGCTACCCTGCTAGTCGATTCAATCACTGCAGGTGTTATTAAAAAAGTGTTCCATTTGAAAAAGGGAGCATAGCCAGAAATCATTGTCAGCACCTTCAATGAAAACTGTTAATGTTGTAGTCTGAAGATTTTGTTAAGTCGTAAACTAGTCAAAGATCAATGTCATAAACACAAGAGAGCAGTGTTTTCTAAAAATCACACTCCAGCCCACTGACATGTGACAGATGTGCAGTGGTTGGCACAAAGCATAAAGACATTGTTGCTTATCTCAGAGCAAATCTCTTCAACTGACAATCACTGCCACTCTGAGTGAAGTGTCAATACGAAGTTGTGTGTAAGTGGGTAAATGTTAAATCGATGTGTGGTTTGGGGTGAGGGTTTGTCTCTGGAGGAGAAGAGATGGCATTTTTCTTTTCATGAGTACATTGTGCCTTTTTATTCAGTTTTCATATAAAGCACTTTAATTATTAGATTTCTCAGGCAGAGCTGTTTCCTAAATGCATTCTCAGAGATAAACCAAAAATAAACAGAGAAAAAAGGCTACAGTTTTACACATTGAGCATTGGGAAAATATCTACCCTCATCTGTGGCTTTAATTGGAGGGTCAGTTCATTGGATTCATTTGTTAACCCAGTCAGGAACGATAACCCCCACATCTGAGCATCACACATGGGGTCTGGATGCTGGTGATCAGGAAGAGGAGGGAGGGACTGTGTTGAAGGTGCAGGTTAACTGAGCTGAAGGAGCATGGTGATTGGGGAAGTAAAAATGATGAGACGTACTTCAGGGCTCATTTGATGTGAAGGTGTTGGACACAAGTTATTTACTGGGGGAATAGTTAAACTATTAAGAAGGACCTGAATGTGAGGCCACATCCATGCTTATATGTTTAGGTTATAATCATCTTTTTAATACTTAAATTATCTCAGTCTACACCTCTGTATCAAAAATAATCTGTATCAGTAATAATCCCTGTCCATAAAAGGTAGGTGAAAAGGTGTTCAAGTTGTGATTGATATTTGACACCCAGTCCATACTTCGGCACAGCCCTGGAGTTTTTAAACTAAAACGGATCCATTAGCATTGCAAAACTTCTCCCTTTAAGCGGCTCAAAATACGCCAGAGTAGAGTGGCCGCCAGGCATGAGCGTGGCCAATGATGTATTTTAAAACTAAGATGTAGTGGTGTGGAGAGGAAGCGAGGAAGCGAGGAAGCTATGATTGAAGCAGGAGAGGAAGAGGTTCCAACAAGCATTTTGCAATCTGATAGCTGGAGGCTTTATCATTTCTAATCAGCCCCATCTAACCACCAGCCTTTAGTCACTGTTTCCATCTGATGTCACTTGTTCATGAAAAGAAGACTGACCTGATGAGACGTTCCTAACATTCCTGTTGGTGTGAGTATCTTAAGGACGGAAGTCATTCTCCTGAGGCTCCGGATCTGGTGGTTTGGACTCAGATGAATGATGCTTGGGGACTTAGCAGACGTGCACTTTTACTTGGAGGAGTTGGATGCAGTGTTGGAGCCTGTGAACAAGGCATTGTCCACTGTCTGGCTCTCAAGCCTCCTGCTGCCCCGAGAAGAAGGGAGATGTCTGATGTCTTCTACACCTTACCTTGGCTGTAAGTGAATGATCAAATGTGAATGATCTCAAGTCAACATGAAGTCAATGAGAAAATGAACTATTACAAGCACAAATATATGATAGTCACTTCCACTAGATGTCAGATTAGCACCAACATCTCAGACCAGAACAAATGCTTCAGTCTCTCCTCCGGCCTCTCTTTAGCCACAACTCCCCTTCTCTTCATGTTCTCAACGAGGTGTTGCAAAGCCTGACAACTCTGAAACAGAAGAGTCCATCCAAGAGCTGTGGACACATTCAAGACTAAATGAAAATCAGGGACTGAGCTATGCCACCAGTGCTGTTCAAGAATACTGAAACAAGTTGTGGATCATAAAACCAAATCAGTGAACTGAATGATGTCATAAAGCTCTGCAGAGTTGAGGGGATAAGCAGCCGGGAGATCTTTCTGTGGGTTTGTCACATCAAGTGTAGGTTCTCTCAGCAGTTTGGTATTGGTTTAGCTGATAATCATATTCAACACAGAGAGTGAAAAACGTATGGGAGGTGCAGCAAACAGATAGTATGTGAGGCTTGTTAGAGGCAGCAGTATGTAAAAAAACAAAAAAACACTCAATAGTCAGTTCACATATAGCAGCAGCATAAATATGTGCCAAGATAATTGGTTTTCATCCAACACAGGCGTCTGTGTTTGCTCCTGGGGAAATTCTGCTGTGTAGCTTGACCAAATTGCAAATAATTGGACATGAGAGAAGTTCCTTCAAAGGGGCTGTTGAGTCTTTTGATTTCCTTATATATTTTGCACATCACAGGAGAAGATTTTTACGAGTCTTTTCATGAGAGAATGGATGATGGATGGATGATTAAAAGGGAACTCCAAATAAATCATCCCACCTCTTAATCCACAGCCGAGGTTAGCGATGCTCCTGTGAAGCGTTGTTATATTCCCTGCACATCAAATGCTCGTAAAGGAACCAGGCAGCAGTAACATTCATCGGTGAAACACCAGAGCAGGGTCAGATGTGTTCACTCCCATCTGTAAGAAGTGAGAGAGCTGCTTGAGGAAACTGTTATTACTGAGCGAGTTCAGATGAAACAAGAATAATGGAGAGGTAGAGAAGGCTATTCTGTGCAGCTCAGATGTCGGCTGCAGCCGCAAGCATCTGATGAATTTCTCACACAGTCTGATTGACCACAGGCCCTCTCAAGCCATGAAGAAGGCGTGATGTGAAATAATTCTCCAGTTTCATCTGAACTACAGACATGGTGTTGGAAAGAGGTAGCGATAATGGATTTTCTCCCCCGACACAATTCTTGCAATGCCTCGTTTCATGTACACCTTGCAGATATTTCCCTTCAGAATCTTGGTCCCCTTTAGACTATAGAGTTGTATGAATGGATTTAATCAAATAGAGGCTGTCATCAACAATGGGACAATGATTCAAAGCAGAGCTCAAAATCAACCATGAGCAAGTCCAAGAAACACTTTGAAGCTCACGGAACGGCCCTCAATGGCCCACTGACTTTAACATCTCTGAAAATAGACCTTTAACATGATATTTGTGCAAGTCAACCTGAAATATCTCTGAAGTTGAACTGATCTGCAGAGAGAGTGGATAAAGATTGCTTAATTGACAACTCTAGAGTTATCATGGCCCAGAAAACACAGTTCTGAAAATGCATTTGGGTTGGGTTCACCGTTGCTGTTCCTTGTTCATAGCATTTTCTGCAACAAAGGAAATAACTGCAGAGAGAGCGATCTGCTTCCTGTCTACACAATCACACGCATGACCAGCATATGTCAATGACCATGTCATGTGCATTTTTAAATGTGTGAATGAGATTCTTTCTAAAAACATCACCTGGATGGAGATCTTTTTCATTTTGAAAATGCATCAGCGTGGATGTAAATTTTGAGCCTATCTCACCAGGTGTAGCTTGATTGTTAAAGGTGAGTAGTAGATGTCTACTTTGACTCATCTGTTTGTATGATGTCAGCTTACATAGAGGAGGCCTGTATTGCAGCCAGTCATTGCTTAACTTTTGGGAAACAATCACGTCCATATTTATTTACAGTCCATGTTTAAACCTTAGAGCACAGTTTGTATGTGGGGGAGTGTTGGCGAAGTCAAAACCTCATGACATCCGCTGCAACTCTCGAGCAGTTTTTCTTCCAACTTTGTTTTATCCAATTGACTGCTGGGAAGTCCCAGACATTTGGATCGTTAACACCTTTAGATTCACTGAGGTCATGACGACTCTGTTGACCCGCCCAACCATCATGCCAGTCGTTAGGGTCACATGAGCTGAGTTAAGATGCCTGGGGAAGGATCTCAAGACTTCATTGTAAGTGTCTGATAAGTGGTGCATTGTAAGTGGCTGATAAGTGGTGCATTGTAAGTGTCTGATAAGTAGTGCATTGTAGGGACTGATGAGTAGAGTTAAAACTTAAGAAGCCTTTTGGATTAGAGGTGAAACATCTCAGGGACCTTTAGCAAGTCCCGTTTCCTTTGTACTCAGATTACAGTGTCTTTGGTGTGAGAATATAAATATAAGAAGGATAGGAACACTTTTTTGAATTATTTTACCTCAAATTACTCAAATATGAATGCTATGGGCAACTAGCATATACATTTAATATAAAAAGTAGTTTCATTCTTATTCATTT
This sequence comes from Paralichthys olivaceus, assembly GCF_024713975.1. Lineage (NCBI taxonomy): Eukaryota > Metazoa > Chordata > Actinopteri > Pleuronectiformes > Paralichthyidae > Paralichthys > Paralichthys olivaceus. The sequence continues at coordinate 11,103,328 of NC_091095.1, read as the reverse complement.
TTAAAATTTAGCACAGAGTTAGCATGGAGTTCAGTCACCACACACCTCTACAGTAGTATTTTTAACAAAAACTTTTATTTACATTATCTGTGGGAACAAAACATCAGCGCCCTGCAGTAACGATGCATCAGGCCACATAATCTGTTGATCTGAGATACAGTGGATTTTGGTTTGGGGAGGGGTTTAAACTCCCATCTGTCCTCATGCCACCTTTCTGGAAACAAGACCTGACAGCTGATTTACTAGTTGCATTGAGTCATCTCAAAGCATGTACATAAAAACTGTTTTTCTAAGAATAGTGAAGTACTTATTTAAAGCCTACAATATATCGTATCCAGTCTCGGCTCAAAAGCCTGATGTTTAAAAGGTCACAAAGTGAAAGTAAAGGGAGAACAAGTGGCTTCGGGGCCACATATAAAACTGATTTATTGTACAGTTGGATTTGAAGTTTAAGCTTCTGGTAATATGATATACAGTGTCACGATTTCTCTCAGTAAATTGTTTCGGCTGGACCCCAAAAGGCAGACAAGATTTACTGATACAAACGAATGTTAGGAATGTGCAGATCGTATAACAAAGGATCTGAACCAAACTCTTTGGAGGAAGCCAGGTGAGTCTGAAGATACAGAGCGAGTTCAAGAATTTCTTCATTAGAAAGAGATGATTTATTTGTATTTGGTTCCAAAACCAGCAAAAACAAGGCAGGAGGACATGGCAAGAGGCAGGTGAACCTGAGACATAGTTGAGAGTTACAAGCTAGTAGACATGACGTGGACATGGACGAACAAAGCACTGCATATTTCCTACTTTCAGAGAAGACGTCAAAGTTTGTTTGCTTTCAGAAGTGAGAAGCTTACTACCTTGATCAGTTGGTCGTCATAGGAGGAGGAGATGTGTGTTGACCGGCCAGTTAGGAGCAGATTGCTAGACAAAGTACGACAAAGCTGAAATTTGGTTAAATTCGAACATGAGTCCCAGAGGTCGGGTCAACTGAAACATCTGAGGAAGACAAAGGAAGAGCCAGGCTTTTATCCATTTACTGTTAATGAAGATTGACAAAATGATGGCTCCCTGAAAGCGAAGCTAGACTCATGATTGGGCAAGCATACAGTATGTATTGGGGGAACCTTGGTACTGGGGCTCCATGCTAAATCCCTATGGCACAGACTCTGGCTCCAAATGACTATCTGGGATATTTGGGCTTCATTTCTGGATAGTGGAAAGTATCTATATATTCATCCTGCAGCAGGTTTGAGTTGATACGTTGACTGAAGATAACACCATTTTTCAGGGGAGCAAGCAGCAAGAGCAGACCATACCCAGCAGATATACTATACACCAACTGTAAACTCAGGGAATAACAGCCAATAAGGGGCAGACAGGGAACAAAAGAACAAAGTAAAAGAAGAATTGTCCATAACCCCAACAAATATACTTTATAATAATTTACTGCATGTTTTTACTTAATGCACCCTGTTTGATGATCTATTACAACTTAAAGAGCCCTATTTTAACCTATAACAGAAAGGAAAAGGAAAAGCAGGTTAAGCCCCCAATTTATTACACTCTCACTCTGAAGAATTTGTGGATCTGCAAATTTGCTTCCTTTGGCCCATAACAAACTCCCCTCTGCTCCACTCATGTGCCTGCAGTCCTGGAGAATAAGCAGCGCTCTTAATGGCATTGTAAATTGGTGTTGTCAAATGTTGTCAAGAATGCAAATTCAGCATTAATGGGGTGTGTCTTCCATCTTTGTAAAGTGGCTCTTTTTCATCATTATGCCCACACAGTAAATAGCTCTTTGTGTAGCAGAAATCGATCAAGATCTTAAAGAGTCACCAGGTTAATGTGGAGAATGCATCACGTGAAATGTTTATTATTGTGGTGGGATAAGATCAGTGAATAGTCATGGTACTATCAATATCAACACATAGTTTCCTTATGGCATTGCCAATTACACAGAAAAATATACATTATTTTGTGGCAATGAACATTTTATCATTTAAGACATCAAACATATTAACCACAGTGTTTTGTTTGTACTGAACAATAAACCAAAAGTACATCCAATCATTGAATTTAAATGATTTGTTGTTCTGCTCATGTAAAACACATCTCTTGCATCGCAGACTGTTTTCAAGTGTACTGTGTTGTGTTTGAAATGATGCAAACCATCCAATCGTTATCCAATGATTTTATGTCAATTGATTTGAGGAGGGAGCTCCACATTGTAATCAAATTAACATAATCAATTATGGCAGGTTCATACATTATCTAAGCTTGGCTCTGCTTCCTCGCTGACTTTGAGAAAATGTGACACCATCAAATAATGACCAGTGGGGTTGGTTTTGTTTAAACTTGTGTTGATGAATCCTGTGATAGAGGTACACCACAGTCTCAGATCAGAGAGTCTGCTGGGAAATCTTACCTTGACTTCAGTCCGAATTAATTCATTTCAGCCCATATTTCAGTGCACTGCTGAGTACAATATTTGAGACAGAATTAAAATGATTTGTTTTTGGTGAAAAAGAAAACTGGAAAATGCTTATGTTAGGTTTTAGGAAATGGAGCCACACCCTCTCAAACAGCAAGTTCAACACCAGTGAAAGACCTCATAACTCAGATTTGCCCTCCGGGTCAAGATATTCAGGTTTATGTTGCTGACTCAATTCTTATGAACCTAAGCCAGAGCCTTCACATCTCTGTCACACTCTACCCCATAGACTGTATATAAAGATGAATGACATCAACTCCATTGCTCCCGGTGGCATGCTGCAGTGAAGCTCATAAACCCTGTCTCCTCCATGTTAGTGGATGGGACTTGGGCCAAACTAAAAAATCTAAGTATATGTTAAAATGGATTCTGTCATCTTAGATAGTGCTTATCAAATTCATATTTTTATTATACAAATTTATTTTAATTACATTTTTAAAGTACTTATTAGGGGCTATAAAAAAGGGGGTGAAATGTCACAGCTGAGACTGAGTGCTGGTTGGTCGAGCATGTACAAGGGCAGGATCTCAATGCTCCAAATGACTTCGAAAGCCCAAGATGGAAGCAGCCTTATCAGGAATGTTTTAACTTGGAAGTGGAGACAAGTCATCCATCTTTATATACAGTCTATGGTTTAAATTATAAATTAAGGTTTTTAATTTCCTATTTCCTATTCCTTATACTGAGACAGAGTGGAACAAATCAAACAAATCAAATGAACACTGTTGAGCTTCATTTCTGAGAAACCTTGGGAATATAATGTGAAATTAGTAAACAGAACACAGAGGACCTGGTTTCCACCTGGTCGATCTGTGATGTTCTATCACCAAAGCATTTCGTGGCCTTTTTGGGAAGATGATCAAACGTTAACAAGTCTTGCTTCCTCGAAACAGATTTACTGAAGCACAGGCTCAGATGTCCTGCTTCCTGCACTAAACACATGTGATTTATTCTTTAAACAAACAGTTGCAGTCATAGTCTGTGTGTCAAGTTTGTGAAACATCTGCCCCTCACCTCATTTGATATGAATTCATGCATTATGCATCATCTTGGATTATACAAATAATAGGTCAATTCCCCTGTAACTTAATTAGTTTTGCAGAGAAAATCTATGCCCCTAAAGAGCAGGTGTAAACAGCACCTATTGGATTTTTCACCAACCACAGGGAAAGTTAAGTTTGGTCTTAGCTCACTGCATCCTCCAGTGTATGTTTGGTAGCATTTACCCCAATCTTAAAACTTTTTTTAAACCTTAAAATAAAACATACAATCTGATGGTATACAAGCTTATAAGCAGGAGAATGCCATCCCTCATTGCCACAGCTCTCCCAGAATGCCTCAAATTGCACTGTGCACATTTGCAACACACTTTAAGGGAAACATCACTAACCAACATCCAAAGCTAGAGTTAGCAGCTAGTTATAGGAGACAATCAGCTCGGCATTCTCAGTATGGACAGTATGGCAGAAATTAAAGACAAAGAAAAGAGGATTTAGATGAGTGCCCCCAAGAACATTGTGTTGCTTTCACATTCACATTAACACGATTCCCACCACTGGGCCAGCAGCTCCAGTTCCAGGATCAGATCAGATTGCAGCTGCCAACTCAGAGAAAATCACTTTGCACAGTTTGTACTTTGAGTTTAATATTTGCCTTGTGAAAAAATACTGTTTTCCTATGCACACCAAATGTGTGGTACTAGGTCTTGATTTCAGCATCATTGTTGGGAGGGTGATGTTGACATTTTTTAACTGTTGTTTTGGATTTGTTTTTATCACATTCCAATATGTCCGCTGTTGTCAATATATTTGTTAGGAGCAGCAGATGCAGCCAGTCAGTGTCCACATGTTTCATTGCTTGCCGCATGTGTTGTTGTGTTTGTTGGGATGCATATGCACATGTCCGAGCTCTACTTATCCTCTGCACTAATGTGAATTCAATGTGTCTCCACATTGTAATGAGTCAAGTCAGTTTTTATGGATTCACTTTGAGTTGTGATTTAATTTGATTTTCTTTGATGTTTTTTCGTGCCCGACCAATTTCTCACACAAAACATCCAACATTTTGATTTGCATGGATTTAAATGATGGATGTGTGTCTGTGAACATTTTTACTGTACTGACCCGTCAAAGAGGCCACAATAAATCTGCATCATTACTCACTCGCTGATGGAAAAGGGACAGGCCTGCGAGTGTGGGAGCATGTTTGTGTCTGATGTTATTGAGTATACTGCTCATGTCTGTGCACAGATGTTTCATCTAATCGGGACCATACTGTGTCTTTCTATGTAAACATAAATCCTTTTTTAAATGGCAACAGATTTTAAAAATCAAATAAAAAGAGAAGATACATTTTGGAACCAGTGAAGCGCTAAAGCAAAACCGCAATTAAATCAGCTTTGGGTCAGTTTCATTACTGCAAGTGTGCAGAATGAAAGATGTTAAATTATGATTATCAGTTCAAGACTGAAAAAGCTGTGTCATACTTTCAATCATTTGGTGACATTTTTGTATCCGCCTTTTTTATTTTCATTGCCAGAGCTGCAGCAGGAAACATTTTTGGGTTCACATTCATTTGTACAGACTGCTGTAATCAACACAGTGGCATAAAACAACAGAAGCCCCAATGGTCTGCAGTTACATTGAAAAGTGAAATGTTGAACCAAACAGGTGAAGTCTGAGCCAGAGGGCACAGGAGCTATAAGGATTGTGATTCCCCTTCATGGTTTTATTTTCCAAAGAGTTTGTTCTTCCCAAATGTACAGTTTTAATGATCAAGGTTATAATTCAGGAACATTTCAATCCGTCATATAATGTTAAAAATATCCTTAATGCCAGGTAAGGGCTGTTGTCTTAAGAGAAAGTAAAACCACTGAAATGTCAAAAAACAAAGATGCTTTTAGACCTGGTCTTGAATACCAATGTAGAATTTCATGCGGCTTGAAAGTTTTTGAAACAACTTTTCAAAGTCATCTGAGACAGATCGATCAGACTGTCTTGTGTGCTGAGGATTTGGCTCAGTAAACTGTCAGGGCCTATACAGTCTAAGAGGCAGACTGAGGGAGGCACACACATACACGACTGAGATACTCTGTGGACTGAGATGTTTTAATAGTGAAGAATAGTGAACATCATTGCATCCACATCATTTTTCAATAAACATCAAATTATTTAGCAAGGTCTTGTGCTTTTTGTTTGTCTAAAACTTTGTGAGGGTAGTTCCACTTTAATCTACCACTCCTATTTCACAGTTTATTCATTTTGAACAGTTATAGACATTTTAAGTCTTTATAAATGTACAGTATTTGTTAATGATTATAACTTGTGCTATTCATATGCCTTCACTAAGCTGTAATCATATATCATATATACAGATGGATGCCGCGTCTCTACTTCCTCCCACTATCTAGAAGTGAAGCCAAAATGTCCCCAGTATGAGCGCTGCCATCTTGTGTGGAGCCAGAGTCTTCGCCCTAGCTGGGAATTAAAAGCACAAACTCCACCAAATGTAAGTCTTTACTCAGCTGTCAATCATAAGGTTTCATCCTGTTTTTACAGCATTAAATAACTAATTAAAAACAAACTTAATGGAAATATTGGAACTTGAACATAGAGAAGAGCAGAGTCCAAAACTAAGAGCAAGGGTCGAACACGAATAAGCAGCAAGACTGACAAAAAACAATGGTATGAGCTGATATAAAACGATTCACCGGTCGGGAAATGCAGGTACAGGAACTAATCAGGGAGCAGGAGTACAGAAGTGCATTGACCAGGAAACAGGAAGGGGGGATGTGCAGAACTTAGTGGTATTTAATAGGTTTTTGTTGATTTTACATACAGACTTAATCGCATTCAATTTAGATCTGATCAATGTAGATTTAATCACCCTGCACTGCGCTTATATTTACTTGCTCAATTACCTTGAATACTCGAAGGCCCTCAGCCTCCACTGACTTCCCAGATTTATGTACTATAGAACTATTAGAATATTTTTATATATTCCTATATCTTCAAGACTTTAGCACCATATTAAAGGATAGGCTTGATAATATTTATAACATTTAACATAATATCTACACACCACACCAATATAAGCAAGGCTTTTATACTTATTTTACATACATTTTCACATTTTAGCTTTACATTCAGATCCATTATGTTTTTATTCTATTTTGCCTCTTCGTCTTATCTTAAATCATCTTTGCACGTTGGCATTGTAGCACAACTGGAAAAGGATCCCCTGCATTTCACTGCTCAGATTGTGTGAGCATGTGACAAATAAAACCTTTCAATCACAATTCTGTTCTGTTCAGTCAATGGCACAGTTCCTTTTTTCTCTCAGTTCACCAGTGTGGCTGGATTATTAAAGGATAAACACCCAAGACACTTGTACCCTGTTAGGTATCATTTGTGGTTTCATGTTGTGCACACTATGACTCATCCAGGCCTGAGTTAACTCTTTTATTTTCTCCAGTCGTCTTAACACTCATCCTGTAAACCTGTAAAAATGTCAGCTAGCACCAAGTAGAACAACACACAGATAACATCCCCTGCTAGCTTTTCATATGCAGATCCAGCTGCTGCAACTGGGTCTCTTTGGAGGACGTCCATCAATGTGCTTCTGGTGCAGAGAATATTTTTGTCCCACATGCATCCGTCCCTCAAAAAAATCCAGACCTCTGGGTCTTTGTTACAGCTCAGAAATGGTACAAATCACATATTTTTAAAAATTGTTTTAAGAGAGTCACATGGACTCACATGATTGGGTTCGCATGGCCTTGGCAGAGATGTTGTGCATTGCAGCTCAACACCCGGATCCTTTTTCTCTTTATATAACACCATCACCAAAAGAGTGGATGTGTCTCTACAGTAATTGTGTGCATCAGATTTTTTTTTTAAAAACAGAACAAGCACTTCTTTGATGGTACAGTACACAAGGGCATCTTGTCCAATATCAAGCTCTCTCTCTGTCTTTGCCTTTAAGCTTTGCAAAGCAAGAAAGAGCTGAGTATAATTCTAATTTCATAAAAAGTTAAAGGTCCATTGTTTAAGATTTAGGTGAAAGAGAACTATTGGCAGAAATTTAATGTAGAATAATCCTCATGATGTTTTCACTAGTTCGTTTCATCTAAATTATATGAATTGTTGTGTTTTCTTTAGCCCAGAAAAGGTCCTTTACATAAAAATACTGAGGGGACCCTCTCTACAGAGGCCGCCATGTTTTTTGCATTAGTCCAGACTGAACAAACTAAACACCTTTTGAGTTTTTATGACAGTTAAAGGCTGCCACAGGTTCTTTTTCATGTTTGGAAGGAGAGGGTGAGGTGAGGGGTATGTTGTTTCTAACTTCAGAAAACCAGTAAATATTCGATGTTTGAAATCTTAACCTCCTAAAATATTACTTTTGTCATAGAAACAGTTCAAAACACAAACAAAGAGATTTGGCAGTGATGTCAAACAAAGACAAAAAACTTGACACATCAGAGGCAGAGAATGTTTGACCTGACGTCAAGGATGCTCCTAATGACGCATGTCCTGGTCGAACTGACTTTCTAAGCCGACATTTAAATTTAGACGAAAAACAGACGTAACAACAACAGTCACAACTCAGCATAATGTAATCAGATTCACAGCATCTGTGCGCAAATCATAGACTGTAAATAAAAATGGACAAAGATGGACATATCCTCCCACTGTGCAAAAGTGAAGACAAAATATCTGGGATATGGATTCTGCCAGAGTCTTCACAGAAGTGGTTGTGGTGTGGAGCTGCATTAGCGAGGTCCTGCTGATAAACAGGCTCAACGAATCACAAGTCAGTCTCAGTTGTCAATCATTACGTTTGACCCCATTTTTAAAGCATCTAAACCTCTTTATATACAGTCTATGATCTAAACTCAAATAAACGAATTAAAGCCAAACATCGAGAAAAACAAGAGAACATTTTTTTAATTTATTAGTCATCTTGTTCAAAATGCGCGGACCATAGATACAGAGGTTTTCTAAATATGGATCCTACAATAAGTACGCCCGTCATATTTAATTGATTATATTTGCTGTGCTCTGTTTCATATAAATAACTATAACTTTGTGACACATTACTGACCCGAATATCTACAATTCCGTGACTTAGTTCATATCAGACGTCTTTTGTTATGAATAACAAGACTTAATACATTTTTCTTGAGCTAAATAGTCATTGGCTTCCAAGAATTATCTTCAAATTTTAACAGTCGTCCACATGTATAAACAGTCCCTCTTCAAAGACACTTTCACCCGTCATCATTATTAATCATAATGTTTGTGTTAGTGGTCTCTGTATTTGGTATTATGCAGCTTCACTGGCCGTGAGTCACAACAGTTTGAGTGGCCGAGGGTCAGGCTTATCTGTAATGACGGGGGGAAGGAGGTGCACTGTGCGACCGGAGCAGGATGTTTTTTAATTACAGGATTATGAATTTCTATCAGCAGAGACATGGACTCCGGGAAACAGATGAATCATCAGATGGAGGATGATCCAGACAGAGAGAGAAAAGAAGATGTTTTATCTGTTCTCCCCACAACACAAGACACCTCAGAGAGTGAATAATTGATACGATACCTCGCCGAGACAAGGTCAGGAGCAGGGAAAACATTCATTCCTGCTTGATGTGCCGCCACATCCATCTCCTCCATGTTAACACTGACAAGTTATTTCCTTCTTTAGGAGTTACTTTGTTCCACTTTCTACTCTGATGGACTACTGTTGACCTTGTTTTCTCCTGGGGAAGCAGCACACACATACAACAGCCTTGATGAGTCTTTAGAAACATGTACAGGGAGCAGCAGATGCAGTGGAATAATGAGAAACGAGAGGCAATTTTCTGCTTCATCTATCACCATGTATGTACACAGCAGACAGTGTGTCACACTGTGCCGATACTGATTTCAGCCCTGGGTAAAAAACGTGGTGACATTATCTTGACATGATAAGAGTTGTAAAGGCGTCCACATCAGATACGACTACAGCGCAGCTTTGTGCCAAAATATACATAAGTGTTAAAATATACAGTATGACAACACCAATGAAAAACATCAGATGGACAATGCCTTCCCTATGCATGCTGTATATACCCCAATCAGAAATGTAGATAGTGTCTCTCAATTGGTTGCAAGTGAATGCATCGGTACATTATATAAATAGTCATTATCTGTCTTCATAGCAACATCATGATTATTTTTCAATCTATACAAACCTTAGGTCATATCACTGGTCCTAAAGGACGCAGAGATGCACGAGAAAATACATTTTTAAACTACAATGTAGCGTGCATACCTCCACCAAGTCATCTCAAATTCAACCAAGCTAAACTCAACTCTACAGTCCTGAATATACCAGTCTCCTGAATATACCAGATGTCTTTTATTAATATCCACAAAGTGCTCTGTGAGAAATCTGCAAAAATGTTAAATAACAAATAATTAAAAAACGGCTCATCTGGGGAGGTTAAGGAAAGTGAAACAAATTCCAGACCTGCACCAAAATGTAATGGGTTCTTCACTCACCCATACTGCATCCTTCGACCAAGGTCTGTGGTCATTTGTCGAGTAGTTTTCATACAATCTTGGTAACTAACAAAAAAAACAATCACCAAACAAATGGACAGGGGCGAAAACTTCCTTGGTGGAAGTAACTATGCATGACGTCACTTATCATATAATATTATATGATGTGGAAAAATGTTCTGATAAATTTAAGCTTCAAATTGTCTCCTAATAGTCATATATTTGCTGAGATATTTTGTTTCTCGGACCACATTTGACCTGGACCTTTAACAAAGCAGCTCAAATGTTGAGTTACACAAACATTCAACACACACACACACAAACACGGATGAAAACACCCTGCAGGCTACAAATTAGTATGGAAACATAAGCATGTAGTATGCATTGACTCTCACATTAAAATTCCTCTCTCCTCTAAGATTAGATTTTCTAAATTCAGTTTTGTATGGTCTCATTTCGCCTTTTAAGTGTAAATTTGCAACATCTACATATTTCGACTGCACAATTCAAACAGTCTTTCCGGAACAGTGTGATGCCTTGAGGCTGTTTTCTGCTAACAACCTGCTTATGTTTTATTCACAACATACACTGAGGGTTTTAAAATGCAGGCGTCCACTCGAGGTACTTGGAATTTGATTATTTTGCTTTTGTGTTTGGTCACTCTACACTATACTGTTGTTTATAATGTAAATTATAGTATAAAGCTGCCGGGGTGCTTCTTCAGAAGAGCTGACTGATGGTAAAATTGGGTTAAAGTGATCAACCCTAGTAGCATCCATATAATATCCTTTCATTATTCCATGTAAATCAAAGCAGAGTCGTGTGTTGTCCAGCTCTTGCCCGTAAGTAACAGACTTGTTATAGGTTTAGGTTTGCTCAAATCAGATAAGGTTGTCATGATTTTTAAAACCCTCTGAAAATGAGTTCTGTATAAACACGTCAAGAACCAGATGCAAATTCCTTTTGAGTATCAACAAACTTGACCAGTGACTTTGATTCTTTGAAATGCAAAAGTTAAAAAAAGAGAAAAAGAAAAATGGCATTTTTGAAATGGAACTGGGGAACTTCCCGGGAGTTGTCTGCTGCAGCGTGACCAACTTCATTCATGCCAAAAATATATGAACTCGACACAGACAGGAGTCAAATGATGCGCACATGCTGGAAGCATAGTTTTATTGGATGTAGATCTGTCTCCCGTTAATGTCACTCATGACACTTTTGAAACATTTAATAAGGCTGCGGTAGACTGTTCAACTCATTGAGGCTGGAGGAGTTTTGTTAGCTTGTCCAGCTACATGTTACCAAGTGAACCGAACAGTGTTGTTAGAGTCTGCGTCACCTCAACGTGTATTTCCAGGGAGGTGCACAACAGACAATGCCAGTCCTTACACTGAAGTAAATCTTTCAGTGATCGCCTCAGTTGAATTTGATTTTTAAGATAAAATTACAAAAAAAACTGGCATTTAAAGTCAGTATGTGCTTTGATTTGGTAAAAACATTTATTTCTAAAACCTTCATTTCAGCCTTTTGATGAGAACATTTCATGATGCGTTCTGTTCTGCTGGTTCTTTGATGGTATTTCTCTTCTGGCCTGAACATCATTATATTTAATGGCGCCAGTCTTTCAATGGACATAAGTCGCCCATTATGATTCACATCATAGAAAATGAGCTAAAATTTGCACCATGCCTTTTTTCTCATCTCTGACCTTGGTTGCAGTTCAGTTCTTTGTATAGATCAGTTTAAAAAACAACTGTTTTCTGGGTTTCCTTGAATAGCAGCAAAATTGACATTACACAGAATCAATACAGGACTAATTATGTTCTTTCCCTTTCAGCACAGAGCTGTTAGGAGAAGAATGGCGATCAGTGTTTCTTGTTCCTCAGATTAGACTGTGACAGCCCGTTACAGTTCAATTTGTCCTGCCACAGTTTCATAATGAACCAAAAAATCTTTAACAGATCTCATAATAACATCAAAATAACGCCTTATGTGGGGTTTTTGGGCCGTTGCTGCCAGAGATGTTGCAGCTGTTCTCTGGGAGGGGGGTGCTGGTTGCTTCACATTATAGACTCTTGCACCGTTTACACTTCTGTCTCGTTGGCTCACTCTGGACAGAGCTGTCCAACACAGTGCTGACTAGACAAAGCTGTTATTGAGCCCAAGCCAAGGCTTTCATTTTAGATATCAAGTAATTTGCACAGTATAAGTATAAGCAGTCACTTAGGACAATCATACCAACCTTCCCCCGTACTTGTTGGTTCATCCATTATCTCTATAAACAGATTCTGCAGGGGTCAAGATATTGGGGCTGGAATTCTACTGGTTTCTGTTTCTAGGAGGCAGGTTGGAGCAGACTTTAGTGGCCCGCAGGTAAACAGTCAGCAAAAGAGGTGGAACACATTGACTCATATGCATCAGCATTTATATGCAGATAGCTGTTAATAGACTTGTGTGATAACAGAAACTAGTCGTAGTGTAAACTGTGTACAGTGAACAGAGGGAGTCTTGATGTCCACTGTCTACACAAGAATAAAGAACAAAATATTGGCTGTTGCCCCCAGAGGCGAATTCATGGTCAGAGGAGAGCCTGTGGGATCTGAGATTGGTTGATCCATGGTCTGTCATGATCAGATCAGCAGGTGTCTCACAACCTGCCATTCATCTGCCCTCATGAAGGACATTTACTCTGCTGAGGCCTCACATAACATAAGTTAGGGAAACTTAAAGAGAATTTTTCTCACCCTTGTGGACAATGTTTTGAAAAATGACAAACAGTTTTAAATTCCAAACCCTGCAATGTTTCTATGTATTACTGAGCTGACTGAAGCCTTTTGCCTTAAAGGCCACTGCAGAACCAGAAACATCCAGCTTCCTTCAAGAATGCTTCCATCCAAATCATGCAGGTTCTTCATGCTCTTTTATATAAAGATATTTTTTAATTATTAGCCTGGGACTTTGGGGAATTTCCTGAGTCTTGACTATTTAGGTCTGTAGGGTTAGAGTTATTCAATCCAGACTCCTGTTGTACTTCTTATTGTTGATTGTCCTTCGAAACCCAGACAGAGGAGTTCAAAGAACTTTTATCTAAAATCATAATTCATTTTCACAGGATTCTCATTTTTGGGTGATTATATAATGAATTACTGGATATCTGCACATGTTTGACAGTTCAATTGAGACAAAGACTGTGGTTTCATATGTGGTTCTAAAAATGAGAGACAGAAATGTATTTACACTTGACATTGCTGTGGAATGATTGTGGATGTCAATTTTAAATTTGATAAAGACATCGCATATATATAGGTCAACACTCTGTGTGCAGGGTTTCAAGCAATCAAGCCGGACATCTCCAACTCATTCAAAATGCAACAGCCAGACTAAAATCCTTCTAATAGTCCATAAGCACTTAATGATTTTGCTCCTGAGTACATTTTTAAATTGCTCACTGATTATAACTCGATCAGGCCTCTCAGATCATCTTCTCTCTGTTTGAGGAATTTTACCAAGTCTTCAAAATAAGATTACTATTAGTAGTAGTAGCAGCAGCAGTAGTAATAGTGGTGGTAGTAGTGGGTGTGTGGTTTGTATGGCTGTGTGCTATGTTGTGATGTACTTTGGTTGTTAGCTTCAAATAACAATGATGATAATAATAATAGTGGAGTGGTAGATCTGGATCCTGCAGCTCCAGAGTCAGAAATAGCTGCAGAATGAGGTCACTTTACGAAACACTGGACACAGATGGAGATTTAATTATACACGAAACAGGTTTATTTACCCTCTGGTTTACCAGCAGTAATTTACATGGACAATAAAACACAGTACATACCATGTTCCTGTCTCAGGTCCATGTCTCAGGTCTGTCTCAGGGCTGTCTCAGGTCTCCCCTCTCTGCAAACAAACTGGTTAATATGGGAGAGAGTCAATGGGTTCAGGGATCATTTAGTTCCTCATCAGGTAAAACGGTCTGTTCAGTCACATACAGATTAATGTCATCAAACCACCAGCTCCCAGAAATCTTAGCTTACAGAGCTTTACTGTTCAGGTTAAGCATATTGTGCAAGAAATATTTTTGCAGGACCAGATCACCAGCAGAGTTGGCTGCCTGTTAGATCCACCAAAAGAGGAATAATTTAAGATAAGATCAGATAGTCCATTATTAGTCCCACCATGGGGTAATTTACTGTGTTACAACAGCAAAGAGGAACATTTGGTCTCTCAAGAGCAAATAAACATCAAAGATGTAACAGTGCTAAATGAAAGAAAAGAATCTCACCATGAAGTCTGTGTAGTAGCTGTTCTGCTGATGATCCTCATCAGTTCACTTTACATGGAAGTGTTGATTGGATAAAATGTTCTGACAGCTCGTCAGTGTTTAAATGAGTAATTTCAACCTGCTTTACATTGAATTTCTATTTCTGGTAACTGATCAATCAGTGCTGCCTGGGTTGTGAAGTACAATTACATTTAAAATGATTATGGTACAGATGCAGGAATATTAATTGAACCCTATTTGGTCTAAATAAATATAAGCAATGTTAATTAAAATGCACCCATTTTGAAATAACTAGATTAAAAAGTGAGGCTGTGATAGATGAGCATCATATCGATGCTGTACGTTGACCTTAAGGAATAGTTTCATATTTGGGGTAATATGCTGTGTTTTTATTGTGATGTCAATGAGAAGATCAGCTACTTGAAATGTGAACAACAGTTTGCCTGACTACGTCTATAAAGCTAGACTGTGCCTCTACAACTCATGACTCAACATCAACAGGCTTTTTGTTTGTATAAAACCTGTGACTTATTTTACCACGTATCAATCGTTTAATTCTCCTAATTACATTAACATATACCGATCACTGGTTTGAAATGTAGAAATAACTTGAAACTATAATATTAACTAAGCAGCAGTAACTAACACTTTATCCACACATGTCACTTTCTGGGAAACCCAAGTAAACATTTTAAACTTCTGCGTCTTGCTGCCATGTTTGCGGTCACAGTCCCTGACACAACATTTTGCTCTCTGATATCCACACCTCTTATCTACTAATATGTGTTCATGAATGTAATCTTTGAGATGTGATGGAGTGCAGGCAGCCTCCAGCCAGGGATTTTTACTCACTATGATGCAATGGACTGAAAACCCACACTGGGAGTTACAGGAGCCGCTTTGTGTTTACTCTGAAGACTTTAGCTGCAGATTCTGTTGTTTTAACTGCTGATAGCAAATCATTATTTATCATGGAATGTCATTTTATAGTCATCTGTAAGATAAACAATACAAATCCCCCTCGTAGCCATCATGACATGACTGCTCATGCATCCTTTCAGATGTTATCAGGGACTGACAAACAGTAAAAACCGGAGCTGAATGATGATGCTCATTTGGAAAGTCAAACCTCACACAGACTACGGTGCAGCAGCTTAGCAACCGAGCACCAGTATCAGAGTCGAATTTCTCCTAATTCATTATCTCTATTCATTCAAAATTAAATACATAAACATAATAATGAACAGAGACAGAATTTAGAAAGGGGGACACACTTTAGTAAACGATGCTGAAAAGAAAACAAGGTCAAATTTAAACAGGACAAGATGGAGGCCACAGAGAAAGTGTGAGTGAGGCTGTGACCACAGGGATGGCAGCGCTGCAAATTAGTTCTCAATAGTTTGTTTTACATTTTCAGACACATGGACAATTTTCTGGAAAATACAAGATGCAACAAATCAAACACAATCAGTGAAACACACTAAAGAGATGCAGGAAAACATGGCCCAAGTTAAACAATGGGACAGTCAAAAAAGGCTGCTGTCATCCAGCTGCTTAGAAAATAACTGCTACAACAGAATAAAGTATCCAATTAAGACTATATGTACTGAAATGCTATGGCTGTAGGAAATTGTGTGAAGAGGAAAGAACAAACAAGTTTGAGATTTAGATCATGCATGAATCCACTCAGTGAAAAATTCAGTTCTGTACTGGGGAAGAGAGAAACTTCACAGGAACTGATGCAACCTCATGTTAACTTTTTAATATCATTACTTTACTTTTCAAGCTATATTAAAACACAGTGGTGTAACATCTATTAGCACCTCAACACAAAGAGGCAACAAACTGCTTGCAAATAAATAAAATAAATGTCTGCTACGTTGCCTCATGCTTTATGTGACTGAGCCTGTGACAGATGAATGTTGTCTATTTGTGACATCTACTGGTTATTACAATGCACAGCACATCGTGTTTAACATACTTTAGAATCAAATAGTCTGTTGGCCAGTAGTTACTGTCTAGTTCTTAACTTCCTTTGTGTGCAAAGAGCTTCTAGATATTACTAGTAGTTAACACTGATACTTAGTAGCCTACATACTGTTTTATACAATAACACTACCACTACAGTGTACGGAAATTACAGAATATTTAACACCTGCGTGGTCAAGAACAAAACCGAACATTATAAGAGGAGGAGTTATTGCTGGAGAGTTGTACAAGGTTCTTATTGATTGTGAATGTTTTTTACTTTCTGATTTAAATTATTAAATTAGGTCATGTTGCACTCTCCAGATTTGATTTGATTTGTTAAAATTGTACCTGAATGGTACTTATCCATAAGAGAACATCAGCTCCATTTAGTGGGCACTTGTTTAAATGATATTCTTATTAGAAAGTTGTGTCACCATCTCCTGTGGGAGGAGGCCTTTGTATCAGTTATTACTGAGAAGACGATGGACACAGTATCTTTTTGTGCGCTGTCATTGTAACAAAGAGGATGGGCAGTGTGATGGCTTAAGGACTAATGTGGATTAATAGAAAACAAAGTATATTAATAACATAATAAGATCCCTATATATTATTACTGATTATTAATTGTTGATTTTGATTAGATGCTGAGTGTGACTGGCTTGAGTTGGACTTCTGTATCTAGTAAAGAACAAACTCATGGCTTAATCATTGTATGTTCCTCCTTCCTCCCACCGTCCACAGACATGCAGGTTAGGTTAACTGTCCGTGGTGTGAACCCGCATCTCTTCAGTCCTTTTTCCACCCAGCATCTCAGATTGCCTACAAGTCCCATGAGGCAGTGGAGGTTGCTGAGTTAAACTTAAGCAAACTGAATCTGCTTAGACTTGAGAGCTAGTCAACTTGAATGCCTGATGCAGAAGCTCCACAGAGATGTTAAAAATCAATTACACGCTCGCAGGTAACAAGAAATTAATGTTCCAGTGAACCAGAACCTTTAAAAAGGTGATAAGTCTTCTACAGAGAACCAGAACCTTCAGTCTCCTAATGGGAAAGTTATTGATGGGCTGGTCATTAGGGCGGCAGCTCCCTTATTTGATCCACCAGCTAAAACACCAGTGTGCAGCCCACCACTAAATTGAATGTGTCTTGTCAACTCGTAATGGTTAGTGACACTGAACTCCCTTGTGTTAGTACAGCAGGATGGTTGAGAGGAAGTGAGACACGCAGAGACTTGTACTGCAAACTCATTTTCATGGATCAGTCGGTTATTTAAACGACATTGTCTATGAGCGGTCTGATCTAAATTAGATTTTTACATGAGTGGTGATGCAATGTGGACGAATCCCTGAATTAAACACATTTTTTTTATATGACTGAAAAAAACCGGAAGGAATTTAGCTTTTGTGATTGGCCCAAATACGTCAAATTCAAATAAAGCTTTTCATCCAAGATCGTTTTCCTGATAAAGCCCTCCTGTAACAGCCTTCAGCTTCAATAAGTAAACCTTGAACATCTTTGCTTGTAAAGTCTGCTCTGAATAATGCATGACCCTCATTTATTGTCAAATACCCTGATTAATCTAAAACATGAGGACTAATAGTGAATTTGGAGACTGGACTGTGCATCCAAACTACAAAGCAGCCTGAAGAACAGTTTTCACAGATCTAATCCAATACATTCACTGAATATCTCCTCACAGTCTGCAAGCTGTCCCGTGTGAGCGGATTCAAAACACACAGCCCTGCTGGGAAATAAGAATTAACAATAACACCATTCCTGTGACAGGAGGTGTTGATGCATGTGCACAGGAAAAAGGAGAGAAGAAAAGGGGAGAGGGGGCAGAGGCAACGAGAGACTGTAAATCTGGTGCATGGTAATAGATAGAGGTAATTTAAGGATTACCAGGGGAAGTAGAAGTCTGACCTCCGGTCGCCACCACACCGTGTGGAGTTCTAAAGGGGATTGATTGGCACTGAGGATGAGAGACCACCTGTGACATTAAGGTGGGAACACTGGGGCAACAGAAACTCAGAATTACTGATGTTGTGATGGCCCACCTGTGCACCAGGCTTCATTCTGATGGCCAGTCCTGCTATGGTAGGGTTGTCATGACTCTGGACTAAGGAGTATTTTGGTTTTGATTAGAGATTCTTTATTTGTTTTGTGCCTGTAACTGTGTTTTCCTTGTGTTTGGATTTATGTTTCTCCCTGAGTTTTGTGCTTCCTGTTTTATTTTGTAGTTTGTAGCATGTACTTCCACCTTGACTTCCTGTCTTTGTGCTGTTTCCCGCCCTTGTGATCGTCTGCACCTGCACCTCATGTGTTTCACCTGTATCCAATTACTCCTGCCTCCCTGTGTCTATAAGTCTCTGTGCCCTTTGTCAGTTCATCGTCGTCTCATGTCACACACACCTCTATCCTCCACTTGTGTGTTCTTTGCCTTTTTTCTAGTTTCCCAGTGCTTTTGTTTTGTGGATTTTTTGTCAACCAAGTCTTGATGAAAAGATGCTTTTTGTTACACTTTTCTTGCTCTGCATTTTTCAAAACACAAGTGTTACCTGGAACCAGTACCACATGTTTATGCACATTTGTGCTTCTGGTTTTTCTATCAGCATTTGCATCAGGAAATAATCATTTCAATGCTAAGAACACAAACCAAGCACCTCTCATCCTCCCAGAGGCAGATGGGGCTTTTGCTGCTTGAAATGTCCTAAGTCGGAGTCCAGCCAGGAAGCAGACAGAGAAGAGCTGCAGGATCATGTAGAAGCTTCTCTGTAAATCGATACAGAGGTGTCAAACATCTGACTCTGTCTGAGATCTCCTCAGACCTGTGCCTCATGACGGGGAGTCTCCACTGATGTACACTTATAAATGAAAGGAGGTTAAAAAAATACAGAGAGGAAATTAATTCCAACACTTTGAAATGTAATTCAACTAATGACACTTTAAACACACTGTTGAAATTCTTTGAAAACATGAACGACAGCCATTATGAGACAAGTTTTTAAAAATAACTTTTCGGAAGCTTTATTTGTCTTTGACTCAGAAATTTGAATATTGTGTCAGTCTGAATGAACAGGACTTTAAAAGCATTCCAAATGAAAACAAAAACACAGAAACATAAAAACAAGCATGAGATAAATAAGATTTCCACTGTGTTAAAATAATCATTAATAACATTGTGTTAGTTTGCGATAGATAATAGGATTTGTATTATTTTAGAGACCATGTTTTTCCCTGATACATGCTGCTTGTGCACAGATCATGAGGCACCATGAGTTGATCTGTGATGTTTTAAGACGTCCGGTACCTCCAGTCTTCCCCCTCACTGTGACCTATTCCACCTCAGTGGGGATGTTTGAAGACATTTCAATTCTTCATTGGATGCTAAGAAAAGGGAAAAAGTCAAATCAACACTAGAGCTAGGATATTTCCTGGAATGACATGTTTTCATGGAGCACAGAAAAAGAGGCACAATCCACATTCCTCCTTTCTCCTCCAAAACGTCTGCCATGACTGAGAGTCCAGAGTAGATTGACAAAGAGAAAACCGGACACCACAGACCAAACATTTTCCAGACAGAATACATATATATATATATATATTCACCCAGAGAGGTTTCAGATGATTAACCAACAGCCAAGTTTGTGACTCAAAACCGACGCTTGACTGGAACTTTAACCCCCTGCCTCTGTCGACCTGACGTCCCATCCAATTAAATGCGCAACCCATCACAAGTGGCTTTTCCCAGGTCAGACAAAGACGGTCATTAGAGATATTTGTCTCCATTTAATTTCCATTCGCTACAGAGTAGCAGCAGAGGGATTCAGAAATGACATCTGAATCCTGCGGAGAGAAGGTGCAGGCCACAACACAGGATACGGCTGCATGAGGTGGTAGAGAGGGTCTGAGAGGAATTCGAATTCTCTACCGATGGCCATGAAGTCGATAGATGCGCATTTGTGGTGATTCATTCAGAACCAGCACACAGGTGCTCAGTTGACATATTGCAACAACCATGCACTCTCACGTCCACCATCTATGGTCAATTTAGAGTCTTCAATTAACTTAACCCCAATCTGCGCGTCTTTGGACTATGGGAGGAAGCAGGAGTACCTGGAGAAAATCCACACTAACACAGGAGAACATGCAAACTCCACAAAGAGAGACCCACCAAAGCAGGGATTCAACCTTTTCTTGCAGTGAGGCGACAGTGCTAACCATTGAATCACTGTGCCACCCCCCTGCATTCTGTGCTGCTGCAGGCACAAGGCGGCAGTTGCCAGGTTATTTCTAACTTTAACCTCTACACAGCTTTAGAGACAATTGCTTCTGAACATGTCTTCCCTGTGGTGCAGTCAGTAAACCACCTTCTCTGTGGGCACAAGGTTAATAGGTTTGAATCCCTTTGTCCTACTTGCTAACAATGTGGCAATTGATGCATGCAGCATCCAAATGCTCACTATCAGCTTTATCCTTGATTCTTGAAGCTTTAGTACTGCCCCTCAGTTATAGGTCACTTTGGATAAAAGCCAAATGAGAAGATGTAATATATTTAAGTTGCTAATGTAGTTAGCAGCTGTGCTTTAGGAACAGATCCTTGGCTGTGCAGCAGAAAGAGAGAGGGTTCATGGGATGGGTGGATACGACAGAGCCTGACACAAAGTGCACAAAATGAAACCGCTGCACTCTTAACTCAATCCTGGTCTGCAACCCTTCCTGCCCTGGCTCTCCCTGAATGTTCCCAAGATAATGACCACATCTCCAGGAGTGGTTTGTCTTCATTTTTGACTACTGTGCCTTAATTAACACTATGCAGGTCAAACATATGGTTTGCTTTCTGCATGCATGTATGTTCTGAAAGTAAACAATGTACAGCCATATCATCGTACGGGAAGGGCTTCTTAGATTCTCCGAAGATTTACTAGAAATGTTTTCCCGGGAACTGTAATGCATCTTCATTTTCTTAAAATCCTGTCTGCAAGTGCAGGTATCGACCCACATGAATCCACGTGATGGCCCATGCAGCGCTGAGATTAGATGTAGCCTCGCAACTGTAAAGCACACAGAGCCATGGGTCCATTTACCCTCTGATTAATCATTAGTGAGTCACACATTCAACATCTGGATCCTCTTCATTATACTCAAACCATGAAGATGTGGTGCAGTGGAGACAATGTGCTGCATTATATAGCGTTAAATTCTTGTCAGATGCTCTGTTGGGCAGATTAAATTACAGCTAATTTAACATACAAATCCTGCCTGTGTCCTCGTGAGGTCACAATGAAAACACTGCACTGTGTGAAATAAAGTGACTGAATGCAATGATCATTACACAAAAGTGAAGCTTAGTTAAACGTCTGTGCGTATGGAGTGATATGATGTTATTTAGTCTCACAGGATAATGAGTATTGCTGTGCTTTATGACTTGAGGGGATTTGATTCTCTCTGCACTGCGGGACAATAACATAGTAGTTTATTTTATGTAGTAGTATTTTTTTGTCCCTGCTGCTGGAAAATCCAGGGCTCTGATCAGATCTCATGTTAACTGCTAGAAAACAGCATAAGACACCTCTGAGTCATCCTGGTTGTTCTGCATGTTGGAAAATTCTAAACATCTTTCTGACCAATTTATTTTGCACAAAGTAGATGAACCCAACTTTCTCAAGCCAGCTGTTTCCGTCTTAAAGGACAGGATGGGACATTTTGTGTCATCACTCATTAATGTGTCATCGTGTTTGATACTCACAGCAGCACCCAGCGCCTGCTCCAGGTCTTCAATGATGTCGGCCTCATCCTCCAGGCCCACAGAGAGTCGGATCAGTGTGTCGCTGATCCCCAGCACGCTCCTCTCTTTCTCCGGCACTGATGCATGGGTCATAATCGCTCTGAATTATGATAAAGAGGATAGAGACACAACATATGAGCCTGATACAGAAAGAAAAACATCCTGATGCTTCAACAGAGATTAGAGCTGAGACTTCTTAATGAAAATAAAGTGTCTCATTTAAGTCAGACATGAGTCAGATAAGGATTTCTGCTTGATCTCTGCTGCCCCCATGTGGTGCTATTTGTTACAATCAGCCTTTGGGTGCAGAAAATAACTAACAAAGTACTAAAATAATTTCGTTTGGGTTACTTACGGATGTTCAGCTAAACTCTCGTAACCACCAAGACTCTCAGCTATCGCAAATATCTGAAACAAGAAAAATAGAGAATATAGACATGCACACGATGAGAAAAAGTAAAAGCCACAAATAGAAGATGATTAACCAAAGTTTCCATTCTTTCTGTGAGTTTGTGATATGGATCAGTTTTAAACACACCAACAGCAAAGATCTGGAGGCTTGTCATTTTCTTTAAAATACAACCAGGTGCTGTGTGACAAAATGAACTATTTCATAATACTGAGGCATGATTCACTAAGATGAAAAACGCCCAAACTAACAAAGAAATAGAGTAAATATCTGTAGAAGAGACGGTAAAAAAGTTGAATAACTTTTTATAACATCCAAGGAGGTTATGTTTTTACCCCTGTCCTTTTGTTTGTAAGAAAGATTACGCAAAAACAACTGGATGGATTACCACGAAACTTGGTGGAACAATGTGGTGTCAGGTAAGAGCCGTGTCAGATCTGGATCAGAGGGCAAATCTTTTTTTTTTCTTTTCTTGATTTCTCCGTGAATAATACATGGATCTTAATGAAAGTAGTTTAATTTTACCCCAGTCACTGAACCCTCAGCGTCTTTTCTTCAATAAAATATTGAAATTAGAGTTTTACATCGGAACCTTTGCTGTTTTACTGAAAAGATAAAACCGCCACCAGGAAATACCTTCAGTTGTTCTCTAGTTATGACACTGATGTGTTCTTCCCTTCATTTCCCGTCAGACCAATAATCTACAACTGTCATTTTGCTTAATCCGCCTCCAGTTGCACGACATCACCCACTTGATAAACACAAAAGTAAACAGCCTGGATAAAAAGAATATTTCTTGCCAAATTACTTTGAGGTTACTGAGGAAGGCACTGGCATGCTCGAGTTTCCCCTTGATGTAGAAGGTGATCATGCCTGGACACCCGGTGCATTGCCTCTTCATAACCTCGTGCTGGGGGTGAGAGGGCAGGCCTGCGGTATTGGAGAGAGGGAAAACAGGAAGGATCAGTGAGTGAAGCAGACAAATCCTGTAATGACACCCTAAAGCAGGGACAGGTGGAGGTGGGACCTTTAACCCACATTTTACTGTTCTTTATAACAAGCATGTCTGGTTTTGTTGGTTTGCCTGAGGAATACATTGTGCGTTAAAATCTTTTCATGCATGTGAAAAGATGAAACTTTTGCTCATGAGCCCTGGTTTGTTTTGACATGAGGCTTTGAACAGAATGACCCACTTGTAAAAGGTTTTTTGTACAGACCCTAAGTGAGTGAAACACAACACAAGCATGACTTTACCATTAGGCTGGGGCTCTTTTGCATCACATAATAAGCTGCTGTATTTTCTTAGAAACATAAAACATTGCAGTAAATCTTTGACAGGCCTCTTGGGCAACATTAACTAAAATGACCCACACTGGCAAAAAGCACAGCATCAACTGTGTCCTCAGTTTACTGTGTTCTATGTAAGTTTTACGTAAGAAGGCATGTAACACTATACTGGTGAGACATGAGTGGTGAATATAAAGTTTCTTAATAGTTTTGTCAGACAAGGGAGTGGTTGTTTTTTGTCTCTGACTGTCAGCACGGTTACTAACTAACTACTGAACCATGAAATCTAGTGGAAAAGTGGAGCATGACTCAGGTTAAAACCAGATAAACCATAAACACGATATAGAGATAGACACAACTCCATTTCCTCCCACTATCCAGAAATGAAGCCAAAATATCCCATATTAGAACGCCTCCATCTTGTGGTAGAACGTAATTGGCAGAATCTGTGCAGTAGATTTACATTTTCGACCAATCAGGACTTCAGTGTCAGCTGTCAATCACAGTGTTTTTTAGCATCAGATAACTAACTAAAACCAAACTTACCAAGATGAGGTTACTTGGATCAGTGTGGTTAAAAAGTACCATTTACTTGACTATCTTTTCAATTTGGTCCATTTCCCATCTGCTAACATAGGACACAAGGTTTGTGACTTATACAGCCTTATACACCCAATCACCAGGGGGCGATCGAATCGCTTTGGCTTCTCTTTTTTTTTGGTTATACAGGTTTTATTTTGAAAGTGACATGTGATTACCTGGGAAGATGACGCGCTCCACCCTGGGATCAGCCTCGAGAAACTTAGCAGCGGCCATGGCATTCTTGAAGTGCCGCTCCATCCGTAGGTGTAGCGTCTTAAGTCCGCGGTTACACAAGAAGCAGTCAAATGGAGAGGGAACACAACCCAGTGCTGAAGAACAACACATTATCAGTCAAATAGAAAATACCTAAACTTCATAAATGACTCACAAGTCTGATGAATGTGATGTCAGCAAACATATGAAAACCATGAATCAACTATCAAGATATTCTGTGATTACTTTTCTGTCAATCATCTTATTATGTCACTGCTATGACCTGATGAATAGCTTGTGTTTTGCAGACAGCGTAGGTAGCTGTATTTGCTGAATTACAACTCACCGTTCTGCAGAAACCTCAGGCGCTCGTTCAAATCATCCCGGTTTGTTGAAACCAGACCCATCACCACATCACTGTGACCTGAGAAATCAGGAGAGGAATACAAAGAGAGAAGTCTGAGAGACAATGGAGCAAAACATGTCTTGTTTGTGTGTGTGGTTGTTTTTCTGTGTATATGGGTCAAATCTTAACAATGTTAAGTAAGAAAAATGGGGAAAATGTACACAACCTACCGTTCATATATTTGGTGGCTGAATACATACAAATATCAGCTCCCAAAGCCAAGGGGCGCTGTGAGTGAACAGGACAAACATCTGAGTTAATCATTCAGCCATGTGTTTCCACATGAGCTGGAATGTGATTGCAGGAAATGATTGAAGAGCTTTTAGAAAATCAAAAGGGCATGAAGAGTACATCTGTCACTCTCACCTGGAAGTAGGCGGACATGAAGGTGTTGTCCACAACCACCACAATGTCTTTGTTGTGATCGTGGATCAAGTCGGCGCAGGCCTTGATGTCGACGACCTTCATCGTGGGGTTGGTAGGCGTCTCGATCCACACCAGCTGCAGACCAGAGAGGAGAGGGATTCATTTCTCTCCGGCTGCATGAGCAGGAGGGTCACTACAGCTCCATCAGAGCATTTAACATGCAGACATATAACCATTATCACACACACCAGTGAGGAGACACACACCCTGTTTTACAACTTAATAGTAAAACGATCTGAATATATTTTGAGGGTTTGTTATTTATGATTTAAATGTACAATATGTAACTTGGCATCTAGGGGTCTCTCAATCGAAACAATAACAAAAGACTTAGTTTGATGATGTTGTGAAGCAGCATGGGATCATGGGAGTTGTTGTCATCACCATCACTGCCACTGAAATATGCAAATAATGTTCAGGGATGAGGTCATGTATTAAAGTTTTATTCATATTACGCAGCAAACAGAGAATAATCATAATACCTTACGAGTGACCAATACAAACAGTGGAGGATAAAACAGCCGACTGGTGAACTGGCTAGCAGTGAGTTATATCATATATCGTTAGTTACAGCACAGACGAGCACAGCCACAGTTAAAGCGAATACTTTGCGATTAAAAGGCGCCGAAAAAAGCCTGACCTGTTACCTTGAATAAAATTGGGGATTACTCTGGGTTTCAACATTGTCACAAACATTTTGGAGGGTGGACAAGACACCTACATATATATTCTTGTTTTATATTATATCTTCAATAAAGTAAGTGGTGAATTTACTACTTTTATAAAAATCCACATGAACAACAAACAATATACTGTAGAAAGTTCAGACTTACTTTTGTGTTGGCCTTCAGTGCCACCTTCAGCAGCTCTGGTTTTGTACAATCAGCAAACGACACCTCCAGACCCACTTCTGTGGCGATTCTTTGGAAGTAACGATTTGTTCCTTGAAGTAGACAAAGTGAAACTCAGTCGTGTTCAAAGCAACACAGAAATCTCTGAAAAGGTGAGGGGTGGTGCAGCGGGCAGAGATAGGGTGTAACGTATACACTTTTTACATTTTACAGCACGACATCTTCTTGTTGACATCTTTGTCAATGTCTTCTACATGTATGGCATCGCTTTTTCATGGTGACATATTTGCTTCTGTCGCATGTTAGAATCATCATCAACACGCCCCCTCACCCATAGTGAATCCTCCGCAGTATCTACCATGGGCTCATTCACAGGTTTTCCAGTATTTTTACTGGGGGGTTGGCTGGAGTAGGAGTAGTGCAATTCCTAAAGCAGCTCTACAGTGTTGTAAAGAGACGTGAGAGCGCCTCAGTTTCCAGGTGTTCATTACATAGAACATGATGCACTAGGGGGAAAAACAGAAACAAACTCCTCTACTGGTGATGGAAAGGAGACAATCGCTGTTTTAGCATTTTTCCCATTTTTAAATAACCTTGTACACTTGGTGTAAAAGTGGTCTGAGTGAATGTACGCCACTCTCTTGTACAAAAGGAAGTATACCTGATATTTTAGTTGTAGTAGTAGCATCCTGCAAACAGTGAGTATCTGATGGTTTAAGAAAACATCTAGTAGCCATATGTTTGTGTTCTGCCCACACCTCAGAGAGGTGACTCACCTCCGTACACATCATCCATGCAGACGATGCCGTCCCCTGATTTCAGCATGTGGGTGATGGTCACTGTGGCAGCAAGCCCTGAGGCGAGAGCAAGGCCTGCAGGGAAAAAGACAGAACGTCATTTTGTATCTTCACACTGAAATGCTTGGGTGCACTTTGCATGTGTTTCATTAAGCACTGCTAGTTTACCAAAACAATACATTTATAAGATAGGGCTGGGTGATATGGCCAAAAATGATATAAAAAAGTTAATATGGTTAATTATCATGATAAATGTCACATTGTTATTTTAAACATTTGTTCTTGCTTCTGAGCGAAGGTTGTGGTTTAAAACTCTTTATGAGCAGAGAATGAGAAGCAACATTTTACGAACCTGAGGTAGATTAATGTGTTACATGTGTGTATTATGTGTTACACCTCCTCACTGTGCTCACAAAATGTTTTCTTACTCCGCCCTATGTAAAGCATGTCCTGCCTGTGGAATACAATTTAGCATGAATAACTACTTACTGTACTTTGCTCCATCCAGAGCTGCCACGGCCTTCTCAAGACAGTTCCTTGTAGGATTTCCACTGCGGCTGTACTCAAACCCCTGCATGAGAACATTAATACAACATTTTAGTAACCAAAACAAACATTATAATATAATAATATATTGTAAACAGACAACAGGTGTCCACAACACAAGTGTGATAAAATCCTAACATGCCTTAACGCTTCATGAATTCTTTATGTGCATGACAGTCAGGGTTGAGTTTATCTCAACCCATCTTTATCGGTCATGACTTGCCACTACCACAAACAGCAATACAATTGTATATTTTTTTTTATTATCCGTCTTGGGCACTGAACTGTGAGAACCATCAACAACAAACCAGAGTGTGACGTAAGAAACCGCGTCAATTGATTGTGTGTTTAAAATAACAGTTTATTGTGAGTACGGACAACCCCAACCAGTCATTACCTCCTCACTGGGAAACAGCTCCAGTTGTTATATGAGCACACTGGTAAAAGAAAGACTAAGAAAGGTATTCAATTAATACAGCAAATACCGCTTAAAGTTAGAGTTTGTGTTGTCTACAGCTTTGCACAGTATATACAAGAAAAGTGAGTAAAATACAGAAGAAGATTTATACTATGGACAAGATGACCCATGTTAAACAGTGTTTTTTTAATTTTAGGAGCAGAAAGTGTTACCCTGCTCCACCACATGTATTCACTCAAACAAGTCTCCTCATGATTGGTGGCTGCTGCCTACGGCAATAAATGGAGTCTGAGCGGCCTTGAACACATGGTTGTTGTAGTTTGTAGTCTGAGTGAACGAGGCCAGCTGGAACCACACAGTAGTAAAAAAAACAGATAAGCTTAACATCACTGTTCTAGTTTGACAAGTTAATTCTGGTTTGAACGTTTAACAAACAACAACCCTTAAGTTAGTGCTTTAAAAGGTGGTGGTGTAGTGGGGATAAACATAAGCATTGGGGTATTTTTTTTTTTTTTGGTGTGAAAACTTATATAGACAACTCTCATTAACTTGTTTTAGGTTATTGACCATGCTACTGCTGGCGCCATTACGATGGCACTATACCAGGCTTGTGATGTGTATAATCATTGACAAGAGGCAAATAGCAGTTGTTCAAGAGAACTTTACTCACACTCATTGTGCAAACTGAAATTTAGAGACACAGGATGGTTATAGCCTGCAGGCCACATGGTCAATTCATGAAAGTATTTAATGAAAACCCAGGGTGGTGGTAATTAAATATTTTATATAGTTAAATGATGTGACTAACTAACTAACACGGAATACTTGAAGTATGAAGTATTGTATTTAGACATACTTGTACCATAGTTGAGTATTACTTCCTTTACTGTACAGGAGATCTAATCTAAGTTTTCTATTTTTACATTTAAAATGTGTATGTATTAAAATTGTTGTAAAGAATCAGGTTGTAGAATACAACTCAAACCTCTTGCGAGAATGCTTTGTCATGCTTCAGATGAGCAGAAGCTGTTCACGGTTTCACTTCCCCCACTGAACTTTCTCACGTGGATTTATATGAATTCAGTTTGACGTTCACATAATCCAACATTTCACAAAAATTAAAATACAAATGTATGAAGCAGAATAGATCTGTATTTTTATTATGGAGGTTCCTAGATTTGGAACCATTGAACCCACGTGCCACATTGTATATACTGTACAATTTACTACGTATGCAATGACGCGATAATACTGATAATGTAATACATGATAATGAATTAGTAACAAACAGAGGCACATCAATTTATAGTTTATAAATATAACATTTCATATTATAGGACTTTGATTCTGATCGCTTTGATTTGTCTCGATTGTTGATAAAGACAGCGGATATTATGGTGATGTAATGATGGCGCCTTTAGCTTTAACACCATGTTTATTACATGTTCTTCCCGACACGCCTGGGTGTTTCAAAAAGACCCAGGTCCCCTCCACCCTCCTGGGTAACCTGAGCTGCGGCTACTTACGGCGTGGTTCCCCGGCCCGTGCTGCTTGAAGGTGGTGGAGAGAGAGATCGGCGGCACCACGGCCATCGACTTCCACTGCTCCGGCTCCTGGCCCACGTGAATGGCCTCGGTGGCGAACGATTTGAACGTGGAGCAGAAACCGGCGAACACGTCGCCCCGCTCCTCGGTCTTCTGCTGGGGATCCATGGCTTCTGTGAACCAAAGGGGCCCGGGAGGATTTTACAGCTGAGCCACTAACTGAGAAACCATTTAACAGAGCGCTGCGCTCCTCCGCCGCGGCCAATCAGCGGCCATCAACACGGGGCGCCCGGCGCTGGTTGGCGCGTCGGAAGGGGCGTAAAAGCCACGTGACTCAGCACGTTATGTACGTTCTTGGTGGGGTCTGCTCTTTTGTGTGTTTGAATTATGTGTGCGTGTGTGTGTGTGTGTGTGTGTGCGTGTGTGTTTGAATTGTGTGTGTGTGTGTGTGTGTGTGTGTGTGCGTGTGTGTTTGAATTGGGTGTATGTGTGCGTGTGTGTTTGGATTACTGATGCAACACTTCCTGTTGTTTGAGTCAGGGAGGGCACCTCCGGCTGCTACTAGTTCGTTTTTCACATTTTCACAGGATTTCACTGTCACAAATTCATCAATTTATAATGGTATCGCTGATCATTTCTACTGATTGGCTTTGTGGTTGCTGGGTGGAAATCATGAAACAACAGAGGCCCTGTACAGTGGAGATCAACAGGGCCCCAGCAACTGGTCCCCCCCTGGCCCCCCTATGAGGTCCTCCTCACATTCAACTGTAATGCTCATGATGTTTCCCAACCATCACAGCTGTTGTTGTGAAATGTTACATTTTCATTTATGGCCATTTTTCTGATGCTTGTGCCACACACACACACACACACACACACACACACACATACAGACACACACACACACAGACAGAAGTGTGGCTGTTGTTTCCATTTCTGAGCCATAGGGGGAGAAGTGCTCCATAGTGAGTCAGTGATAACACCACAACACTTACTGTAATAAGTCTGCCTGAACTTATAACCTTGCACCACAGGGTTGATTCCTGCAGAGAGTGTCTCATTATTCCCAAGATGTTGCTATCAAACCCTTAAGACAAAGACATGTAATTGAGGCTTGATTATTTACAGTCTAACCACACTTTTTAATACATAGCTGTAAATATAAGAAAACACAATGAATACAACTTTTCTTAAAGCAACATGTAAACATAAATCTGCCCTGCATTGTTTTCTCTGAGAGTTCTTACATCAGCAAACATAAAAATATGGCTCAGGCAATTTTGAATATTGGTCATGCTCTGGATAGAGAGATAAAATGTATTCATTTTTAAAATTTGCCGCCGCCTGTCCTCGCTCATCCGGACACAGAACATCACGCAGAAAGATGTGCACTGTGAGTGAACCTGTTCCTTATAACACTGGAGAAAAGCCTCTATCATGATGCTCCTGTGTCAAGGTGCAGTGAAGCTTAGTTTGTAGCCTACAGGCCATTAAGTGTCCAGCAGCACTGAAAGTAAACAAGGCTGCTCCCTGTCAAGGCCTGAATCACTGCTTATTTCATTCACTGTGCAACTTTATTAATTCAGTTTCTTCTGGTCAGCAAACAGAAAAGTGACCGATGGTTTTCATCTGTGCTTCCTGTGACCAGCAGAGAAACTCCTGCTTCTTCAGAACCGGGGCTGCAGCTAACTATTGTCTGTCAGATATGTCCTCAATTATCCAATTTTATTGATAATATGTCAGAAAATAGTGATTTCTATCAATCTTCTCCAAAGCTGTGATGTTTTCAGATGTCTGATGCTGTCAGTTAAACCATTCAGAATCCTCATTATCTTCAAAAAATATGACTCAAAATAGTTGCTGATTATGTTTCGCATAACTGACAGCAGGGTCATCTACAGGGCAAAGTCTGCTCAGATAATGGCCCAATTTCCACAGAGACACTACATGAACTGTTGAAACGACGACATTTTCTTGTTCCTGTTCACACGTGAGTTATCTGGAGACATATTTGCCTCTGTTGTTGTTGTGGATTTTGAAGCTGCAGTTTTCAGCAGGCTTTTCTTGCCTCGCTGTGGACTGGTGTGGCTCAGTGGCAGCACGTTTTGTTTACTCACACATCACTTCAGCCTCTGGTGCAGAAACACTGAGGCTAAAGCTGTATTAAAAATGAGAGACGATTCATCCATAACCAAAAGCTAGATTTAAAAAACTTTATAAAAGCAGATTTAAAAGTAATAACATCAGAACAGTATTAAAATAATTATTGATACGTTATTTTCAATCAATCAATGAACCAACAATAAACTATAGTTATGAGCGAATGTGCATCATATTTCTCTCTTTTACATTATAGCAGCCTACATTAGCTGCTCTTCATGATTAATGAGTATTGATTAGGGATCAGGATCCTGGCTTTAAAGCGACTTTGAAACAGGAGATCCTCAGTGAGTATAGGAGCATATATAGAATACTACAGAACTGATAGATTTTAACTTTATATATTTACAGTCTGTGGCATGAGCCATGTACAGTCATGTGACCGTTAGTAACCTCTCCGGAACTCTCGCGATACTACGAGGCGGAAGCTGAATGTCCTCGTCCACTGGAGCCGCTGACGTAGAGCAGCGACGCTGTGGAGAAGATACGAGGGGAGCGGACTGTTTGTTTTCATTAGAAACCGGCGCTAAACGGAAGCTTCTTCCCGTTCGTCTCCATTTCCTCTTCTTCTTCACCCTCTCCAGTGTCCGCGGGAAAGTGTTTTCATGTGGTGCGGCTCCCGGCGCGTGCGTGAACACTTCCAGCTGGCGGATCGCATCGGTTTGTCCGGAGGGTCATCGTCCGTGACGAGACTCCCGCTGCTCCGTTAGCGTTTGGAAAATGACCGGGGAGAAGATCCGCTCCCTGCGCAAGGACCACAGGCCGAGCAAGGACGAGGACCTCCTGGAGCCGGACGAGGAGGCTGCCACCGGGACCTTCGCCGCCGCCAAGACCAGCAGCAAGAGCCGAGCGAGTAAAATCTTCAGCAATCACAAGTTGATCAAGTCGTCGTCCACGCAGCAGCAGCAGCAGAACCAGCAGATTAACGCCAACACGCTGTCAACATCAGATGTCATCGATGACAACAACAAGAACCCCATCATCCGAACCGGACAAGACTTCCCGGTGCACGAGTGCGTGTTTAAAGGAGATGTCCGCCGCCTGTCCTCGCTCATCCGGACGCAGAACATCGCGCAGAAAGATGTGCACGGTGAGTGAACCTGTTCCTGGTCACACTGGAGAAAAGCCTCCATCACGATGCTCCTGTGTCAAGGTGCAGTGAAGCTTAGTTTGTAGCCTACAGGCCATTAAGTGTCCAGCAGCGCTGAAAGTAAACGAGGCTGCTCCCTGTCAAGGCCTGAATCACTGTTTATTTCATCCACTGTGCAACTTTATTAATTCAGTTTCTTCTGGTCAGCAAACAGAAAAGCGGCCGATGGTTTTCATCTGTGCTTCCTGTGACCAACAGAGAAACTCCTGCTTCTTCAGAACCGGGGCTGCAGCTAACTATTGTCTGTCAGATATGTCCTCAATTATCCAATTGTGATTTCTATCAATCTTCTCCAAAGCTGTGATGTTTTCAGATGTCTGACTCTGTCAGTTAAACCATTCAAAATCCTCATTATCTTTAAAAAATGACTCAAAATGATGAAAACATAAACGAAATGATATATTGCTGCATTGTCCCATGACTGACAGCAGGTCTTCTACAGGCCAAAGTCTGCTCTGATAATGGCCCAATTTCCACAGAGACACTCCCTGAACTGTTGAAACAACAACACTGTTTTGTTTCGGTTCACACGTGAGTATGTGGAGACAGACAGTGGCCTGCACTTGTGTCAGTGCTGGAATCTGGTCTGTCTTCAAATCTAAGCTCTGACAATGACCTGCGACATATTTGCCTCTGTTGTTGTTGAGGATCTTGAAGCTGCAGTTTTCAGCAGGCTTTGCTTGCCTCGCTGTGGACTGGTGTGGCTCAGTGGCTGCACGTTGTTCTTACTCACACATCACTTCAGCCTCTGGTGCAGAAACACTGAGGCTAAAGCTGAAGTGATGCACCGTGCTACTGAAATAAATCAGCTTTAACAGCCAGTGGTATAAAGACAAAGAAGTAATGCTTTGTTATTTATGTACAATGAATGGCTGTAAACCACTAACATAGGTCGTTACTGATTCACCCACATCATCATAAAAACATATTTTCTCACTTTCTGTTCCAGTATCAGAATCAAACCATGAAAATAATGCGGATATTATTCTCCAATGTTTTGAGTTATAATACGGTTGCAAATACCAATTATCATTAATGATTCTATTCACATTTTTATTTAGTGCTTGTAAAATTGTTTATAAAATCACAGAGAATAATCAACGGTGAATTAAAGTTGTGTGTTAGGTCCAGTCAACTAATAGATATTTCACATTCACTGATGTAACTGGTGAAAAGCAACATGTCCTCACATTTGAGAAGCTAAAACCAATGAGTTTTGGTGTTTATGCTTGAAAAAGACTCTTTTGCTGTCAAAACCAATGATTGGTGCAGTCCATTAATTGACTAATCAGAATGGAAATAACTACATCTTTCTCTCACACTGTGTTATTTTTGGTGTTTGGAGAAAAAAAACACGGTTAGACTTCAGAAGGAACAGACGTGTGAAGCTTCAAGAGAAAATCCCTTGACCACAGTTGCAGAGTTTGCCTCTTGCCTCCAAAGCCTCTTTACCCAAAAGAAGAAATAGTCATTAACCAAACAATAACTATTGACAGCAAGTTCTTCGTTATATATCCATCTGGGTTGTCTATTGAAACCAGCTGGTTTTGAAAAGAAAAGCACATTGTTGCTCAGTTGAAATCTATTTTTTTTTAGAGCTGTGAGTAAATTACATTTTCTCCATGGAATTGGTCTGGTTGTAGAAATGAGAAAATGAAAAGAATTTTTTCCCCCCCTGGGTGAAG
Organism: Paralichthys olivaceus; assembly: GCF_024713975.1. NCBI lineage: Eukaryota > Metazoa > Chordata > Actinopteri > Pleuronectiformes > Paralichthyidae > Paralichthys > Paralichthys olivaceus. The sequence goes on along the minus strand of NC_091095.1, from coordinate 11,068,781 downwards.
TGATGCTTTCAGTGCTGCTGGTAGATATAAAATGTCAGGACACAGTAGAGGTGTTTCTGACACTGCAGCCCTGCAGCACCTTTGTGTGCCCAGATATGGCCTCTGTTGTTCCTCTGTGCAGTTTATCACAACATCCAGTTGGACTCCAGCTGATCTCCAGCTTCTGTTTTCAACCACACTAGGGCCACTACCAGGCGGGCCCTCTTTTTAATGTGGTGGAGGGGGGGCCCTGGAGTAGCTGAGCAGGCACTTTGTCTTCCTCTTGAGGGATTCTCCAGTGCTTATGAGGCACAGTTCACATCCTGGGAAGAAAACTTGTACCTCTTCCACCTAAGGAAAATGTTATTTTCCCTGAATGTGTGTGCAGACCTCACAGTTCAGTGTTTACCTTGTGTCTGATAATAGGCCACATCCTGCCTGGGGATGCATTGTTGTGAATATTACTTGACATGGTCAAAATAACACAATCAGGTTTCACTTAACATATCATTTTGGTGCTTAGTCGAATATGCCTCCTAATTTAAACCTCTGATTCACCGTAAATGTGACATTTACAGCTGCAAAGTGCTGAAGTCTCTTACTGAGCTTATCGGACACCGCAGACAAATTCTGTGTTTTGATTTCTTCCGCAGGAAACACACCGCTGCACCTCGCTGTCATGATGGGCAACAAAGGTGAGAAATATTTAAAGATTCACCTCCACATGCTCTAGTTTTGTCTGTCTCTCCGTGTCTGTCTCTGTGGTTTTCTAAATGAATCTCCCTCTGCCAGGATGCATGTCTTTTGTTTGTGTTGCAGTTTATTTGCGTGTTCCAATTTTACTTCTGTCTTTGTGTGTGCATTTGTCCAGCTGAGACTCATCCAACGTTTGTCACAGATCATCAACACCACACAAATCCCAGAAGAGAAGATGCTCATGCATGAATGAAAGAGCTTTTGTTCAAGGACAAAAAATCTGGATTGAGCAATGTCTTCTCTCTATTTATTACATTCACAGAGGATATGAGAACATATTTAATCAGTGAGGATTAGACAATGATGCCACTGCAAGAAATAAGATCTTCTCTGTGGCTAAATTCTCTTCAGACTGATCTTCTACTGGCTTAAGGTCTAATGATTTGAAGCTGGTGCAGAGGATAATTAACTGAGATAAGAGATGTCATTTTCATTTAGTGGTGTTATTTAATTCACTTTTTATTAGGTTGTGAAACAGAGGGCAGCAAATCACTCAGATATTGACTTGTATCATACAGAGCTTTGTTTGTTTTGAAGTATATAATGTATCAAGGCTTTAAAAAAGAATCTCGATGTGAATTAGTTTTCTGCTGAATTGCACCGGCTGGACTGAAAGCATGTGCATGAAACATTAATGCCTGCCCCCTTTGTGAGCCGATGCTCACGTTTAATTTCATGAGGAAACCTCACAACATGCTGTTGAAAAATTTATTTCCCCCTCCCATTTGTAGCTGGCTGTCGGTGAGCAGTTCGAGCACAGGGTGACTTGTGCCGCACAGCCCCCATTTGTTTAGTTCTTGTCATTGGAACCCATCAGAGCACGCGTTTCCATCGATTTCACATTCGCAAAGTTCAATACCTGTCGCCAGAGCGAAGGCCATGCTACTGCCAATCGGTGATTCAGACAGTGGAGTGCCCCAGTGTAGTGGTAGATGCTATGTTATGGAATTGATCGTGCTAATGAGGTTGCCTATCTCCTCCCTGCTGCTGCCTCTGTTCTCCAGGGAGGCTCAGGCCAGACATGGTGAAGTCTTCAGCATGAGATCATAGTCTGGGTGTGGCCGTCCTGCTGGGATGGAGAGGACAAGGCTCTCTTTTTGTTTGGGTCTGTGTGTGTGTGTGTGTGTACCCGGCAAGTAATGAAAGTGATTCTTGTTTACTGCCACTCTATTTCTGAGCTTAACACTTCTACAGGTGAAAAATCCCATTTAGAAGAAGACGTCACTCTGAGCTAAAAACAGAGCAAAATGTAGTCCATGTTTGCAGTTCTGCAGATGAAAACAACCCCAATCCGCACAAAGGAGTGTTGCTATATGCATGAAACACTTGATAACCTAAATAGTTGCAGGTTAATTTTCTGCTCATCGACTGATTGTTTAAGGTCCAGAAAATCAGGAAAACAGTAATTGAATTAGGAAAGGATTGATATTAATTGATGATGTATTTTTTCCATTTCATTGATCTTCTTCTAGTCACCATCTGACTCACAATTTGTAATAGGGCTCTAATGCTTTTTCTGGATATGAAACACTCCTTTTTTTAATACGGTCACTCTTTAAGGATGATGTCATTGTGTAAACAGAAAAGCCCATTTCCTGTCATGTCCCATCAAACGACAGAGAAAGAAGTTTTCTTTTCATCATATAGCTGTGATATCTGTTCCCATGGTAACAAGCATACAATTACATTATGCGCTATCTTAAATTGGTTTCAGTGATACGAGAAAACAAAGTCAGGTCATCACTAAAAAAAATCTGCCCATTAAGTCAAGAGGGAAGATTAGAGTCATTATGCACAGGACACTAACATCATTGTTGTGTGGAGAAAACATATTATCAACGGTGTGAGGTTTAGAAGCAACAGAAACAAGAAATGTTTAAGTGTTTCCCGTTTTGCCTCAGAGATGGAAACCATCCAACTCCTGTTTGATTCAGTCGCTGTGTGTGATCGATGTAGAAGAAGTGAGCAAAAAAGCTATTTTATAGACACACTCAGCCTGGATGAGAATGAGTGGTGTTGGTTGGGGCTTTAACAGCCCACAGAGCTTCTTGACGAGTGTCCCATGTGTAGCCGGTGCACACAGTGCAGCATTAGATTAGCACTTAGTTTCTCCACCCTGCTCTGCCTCGCTCTCAGAGCTGCATGTGACTCAAGCAGCTGCTGCACACACAATTAACACAGAAACCCACCAGGAGACTTCCTTATATCAATACTTTCACAACTGTGTATCCTATCGACTCTGACAGCAAACCATGGCTAATGAATTACAGGATGGGTGCTAATGTATCCATGCAGCACCTCCCGGTCTGATTCTAATGAAGGAGCTGAAGTTGTTCACACTATAATCCTACACGGAAAACAAATCATGTACAAATGGCAATGCCTTATAACTGTATAAAATGTACATCTCACCAGGATCGATTACTGATCAGTGGGAAACTATAAACTAGTAGCTCTCTCAGTGTACACAGCTATTGCACGTCCATCCATTCATTATCTACACCGCTTATCCTTTAAGGGTTGTGGGGGGAGCTGGAGCCCATCTGTAGCTCAGGACACATGGACTGACTGTTCGCTTATGTTAAGTATATCTGCTAAATGTTGCCATTATATTACTTAATCATTGGATTTAGCAGGGTGATATGTAGGTCAAAGGCCCGAGAGAACGGGAGCCTTACGTCAGAAGGCGAGCGCTTGTTCACTTTGCCGCCTGTATTTTCTCGGCATCGTTTTCTGTTATCAGCTGCTTCCTCCCTGAGCCTGGGCACGGAGTGGACTAATGCATTAACGCTGAGGTTTACTTTTTTTCTTTCCAGATGCAAACGTCTTTGTGATGCACTCTGCAGTTATATCCACTCTTTCTGGTGCCAGCACAGCTTCTTTATTGAATGAAGTTTTCAGAGTGATGTTTTGATTTCCTCACATTTGTGTGCGTGCAGTAAAACACAAAGCTGCAGAGGAAATTCTCACAGCTATTGATTGGCGTGTACAGTAGCCAATGGTGGAGAAAGTGCGTCACGCCCCCTCGCCAGAGTTGACGGTAACAACCAGCTCAATGTGGAAAGTGGTGACAACAGCCTGCTCTCTGTCTCTCTGTTGTCAAGGAGTTCTACCTACGACTGGATTTGACTAATGAATGGGACAGCATAGGTAACTGGAGGAATTTTAAGTCACAGGGAAGAAGTTAAGAGTTCGAGCCATTTTTATCAGTGATAAAATAAGGAAACAACGCCCATAGGTACAGGATGAGTCATCCAACAGCTGAAACTGGAATTTGAATATAGAACTACTGAGGGACAAGAGACAAACTAGAATGGCACTCATTAGAGTGTATACCTCAGCCAAGGCCCAACAGACCCCTTATAAAACCGCATTTAAAATCGTTGCATCCGGATTTGGATCTGCATTTTATTGCACACCCACATAAATATCATTCCCCCGAACATGGCAGATTTTTTTTCATCAAGATCCATTAATTATTTTCTGAGACATTTTTGAAAATGTCAAAAAAACACGCCCTATCTCACAATGCAAAAGAAAGTGTAAAAAAGGTAAAACAATTCCTGGATCCACAGCAGTATTTCATGAGTTCGTTCAGGATTCGTACCTAATCCTTCCACCAAGTTCAGTGGTAATTTGTCCAGGTATTTTTATGTAATAAATACATGTAGTCAGGTGTGAAAACTTGTCCCGTGTTCCAGGCCCTCGTGAATGACGTCACACCTGAATAATCCGAGCTGATAGCGTTCTAGTTGCACAGAAACTATGTTTACGTTAAACAGCTACCTATTGTTAACAAAAACAGTTCATAATAACGTATTATGCTGTATTTCATGCATTCGAACACTGTAGTAAAATGTCCACAGACAATAATTGGTCAGTACAACTTGTTCAACACATTTAATGACAGAAGGGGCCATTAAACAGTAAAAACTACAGATTACAGTACCATTGATATACAAGGGGGCCGTCTTGGATTTGTAAGTCAGGGGTGGTGAGGTTCCTCCAACGTTCCGAGTTGAAATTCCAACTTCCAAGATTTATTGGAACGCGGCAATAACCTCCTGGGTGGAGGAAATTTTCAATTTAAACAGGCACACAGGATTAAAAACTGTGAAATGATGCAATATTATCCAAATTAATCAATCTTTTGGTGGTGGTCAGCCTTTGGACGATCTATAGCACTTAACATGGAGATCATGTCACAGAGAATTGGGCAAAAATATAATGAGAAAAGGAATTTAGATGAGTCACGATCCAAGTCTTTGAACTTCAGCCACTCCTCTTGTGTGAACACAATTACCTCCAACTGGCCTGTCTTTGTTCATTTTCATTTTCTCCACCTAGAAGTGAGCTGCACATTAAGGCAAGGCTGTTGCTTGAACATAACTGAAATACTTTGGGTGCTGTCGAAAACCTGCCTTTCTATCCCTGTGTAACCACACCTCTGGGACAACCACACTCCTCCTTGTTGTGAGGATAATGTTTAATTAGGAGGAGGTTCTACATGCATTCCTATCCATCATAAAGAATGTATGAGCCGCTGGCCTCGCTCTCATGAATAAAGCATGCTTAGTATGTAGATCAGAGAGGTGATGTGGTAGTTTAGACTCTGTGTTGCGCTTGATTTTCAAAGGGCAAGATTTGCTCTCTCTGCCTCTGGACACCAGGTTGGCTCTGTAGTGTTGATGTTGGTGTGTAGCAGAGGAACAAGTCTGAACCCGAGGGCAGTAACCAGGTATATTAAGAGGGTGTTGTCAGACGAAGAGATCAGTGTTGGGCCGGTCAAACAGCCCCACTTACTCACTCAACTGCCGACTGTTCGCAGTTAGCTTTTGCATTTGGGCAATTTGCTGCTCACAGGGCTGCGACTGCTCCTGCCCAGGGGTTAGGCAGAGCCGCAACAGACGCCAACAATATAATGAGTTCTGTCATGAAAAAAACTGACAGCTGAGCCAGAACAACAGGCTTCTCTTTTTTTTTGGCCACGCTGTAGTTTGTCGACACGATGCCCAGAGCCCTGCATTTAGTTCCACAGAAAAAAGGGATGAGTCTCTCTGGCTGTTTTCCCGCACAGCTCCGAGGGTAATTCAGTACAGTGTGACGTTTTCCATGTGAGAATCTTTTCAGCGTTTTACAGCGGTATGAAATCTAAAGTAGGATGCTGAGCCCTGTTGGCCCCATATGGCTCTTTGGTTTATGGGTCAGCTGTCAGCTCAATCCTACACACAATCTGTCCCTGTATAAAACCAGGATTATTTTTAAATCAGCAAAGCCACAGGAAGTATCTCTGCTCTGTATCATACATGTTTACAGCAGGCAAAAAAATCAGGTACATTTAGAGAGCTGATTCTGAGTTTGTTGAGTTTAAGAGAAGACTATTCCTGGCGGAGGTATGTGCTCTGCTGAGTGTCATTCTAGTTCTGTTTTTTCTTGCTTTAAGTCAAGCTGAAGAGAAAATTAGACCTGGAGACAGTGTTGACATGGAGTTGAAAATTAGTATCCAGGGGTTTATTGTTCGTTTGAACTGCATGGGAGTATCTTAGTATGAATTACATGTGCAAGTCACCATAGCAACATCAAATGTCCTGACAAGGGGTGTGAAGCCGCTCCATCTTATTAATTTCCTGAGGAAATGGTCATTTGTCCTCTGTGTGTTTTAAAGCAAATGTTATTATCCTTCATCTTTGGCTTGATATTGTGTGTTCAGCTTTGCAGATGCATCAGGACATTAGCTAAATAGCATTCCTCATTTTCTTTCCACTTCTTTCTCCATGTTTTTTGTCTCTCATGTTAAAAGGAAATAAATTTCTGATACCTTATAGTCATCTCTTACAGCTTCAGATGTTTAAATGCAGACTTCTCTTTTGTTCTGTTTTATAAAACCAGTTTATCTTTTATTGGGGCTAAATTTATCATTCAGGTCTCATCACCTGGCTTTGCTTGATTTAACCTCCAGTTTCCAGTTCCTCTTCTCTGAACAGAAAGCACCTGCCAGGGCTTAAATTGTTGGCCAGAGTAAAAAGCCACTTTGGATGTTGTGTCACGTGTTGCCTGTTTTAAACAGGTTTTTCCAACCTTTGTGACGGTAGCACCTGTAAAGTCCCTATCATCCATGTAGAGTGTTTCGTAATAATCTTCCTGTCTGTTTGGACCTCTTACAGAGTGTGCCCACCTGCTGCTGGCCCACAATGCACCAGTGAAGGTGAAGAACGCACAGGGATGGAGCCCCCTTGCAGAGGCCATCAGCTACGGAGACCGACAGATGAGTAAGTATTTGTGATTGACAGGCCGTCTCTGCTAGGTTACACACTGACACAGGGCTTTTGAAACTCCCCCACCACTACTGCTAAATACTGATCACCTTTAAAAGTGTCAGTCAGCCAACTCATTCACTGTAACAAACGAGGCTTTGGTGCAGCTTCAGTTGGGGTTTCTGTGTGAAAACATTGAAGTGGGAGAGAAAAGTTCAAATCAACAGATGCAAACTAACAAACAGCTCGGCACATTCTGCTTTCCAGTGAGGCCGTACCTCCTTTGTCCCTCAGAGAGAGGGGACATTCCTCAAGGGCTCTCTGGCTTTTGTGCTTCGATAAAAGGCAATTCATTGGATGTTTCTCTCTCTCTCTCTCTCCTCATAGGCTGATTAAGCTCAAGCCCTTTTCTCGCCCATTCCCTCCCCACAGCCCACAAAGTCTGGGTTGAACTGTGGTTCGGAATATTAAAATATTTTAGTTAAAGTTTCGAGTTTATGTATCCACTGTTAATGGTAATTATCTCCTTGTACAAGAAACTGACACATAGATCTATCATGCAAGAGGGAAGCACCAGACCACTGTTTGTACGCAGGCTCTACAGTTTTATTGAATAATGAACTTGGCAATGTTTGAAAGATACATTTTGTTCGTTATCTACTTGAAGTTCCTAATATGTTAATTATGAGGATTTTGAATAGATAACGTCTCAATGTTTTCACTTGGCTTTGCTGGGTGTTTTCACAGAAAGAGTCAAACAAGTTTATAATCAAAATTGACAGGAAGCAACCTCATATACCTTTCCATGTGGTTTATTCAGTTTTGCTCTGTAGCTGTAGTTTGAAAGATAGAAAGAGTTGACAGCTCTTCTAGTTCAGTATCAATAAAAAATACCTTGATGTCATTTCAAATGTCATTATTATGCTGTTTTTTTCAGCAGTCTCCATTGTCTGAGCATGTGAAGTGGCTTGGTCGCACATAGCTTTGGGTTGTAGTGTAGTGATCTGTCAGAAAATGTGTTTGGTTTGCTGCGAGTTTGCAGGTAAGTGTCTGGTTGGCTGGGCCTGTGTCTGAGGGGATCAGACGTAGGACATTACAGACTCGACCTGCTGGCCGACAGGTGCAGTGGGTCAGTTTGCTGATCTCTTGAATCATCCTGGAGGTATTTATTGCATCACTAATGTACAGGCCAGGCAAACAACACTGTACTTGCACCGATCAGTGGATCAGTGTAATGCTGATCCACTGAATGTATCACACTTGCCTTCTATATATAGGATTTTACCTGGCTGATGACATTCAAGGTGAAAGATGTTGAAGGAAACTTGACCTTTTCTGTATTCAGTGCATGTTGAGTCCTCCTGAGGATGAGCCCAGCCTATCAGACATTCAATGACACCCAGAAGTTTTGTTTAACAAACAGGGTCATGTCCTAGACTCAATGAACACTTCAACAACCTTCCATATAGACAGTCCGATTACCAGGCAAACATCCTCTTGTAAGCAATAATTTGCTGAATTTTTGTGGCAGTCTTTTGCTGATATCTACCCACATTTGCAGCCATTTGACGCATTTGTCACTTGATGATTTCAAATTGAACAAGGTGGTAAAATATGGCTCAGAAATAGATTTTATCATGTGTGTGGTTCAGAAAGAGCTATTTCTATCCCCACTCTGCTCACTCGGCTGCATGTCACCTTCAGGAGCTTGTTTAAAGAGCTGCTTCAGTAGGTGTTGGTGCTTTTTCAGCTTTTCCATGAGTGACAGACTGCAGTAGTCTTTGCGGAATAAAGAACCAGATTTGAGTTTGCTGCCAAAAATATGTTTGTGTGAGATTAAATGAATTTCAGCAGCTAGACAGAAGTTATACGCCTGGAAAAGAGGGTTAGGGGTTTTTTGTTTGTCTGATTCAATCCATGTTTAAAGTCGCTTTTGAATGTTCTTAAAATATTTGGAACATCGGATTATTTTAAAAATAATCAAGATCAAGTGATCATCCCCTTGTGACCAGTAAAATCACTGTTATTCAGGCAGAGTCTCATTTTTTTAACCACATTTTTCTTTGATTCTGTTGGAACTTCTCACTGCTAACTGATCTTGTTTACACTCAAGAGGTTCAAGAGTCTTTATTGTCATATGAACAGTAAAACAGTTTAGTTTTCTAGTCCTCCATTGACACACAGAAATTAAGATTAAACACAGTAATATAGATTTTACATAAAAATAGAACACAAATAAACATTAACTCAAAGATATAAAATGTAACGAAAGAGCAGCCGTCACCAGAAGTTGATAGAAATGATGGCGATCCGATGGCATCATCAAACTTGGTCAAATATATTTGAAACATAGTGTATGTTAGTTGCTTGAGCTTGAGTCCTGAAAAGCTGTAGTATTAGTCCTCCAATTAAATACTGCAGGTTTTATAGCTAGTTGAAAAAAGGCCATTTAAATGCAATATCACATCTGTCAAAATACTATTAAATATTATAAAATATTAAAACGGATTGTATTCCGTGATAAAATACTTTTTTACTGACATCAGTTCCTTTACAAGCCTAAAGCCGAACTAAATTCTCTTTCCCTCTTCACTACATTTACAGACTCCTTGAAAGCAGCTTGTAAGTTTTTAATCAGACTTTAAGAAGTCCCCATGCTGCATGGCTGTCATGAGTCTTTTCAGATATCTTGTAAAAAGAATGGACTGTTCCTCAGTAAGTTTGAAACTACATTCATTCAGGCCTGTTTGCAGCAGCTCAACTGCTTTTCTGTTCCCCACAGTGACTCCAAAGCGTACCTGTGTCAACATTGACTGTTCTCAGATTATTGGATTATTGTCCACTCACATCCAAGAGCTAATTGTTAAATAGAAGCAGTTTGTGGTGATTTAAAGAGAAACGGGGTCCTGACTCTGCCTCTCTTCATTAATGTGAGGAGTGAAATTACTGAGATCACTCACCTTATTAATTCCAGGAAAGTGTCCTAATCAGTATCAGAGTGAATTAGTGCCAGCGTGGAGAGTCAGTTTGGTTTAGCGTTGAAGCAGTCAGGATTGGTTTCTTGGCCTGTGCTGGATTGGTCGGCTGTGGGCAGATGGCAAGATTTTACTCCTTTCCTTATCCCGCTGAGAGGCGGGGGAGGATCAGGAGGAGCCCCATTCAGGGCTTGTCTGCATTCATTAGACAGCCGGGCTACAAGACACCCCTCGTCCTGTTCTAGTGTCTGTGTCAACTGGCACATGTGTCATCATGTGTATCAGCTTTTGTGTGGTGTGTGTGTGTGCATTGTGTTTTTATTTGGCCTAGGTTTACCTCTGCCCCCTGCACGCTGCCTCGTGTGGAGCACCAGTCGCACCATATGAAAAACATGTTTGCGTGTGGTGATTGACCACGTGGACATAAAGGAGCACAGGGGCTAGTTAGGCCACTGATGATTCCATATGTCTACTGTTGCTTTCCATGCTATTAAAACGGAGGGCGGTCTGAGTGTCACAAGCCAAATATTTTCTTTTTTCCTCACTGTTTCCATGAATTTTACAAGTGGTAATTTATCCCCTCCTGGCTCCATAAAAACACCACAGTAATGTCGATGAGCTGCTGATGCTCTCATTCCACTTATATCCAGCAAATAACATTCATAAATGCTTGATATTTAGGTGTGTATAAATGTGTTTCTTCTTAACCCTGTTTACTTTTACATTCATAAGCAGCGCTCCTGCAGCCAATGGGCTAAAGGACTTGTTAATGTTGCCCATCACAGTTAAGAGGCTGCTTGGAGTGTGTCTCCCAGGTCATTAAGGAGTTATAGGGGCCGCTCATTAGCAGGCAGCGCCATGTCTGCCACGCTCATTCCCTTTGAACTTCCTGGAATGGTTTAATCCCTGCAGGTGGTGGGCAGGGATTGGTTGGACGCTGCTTGAAATGTCTCATGTGACTGCAGAAAGACAACATAGCCCTGAACCATAAGCCACATTTATTTAAAAGTGCTGTTCTTTGCCTTTTGCGTGTTTCACTGTCAGCAGGATTTGCATAGAGATGCTGTTGGTAATATAATGGCAGCGAGTTAAGTATTTATACACACAAGACTATTTATCATCTCTCTTATAGCATGTTGCTGAAATGTGACAAAATCTGAACCACTTCTGTATACAGTCCTACATCAATGCTGCATTACTGTTGCCACTGTGAAAATTGTTTTGTATTATATTGTATATAACATTCAATTCAGTCACATTTTAACTGTTCATGCACCAGAATGTCCATCATTTTAACATTAAAACTCTGTAATGTAAGAGTGCATCTCTCTTCAAAGTTTTGAAAGGCTCTATGTTTTATGAAAAATTAAAATGTGTCTTCTTTGCCAGTTAATCAAGATTTGAGGGAGAGTCTGACTTCCCTGCCACGTAGAGAAGGATCATTTCCACTTGGCATAACAACAACAACATGGTAGAGAAATACATTTTTGGATGTAGTGACTACATCTTCTTGGAGTGAGTTATTTCATGGGATCGGATTCAAAACTACAAAAGGTTATAAACAGTCAGCTGTTATGGGAACTAACACTTTTCTCCACTTATTTTTCCCTCCAGACGCTCTTCAGTCACACAGCAGGGAGCTTCCTGTTTTTTGTTGTGTTTGGACTTACTTGTGCATTTCTTTATCTGTGTTTGTCTTTTTGTTTGTCTGTCCTTCAGTCACGGCGCTGCTGAGGAAGCTGAAGCAACAGTCCAGAGAGAGTGTGGAGGACAAGAGGCCCAAGCTGCTGAAAGCCTTGAAAGAGGTTTGTTAGCTCTTATTTGTCTGATCTGTTCTCTCTGATGATGCTGCCCCTGATGATTTGATGTCTGAATCGTTTTACATCTCCGTTCTGCCTCTTGTACCTCTTTTATACCAAAATTCGCAGTTAAACCTCCCAAAAAAGGCACTTCACTCCGATTGCTAGTAGAGGAGTTTGCCCTTCTTTTTGTTATGAATAAGACCCTGGTGAGTCATGTTCAATGTCACGTGTCGTGAAACACCGAACAACAGAGGAAACACAATGGAGATTAGTGACAGCCTTACAATGATTACACTTCTATATATCTTTAACTTCAGTCCTCCTTTCAAACCCAAAGGCGACTGAACAATTTTAGTTCACTTGTATCTTGCATGATATGAAGAAAATATCCCTTTTGTAAAATGTCAAGTACACAAAAGTTTGTGGCTATTGATGCGCCAATGCCTAGAAGTTCAATGACCCCCAAGTCATTTCTGTTCACGATGTCCAAAACACAATAATAATAATATCTTGAAATTATATAGAGCCGTTCAGGAGACCCAAGGACGCTTTACGTGTGTCAGTAGGGACAAAGAGAAAAAAGAAAAAGTAATTCACACAAACAGCACATTTTAATAACAGTTTTTGTAGAGAGATGTGGTTGTTGAGGCTAAATGTGCTTTTGTGTGTCATCATATGCACACATACACTGTAATGTAACCACACACAGACATGACAATCAGAGCCACAATGATCCCTCTGGATTTGTTGTCTTTGTCTGATGTCACACAGGCCCCACACAGACACAGTAAACATTTAGTCATGTACAGGCGGACATGCTGTATCTACGTCGTTGAGCTTCAACATACGGATCCCTTTTGTATTAGTGTAGCTGCCTAACATCAGGTTAATCATCTGGTGATTGCAGTTTTCCGGTCATCTGTGCTGTAACAACACCCCCACAGGAGGGTCAGGGAGGAGGTCAGCAGATGGACAAACTATCTCAAACCATGTGTTTTTACTGTGTTGTATCACAGGTCTGTTTTGATGGTTTTTCCACCTCAGATTTTGACGTCTTTAAAAGTTGCTTGACATTGAAAGTGTTCGCTGTGGCATCATGTGAACCTTCCCGGACGATGATGAGGCGGAGATTATTTTTCATAATTTGCGGCATAGCCCTGAGATAATAAAGGTCTGGGGAGTGACGGTCCTCTGTCGGCCTGACGTCATCAGTGAGGGATAGATTGAGACCAGCAGTGACGAGATCAGTACATCCCATCCTCATACATCAGAGGTTATATCGACCGTGTCAGTCATGCATGATTTGTTATGAATGACATAGAATCTGTTTACTCAGGTTTGTCTAACTGAAAAGTTTTGTTACAGCATTTTTGATTTTGGTTCTGCAAGATTTCTTTTTGTAAAATGAGTCTAGTTTCTCATTGTCCTGCTTCGTTGCAGACACACAAAGACAATCATTAGTTATTCCATTCTACTGAGCACCTTGGCAAACCTCCACTGTTCAGAGATGTTAAAAACACATCAGTTAGCCTCACTGTTGCCCTGGGCAACATGTTCTTATTACCATGAACATGAGCACTGATTAATATCAGTGACTCCTCTTACGCCCTCTTCTGCCTCTGTCAAAACTCACTTGGACAGAAAAACTGGATTAATACGCAGATGAAAATAAGACCTTAATTTGTCTTTAAGCATACAGCGATTTTGTTGTAAATAGCTTTGTGTTTCTACTCATAGGTTAACGAGTTATTCCTTCTCTTCATTTGCAGCTTGGTGACTTTTACTTGGAGCTTCACTGGGACTTCCAAAGTTGGGGTGAGTCAAGTTCCACCTTCTGCTGCCCCATGATATTTATGTTAAAAGTTAGTTTCACAAACACAATTTATTCTGGCAAGTATCCACATGTCCTCAGTTAGGGTACAGTCCGGAACTCAGAAGAGCGACACACTATAGTCAGTAAAATATGATGAGGTCATAGTGTTCACCTTGTGCCATGAGGTCCACTGCTGGAGTCAAGTTACTCCTCCTGCTGGGAATGAGCTGACATACCATCCTCTCATGTGGATGTGTGTGTTGCTGGTGTAGGAGCACTTGCTTAGTCAGCAGAAGTCTGGTCTAAACCAGGGTTGAATTCTGTGTACCCGCTGTGTCTTTGTGAATTATTGACAAGCCGGGCAAGATTATGTAATGGACGCATGATAGTAACTAAATATTCACTGGCTGCATAACGGATGGAATGGAATTATTTTGTAAGAAAGTAAAAGCTTTGCTGTTGAGACAGACATTGAGATTATATTTGTAGGTTACAGAACAACAGATTTACTGTTTTTACATTGTGTTATGTTTTCCGTCATCACTCGACTCTTCAAAAGGAAAAACAGAAGTATCACGTTGACACTAATTCAAGTATTCAGACAAAGCACCTTTGGCAGCGATTATAGTCCTGTACCTGCTTATATGACACGACATGCTCACCTGGATTGGGAGATTTTCTGCCATTCTTCTCTGCAGATTTACTAAAGCTCAGGGAGGATGGTTGGGGACATTTTCATGTGTCTCTAGAGATGTTTAATTAGGTTCATGTCAGGTCTCGGGTTAGAGCACATAAGGAAATGTACAGATTTGTCCCAAAGCCTGTGTTTGACTGTGTCCAGGGTCATTGTCCAGTTGGAGGATGAACCTTTGGACCAGTCAGAGGTCCTGAACACTCAGGACCAGCTTTTCATTAAGGATATCTCTGTACTTTGTTCTGCACCTTTCCCTCAATCCTGATGAACTCTCCAGTCCCCTGACCCTGAAAAACACCCCCACGGCTTGATGCCACCACCATGTTTCACTGTTGGGATTATATGGTCAGGAGATGGTGAGTGGAGCCTCATAGAGACCAAACAGTTCAATCTTGATGTTATTATAGTTTAGAGATTCCTTTAGGTCCTTTCAAGTGTCTTTCACTGAGTTTTGCAGTGATGGATTGACCATCAGGTTCTTGGTCACCTCTGGTACAAGGCCGTTTTTCCCTGATTGCTCACTCTTGATGTGTAGCCATCTCTGTGAAGAGTCCTGGTCGATCCAAACTTCTTCCATTTAAGAGTTATGGAGGCCATTGTTCTGCTCTTCAATGCAGCAGAAGTGTTTTTGTAGCTTTTCCCAGATCTGTGTTTAACATGGTGTGAGATCCCTCTGTATGAACTCTGCAGGCACCCTCCGCTGTAAGAATTTCACATAAACAAGTGTGTGCCTTTCCAAATAATGTCCGATCGTTTAAATGGTTGGACTCCAACCAAGGTGTAAAAACATCTCAAAGAACTGTCAGTTATTCCTCTCCAATATTTTTTTTCATTAGGTGCATTGACTGCAGATTGATTTAAAAAATGTATATGGTTTTAGTTTGAGGCTGCAGCATAAGAAATTGTGTAAAATAGGTGACGGGGTCTGAATATTTAGTGAATGAGAAGAATCTGGTTTAAACCAACACGTCTCACGGATCAGTGCTCACATCACTTGAGGGATTTCTGGCTTGGTGCCCTTCAGGCCTGTTGAGACTAACATGTTGTGCTCTGCTGGGTTGATTTAGTTTTTTTTTTCAATGCAGCCATTCACAGAACTTTAATAGACTTTTAAACTTCCCCATAAAGCAAATGAAAATGAAGCGTCTTGCTTCAGTGACTTAAACCCTGGTGAAAGCTGTGAGTTATTAAATATTTAGCCACAGAACTACACGTCACATGGTTCTATATGCTGCTGAAGCTTTGAAGCGGTCGTCGTCATTATTGAGTGAAGTTTCTAAATTGAGGCACCTCCAAGATGTTTGACACTGAATCTTTTCATGTTGCAGTGCCTTTGCTCTCCAGAATCCTGCCTTCAGACGCCTGTAAGATCTACAAGCAGGGCATCAACATCAGGCAAGTCCACTCCACAAATGTAATGCATTCATGTAAAATATGTGGTAATTAAATTTGCTTTGGAACATTATATTTTATTAAGTTTGTGTGAAAGTAAACAAGGATCGGCTTAATGGAAACAGCATTGAATTAATCAACAATTACTCAAGAAAACCTTCAATCAAGGCACTTAGTTACTTAATGGTTCATAATGTATCTGCCGTCCCATGCTGCACACAACACATCATCTCTTTCTTCTCTCACTGCCTCCATTTCATCTCCTCAGTCCAGTTTGTTTAACTTGAGTGGGAAATAAGTAAAATAAAATCCGAGCTTCATAGATGGAGAGTTAAGCTGCTTTCAGACATGCACTGAACTCTAGACATTTGGAAAACAGTCGTCGTGTATGTAGAGGACACAGACGTCACCTCGGACGGGCGAGATGTGAGATGTTTTGACGATAAAGGCCGATGCCACTGTGAATTAGGTGTAAATAAAAATATATGATTTCCACAGCAGAGTTTAAACATCATGTCCTGCCTCCTACATGCTCGACTCTGTTGCTGACCCTCACCTGGGTGTGCTGGACATTTTCCTCTTGTTGTAAATTATTCTGTCACGGACTATCTCCTGCTTTGTTCCTCATAACTGAAAGACAAACTCTGGAAAATATAACACACAGTTCAGTGTACTTAAAGTTATTATTGTTTGTGTGACAGATGAGGGAAAGTCTTTATCTAGCACATACACACATGCTTCTATATTTGGGCTGCATAACATATCAACTGAATCTATTTGAAGAGAAAATTCAGTTTGTGAAAGTGTGTGTGCTGTTGAGGTGGCCTTGATGTGCAGCTCGTCGTTACTCAGAATCTGCTCTTGTCTAATTTGATATTCAAAATGCCCTCTGATTATCCTGGAGTTAAGAAGATGGAAATAACTGTCAGTGTGAGTTAATCTACTTTCTCGTGCTGCAGTGTGTCAACCTGTCACATTGATCACAGCACCCACCACTTTGTTTCTGCTCTTCAAAAGATGATTGTTTTTTCTTTCTGCCATGTTTGACTCCAGGACTTCCCATTCTGACAAATGAAAAAAAAAAAAAAAGATTCTTTATATGTTGGTCTCCCGTTGCAACGATTAGCATACATAACGGCTCTCATCTTTCAGAGCAAAGGTTTGACATCCATCACTGTTTTTCTTTAGCTCACACTTTTTCACAGTGTCTGCTGCTGAGTTAGATGAGCTCCCCTGCTACCATCTTCTGTTTACTTCTCCAGTTTTCTCCTTTCATATTTCTGAAGTTCTCACACTAAACCATTTAATGCTTGTGTGTGTGTGTGTGTGTGTGTGTGTGTGTGTGTGTGTGTGTGTGTGTGTGTGTGTGTGTGTGTGTGTGTGTGTGTGTGTAGATTGGACACCACACTGATAGACTTCACAGACATGAAGTGCCAGCGCGGTGACCTCAGCTTCATCTTCAATGGAAATGCCGTCCCCTCCGAGTCTTTTGTTGTTCTAGACAACGAACAGAAAGTTTACCAGCGGATACACCACGAGGTGTGTGAGAGTGTGAAAGTGTAAAGCCTCATTTACACAGTGTTCATTACAACACATATTTACTGCCTCAATTCATCATGAAAACTTGTTCCTATTTTCCTTCAGCCATATTGAAATATCTTGTTTTGGTGTGTTGTGGCTTTCAATCGTGTTGATGCTCATGTTCTGTAACTCTAGGAGTCAGAGATGGAGACAGAGGAGGAAGTTGACATCCTGATGAGCAGCGATGTTTACTCTGCCACACTCTCCACCAAGTCCATCACTTTCTCAAGGGCGCAGACTGGTTGGCTCTTCAGAGAAGACAAGACGGTCGGTGTCTGTTATTGTCATCCATTTCGTTAGAGTGATATTATTATTGTTATTCCCACTTTTCCAAACGCTGCTCCGGGTCACAGGGTCTCACCAGCTTGAGGAATTCCCGGAATCTTCAGCAGCTTTTCCCAGACACAAAGTTGGAAATTTGATTAATTCTTTTGGAAAAGCAGGAAATGGAAGGGAGACGGTGCACAGGGGCTCAGTAAACAGATTTATATCAGTGTGTAATGTACACAATATGTTATGCTTTAAGCAAACCAGACAGTTGACCCCTGGACCTGTAACTTCTCCCATCTGAAAAAATTCACTGACAAGCAAACAAAGAGTGACAGAATATTTAAGGTCATGAAAGGTCTTATATGGAAACCCAAAGAAACCTGATTGATCCCTTCACTCTGTCTTTACTCTTCTCCGTTTTATTTGACTTGCTTGATGTGTAAATGTTGTTTTCTGGGTCTTCTTACTATTTTACCTTGGACTCCCTCCTCTTTCCTGATCGTATGTCCTGTGCTTCATACCAACACCAGGCAGGAAAAGACAGTAAATGAATTGGGGTAGCAGCAGTGATAACCCCAGGAAGGAACGGCAAGTGATAGGCTCAGGGTTAAAAACAACACAGACGGGGTTAGGGAGACGTGGAGGCGGTGAACGAGATATGTGGAAAATGCTCCCTTGTCCTTTTGACGTGTGTTTAAAAGGGAAATTGGTGGCTCAGCAGGGGGGGGACTTATCTCGCTGTTTCTTCTATCTCAAGGAGCGCGTGGGAAATTTCCTGGCAGATTTCTACTCTGTGAACGGCCTGGTCCTCGAGTCCAGGAAGAGACGCGAGCATCTGAGCGAGGAGGACATCTTGAGGAACAAAGCCATCATGGAGAGCCTGAGTAAAGGAGGGAACCTCATAGAGCAGAACTTTGAGGTGAGTTAGGCATCGAGTCTGGATGATTTTCACTGAGACGGAGTGTTTACAGCATCTGTCCACAGCTGGTGTGTGGTGCTACAGAGCCAAAACCATAATTACCTATGACTGGGTATAGATGCTTTGGGTTGTAGGGCCACATTGAGCACGAAATCCACAAACCCCCTCCATTGTGTACCCACACACATATATTTTTAAAGATGGCTATAAGGGGTTCCATCCGACCACGTCTGTAACTTTCCAGAATCAATGATCCAATGTTCTGCCAGCTGAGCAGAGGTCAGAGAGGAGTCAAGGGTTGAACTTCTCGGTAGCTCTTTTTTCCATTTGTTATTTATTTCTGGATTTTAACTCTATGATCCCTTTGGAATGAATTAGTGTGAAGGACAAAAGACAACATCTGTATGTAGTGTCAGCTTTTTATGTTTTCTGACATGAAAACTTTTATTTACAGAATAAACGTAAATACTGATCACTGATATATTGGAAATGTTTTACTCCCTAATATTAATACATACATATTAGCTGATTTCTACAAATGAGGCCCGTGTCAGATGAAATTTTGTAACACGTAGTCATTTAGTTTTTTTTAATTTACTGCCGAGTGACTGATGTTTGGGTTTAATGAAGGAAGGAAACTGATGAGAAGTAAAATGATGCTGAAATGATAAGTGACTCCTGTCTCTTATTCTCTAGTTTGGAAACTGTCAGGATTTTTAATTTAAAGGTACAGTGTGTAGAAATAGTGATATCTAGTGGTGAAATTGCATGTGGCAGCTGAACACCCCTCACTGCCAATAGATTCTTTTCTCCTAAATCTTACACACTGAATCAAAACTACCACACAGAAACATATAGTTCCTGGTTCCCTTCATATACGTGGCTGCATTTAACTGCTTATGATTCATATTTCAGTTTGAGACGTGATGTACAGTCTCCGCAGGTTTTATTTCATTATTTCAGTGTTCCTCATTTAAAAATCCCTTCAGGGCGTTTTGTTACAGGATCTCTTCAAAGGTTCAGTGTGTAGAATTTAGTGAAATCTAGTGTTGAGGTTCTCTGTATTTAATATAAATTGGGCATTCAAGGGTAAAGAAAACAACAATTCGTACAATTTAGATGAAACACACTGGTGAAGACATCACTAGGATTATTTTATATTCATATTTTTTAGTTCCCTTTCACCTAAATCTTACACACTGAACCTTGAAGTGATGAAGTTACAGAGAGTGAGGAGAACTGTGTGTTTAAGCTGTAACTCATGGAGCTTGGTTTGGATGTTGTCTCAGGGTAAAATGATAAGAAGAGTGCAGATAGAAACACTGAGAACCAGATGGGTCACAGTCTTCTCCCCGGTTAAACATCCTGTTTACTCATACCTCCTGCAGTGTAACCACCAGTCCAGCCCTGAAACTGTCCTGTCTCGCTGGAACCTTGGGGTAGGACATAAGTCTCAGAAAAACAAATCCACCTCACACCACCTCCCTGCTGTATGTGCGCAAAGATCAATCCTGTAGAAACAGCATGGCCCCTCGACTCTATCAAACCATTTTGCATGGTTTATTGAAAAATTCCAGTCTCATTCCCCCACTGTTGTTTCTCTAATGTCTCCAACATGAGACGCTGCTCCGGTCACTTCTGTTATGAGGCAGGTTTGCTCCCCTCCTCATTCACTTTGCATGGAATCGAGTCCCCAGCACTGCCACATGGTGGTGAAAACTACACCGGCACCTTGTTCAAGGGGACAATTCCTATCACCACCCCCCTCACCTCACTACAGTATGTTCCAGAGTTTGCTAAGCAAGCCCTTGTCCACACACGGAGCATAAAGCCCGTCACAAAGTGAAGACAAAGCCTCCAAACACTCAATAGATCTTTTTTCACTGCTCGTCTGTGTTTTTGTCGACCCCCCCTTGTTCTGTGCTGGGCTTTGTCTCATCACAGTATAATATGATGTGTGTCAGTGTAATAATCTGAATTACATCTGACGTCAGATGATTCTCTGAATCTGATCTGACTCAGATTTTTAGGGTGCCTTGCTGTCGATGTGGAAATAACTTCTCCCTTCATGCTTGTGGAAAACGATACATGAAGGTGGGTGAGAGGTAAAAAAGCAGCTGCTGTGACGTAGGTGTGTTTACCACAGAGAGGGACAGAGGGTCAGCTCTGTGCCTGTCGACACAGGGAAGCGTGGGGAGGCTTTTCAACGGGGGCTTGACACCATTGATCTCATGGCCGAAGGCTAAAACCCCTGGTGCCATGGAATGATGGAGGGGGGAGCGGTAAGCAGCATACCAGCGTATCAGGGCCTCTGCAGCCTGTGTGTACTCTGTCCTCGTCACAACAACACGCCAGAGCTGATAGGCACAGTGTGAGCGCGAGCACCTAACAAAGCAGCTGAGCAGAAAAATTCACCAAAACATCTCTGTGGTGGCTGCACTGTTGTGGGAAATGAAGGGGAGACATGATATTGTCTCTGTTGTTATTCTCACCTCAGACGACTGACTCTTGGCACAGGCAGGCGTCTCATCACTCGCCACATTTTCCCACATTATTCTGCCCTAGTTGCCTTGTTTAACCACAGAAGAGGTCAGCTGGCCTGAACATTCAGATTCAGAGAAAATACATGTTCGGGGAAAGTAGATGGAGCTCATCCCAGCTCCAGTTCAGGGTCAGCTAGAAGAGATTGTCCTATCTCAAAATAAACTGACATTGGAGGCAGAGTTGAGATCGTTTTCCACAGAAAGTTTAAAATAGAATATATGTTTTTAAAGGAAATGTGTACAAAAATATATTTTCTTTATTCAAGTATATATTTGGTAGAATTTGTGTTTTGTTTTTATTCCTAGGTATTCATAAAAAGGTTTGTGGTTAAACTAAAGCCTCAATTACATTTCAAGTATTTCACAACTTCTTAGGAATATTGTTTGAGTTTTTGAACGATATATAAATGAGCTAATAAATTGCTATCAGTATTTTTTTACTCCCTATTATCCATTATCTATTTCAGCTGTAATCTAGTGTGGATGATAAACAGGACGCTGATGAAACAGTACTTATATTTTATTTTATATGTATTTCTATATTTTATTTCATTCAGATGATTCTGATTTGTATTCTCACTTCAAAGTACATCTTGGAGTGTGAGTAGATGAAACTATCACTGTTGTTAATGAGTATTTGTATGTATATATTGTACCTGTGTATCTTTCAGAAATGTACTTATAGATCTGTTGTAGGTTGTAGGTGATCGTATTATGAGTGCTTTCATTCAGTTACTTCCTGTGGTCGACTGTCTGTATTGTCTTTATGTCCATTCATCTGTTTGTCCACCATCAGCGTCCTGTCCTCAGCCACAGATATACACGTGATATAAGTGTGTGAATGAAAGAGCGTGACGTGTCATCTTATCCTACTTTTATTTCTCACCATTGTATTTGTAGAAAGACTGTAAGATTAAGATATAAACACTGGTGTTCAGGAGGTTAAGCTAAGAAACTTAAAACAACATCACATGTTCAGTATTTGACTGAATAGGTTATATTTGTGTTTCACTGTGCGGCTGAACGAGGATAAACCGTGGTTTTACTGATCCACTGAGGCCCTCTAGTGTCCTGTGCTGGGCTCTGTGGAAATCCATGAATAAAGACATAAGAACAAAATGTTTAAAACAATTTAAAGAGCAAATCAAGATCTTCTTTCCCAAGTTGACAGCTCACAGGTTTGGGCAGAGGTTTAGTCTGAAATCTGGCCTCAACCTGTTTTATTTTGTTTTTCTCTGCTTCTCAGCCCGTGAGGAGACAATCTCTAACCCCCCCATCACCCAACACTATATCCTGGGAAGAATACATCAGTGCTGACAATGGAAAGTAGGTTTCTAAACACATGAAAACTTCGATTGTACTTTTTACAGAGAAAACCAGAAGAATTAGAAAACAAAATGTTACTGTAAATCACAGATTTTGTGTGCAAATAAAATTAAGATGAACAGCGAATGGAAATTTTCAACCAACAGCGGATGCAGAAGAATTAGAAGAAGGCCTCAGTGATCTGACGTCAGTCTGAGAGGATATTCTGACAGTTTGTTGTTTCTGTCTCGTGTCAGAGCTCCTCATATAGGACGAGAGCTGATCTGCAAAGAGAGCAAGAAAAACTTCAAAGCAACCATCGCCATGAGCCAAGACTTCCCTCTGGGCATCGAATCGTGAGTCGTCTCTTTAACGATAACATCTAGACAGTTAGTGGAAGACAGAAATGTCTCCTGACGGGAAATATCTGAAAATGTTTTATTCATTGCTCTAATATTTCATGTCCCTCTTACTGTTTGTGTATCAGCAGCGTGTTGTACTTCTGTCCTGTGAAGCTGATACAGTTGTGTTGGAAGATAAGAAAAGTCAAGCTGTTCATGTTATTTTCATTTGCCACTGTTTAAAGTTGAGAGTTTGGACGGTGGATTTCGACAGTGTCGGTCTGGTTTTGTTTATTATATTTTACTTTTTAAATTTATCAATTTAAATGTATTTTTATTTGTACAGACATTTGTATCAGATAAAGTAGGTTTAGTTCAGGATGGGGAGTGAGCCTGTATGTACATGTTAATATGTGTATGAGTATGAATTATTATTGATAAAATGTTGATTCTGTTATGGACCGTCTTGAAAACGAGATGGTGCATCTCAAGGGGTTTTATCCTCTTATTTAATTCGTAAAAAGAAAAAAAAGTTAAGTTATACTGTTGTATGAATTATTTAAAAAGTGATGCGCTAAATTAGCATATCCATATATATAAAAATCAATAGCTCTAAGCTAAATATGCCAAAATCTAACAATGTAGTATTAACTGGCAAAACCAGCTTTATTTTTGTCTGGATTTCATTGTTGATTTATTTTCTGAATCATTTGTTCGTCTTGTTCTGTCTCAGGTTGTTAAATGTTCTGGAGGTGATTGCACCCTTCAAGCACTTTAATAAACTCAGGGAGTTTGTGCAGATGAAGCTCCCCCCTGGTTTTCCTGTTAAACTCGGTAAGTAGATGTAAATAAAAGAAAGAGGTATGAACCATCTTTAGGATTATCTGACAGTTTGCCTGAAACATAAATCGAGGATCAGCAAACTGAAGGATGTGGTAACTTCATCCAGTACGTTTAAAACATGGAATCAAATCCCTGGAGATGGTGAGATGGTGTGACTTCACGAAAACTAAGAATATGATATTGGTTTAATTTGTGATTGTGCTCCTGCCTCCCTGCAGACATCCCGGTCTTTCCGACGATCACGGCCACGGTGACGTTTCAGGAGTTTCGCTACGACGAGTTTGAGGAGACCATTTTTACCATTCCTAATGAGTATAAAGAAGACCCCAGCCGCTTCCCCGACCTTTAACCTCTCCACGCTGGGAAAGGAAACACATTTACAACAAGGCAACATTCTGCTACAAGACATACTTTTATAAAAATACAAAACGAAAAACAAACGGCGATAATCGCTTCTTCACAGTTTATAGATTCCATCGGACGTTCCAGACTCTGATCACAAACCAACGAGCAGAGTTTGATGAACATGACGGAGCTGACAGAGACGTCAACACCTGATGAGAGTGAGCGTCTCATCAGTGAAAGGGCAAGTTGAGTGAGTGAGAGGTGAGTTTCCTGGTGACGGGGTGTGAGAAGACGACCAGCTCAGCTGATTTGCCGTAGTCACGTCTGTGAGGGATGTTTATAAATGACTGTGTTAAACTGACCTGTAGTGAAGCACTGATGTTACTGTGTGACATGTCGAGGAGGAAGTTCACTAAAATTCAGTTTTTCAGCTTCTTTTCCTACTGAAGTAAAAAAAGAAAACTCTCAAGGTGCAAAGTCATTTTAACTTTGTGACATTAGATGTAAAGGTCAACAACATAAAACTGTACATAATCTAATCCAGATGTTTCAAACACATGTGGGGGGGGAATGAAATCATCTTTTTTTTTTTACTCTCACTTCTTGAACATCATCAAATGTAAAAGTTTTCCCAAAGAGAAACACTAAACATTTAAGATTCACAAAACTGAAAATCTGTTCAAGTCGATCTTTTACTGTTGTAGGTTACAAAAATGGAAATCGACGATGATTTTCATGGGCATGAAGTAGCATCACTGACCTCCTGGGCACTGTTTAGATCCACTACGGCAACTGTGCGTTCAGTTGAGTTCACTTTGTGACGCTCAACGCTAAGTTTGTTTCTAAAAATATTTTTAATGGTACCACAGATTTTTTTCTCTGTCTGAGCAGCGACGAGCGTAAGTTCTGATGTGCGAGCGTTTTGTTTCTGACTTCACTTTTTGTAAACTATGTAACAAACGGACGTTGTACAGATGTAAGACGTTAGGGAATGAATGACAACAACATTCACGACATTTTTACACTTAACAAGAACCAGGATTTTTCCTCCTGCACAATAAGTAAATACACGTTTTATTGCTTTTGTCTTTTTATGTTTTCTCATAAGTTGTGGAATATTTTTTAGTGTAGCATCACACAGGTCCATTTATTTGGTTTGTAAACATGGTGGCAGTTGCTATTTTTGTACATATTTGTGTTGTTTTAAAGAAAATATGAAAAATCTTTAATTCCTCCTGTCATTCTTTTCCCGTGATAAATTTTACGAGCCTCCTTCAGATGTGTGGAACCAAAAATCCCCTCCCCCATGTGAAAAGCACAAAGCACCGAGGTTCTTAGACAAGTGAGTTCTTAGAGGCGTTCACTGGAGGCTGGGGAAAACCACAGTGAGGTCTGTACCGGTGCTACTATGGCTCTTAATGAAGTTGAAACAAATGTTTGACGATGTTCTTCTTGTTCTCTGGTTGTTCAGCATCAACACAAAAGACCAACATGCTTATTTATATCCATATTCAGTGCAGCTGAAACTGTTGTAAAGGTCTGCAACACTATTTTCATAAAAAATTTACTAAAATAAAACTTCCACATATCTAACGGAATTTGGACTCCATGTTTTGTCACATTCTCACAGTTGTGTCAGGAGGAGGACGTAGTTTGACATTTTGGTAAATGTGGTTTAGTGTAATTAGAAGATTGAGCTGACTGATAATCATATTCATGTCAGTTTAATGTGGAGCTACAGCTGAGACATGAGGTGGTTTGATGTTTGATTACATTTTCAAATGGCACTTTAAAGTTCTACCAACACTTTGTAATGCAGAAGATAATAACACTATATAGAAACCAGTAACATTACTGTCATGTGTACATCGGTTAATGTGTGTTACTCAAATCTTTAAAGGTTTTTCAAAATTAAAATAGCTTTGTAACTAAGGTCATGGTTCTCCTGATTGATGAAATGTCACTAATGTAGAAAGAACTTGTTTTAACAGGGTCTAGTTTAAAAGCTGTTGTAATAACTAGGATAAGGACATCACATAAATAACTCATTGGTGTAACGTGGTCACACACCCTCTAATTCTGCATTTCAAACAAGGGAAATTCATTTTAAGATCCTCATCATTTACACTCAAATCTTGGTGTTGTGTGGACCGACAGACCCTTTCAGCTCTGCACCTATAATACCTAGTAATTATAAACACATTGTATTTGATTGTAATTCAAGTTTGTCATTGCTAATCTTTTGAATGCAATTTGTACATTTCATATCAATGAATTATAATATTTATAAATAACATTTTGCTTATTCATTTGTTTGACCAATGATATGTGCGATGATCTGTTGTCTCTGCTTGTACTGAAAATGTTATAACAAAACAGAAGCAGCAGCGTAAGAATCACATCAGACGACAACTTGACATGCATGTTCTATAGTTCTGTGCAGTTGCCAGGCAACCAGAGAAAATGCCTGTGTTGAAACTTCCCTCAATTTTTCAAATGATGAAACATGTGGACAGTAGGATCCGATTTTATTTGTTTCCTTTGGAAAACCTATTTCAGACAAAGTATTTCATTGCAACATATTTCAGTCTACAGTGTACAATTACAAAGCGCTGTAAATAGGAAGGTCAGCTGGACAACGACTGGGTGCATTACAGTTGAAGCAAAAATGGTTCTGCAACCAAAGAGGAAAATAAAAGAAACAGGAAGCTGGTGCAGCGTCACTAACAGTCTAAGGGAAAGATTCCGTCCTGACCAGTAAAATATTTACAAATGCAGCCGTTCAGGGGAAAACGCTGCGTATTCTACTGTCAGGAAGACAACATCTGAAGTCAAAGCAAAAATCAACAGGATCTTAAAAAAGTACATCGATGACAATTTAAAAACAGTTCTCGTGTTATTCATATTTTAGTCCTCGTTTTCTCACGTCTTTACAAAAATGAATGGACTGTTTTCCTCTACACCCCTCCCTCCCCAAGGCTTCTACAGTTAAGACAACTAATCTTTTTAACCGTGTGATCAGGCACAGACATGTTGTGGCTGATATTAAAAATATAAAAGGACAGTGGAAAGATAACGTTGCCATGTTCACTCTCGGGGGGATGTTTTTAATCACTCATCTCCATGTCTTCCTGATGGTGATCGTCTCCGTTCAGTTTGGACTTTTTGGGAATTTGGCCCTCGGACCGCTCCATCTCCTCTCGGCCTTTGGGAGACGAGACTGAGTCGGAGTCGCTCTTCCTCTCGTCGTCATCCTCCTCCACTTCCTTTTCGCTGTCGTAACCTTGTTCCTCCTCGTCATAATCCCGGGTCACCTGTGACGCCGTAATTGAAGGGTGTTAAAAACCGAAAAAGGGAATTTGGAAACTTAATTCCTAGATGTGACTTTCAGTTCCCAAAGTACATTTCAACAACAAAAAAGTCACAAGTACCTTGACGTCTCCTTTCTCGCTGTCAGACTTGCGTTCTCGGTCTCGTTCCTTGTCTTTGCTCTTCTTCTTTTTACTGGTGGAACGTTCTCTTTCGTCTCTGCTGCGGTCCCTGTCCTCCCTCCTGTCTCTGTCCCGCTCCTTCTCTCGCTCCTTGTCCTTCTTCTTCTCTTTCTTGTGACTGCAAACATTATCGATACATAATTTTGTTATCTTTAGCTTTTTACTTTAAATGTAAATGAAAGATGCACGGCACATGACTCAACTTACCGTCTGGGTGATGGAGACCGGGACACCTTCCTCTTGGGGGATCGAGACGCAGTGCGGCTTCGCCTATGTCTCCTGAGAGCCAAACAAACAAAATTAAAGTCAAGGAACAAAATAAACACAAATACTGCTGTATATGTAATTAAGTTATTGGCTCTCAAACTACTGACTGCTAGAGTTAAGTAAAACTGTGCTTAAAGAACTCACCGGCTGATGCTTCGAGATCTCCTGGCACTGCTGTAGCTCTTAGGAGGTGTTTTGGACCTTTTCTTAGACTTTTCCTCCTTTCTCCTGTCCCTGTTCAAGACACAAGCAAAGTTAAAAAATGCTACATAACATTTTGACATCAAGTGGCTGACTCGAGATATTATTATTATTAGACGTAATTTGTTGTAAACTTGTATGTATTAAGCATATTTTCGTGGAATAAATAAGGTCACACTTTATCTCCATATTCATGAGAATGTACTATTGGAGGCCTTGTGCAAATGTGCAGCTACACAGAGGAGAGAAAATAAATAATACTATTCAGAGCCTAATTTTAAATGAACACCACATGCTTTGCATCATTATTAGCTGAAATGTTCCAATCATAATAACAGTTTCATTTTATCCATAGAACTGGATGTACTGGCAGCTTTTGCAGGTAAATGTTTTTGCAGAGCAGTGTGTATTCAGGCAGCCCCCCCCCGCCCTTTCAACTAAAAGGTTGATTCCTGCAGTTTCACAAACTGTGTGTTTTTTTTTTCTTTCTTCTTAAAAAGCTGCTTCATTGGTGCTGAAAACAATAAGAGTTGCTGACCTCGATCTACTGCGGCGGGTCCTCTCCCGCGAGTGGGACCTCCTCCTTCGTGGGCTCTTGGACCTCCTCCTACTCCGAGAATGGGACCTTCGCCGAGACCGGCTCTTTGAACGCCTGCCAAAATAAAGGTAAGAGCATTTTTGAATGATAATAACACAACTGTATTCCGTGTTCATGTTTTGAATGTGGACACACAGCTCAGAGCTCATCTCACAGCTGATATTTAAGAATCTTTTAGAAGGCATCCACACCTGTGTCTTGAGCGAGATCTGGACCGTCTGCGCCGAGACCGTGAACGGGAGCGGGAATGTTTACGCTTGTCATCTTTCTTATCTACAAAACAAAAACAATTAAATATCGACCATGCAGTAGAGACTAATTGCTTTGACATTAGAACAAACATGAAATAAATTTACTTTTAATTAGAGTTCAACTACATTTTAGAGTTGAGTTGGTTTTCAGCAAATAAGAGAAACAAACTACTCACTCCCGGGTTCAATGGCTGCAGAAATGAGAGACTGGGCTTCTCGGACTCTCTTCATAGCCTCTTCAATCTCCTTGTTGGAGGCGTCACTCTTCAGCCCTGGATTCAAGTTCAGTCCGGCCGCTAAGGAATTCAATCTGCAAAGAGCCATCGAACATTTAGATTTTTCTTCAAAGAAATATTTGGATAATATACTCTGGATGAGACTGTAGCTCCTTACTTGGGGTCCATGGACTGCATGAGCTTCAGAAAGTCTGCAGAAAGAGCCTGGAAGAGACACTCAAGATGTTAAAACATCAGACATTTTGTTCGAATATGCTGTGACTATGAATGAGGCTCATTGAGTGCTCACCTGGGGGTTCATGTTTGGTCCCTGCATTCCCATGGCAGCCATTTGCTCCATGTTGGGAGCTCCCAGACCTCCGAATGGCGTCCCGCCCATCTGAAATATCGAACAAAGGCAATTGAGATTGAAGGCAAAGCTGGATGAACAGTACCCAACGCAGCTTGATGTGAGAACTCACTGATGCCAGAGGATTGGGTGTTGGGAGAAGGCCTCCACCAGGCATCATTCCTGCCACAGCATTGGCTGGAGCCAGCAGCGACATAGCTTTAGATTCATCAGGAATGACTCCTGGAGAAAAACAACAGCATTTCAATACATGCTCGGAGCATATAATCAACAAACACTCAAGACTTGCAGACAAGCCACCTTAGTCTAACTACACTTTTGTGAAAAATAAAAAAAATAATAATACCACTTTTTGTCTCGTCTGTAAATCTGGATCCCTGACTTTTTTTTGTGTCAAAGTATGATTGTAGGATTAGCAGCTACGAGTCTAAAAGTCACAATACACACTGTGGTCAACACTGCCAAGATTTTATCACCTGTACTTGTTTTTTAAGTCATGAACCAAACGTAAGCAAGCACAGCCAGTTGTCCCGTGGGATGTGCTCTCAACTTTCATTAGATGTTTTATGAACAAGCGACTCGCGCCGGCTGCTTCGCTATAAAGCACACAAAAACATTGAGATACAGAAAACAAAGTTCATGATTTGGGTGTAGACACATGGGTACATTTCAACATCACTTACCACTACCAATACAAAAAAAACAGAAAAGGTTCAGTCATTTTACCTTTTCTGGGCTTTTGATTGTGGTTACTTTGTACAATACCACCAGAAGAACAAAGACAAAAAGGCTGATTTGCAACATGATAAAATACTAATACTACTAAGCTTAAGTACTGGTGTTAGCCAACAGTATGTCACAATATAAATACACAATGTCCAAGATAATTTGCACTAAACAGTTAAGGGCCTGTCACAGCAAAAAACTTGAAAAATGTGCCCAAAGCTGAAGAAAAACCAAACAGAAAAATCTTAAAAGGAGATGATCATCCATGGTTGTGCAATCTGAAAACGGGCTATTTTTAAACTGACATTTTTACATTTTAAAAAAAATGAAGGGAGAGAGAGAGGGGGGGAGAGAGAGACACGCTCACACACGCACACACACGCACAACAGAAAGGACACTTGAGAACAGGATAAGGCTGCAGAAGACAAAACTGTTGGTGGCATTTTCAGCAGGGCCTGGTATATAGGGGGCTGGCTGAACCAGGAAAAAGAACTGTAAAACACAACAACAAAAGAAACACCACTGTTAAACGTGAGATTCACTCAACTCTGTCAGAGTCATGTGTGGAGAGGGTCAATTAAAAATATGCATTTTTACTGCAACATCAAGCAGAGGCTGATATAACTACTTTTTAGCTTGTATGTTAGTGGAAATTTGGGAACACAAATGCACAGTCTAAAATACTATGATGCTTTGGCACATGAAGCAAGTAAAAGCCAAAGGCAGCTTGTGCGCTTATGATTAATACCCAAATTATATGCTTATTTACTTCCAAAAAATCAACTGTGTAGATGATAGCACACTTTGGAAATCTAGTCTTGCATGCAGAGCTGATTAGTTAATTTATCTTGCATGCTTTGTGGTGTAGGGAGGTCCCGAACATTTCCCTTTATTTCCAATCTGAGCAAGTTAATAATAGAAAATCTGCCAAAACCAAGCCCCGGTCCAGTATTTATATTTTTTCTTGGTCATGTTTTGTGTACTGTATACTCAGCTTTAACAGGCCAAAAAAGTTAGTGCAGTTGTGACCAGCTCTGCATTAAGAATAAAAGACTCCTACAGTAAAGTAACTAGCTTGTTTGGCTGCTTGCACCTCCCCTCAGGACAGTGTGGGCCTGTAAGACTGATTCACTCGCTTAGTTGCACCTTTTTGAGTAAGACACCTTGAGTTTGATGACCTCAGCAAACTCCTCCCAGATTTGAACAAAATCCACCAGTTACTGAAAATACCTATCAAAGTGTCAGTGCGTGTTTTTCTTTTAAGCTGTGCAACGCCTTCAAAATGTGGCTGAAGTAGAAATGAAGTGAGCGTTAGTGTGGTTTATCCAGAGTGGGAAAAGGTTGAAAAATATAAACACAGGATAAGAAATGGTTCAAGCTTGACAGTAGATTTTTTTTTTTTTAAAGCCTTGATCGGCCTCGATTCAGATCTGCTCGGGGCGTCCCTAGGTCGCTGCATGCCTACTTGTCGACATTTAATTTGAAAAATGTAAGTACTTTGAACGTGAGGAATTGAGATTGCCCTGCACCCTCTTCCCCACCCCCTCAATTGACTTAAGAGTCATGTGGCTATTCTGTTTTCAAAGAAAAGATGCCTTGAACAGAGAGAGAAAAATAAAGAGTTAATATTTTACTGCAGAACAAGAGAGAGAAGGCGGCTTGCGGGCCTGGTGCCATTATTTTTTTCTAATCTCCTGATGGCAGCAGAGGACCACTTTCAGCCAGCAGGGAAGGGGCTCTCTGCAAATGACTTGTCCACTATGAAAACCACAACACAAATAACAGAGAGAGAAGTTTACAGCTAGATTGTAAGACATGGACACAAATGCACAAGTCCCTTTTTACATACCTAGAAATGCTAAGCAGTGAAAGGCTTAGCTAAATTTGATTGGTCAAGAAAAACTCAATGGCTCAGATAGCGTTTGCAATGCTGTTTAATACACCTACACATTGTGATGTAACGTTCAGAGATAGCCAAGTGACTGACGTGAGAACAAAACAGGGACCCACCTTCAGCGAAAGGGACCACGATCAAGGCTCGGTCCACGAAGACGGTGTTCGTCAGGTGTTGAGAAACTCCCACCGATTCAGACTCAAGGAACTTTACAAAACAGACACGTGAAGTCACAGGCAAGGGAGAGTCACTGGAAAAAAATACAGATATGTTGTGCAAAGAATAGAAACAAGGAGACCCATCAAGCCATGTTAAAACTGAGTCTGTGTCCCCAGGGACAACTGAGCTAATGAGGGATTACAAGGAAAAAAAAAACTCTTCTGCAGAGACAAACATGACTTCATACTGAAATAAGACTGTGTTCAAACAATATTTTTAGTATGTTGAATTATTTCCACAAATGTGTCCACACGGTTGAGAATTAAGGAACACTGCCAATCACTCATGTTTAGACCTTCTTCTCATTAGATGGATGTGATGTCTTCATCTTGCCTGAAAAGCAGGACATTTCCTACCTGCACAGTAGCCAGATGTAATTCAATAGAAGAGAATACAAAGCAGAGGACAATTATTTCCTAGTCAAATGAAAATACTTCAATCCAGGCATCCTACAGGGATCTAGGTCTTCTAAGGGAGGCACTGATCATCATATTTGCATGTATTCCTCTTATTTATCCATTTCAAATTTTGAGAATGTCCTACCTCAGCTCTTCACTGCCACATCGAGATGTGACAATCATTTAACCAGAGTTGATAAATCTCACAGTTACTGTTCCATTGATTCATTGGAATTCTTTAGAGTGTAAAATATCAAAAGGAAGAATGTTACTAATTTGAAATCATGTGAAACAGAAAAAAAGCAGAACAGGCTAATGCTTGGTGTGTTTCAGTCAACTCATCAAGAAGGAATCAAACTACATTATCAGTAATTTATGTGATTATTTCTAATGGTTGCAATTATTTTATGATTGATTTCATATCTGATTGATCATTTTAAATCCACATGTCACTTCTCGGTGAATTTTCAGCCTGTTAATATCATTACTGATTGTAAACTGAATATTTATCAGGTTTATAGTTTGAAATTCACACTGTTACTATTTTGTATTTAGATTTTTTGCCAGACGATGAATCGACACCATGATCTGTTGTATGTTTGTCTTGATCAGATCGATTATCGATTACTCAACTGAAATAAACTACCCTGCTCATTTCCAGTATTTTTATATCCGTGATTATTAATGATCGTTGTAAAATAAGAAGCCAAACATTTCCAGGTTGCAGCTTTTTAAATTAAAAATCCTACTTCTCTTGTCACCGTTTAACTTAAATCAATTTGTATTACAGACATATGGTGTTTTCCTGTAGATTAGAACGAGCATTTATTAGCTTTACAGTAGCACATGGGAATGAACCAGAGCTGGTGGGGGGATTAATCGCTAATCTTTTTTTTTTTTTTGAGGCCGTAAAGATGGTGTGTTCTGCGGGGAGTCGCTCACCGAAGGCGCGGGCAAACATTAGCATTAGCATTAGCACTCGCGAGCGGTGCAGCGGGGCCTGCTCGACGCTACGGGCCCGAAGAGGAACCCGGCGTGGGCGAAGCAAAGACAGACCCTTGACCCGGGTGTAATGGAGAATACTCACTCGGGAGGGAACAGTTTGAGCTCCTCTATGTTCCCGAGGAAGCCGAACAGAGTCCTCATCTGCTCGGACGTCGTGCTCGGGGAGACATTAGTCACCTGAATGACGTGAGTGCTGGAGTTCATTTTTCCCGACTGGTTAGCAAGCTAGCTGGCTCGATGCTAGCGACGCGCCTGGGTTTTAAAGCCAAAAGAGACGAGCTGCGAGGCGATCACGAAGAAAACAACATTAGTCGAACAGAGGAACCAGCATCTCTCCAGGAAGTAGACGGTGGTTGGTGTTTGGGTCAAACAATGAGAGCGCGAGCAGCCAGAGACTAAACCGCGACCGACACTGTCGAGGGGCAGAGAGGTGCGTTCAAGTCACGCACGTACTTATCATTTTCTCACAGTAAACACAATTGGACCCATTACAGTGGGCCAGCATTATAACATGATAATAACAAATGTTTCTACCGGTTATAAGTACCAGTGGTGCAAGAAATAAAAACTGCACTATTTGAAGTACAATTACTTTTTTTTAAAGGTCATTAACATTTTCTCACAGGCCTTCAGTTCACATCTTTTGGTCAAACAGCTGCAAACTCAAATCTACTGTCATGTACATACATTCAAATCTCCTCTTCTTCTTTTTGATTAACTTTTCTTTTAAATTTCATATTATTTTTTATCTATATGCAAAGCACTCTGAGCTGCATTTATTGTATGAAAGATGCTGTACAAATAAAGTTTATTATTAAGATTCAAGTTTCAAGAAGATTTGTTGTCATTCCAAAACATGCAGTACACGAGAGGGAACGAAACAAGGTGATGACATCCTGGTAAGCAGCTAACAATGACATCTCAAACTAAACAAGGATAAAAAAACATATATTAAATGATGTTTCTATTGCATTGATAAATGATTTTGCTTTGGAGTTAGTTAAGTTTTTGAGCCAACCATCCAATACACAGCTTAGACAGGTGCAGTGTCAAAGCTTTAAACCTCTGCACATACACTTTACTTTAGTGTGAGGTAGTTCATATCTTCTTATCAACACATTTTTAATTCTTCTTGTGGTATTTTAAATTGAGGAAACAGGTGGAGGACAGAAACACGAGTGATTCAAGTCCAGTTAGAATCAGATGCACAGGTGCGGTGTTGTAGAGATACGTAATTATTGCATTTTCTCACTGATGTTAAAGAGAGAAAAATATTGCATACAAAGACATACAAATATATAAAAAACCACATGGGCATGGTCCACTTTTACTCACCAACACTACCTCCTGCAACACTATTGGTTCCCAGTTAATTTGGATCTTGATTTATGGCCAATAAAATACGTAACCAAAATCTGCCAACAGGATACGATCTCAGGGGGCCGTATAGCTCACATGGTAGAGCTGGCAGCCCCATATGTGCAGCAGCCCAGGTTTGACTCCAGCCTGCAGTGCTTTGCTGCATTTCTCCCCCTTTCACACTTGACCATGTCCAATCTCAATAAAGGCCTCTATGAAGCCGCCTTTTTTTTTTTTACAGTAGCCCAGACAAACTACACACCTTTTGAGTTTTCATGGCAACTAAGGGCTATCACAGGTTCTCTTCCATGTTTGGAAGTGAATGGTGAGGTGAGGAGTATTCAGCTGCAACATGCAACTTCATCAGTAGATGTCACTAAATTCTAACCATTGAACCTTTAAGTGGCGTTCCATTGCACTTTTCAAGTCAGAGCTCGGAAAATCCTGACATGCGAGTGGTCTGGAACGCAGCGTTATGACCTATACTGCAGCCAGCCTCCAGTTGGCTTCACTTTTGGGAGCAGCCATGTCGTCCATCTTTTATATACAGTCAATGATGAGGAGGTGGCCTTTAAAAATACCAGGGGCTGTCTTTTCCCGACGGTCCATGAAGGCATCCCGACGGAACACGTCCGACGCAGAGTGGGTGTGGTTACGCCAGCGTCACAGGATTATGTTGCTAGGCTGTTAGCTGCAGCTCTGAGGCTCCAGCTCAGCCGCGGGGTTTCCTCTTTAAATCTCACATTTGTACAAACACTCTGGCGTCTTCAGGTCGACAGAGGTTTGCACGTGTCGATTTATTATTTTAAACATTTCAACTCCGCTCGGTTTGGTGCAAACTCCGCGTCGGAGGGAAACTCGAGGAGCCGCATCTGGGCGCAAAGTCTTCGCTCGCTAGCATCCTCGTAGCCGGAGGTGTCAACAGGTCGCAGCTGCAGCAGCGGCTCGCTCACTGCGGGAGGGATTCATGCTCCGGGTCAGTGCAAGCGACGTTAAATGAAAGAGAGACTGCGTTAAACTCCAGGATGGAGAAAGTCTACTCCCGGGATTAGTTTAGAGATGTGATGGCACAGAGCTGCAGCAGGAGACAGGCGACTCTTTCTCTGTGAAGGTGACTTCTGTTATTTGTTTTCTGTGCATGGTGGTGGTGAGATGTTTGTCTGTGGAGCAGCAGTAGACAGAGAGCAAGAAAGAAACACCTCAGCAATAGCATGAAGGATTTGAACAGTCACAGTTCAATTGCATGTAAAATATATATTGTAAAACTGAGAGTTAGTTTATAATGTCACCTGGTCTTTGATTTATGACTTCGAAGTAGCATAACATTGCTAATACTTTGCAATGTTGTTGTACTAATGCTAATGCACTACTTTGTTGATGTGCTCCCAGAAATACAACATGCACAGAATCATCCTTTTTTAAATGACTTATTTATTATTTTTTGATGTACAGAGCAAAACAGTCATGGCAAAGACAAGACATGGCAGAATGATTTGGTAAAATGAAATGTGATTACCCTTGGATTTTGAGGTGGTAATGAACCCAGAAGAAACAGTGGCCGATCTTAATTTCTTTTTGTCCCAGCACAGGTTCAATTGCCACTTGGTCGTCCCAGTGGTGCATCACAAGTGCATAGGCCATATAGGAGAGTGTACATTCCTCTACAATAAAGACAGTCCACGAGGATGCAGACATTTCAATCATAATTCTCCAGTGTTTAGGATAATCTCTTCAACACACCCCAGACTCCAGTTATTATCAAATGCAACCACAATGTAACCATTGTCAAGTCAAGTGATACCAGATCTCCTTAAAATAATCATTGATTTTTACCAAATGTGGAAAAATGTCCAATACTACAGAGACTAGCTGATTATTACATCTTTAAATGACTTGTGTTATTTTTCTTAAAGTCCAAATAATCCAAAATATAGAATAATATTCAGTGTAATGATATACTGTATATTGCAAACTGCTCATTTTGAGAATCTGTAATCAGCCTCTTCCGTCTCTGTTTTGCCATGAAAATTAATTAATTGATCGCTCATAAAATAGTTGCTTAGTTATTTTCTTCAGTTGATTAATATTAATAACTTATTGTTTCAACTCCACTTTCAAAATGAAAATTGTATCTATTCTCTTCCAGGAAAATGCTGACAAGTCATAAACAATGACCATGACCTGGATGGACACAAAATGGTGAACGTTTTCCCTTTTACTCCCCCTTTCTCATGAGACCAGCAGGAAGATATGGGCGTCTTAAGACTGGTATTCAGAATCATGGGTAGGATCAGTACGTTCAGGTCCTATCAGTTCGTGCTTCTCCTGGCTGCTGCTCTCGCCGTCGTAGCTTTTTACTACTTTGGCTCTGAGAGGCAGAACTTCTCCAGCACCACAAAGAGGATCAAGCAGAGTCAGGCCAGCCACAACACCAACAGAAACGATGCAGACCTGACTGTGGACACCAGGCTCTCGCATACGACAGGGTCTGAGGAGCAGGGAGATGCAGGAGGAGAGAGTGAGGATATCAGGTCAAAGACAGGGCCCAGTGAAGCTGCTGACCAACGCTACCACGCACTCATGATGTTCACCAAGGTCGACAAGAGCCGCAGCCTGCAGGACAAGTTCCGGGTGGCCATGTTGTCTATGGTGGAGCACGGACACTTTCTGGAGGGAGAGGTGTTGGTGCTTCATTTTGTGAGCGACCCGGCCAGCAAAGAACTGGGAGAGAAGATGCTGCAAGAATTTCTCCTTGACGCAACGTTTAAGTACGAGGTAAGCAGTTTAAAGATTTGTTGGCTTTGTGCCGTTTGTCAATCTCCTCTCAATGCATAAAAGTCTCTAAAGCTGCTTTATGAGTATTTCATTTTAAGACAAAAGGTAGAATGGCACTGCATACCCCCTGCCAAGGTCCAACAGTCCCTTCATAAATCAGTATTTAAATTCACTCTATCCAAATTTTTTATTGGATCAGCACACACTCATGAATATCAGTCCTCTAAATATGCCGGATTTTCATCAAGATTCATGAATTATTCTCTGAGAAATCAACAAATATATTGAAAAATGCAATGTTGAAGAAAGATCCACACCAAGGTTTATGGGTCCTTTCTTGGGTCATGCTCCACCCCTTCACAAAGTTTAGTTGAAATCACCTGACTAGTTTTTGCGTTATCCTGCTAACTAACAATCAACCGCAGATGAAAACATAATTTCCTCAGCTGAGGTCATTTATTCTGATAAGAAACAGAATATGAAGAAATAACACTTTTCCTTATAAGTCGTTTTGGAATGCTGAAAAATTGACCTGACAAAAGACTTATGAAATTGTTGTTGACTATTTTCACGAGTTTCTTACATTTAAAAGACCAAACAGTAACAGTTTAGTGACGCAACAAAAAAAACTATTGCCAACTGATTAATCAATAATTAAAATCAGCTTTACTCTGGGTTGTGGGAGACATTTACTTTAAAGAATCCTGACCCCTTAAAAAATCCTTGTCCTAGATGTTTGAGTTGGCTGTTTGAAGTTGAAACACATGGGGGCAGTGTTGACCTGCCAAACAAGTCCTGGGGGGGGGGTATCCCTCCACAACTGTTCTCTTCCTGCCAAAGCAGAGGATTATGTTCCCTCTCTGTTGGTCTTTCTCTTACATGCAATATCCTGCATCCTCCTTTGTATTCTGCACAGAGAACATGATCACAAACTTGCTTACAACTGACTCATCCCTAAATCCTCCTCCTCAGCAGCAGCAGCATCTGGTGTAGCTGTAACAGCTCTCTATTAGCTCCAACGAATCCCAGGCCTGCTCTGCTTTTGGTCCGAGGTTTGTTCAGCTTGACATATCTTGGCAGCATGGAGCCCGTGGGTTAGATTACTCACTATTCATTTCACTCTCTACACTCAAAGACTCTTCTCAGAGTCTCGTTCGGTAAAATTCAATGATGATGTGAGATCTGCAACACTCATTTAAACCGGGTCTGTTGTGTTACCAGGTGTTAGACAGCACCAGATAAGTGTTTATCCGAGCTGCAGCTCAGACTGGCACGCAGAGATGATTCCTCCACCCCTTCCTGTAATGCACTACCCAGCCAACATTAATAATCACTGATTGCTCAATAACTACAGATGTTTGCCAAGATACATAACACATCAGTGGGACAGGGATAGCACAGAGTAGTGGCAGTATTAACAAGGATCACAAACTGCTGGTCATTCGACAGATTGCAGGTTTCAGTCATGTTTTGCATCACCTTTCGGACCCACAGTCTACGTCCATTTTTATGGAACCAAAAAACACTCACAATCTTGTTTGTGTCTTTATTGAACACAACATTCAGTGCTGTTACATAAAAAGTAAACTTACATAAGCATTTTTTGTAAATTGGTCCCTTCATATCATTCCAGTCCGCTGCTTTTAAACATGGATTGAGATAATGACTCATGAAATAATTGTCTGCCACCACCAACACTTGTCTCTCTTAATGTGCACTCAAACACTCAGTCCTGACCAAGTTACAGCTGGGATGCAGGCTGCCCAGAGGCTGACGCAGGCAGTGTATCCGAGCATGCTGACATCTCGAGTCTCATTCTTTTTAATTATTTATCTTAAAGGAGCATAGTGGTAAGACAGTGGTTATGCAAGAACTGTAACCTCCGTCTCTTCCAAACAACTCAATGACCCACTTGACAGTCGACAACAGGTCTGTGGAGTCACTGCCCCAAGGCTGTGCTCATTACTGCTGAGCAGCTTTGTCACTTCACACTGGAGTCTTCAGCACTGTGTGCTCTGGTGCTAATGATAGGTTAAGCAGAGTGTCACGAGTCCCTGTTCCTTTTAGCAGAAATAACTGAATGTCATGAAACTTAGTGAAAGTAAATCAGAGGTCATCATGAGGTTTTTAAGAGCTCCTGAATGTGGGTCAATAATACTTGACATTTTATCAACGCTCCCAATGTGCAAAAACCTGCGTATAATGCACCCAAAATAAACAAGCAGCAAGTAGCAATCTTCAATCCTTCATCACAGTCATAACTTAGCTCTCCTTTTTAAAATACCTTTTTAAATTACAGGAGTTTGAGATGCTGAACTAAAAGCTGCAGAGTTACAACAATAGCAGAAAGATCAGATAAGATCAGCAATTTGTGCAAGAGTTGGGCATAAGTGTCTTTTAATTGACGTGAATTGGTAAATAAAGGGAATATAATGCCTGAAGATGTGTTTTCTGAAGAAAACATTTCAAAGCCACAAGTCTGAACCAACTTTGCGTCAACAGCTGTTGCATTGAAATTATAAAAATGCTTTGTACAGGTAGAAACCTGTAGAGACTTTGAATGATCAACCATTGTGGAATTTGTCAAGTTTGTGTGAAGACTGAGAGCGGTACAAACCCAAAGACTTCTTAAGAAGTGCTACCAGTGCTCAAGAACTCCATGGGTGGGATGGTGCATTTTAAAGGCCACGAAGCAAAGGGTCAGTGTCTTCACCTTTTATATGAAGATCCTCTGTAAATGATCTCCTGATATCAAAGAGTCTGGTTTGTGCAAATATTCAAACAACACTTTGTGAACTTTTTTCTTCTTTCTAGCAGATTTGATTAAAAGATGTGTACATTATATTTGAAAAATCTGCCCTTGCAAAAGACCCTACACGTTTCTGACAGAGAAAAAAAAAGTCAAATGAAAACAATACTGACGTTTTAAATTTAACTACATATACGGCTTTCCAATGTAATGTGTCTCATTCTGTATTAGAGTACAGGCTTAAAGGTCTTCATTTCTCCCTCTCATACTGTCTTCAGGAGAGATTATAGGGAGCAGGTCCTGCCACCAAAGTCAAAAAAGGAAATTTTGCTCGTTCCTGGCATCTCATCAGCTCACTGTGCAAATGACTGCCAAACATGTCCAGTCTCAGTCGGCTTTGTGCAGCTAGTTTTGTCTGTATGCCAAAAACAATTTTCTGCCACATAGACTGGATACCAGTGTTATCAGAAGTTTAGGTAATAAACACAACAGTATTTGTTTTATCGCTTAATAAAAATGCTGTTTTGCTATTGCCGCTCGTCATCATGTTGTAAAGTCTGTGATCTGAGAAATCTGGGTCAGAAAAGTGGAGTGGGCCTATTGAAATTGTATTCTGGAAGTGAAGTATAATGTTCTTCTAACATAACTACAATATTTCACCAAACATCATTACCCTTTTCATGTTGAATTATTATGTATTAGGTCCTTGGAACTAACTACTTCTAACCGTGGCAGTGATTCCATGTGCCTTTACATGACATTACCAGCTGCAGTCCAGGACATGACTGATATCCGCAAATGGCAGAGGGCTTACCTTAATCTGTGAGGGATCATTAAATTATATTTTCCCCACCGAGGCACGTGGCTATGGAGTATGGCAACCTCCATACTGTCCAGGTTTTAGATTAAGCCTCTAACATACACACTTACTGATGTCAGGCTTAACACAGACACGTCTTGATCGTCCTCTGGAAGTACTGTTTTCCTCGAATCAACATATTTAGGTCTTCTCCTGCAGGAAAGCTTGAATGATTATCAGTGCTTAATGTATTTTAAAAAAAATCCTCTTTCAGTAATCTGTTGATGTATCTCCTGTACATGGTCAGAGCAGAAACTGCTGCCTCACAGCTGTGGACGGATTAAAAGCTCTCAGGAGCAGCAGAAAATTTCCACACAAGACGACAGAATGAAAAGAATTTGGGTTGTAGTTTAATATAAGACCTTGAAAATGACATGTGACAATGTTGTACCACACAAAAAATAGTGCCTTTGGTTTTATTCTTCCTAGTACACTGTAAAGTGATCGAGAGGTTTTAGGAGGCCAGAAGTTTTCTGTACTGGGGCTTTTCACCAGTTTGTCTTTCCATTTTGTTAGTACATCACCGGTCCTGTTTCTGTACCCCTGCAGCATTGATCGAATAGCATTGATCACCTTTCTTAACACGACGGAGCTAATTTTCTTCCAGCTATAAAAGTCAGGAGACTTTTCAACTCAATACTGTGAAGGTTTCTCATCGAATTATTAGATTTAATGTCGTCTCCAAGTGACTCACTTCAACAGAAATCTGCATTAGCAAAGACAAAGATGACAGTTAATCGCTCTCTAACTTCTCTTCAGAACTAAGTCGCATTTGTGAGCAGAGAACTGGAGGCAAGCGTCAGATTAGTTTGAGTCACTTTGGTTACTTTTGCAAATTTAAGAACCAAATGTTCTTTTTCTATCTGTACAACTCATCATTCCTGCTTTTCTATGGTTTTCATTGGATAAACATAGAAAAGAACAAAATGGGCCAATTCAGTTTCAGTTATTTCATTTCAAAAATATTCTTGTTGCCTCCAACTTGTAAACCTGGATGATGAAAATGTACTTCAGTTGTTGACCACATGTTCTGCAAAAGTCCAGATGATTGTGTTTAGTTTTGATGAGTACTTATGCTTAGAAAGATAATTACAAAAAATACAAAATTCTTTGAAAGGTCTTAATTAAGCTTGATGTGATAGCCCAGCATGCAGAGGCATTTTTTCTTCACTCAATTTTTATTGTAACACAAATGTTAAAACCAGAAAAACACAAATTAAGCCACTAACCAAAATCTCAGACAGTGATGGTCTAATAAAGCTGTATCTTATCCAGCATCCTAAATAGTTTCCCAGCTCCTCTGCAGTTTGGTGATTGTTGCACTGACTTGATTTCCCTGCTGATCTCTCCTGCAGGTGTTGTTTCATGACGTGGTGGCTCTCACACAGAAGCTCTTCCCTATCGTGGAGGCCATGCAGAAGCACTTCAGTGCCGGCTCCGGAGCTTACTACAGCGATGCCATCTTCTTCCTGTCCGTGGCCATGCATCATATCATGCCTGACAGTAAGAAAAGCACATTTCTTTGTAGTAGTGATTCAACTACAGATGTAGATTACTTCAGAATAGCTTGCTGGTTGGAGATCAGATGAAAACAGTTTGAATGCTGAAAGGTCATCTCACCCATATTTCAAAACAATGTAAT
This sequence comes from Paralichthys olivaceus, assembly GCF_024713975.1. Classification (NCBI taxonomy): domain Eukaryota; kingdom Metazoa; phylum Chordata; class Actinopteri; order Pleuronectiformes; family Paralichthyidae; genus Paralichthys; species Paralichthys olivaceus. Next base: position 11,025,949 of record NC_091095.1, on the reverse strand, counting down.
GTCTCTCCTGCCCATGCATCTGGGACCTCTTTCACCACTCCAACGCAACAGGGATGAAAGGACTTTCAAGCTGGTCAGAAGTTTAAAATGACACTGACAGCAATATATTTTCAAAGTTAAAGTTTTATAAATGGTATTTAGATGTAAACCACACCATCAGAAAACATTACTAATTCAGATTTAGACATTGTTTAGTATTTTTCCTTATTTTACAGCCTGCAAAAGCAGACATTGATCCTGTATTTTGATATTTTGTATTTAGGCTACCCTCTTTATATTTATTTATTTAATCATTTTATTGTTGCTCTGTTTTGTACCCACAAAGCTATTGCATATCTGTTCATCCTGAAACATCCTTTCTTATCTGAATGACCGGTCTAAGGATGTACATATTGTACAGGTGTGATTTGTAAAAGAAATAGTAGAAATTCGACTTGACTTCAGCATTTTTGTTGCTATATATTGGGCTATAACTGCACATAGCAGACACCAGAACTTAAGTTGTACTAAAGGACTAATCAAAAAGTTTCCAGCTATGTTTAGATGAGATGCAGTACAGCCCCAATTTGTTTCTGGCTTGAAATGTTTATGCATTTATTTCTACTTAAAAAGAGTTTTTTTTTTAAATTCACTCAGAGGCTCACATCTCTATTCCGGCACAGTACACAGCTGGAAAAGCCAGTACGGGCAGGTATCTAACAGACACGTGGCATGCTGCAGAGGCCCTGGGGAGTGCGGAAGGAAGACGTGATCTATTACTGCCACCCACATTACTGCCCCCTGTGTTGGCGCTGACTGATGGCAGCGATCTCCTCCGGCGTTCACTGTTGTGGTTCGAGTCGGTGGGTGTGCAGCATGGGGCGTCAGTCCACAGATGCACCAAACCATTTTGGCTTTTTGGGTTTCAATCAAAACAACACAAGTATATATGAAACCGGAAGTGTGTCTTGCAGAGAGCAGAGCATCATCCCATTGAAGGTTTTTTAAACTGTAGCTCAGCGTGCACGGCGAGGTGTGATGTGGAAAGTCTGGATCATAACACTTTTGTTCTTGTTAGAAATACATTTTGTGTTCAAATGGTTTCCCACTTCCAGGAAGATTTCTTTCAGCCTTCACAACCCCTGTGGTCAAATCCACGTGTTCATTGAGGTTTTCTATCGATCATCAAAGTTTGCTATTTAAACTACTCGATGAGAAAGTCATTTAGAAAGCAGGAGAGGAAAACTGTGGAGGAAAAGATGGATGTCTTAAGGCATGAAAGATTATAAAAAATCCTGCTTGGATGTGGTGTGTGAGTCTGTGGTTGTCAGTCAGCTTGTGGTGCAGTATCAAATTGCTTAGATTATAGAGATTTTATAGTGCTACTGTGTGTTTTGTATGACAGCTGAACTGGAGTTGTGTGTCTACTGTCTCATGTTGCTTCCTGGAAATCCTTATTGATCAACCAAAGTGCTTCTTGTCTTTCTCTCCATCCAAGTGGTCAGACGTTTCTATTTAAACATTCTTTCATCTGGAAAGGGAATATTGAGTTTGTTTATTTTTACTTATCAACTTAATTAGGGGTTGAGATACGATACACAATTTTGCTCAAAATAACAGTATAATTATAATTAACAAAAAAATTTATTCACAGGTTGATACATTTTATGAAACCCATCTACCATACATCAGTGTCTCTGTAAGAAAAAATGACCTTTTTAAATGGAAAAATAGAGCTTTTATTTTAAAGGTTTCACAGACAGATAAGACGGAACTGTATATCTAATTGCAAAGACAATTGCTAATAGACACACAGCAATAATAATGCAATAATCTCATAAACTAGCCTCAGGATGAGCTACCACAAATAATCCAGGCCTCAAATATCTGCACTCAAAAAATGCCTGCATGTTAACAGAATATAATGAATATGCATGCTAGTGTATTGCTAATAAACTTGTTTGGTGTTTGTTTAGTGGAGAATCTATTTGTAGATACATCTTTGACAGTCGAGTATTAAAGATCATGGTTGTTCTTGGATATAGCAGCTTATCGAAATAATTTTAACTTTGGAGCTTTTAAGCTCTCGTGGTCTTCATCAGCAAATGGACATTGCTTTATAATCTTGTAACCTTGAATGTTGAAAGCTCTGAAAAAAACACAAGTGGACTCTGAGAAAAGATTGTTTGGTCAAATATTAGTTAGTAATTAACAACAGCTTCTGTGACACCCCTAAAACTGTGACAGGCACTTAATGAGAGCAGTCAGGTGGAGAGAAGACTATTTTCACACCTCAGACATCTGTCTGTGGAGGACGGCAAATAAAACTACACAATGGAACAATGTCATAATTAACGATAAGGTTCCTAAGAAACTGTTATTGTTAGTGGAGAGGTGTTGCATGTTTTGCATCCCCTCTAGAGGTCTCAGCATGTTTGGACATGAGTCTCTTCCACAACCCCGACCTTTATTTTCCACCCAAGGTAAAGACGACACCGCTAATGTGTGACTCGCTTTATAAACATGAGAGGTGATGGAAGAGGGCAGTAACTGATCTGCTTGTCATCAGGGAGGCCAAAAATAACATGGCAGATAAACAGTATGCCAAACATTTTCTTTAGGGTTCTCTCTTTATTTTCTTGACTGTGAGCAAATCGATGGGTTCTGCAGCATGAATTTCTGGAAACTAATCTTCTTCTTGTGTGATAAAACCTTTTAATTGTTTAGCAGTTCTAATTCAGGATTTACAATTTTTTTTATTTATATAAGCTGAACTCTAGAATGTTGCTATAGTCAAACCTCTCATCCTGCGTCCCCACGGGTAATAACACAAATCTAACAACTTTTCCTCAGTAGTTATTGATATAACTGGGTTGAATGGAGCTGAATTTGAATGTCCCCACAGCGGCCCAGTTATACAGATGTAGTTGATCAGGTGCACGAAGGGTCTAATGTGGACTTTGATTTGGAATTCCAGAGAACTGGTTTAATGCAAGACCACCCAAAAACCCATAAAAGGCAGTGGATGTTTCGTACAGAATTGTGTACAAGTGTCAAAAGATACCTCAGATTCAGGTGAGAATATTGGACCTCAGTCAATCTTTTGTCACCACCCAGGACTAATGCTACGTGGAAATATTGAATTTACCAATATTATCTGCTGGCATACTGGACAATATTGATGTAGAGCTCTGAACAAATATAACCTCCAAGTATTCACTATTGTATATACTTACATTTGTCAGTCCTTTTTCCTGTAGGTCACCCTCAGAGACCAACACAATGACTTGGGCCAGGTTTACGCACATATGGCGTCAGAAAAACACTAGACTTTATGTTTCCTGTGTAGACAGCTAGATATCACACAAGAATCTTATCTAATCTGTGAGACAGACGACAGAAAAACACCATGTGTTTAACTAACACATGTTGAAGTGCATGTGATAACTTCTCATGGAGATCCCCTGGAAACTGAGAATGAAACCCAATAAAACATCACTGACGTAAATCCCCACTTTGATTCCAAGTTTCCAAGAACAACATTAAACAACAAAGTGATTAATACCAATTAGATTTAATTTGTCAGTTAGTAGTCAAGTAACTTTCTTAAGTACTGTGTCAAAGCAATGGGGTTGGACTGGAAACGCTCCAGTAAAACTTGTATTTATCAGTGTTGGTATTTGAAACATCTATTGTCTTGAAAAAAAAGATTAAATATTCCAATAACGCGATCTACTGTGAGAAATTAAAGGGGTTTTAATAATGTAATACCATTTAGATAATTACAGTCCCTAACTTGATTTTAATTTAATCATAAAGACTCAAAGTCTGAAGCTTATTTGTTTTCTCCTCTCTTTATATTTCATACCCTAACTTGTGCCCTGAGGAGCCTGGTTAGCTGTAGACTGTTTGTATTTTTCTTGCTGCAGGAAACACATCAGAGTTTGGGAGTCTAATGATTGTGAAAATTAATTTAAAGTGTTTACCTTTTTAAAAGAGTAGCACCAGTGTGTTTTTCCACAAAGGCTGTAAGTGCTCACATCAAGACTGATATTAGGGCTTAACCAGGTTGACCCACTTTTTTCTCAGGAAAAAATGTGATGTTGGATAACATTGTCTCTGTTGTCTTGTTGCTGTGGCTGGGTGGAGGTTTAGTCAATTATGAATGTCGGATCTATCCAGAGCCTCGGGCGAGCTACAAACCATCGTAACAACGTTACTCCTGCAATAAATTCTCAAACCCCCCCATGCTCCTGGCTGAGACTGATCTTATTTCTTCTCATGGGTTCCCTCCAATACTGCTGATAAAGAAAACATCAGACTATATGTAGTTAAGAGCTTATTGAAATAAAACAGTGCTATGTGGTGCATCTACAGTGGACTTCTACTGGGTTGAATCTTATCTATGTGCATTTAGTCTCTCTTTTTTCATTCTATTTCCCTCCATCATTCCTAAATCACGCTTCCCTTAATGCTGCCTGAAAATGAAATAAGATCAAACAATGAAAACTTGGTACATACTGTATATAGTGTATTAGCAAGTCACGCAACATTGATGTCTATTTAAAAACATTTTATTTTAATACATTTCATGGCAAATGAAAATATGTCATGCTTGCTGGATGCAAACCCTCATTCTCTCACCATTTCACAATTGAACTTACCTGTCAATAAAAACCAGATGCATTATAATCAGCTGGATGGTAAACTCTGTATCAAACCCACTTGTTTTCTCCATCATCATGCTGAGGATATGATGGACAGAAACATGGAATAGGGTGGAAGCATAAGAACCCTCTGTCTCATTCTCCTTTTCTGTCAAGGCTCATATTCAGCTTTCCAAAAGCTGTTGCTTTTTTTCAAGAAAACAATGTTCCTTTTATCGCTCTATTTATCATGAAACGGAGAGCATGCTAGGTGTTTTCATCCTAATCACATTTTCATGATGAAAACAGGAGACGCTTCTATCAGGTTAAGAAGAAACACGTTCACAAGGATGAAGAATATTTATATTTATATTTGAAAGTGTTCTCCAGCTCTCACACAAGCAACAAGCTGTGGAGGAAAATTACAACTCAGTTATTAACTGATCTCTGTTCTTATAACAAGAAAATCCAGCAGCAGAACAGTCACCGCCCACCATCCGACTCTACTTTTACCTCCACAACTTTGTGTTGAGTAACTGATCTAACATCAAATGCACCACATCACAATGTTATAATAATTTAAGACCCTCTTCCTGTTCTAATCCCACTAGTTAAGCCTGGTTAGTGCAAACAAACAGCACCGACCACTCAGAGATTACACTTGGTGCCGCTCTCTGTTGCCACAGCATACGAAGGCATTGTCACGACAGCTTCCTTGTTTGGAGAGCACAGAAAACAGGTCGCTGCCGTACTGCTGAGTCTTGCTTTTCTGTCGTTTGTTTCAACATCTTTTTTCAGCGCATACTTCTTGTCCACCCACGGTCTTCCGTGACAAACTGTTGGACCAGCTCATATGCTGACAGGTTGACAACTGTTGTGGGGAAATTCTATGTAGTGAAATACAATTTTCTGTTTAACTGTGTCCCAATTCAGAGGCCACCTCCTTCAGAGGGTGCAGTCTATGTGGCCTACAGAGCAGGTTGACTTCATGGGCCAACAGGAAGGAATGAACTTAAATGAGACGGCCTGGTCTATTGAAGATTTCTGTGATGTGTAGCTCTGTTGCCTCGTGACAAAGCTACAGGTGGATACGAACTGCATTGCCCTTTGGTTATTTCAACACGTGCACCATTGGCCTGATACTTGCATTTAAAAGTGTCTCATCAATTGCCAGCGTCATTATCGCTTTGCAAGACCATTTATCACCAAAGTGCAATGAATCGTGGGATAGGTTGGCCTCAGAAGGAATCTTTGGAGCCTTGGTTACTCAGGAATAGAAGAATGCATTTGTCGGAGCCTTTGCAATGGGACAGTCTATTCACTCCACTGTGATGCGATCGCTCTTCAAATACAGCCTCAAGGATGCAGCCCTTGAACTGAGACACAGATATTAAGTGAACTAGTTTTTCAAAAAGCCTCTTGTGAAGCCTCTTTTTTATTTGTTAAGATGGTGATGATATGGATGGATTCTTGCGCACAATTCTGATAATTTTTAATGGATTTTCAAGATTCATGTGATTCTTAAGCAGCTCATAATTTTTGAATAGCTCCATCTTGTAGGTCCTTCTGCAGCAGCTGCACAGATGCCTTCAAACCAACCTTTTGCGTCGCCGATAAACATTCACTGCAGTAAAACTCCAGGCCGTCATCTGACAGTTTCTCTCAAGCTGACATTGCAAGTGTTTTCATCTGTTCAGTTTTGCCCACGGTGCACCTTTCCTGAGTATTTCCCATCCTTTCATCACCACGGCAACCAGCAAAACAGAGGAAGCTCAAACAATGAACAGATGAGGGCCTGAATATCCTGGTTGTTATGATTTCATCTATAAACAAGACACCATGTTAATCATTTACTGAGACACAAACTACACTTGAAGTATTCTCAACTTTCTATGTACTTCGCTGCATAATTTATAGACACATTTGGGCATTTTCAATTTTTAGGTTAATGGTAGCATTACAGGAAGGAAAACACAGCTACATCTTGAACCATATAATGCTGCTGCTCCTTTCTCCGAGTCTTTCCTTAGTTCCTCTATCTCTGTCTTCCTGTTAGGACTCTTAGAAGTGATTAGCCGAGCCGTCACTAGATGATGTGCCAGTTGTCAAAAAAATTCAGCCTTTGAACACAGCCCACTCTGATGTATATTTACATTTTCTGGGATCACACAGCGATCAGTTTGATGTCTCATCAGTGTAATGTACATTTGATGTCTTTTTTAAATCAAGTGCTCTTCTTTCAGGTCAGACGCGCATAGTGCAGCTGGACCTGGATCTGAAGTACCGGACCAACATCAGAGACCTCTTCCAAGAATTTGATCGGTTTCCTCCTGGAGCCGTAATAGGCATCACTAGGGAGATGCAACCAGTCTACAGGTAAACGACACAACCCTTACAACAATACCATACCGTAATTACTGAAATACCCTTTTATACCAGTCAAACAATGACAGAAACACAATAAGTACAATAAGGTGTACAGTTATTTAAGTACAAGGATATTTGCATCACATTTTTTGTCAGTCTTTAAATATTACGATCAAAGATCATCACCTGGACCCAGACAGGAGGCAGACATTTATGGATGGATGAAGCATTAGACTAGTTAATTAATTATATTAAAACTCTTCTTGAAAGATTCGTCCCCACAGCATGACAACATAAACTGATAGTCACTCAGTGTTTTCTTATTAGCTTGTTCTTGCTTTAAACTCTTGGTTCTACTGTACAAACAGACTGTTTATGGGTTTGTTGGCCTCAAATTGATTAATCAGGGCTGTTATACCGTATTTCTGCACAGTTTTGGTCAGATCTTCCACATAAGCAATATCCTTTTTGTTTGTCCCCATCTCTTTGTCTGTATTGTGTTAAACTATTAATCTCACTCACTTGTTGACCACAGATGCGTTTTGTTATTGTACTTTCAGGCCCTCATTTACATACTCACAGTTATTTTCACAGACAGTTTCAGAGTGAGAAAGAACATCAGACATCTTTCATACAAACCGATTCACAAGAACCTCAAAAGTGTTACCAGTCTGTCATTTCTCATCAGAATCTTAAAGAAGTATTTCACAGGAACCATGTGTAGCATTTCTGATGGTCTATGTTTCCTGCTTCATCCGCCTCTCCAATTAATAATCAAGAATAGAGAAGCAACCAGCCACAAATCCCAAACTGCTCAGTTGTGCCCTTTTTACCTTCATGGAGACATTTGCTGTGAGATAGTTTTTGATGGTGCAACACTGACAGACTGATTTGATGTTTTCATGAATATGCTATTTTAAGTCCTGCATGGGAGTTAAATAAATTACGATTTGGCAGGAACTGAGCAGAGAGGCTTTTCCTCATATAATTCAGATGTGCCTCCAGTCTCTGTCAGACCTGTCTGGTGTAAATAAACAATCTGCTCATCGTCTCAGCCGAAAAACTCTGGCAACACGCTCATAGCACCAGCATAACCTCATATAACTGGTTGTATTATCTGACGAATTTGTTCATCGATAACTTAACATCAATTAGTTAAACTCAATTCAGGTCACAGCGCCCCTTGTTGCCATCTCAGTCCATTATTTTCATCCGAATAAACACAACTCATAATTTAGCAATGTGTGCATGGAAGTGTGTGTCAGAGTCACTGCAGCGGTTACTAAAAGATCTCAGAGTTGAGATTATTGTTATTATTGATTTCCAAACAACTGGATATCTCATGTGGAGATCTGGTTTGCCTCTGAGGTTTGTAGAGTTACTGCTGACCACAACTTCTGCTTTTACTGGAACAGTAGGTCATTGTTTATCAGTCAGGAAGTTGTTGAGTAAGAAGTTTTGGGAATCAGCCGCATGATCCTCTGATTTTCAGCTGTCCCATCACCCATTGAGCCACTGACTCAGGTGGGAGTTTTCAAGTAACAGCTGCTTGCTGGTAGAAATTCTAATGTTTTACTCATAAGTAGCCTTGTAAATGTGTTTGTAAGTTTCCCTCTGTAATTTCATGAACTAACACTAGCACCATATTCATTAAACTGTAACTAAGCATTTTTTAAATAATAAAATAACCTGCTAACTCTTGCCTAAGTTAATTGTTTGGCATTCAAATAATTCAAGACAATTCTTAAAGCCAGAAGTAATGGAATCAAATGTCTAAGAATCCTAAGACTATTAAAATAATTTAATAGAGAAGTTGAGATTCTCATATTTGATGACGGAAACCGTCAGAGATTGGACATTTTTCCTTGATTTTGTTGACGATGTATCTGTCATGGTGTTACAAAGTGGATAAATGATTACTTATATCTGTGAGCTGTGTTTCTATGAAGCAGTAAAGCTTTGTCTGTGTATAACTGTAAACGTGATGTCAGGTTTCTGAGGAAGAAGTTTTAGAAGTGGAGCTGTTTTCCTTGATTTGGCACCAACGTCTCTAAACGGACGTGTATCTGTGCCCCACCGCTGCTCTGGCTCAATGCTTTAATAACCTTGGGAATCCCCTACTGATGCTGTTCATAATGTGCCCACACACCCTTTATTTGATAAAACAAACAGCAGCACCAGGAGATGAGATTGTGCCTCTCAGCATAAACACTATCAGAGTTAGAAAAAAGTGTAGGACGTCAACAAGCTTTCACTTTGTGTGTGTGTGTGCCTGTGTTTGAGTTTTCAGGTTCAGACTTTTGAAGCACATTCCAAAACCAGTAATTGATTTTTCTTCTTTTTCAAAAAGAAATTAAAAAGTGTTGACAGCAGTTGAGGGTTGACATCACTGAGACTCTCAAGGATATTACTACCCATCCCTACACTTTGGCTTGGATCTGTGGAGACTTGTCATGCCAGGTGCAATTTCTGGATAAAAATCAAACATTTCATGTCGATTGAAAAGATTATTGACTGGGTTTAGGGTTATCACAGGAAGAAAATCAGAGGAGTCATAAGCCTCTCCCAACATCTTTATTGCAGGAACAAAGCAGGAATCAAATCATCTAAATTGCAGATACAGAATATTGGAATCTCATGATTGCAAACTGAAAGATTGTAAAAGTGTACCAGTGATGTACATTGTGGTAGCCTGTTAGAAATACACTAGGTAAATGATCCACGCAGCTGCACTGTATCCCAGAACAGTCCAGTATAGTTACACTGTCTGTGCATCAAGGTTTTTATTTATAAGATAATCCAGCCAGAGAAAACATTTCAGGAACAGCTTGTTAGCCCAGTAAAATGGCCTGTCAGCCATTAGCCAGCGGCCAATGGACAATGTAATATTGGAATTTTTGAAACCCAAGCCTTTGTGTGCATCCGCTTCTCTGGAGTGTATTCCTGTGGAGAGTGGAGATGGCTCTCGGCTCCCACTCTTTTTTTGTTGCTAATGGACAGAGCGTTATGCAGGAGAATACCTCCTCCCACCAACCACATCCTGCCACTGAGAGGTTCATTATTGGAGCAAATGCCCCGTGTCTTTTCTCCACAGCGACATTTGTAATGTTTTAAAAACCCAGGAGACAAGACCCTCTTATGTAAGTGTCACATTTAAAGCCACAAATACAAAGAAATACATCAAGTTGAGTCTCTATTGTGTGAGACATCCCACGTACTCACAGTTTTTTGCTCTAAGGTAGACATAAATATTCAATGTGAAATACAAAATTAAATTTTTTATCTAGTGATTATGAATCTTGGTATTTTCAGTTAGATGGCTGTAAGTTGTGTAGCAGGTTCAAGTCTTTGTTCTGAGATATTTTATGATTCTGTAAATTTGGATCTTATATTTGCAGAAGCACCAAATGCTTTTCCATAACGATGATGTTTAATGTATCCTCATCATGTTGCTAAACTACTCTGTGATGAACAGCCCCAGACATTTCATTTGTGTTCCACAGAACCAGACTCCCCTTTGTCAGCGTGAGTGTTTCACACAGCTTTTAGGGAGCAGGCTGTTTCTCATCCCGAAACAAAACGGAGGACACATTTGGACAGAATGTCCCTGTCATCTGCTAATGCTTTTCAGTGTCTCGCGAGTGAGAGACACTTCTCTTGAAAAGGGTGGCGGTGAAAATTGCAGGAAAGAGACGATGGAGCTGTGAATTGGCAGAGCCAGAGAAGAGGGACTTGTGGCAGTGATCTCAGTTACTGTAAGAGGTTGTGTAGGTGTAGATTGACTTGGTGTGGTTTGAGTGTTCTGGTACAAAGGAACAGAAACCGCTGCAGCTATTGTGACCAAGGACAGAGATGCATTCATGTCACAGGAAACTGTCACAGTTTACTATTGTTACTACTGTTGAAGTCCACCCATGCAACTCATTTGGCCTCTTTTTTATTATTATTATTATTATTATTGCACAATGTTGGCCGAAATCTTTCCAGGTTTTTTATTGTAGTTCATCGAAATAAGCATGAAAACAACACTGAGGTATTTGATATAGTGAAAGTTAGAAACATTTAAGGGTTTAAACCCACAGCTTTCTAAATAGTTCCTGATGTTATTTAAGTGAGAACGTGACTGGAAACATTTGAACTTAAATTACGTTTTTTTAAATCTATATTCAGGTTTGAAGTTTACTTGAGGTACAGACAGATCAGTCAGTGTGACTTCAGGAAACTTTCTAAAAGGCCAAGGTTGAGTCTGGTTTTCTTTGTCTGATGTTTATTACTTATTTTTAAGTCTTTAATTAGCACCACTGGTGAAAAAGCCCTTATATCAACTATCACCATCCAAATCCATGTGATATCAACTGTATCAATCATTTTATTATTTTTGTACAAAAAACTGTTAAAGATGTCAAAGATATTATTGAACCGACGACAGCAGACTTCTGGCGACTTCCCTCAGATAATTTTGGGAACATGCCGTCCCCCATCACTGTTAAAGGAGACATATTCTTTTCATTCAGTTTCATGATTTTAATCTGCCTGCTTTGATATTCAGAAAAGTATCAGTTTCCCCCGTACTGTCCATTGCTGCAGCTCCTCTTTTCTGCCACTGTCTGAAACTATAAAGCCCAGTTTGCCCTGATTTGCCTGCTGGCCAACTCTGTTGATGGTCAACGGCTTCCAGCGTGCATGGTGGAAATGTCAACTTCCACTCTGTTACCTGGTTCCAGAAGTACAGAAGTATCTGTTGGATCTACCAACAATGCCTTTCAGGAGCTTCAGTGTTTTCTGTGGGGGAAAGAAGGAGCCCCTGTTTCAGCTGACTTTAACTTTGCAGAGCTTTTACTCAGTAATACACTGGAAGAAAGAAAAATGGAAAAAGCATAATATGTCCCCTTTAAACTTTCCAAATTTTTCCTAACCCTCAACCAGTGTGGTGTCAGCTGTATAACATGACTGCCGTGGCATGTCAAGTAAATGCGGTTTGAATCACTTGGTACATTATGTCACAACAGCCGAATGGAAAAGCCTGTGTAAATGTTCCTTCGCTGACCGTGCTCATCCTGAATGTGTCTGCAGGCACGTAGCCCCGATGTATGTCTTTAAAGATGATGAACGCTCCACAGGGGCCTCGAGTCCCCAGCTACTAAACCCACACACTGTGTAAAACATTGTGGACGAGCTGCAGCTGCTGAATATAGGTCAGTAATAATATCAAAGTGTGACTCAGAGAATCCACAGCTCCCACTGGATTTGTTCAAACTGCACAGAGAGAAGAGAGTACCCTCTACAATAACGAGCATAATTATTCTACACAATTTTCCCACGTGTGTTTGTCTGCAGCAGAACAGCAGGCAGATCTCAGATGACTGTATATTTTGAAGTTTTCGATTTTTTAACTGCCCTTTGCCTCTCTGCTATCCCCTCATGTGTTTTTTAGCAAGCAGCATTTACCATTAATATTTAATCAACAGGTTACTTTTAGCTGGGCCAGTGCTAAGAATAATCCCATTTCTGTGTGTGTGAGTGTGTGTCTGTGTGTCTGTGTTCTTAATTATTCATGAGAAACAATGCTCCACCAGCTGTTAGTCAGAATATGTTCTTCTTTCTTAAAAACAGTACAGCCAGTGGCCACAATAGATTTGATAAAAATCGCACCAACAGGAGCACAGTAAGAAAACATCACACTCTGACCTATTTGCTTCTTATTTGTTCCATTTTCACTTGAGGGGAAAAAGCTAAATAACACATTTATGCTCAAACCACATGTTGTTCAGTAGACGATCATCAGCTCAGTGACTGAAGGAGAGAGCATTTGTTTTTCTGGATGCAACAGAACGGTTCCAGCTTTTGGGCAAGTGAACTGGCCCCTAACCAAACCCCCTGCCCCCCCTTTGTCTGAAAACTCCTCTGCTGAAGCTCAGTATTCTTTGAACATCTTGTCCCAGTTATACACACATGTTTAGTATATCCGGTAAGTGACATTGCATCATCTGTTTTTTAGAGGTGGAAAATATTTAAGATAAACTCATATCTCTGGAGTAACATTATCTATGATTTGTTCAAGAAATTTCAAATCAGGACCACATTTTACATTAATAAGATTTTCATACATTCTAAATATATATCAGAATGATCTAATAGATTGGCTGCCATCAATATAAAACCAGTGCTATATCAAACTACATTAAAACCTGTCTTGCCTGGAAAACCTTAGGAAATAAGACAATCTCACAAAATCCCTCATTAAGTCTTACTTGTCTGTACCTACATCAAATCCATGCATCTGAATGTTTGTTAGAAGAAGCGCTGTGTTTTTTAGCCACTTCAGAGTTGGTGTTTTGGCAGAGCATGGTGGTGAGTTGGCACAAGCCTTCCACGGTCCCAGCTCCCTTACTGTTTTGGCCTCGGTGTTGTTTGTTCAGCAAACGAGGCAAACAGAGATTCCCTTCACTTGTCTAAGCACAGGGCAGCCCCAGATAAATTCACCCATATGTCATTTTACCATCGGAGCACAGCTTCTTAAAAGAGAACAGGGATGAGTCAGGAAGCTTATACTGGCTCAACTAAGATTGTGGTGGAAAATACATCACTCATGGTTCCTGACTTTTCAGCAACTACAATTTCTGGATACTAAATATTTATGCAGAATATATTATATAGTGTAGAAGTATCTTCTACATGAGATTTTGTGCTCTGTGCTTTATTACCTATTTTACTTGTGGTTGAGCTCTGCACAAATGTACTTTCCCATTGCATAAGCCAATCTCATTTACTAATTTACTTTGTTAGGAAAGTTGATTAGCAAATTACTAATTAGTAGATTTACTTCTCACTCATTAGTTTTCTGACATGAACTCAAACATGAACACGAGTTTGCTTTTCACATATGAAGAACGCAACAGATTAATTAACAACAACAGGATAGCCCTTATTGCCATTGTGTTCTCACATTCTCTCTGACATTATCCAGAGATTTTACTGGCAGGAATAAAAACAGAGAATATCCAAAGCAACTGACTTTGACAGCCCCTGAAATTATCTGGAGTTGAGTGCATGACTTAAAATCAGCTTTGTGGACTAAGACTACAGTGTGCACCTCTTTCCCTCTTCCTGCAGACACACCTTCTGGCAGTACCGTAAGGAGAACCCGCAGACCAGAGTTGGCGACCCTCCTCCTGACGGCCTCCCGGGCTTCAACAGTGGCGTGATGTTATTGGACCTGGGAGCGATGAGGGCCTCAGCTCTCTACAACCAGCTGTTAGAGCCCAGTAATGTGGCCAAACTGGCCGACCAGTATCGCTTCAGGGGCCACCTCGGTGACCAGGACTTCTTCACCATGATCGGCATGGAGCACCCTGAACTGTTTTATTCCCTGACCTGTGGCTGGAACAGACAGCTGTGCACCTGGTGGAGGGACCACGGTTACGGAGACGTGTTTCAGCTGTATTATCGCTGTGAAGGACCTGTTTACATCTACCATGGTAACTGTAACTCCCCCATTCCAGATGACTGATCTCTGTGCTGCACTGCTGCTGGAAGAGAAACCTTTTCCTGCTTGTTGGGAGTAAATATCGTGACTTATTCTTTTCCTTTCCTGACCGCGCGCCTGTAGCCACAGACTCTGCCTCCTGCTGGTCAAGGGGCTGGTGAAGCTCACACTTACTACAAGTATGGCGTTCATCTGTGTCAACAGCTTTGGAGTTGCAGCAAAGCAGAGGGCTGCACTTACCTGTGGTACAAAGATGAAGAAATATAATCTGTGAATTTGAGTTTCAGTCACAGATCCATTGACAGGAAGACGTATCAGTTACTGGAATATCTGTGACGGGCTAAAGATGCACTTTGCAGGGTATTTCATTGTGGTTGTCAGAGCGAGCTGCATTGGCAATGTGTCAGTGTTGTCCTCATTCAAATGATGGTGGAGTCATCGTCGAATTTCCTGTTGTTTTAATTGCTTTCATTAAATTGGTGCTTTGGTTGAGAAAAGTCTAAAAGACAACTATCCTTTAGATTAGATCAATGAAATAAAGAATCAACTATTTTGTAGTTTTATTCAATTAAATGTGATCATTATTAAATGATCATTTGCTGTAGTGTCTCAATTGTGAGTATTTAATACTGAATAAAACAAGACGTTACCTTGGGCTCTAGAATATTCAACTTTCACACAGTTTTCTGATATATTGTAGACAAAATAATTCACCAATAAATCAAGAAAATAATCAGAGGATTAAATACATGATGAAAATTATTTTCAGCTGTCGCCCTAATTGCCAACAAATGTTGAAATATTAGTACGAAATATAATCTGCAAATGTGTCAGTCGCCACCTACAAACAGGAGGCCTCTACTTTTTTTCCATTTTCCTTCCATGTGTGGGACGAGTTCAGCCTGAGTCACTTTATCTTCCTGCAACACCAGGTGGGGGCTAATCTGGTGCCATTTACTTTCCACCCCTGGCTCGTGGAAGAAGAGGGAGGTTTAATAGCAGTTGACTCCATATTTTGGAGCCATGTGGGCGCAGGGCACAAACACTCTGTCATGGCTCTTTTAAGCACGTCTTCCTGCAGCTTGCAAGATAGGAAAAGGAAAAAAAATATCAGGGTGGAGGGGTCAAGTAGATAATGGCTAACAATAATGTGACTGATGTCTGTTGTTAGCGCTCTGCATTTACAATTCAGCCAAGGCCACACACACACGTCAAAGTGAGGCTACTGATGACACCTGAGAATAAACATAGCTCCAAATCAATAAGCTTCCCTTCCATTCACTCTGAAGCTGATCAGTATTGTTATAATAATACTCTTTAGCTTGAAAACATATTGTTAGAGGGGATGCTGAGAAATTCATGACTGCACTTTACAACTTCAAAACACACATGCTTAATTATGAAGGGTTTAATTGAGTAGACGATGGTTGCATTTATATTACCAGATTTTTGGCCCCTCATGGACAAATATACATTCATTGACAGTAAAGTCATCGTCTTAACTATATAGATTATGTATTTGAAAAGTATGATCAGACGGGAAACTTGTGCAGAGATGTAAACATTGTGAAAAGGACTTACCAAGTTTGTCACATCTTGAATATCTTTCTCCTCAGCAACACTGAGTTTTTAAACAATAAAATGCATTACGGCTTTGACAAAATACAAAACAATAAGTGCAATACATTCATCAGTCATATACTATTGATACCGGAAAGTCCCTAATCCATTGGTTGGCAGCATGGACTCTATATAAAGATGGACAATGCTTCTCTACTTCCTCCGTTTGTAAATGTGCAAAACCACTAATGTCAGTATTTAATAGTTCATTATCCATCTATTTGAAGCTTTATGTGTTTTTCTTCACCCTTTAATGGAAACACACACTCTCTCCTGTGTATAACATGGGGTAATGACAATAGGTAGAGATTTAAGATGGAGGGTGACATGAATGAACAGGTGCAACTTAATAAATGTAATAAAGATAGTGTCCTGAAACAAACCCTTGTTTTAACCCATCAGTCGCATGTTTTCGCTGCTGTGTCAAAGGGGAAAACGATTACGTTTCAGTTGAATGTGCAATGATCTTTTTAAAGGGCTCATAAATATTTGTGTCACAAATGTGTTTGTCTCACTCAGAAGCCCCTCGATTTAGAAAGCTATTAAAATGATCTTTTTATAGATGAACTTGATTTTATTTCTGCTATAAGTGTCCCAAATCAATTACATGATGATTTTCATATTGTTTTATAAAAAAATAAAAGACAAACAAAAGTTATTGGGTTCTTGTTCCAGTTATTAAACTGTTCACATGAGAGACTGTGTGTGTGTGGGAGGGAGAGCTGACAACACTCACGATGAACATGGTGCTTTTAGTCACTTAAAGTTTAGAATGAGCGCTGGTGACAATCAGTGTGCGTTGATCGGAGTGTCTGCACGTCTGTCATCGTACGCACCTGTGGCTGTGTTCTCGTTCGTCTGCCACGAGCGAGACGTGACCCCTTTCTGTCACTCAAACTTGCCAACGCAGAGCGAAATGCATTATCAGCCAGCCTCAGTCACTAAATGTGATGACATCAAAATAACCCAAGTGAAGATCATAATTAACCACCCGACACTGGAATGACTTCACTGTGACTTTGTTGAACCGTGTGATTCACCTGCAGCGTCTTCAGATTCGGCTCATTTGAATGTGTGGTGGTTAGTTTTCATCTTAGCTCAACATGTTCCTGCAAAAAATCAGCACCTGATCATCCATACTGGAGAGATTTGATTATAATAACCCAATTTACATTCAACAGTAAAACACCAGATAATTTGATTCTACAATGAAGAGACTTTTGTTGATTTCCATGTCTGTGACCTTTACTTTCTTTCGAATTATGATTTCTTGCACTACTTTTAATAATGTAGACAAGAGATGGAAAACAAAGTTGCTTTGTGCTTTTCTAGCTTTTCTTTGTCTGATAGCAGATATTGTGCCTTGGTGGCATTAGGCATCAGGCATCTCCATGTTGCGTTATGAATCACAATAACGTGATCATTATCCAGATCTGCACAAAAATTCACCTGTAGATAGATAAAAGCAGGTACACACTTTTTATTTTTCTTAAAGTTCTCTGCACTACTACTTGAAAAATTTACAAAAACATGGAAGAAACGCTCTGTCTCTCAATGTTGAGAGAAAGTGGAAAAAAATCTTGGTTTTGCCTTTTGATCTTAATCCACACCAAAGTTTAAAGTTTAATTTCTGACCCTTAACGCATCTTTCTACTTAAAGGTAAAGTGTGTCGAATTTTGCATGTGTTGAAATTGCATGTTGCGGCCTCCGTAGAGAGGGTCCCCTCAATGTAAATATAAAGTATTTAAATATAAAGGGCCTTTTCTGGGGTAAAGAAAACTACAATTCATACAATTTAGATGAAACTATATAGTGAAAACATCATGAGGATTATTCAAATGCCCTTTAAGTTTTGCGTAAACAGGATCAGAGTCATACATGTCATATGTTTGTTTCTCTAACATGCATGACTGCGTGGATCATTAGGCATTTTAGTGCAAGTAAACAAGACAGCAACACTGTTCATACATTTTCACACTTCCTGTCTCCCCTGGCTGTTTGAATTTCCAGAGCCTGGCCTTGTATTATAGCTCCTACACTGATGAAATTATATTAGCCTGAGCACAATAACCCCGGGGCTGTCCAGACCATCAGTGTACTTTAATTTCTAAAATCCCTCAGCCTGGATTCATCGACAAACAGCACATTCACGTCGAGGGCGAGCAGCAGCAGCATCAGGCTGCTACAGATGTGATACAGCAGCAGCGATGTTCAAGAAGGCTTAGTGAGAGTAGTGTTTCTCTGCAGCTCTGTTTCCTCCTGAGAGAAAACCCTCCACATGATCTTTTGCTGCTTTCACCACTAATCATAGATGACTCACTTAATTAGTGCGGCATTCAAAGCCAGCAGAAACATCACATGATGTCACTCCTACATGTGAGCACAATAGGTGCCCTATTGATCTGGTTCATTTGTTTGTTTCTGCACACACCTGAACAATATGAGCCCAAAGTGACAAACTGGGATTTCACTATCAGAGAGAAACACTGTAAAATACACATTTACAGAGATGATTTGCCTTAACTCAAGATCTGAATCTCTCCCTCTCTTGAGGGGGGTATCATTTTTTTTGTTTTGCCACTTGTACCATTAGTTAGAGTAATGCATTACAGGGAATGACACACTTCCACAAAAAATGTTATAAAGCTGCACTAAATTCACTCACTCATAAATGTCAGTTCCCTAAATAGGCCTGATTTATTGAATCAAGATATTTTCATTATTATTGAGGGAAGAACTCATTAGATATTAATGCAGATTGTTTCCATCTCTTTAACATTGTGAATTGTGTGTTGTTGTTTTCACATTTTCATTGGTTTTCCAGTGAATAATTATGGATCTTGAACTAATATCTCTGAGTGTGTGTAATTTGCTGCAGCCTTATTGAATCTAAGGGCCTATTGGGCCTTGGTGGAGTGATGTGCTCTCCTGAGTGACATTCTAGTTCCCTGGGGAATTGCCGTCAATTTTACTTTGGTCCTAGTGTGACAAATGTAAAAAAAAAAGCTTGTAAAAATGATTTCTTTAACCTCAGTCTCTATTAGTTACTCAGTTCACGTGGGGTATTCAGCTGTGACAAGTCAATATGCATGAAAGTGTTTCATTCAAGAGGCCTCCGCAAAAGCTGCTGAGCTCCTTTTATTTCCCGACAACACAACAGTCTGCTGACAATAGTCGATATCAAGGTGAACATCCGCAATCAGAAATGATGTGTGTGGCTGCTTACACGTGAAATGCTTTCACGTGCCCGCGTCTCCCTCAAGGATCCAGGGAGAAAAGAAAAGGCAGTGGTTCAGTGAAGGCTGCTTCAGTGTGAAAACATTACTGTGACCAGTAATCATGTTTAATACACACGACTCACAGCCATCTTTTATATTTACAGAGGCTGAGCTGCTCTCTGTCCACTTTTCATTGTGCTCTTATCTTCCTGGGGTTTTGTATATTCATAAAGAGTGAGACAGAAATTAAGATGCACTCACACACACCAGCACCATCTGCTAACCTTCAGAGGTTGCTCTGTTTTGCGCCTCTCGGTGTCACAGCAGCCATATCACAAGAGAAGGGGATCGTAATGACAGCAGAGGGACATTTTCTGAATCACTGACAGATGAAACGGTTGGAAACTGTGTCATCGCCAGTCAACGTCATTTCTGCTGCTGATTAGTTTGAGTGTGTGTATCTGATTCATGTGTGCGACTTTAGGATCTGTCTTACACACACTGAGCTGGTGATGATATTTACACTGACATTCAATGCAACAGTAGAATAACCTGAACTCTGGATGGACAATATTACAAACATTAACAAATGAAATCTCAAGCAGGAGATGAAATAATATACTTCTGCCCACATCATATTATTACAGGGTGTTGTAAGTTTTTATTCTGGAACAGAGGACAAGATGGTGAATAGTCAAGTTGCCAACCACCAGTAGATGTTAGGGACATATTTTCAGTTATGTACCTTAGCGTCAACAGGGGTTTCGACCTTTTAATCACAAGACACCCTCCTCTAAGGGTTTGAGTGAAGTTTAAATATTTTCCTCTAATGCTGGATGACAGCAGAACAAATGTATAACTAGTGATCCTCATGTTTTCACCCCTGTCCATTTGTGAGACGAGCCGTCCTCATTGAACGTTCACTTCCTGTTTTATTTTGTATTTCACTCTGTTCATGGTCTCCAGCTTCACTTCCTCCCAGTCCCATTGTTCAGTCCCCCCCCCCCACTACATTTAACACACCTGCACCTCATCACCTGCTCACACAAAGACACACACACAGACACACACACACACACTCCCCTGCCATATTGTCTCTGTGCTTCATGTCTTTGCGTCGCCCCACCCTGTGACACCATTGCCTGCTGTTCTTTCTGAGACTCCCTCTGTGTAAGTTTTGTTGCCTCTTCTTTTTTTTTCCCTACATGCTTGTTTATTTCAGTTGTAGTGATTTTTGCCTGTGGATTCCCTGTAACCTTTGAACTGTGGAATGACAAACACTGACAAGTAAACACGTTTACACAAACAGAGGAACGGATTTCCATGAACCTGAGTGGACAGATGTGAAACGATTCAGGGAAGGACTCATTGAATTTTGGTATGGATACACATTAGGGGGTGGATCCAGCATTTCCTTTCTCATTCTTTAATATGAAGAGATCAGGATTTTATTTCCCATGGAATGATTCATGGATCTTGGTGGAAAAAAGGCTCATATAAGGATCTGAAAGTATGTGTAGGTTGGTGCAGCTTCATTGAATTTAATGGGACTGTTGGGCCTTAGCGGAGGTCTGCGCTCTACTGAGTGTTTTTCTAGTTTTCAGTTGAGATTTGCAGGTTTGGAAAATAATTTCATCCAATATAATAATATTACTTGAAGTATCTTGCACAGTTTAAATGAGTTTAAATGAGATGATGGAGACCACTCTTCTCTCTGTGCAGCAGCCACTTTGTTTGCATAATTCCCATAGTTTTATATTTTTCACAAAAATATCAAAAACATTCTTGCAGTGTTAAAAAAAGTGAAGATGAATTCCGGGATCTGCACCAAATGTTTAATGTGTTCTTTTCATGACCCCTCACTCTGGGGTATTGCTTTAAATACACTGAACCGATTTGCACCAAGTATTTTACATAATCCTGCTGAAAAATAAACATACAAACCAGCAAACAGACATGGGTGGAAATGTAGCCTCCTTGGTGGATGGAACAAAGCCTCTGTGAAATAATGTGTTATGGAAAGCCTCTCAAGGATTATGTATATGGAGCACATCACAGTTAAAGTACAACAACAGGAAGCACACAACCCCAGACACGTAAGCTCATTTCCTCATATGTACTGTGCATTCACCTTGTGAATGACACAAGCTACGTGAGATCAGGTGGGAACAGACGTAAGAGGTGCATCACAAACCGCAGGGAAGGCAGCGTCTCACAATGAGCAGACAGTGAGATATATGAACAAACTGTCTCAAGAGCAACACTGAGACATATTACTGTAATTTATTCACAAGATATGGATTACAATGCCTTCTGGGAGGATCCAAACTGTGAACACTGGCTGGGAGGCTGACCCACATAATATATGGTTCCATCTCTTAGAAATTAGGTCTCTGTGTCGCCCTACTTCAAAGTCCACAGGGAGAAATGTCCATGTGAACATCTAATCTTGTATTTAGCTTCTGAGTCTGATTTAAAAACGGAGGTGGCGACCTGGGGGATTCTGATTAATCTTGTCCCCAGTGCAGTGGAGTTCACTCACTTTTTATGGATTATGTGTGAAAGAAGTTCTTGAAATGGAGCCTTTCTGTTCATCTGGTGGTAACTAAACATATCAGCCTCAGGTCTGATTAAGCCAAAAGTGTCTAAAGGATAAAATGATGTAAACTCATACAGTTACAATGAGATTAAGATCATCTTGGTTCTAAAATACTTTAGAAACTGGACCCCAGGTCATTAAAGGTCACTGTCAAAATCTTATGAGGTGTCACATTTAACACAGAATGAGTGGAAATGAGTTTATTCATTGATGGACAGGCACATACAAGATGTATTGATGATGCATTGTTGAAGGAGGTTTTTATTTTATGAGTCTAGAGGCGTGGGTGCTGATGCAGGTAATTTTAATCAGATTGCAATAAATTACAATATCATCATCACTTCGACATCATAATTGTGCAACACAGTAAAAGCCAGTGCAGACAAATAAATTTGCTGGGATCTGCAAAGTGTTAGTTTAAGAAATTGGTTAGATTTAGCTTAGTGCTTTAGTTAAAATACAAAAGCTAAAAATAGTTGATGCATTAAAAGAAAAATATATTTATGTGAAATAAATGGCTGCATTCCATTTTATCTTAAGGTGAACTATTTAAAAAAAGTTTGATTCTGCAAACATGTCTCTTTCATGATTTTAAATATCACACGTGTCCCTCGACACTGACACAAAACTGCTTTCTTTATTTTTGCTTATCATCTTTTATATCATTGACATAGTTTGTGTTTTCAAAAGTTTTAGACTGAAAACAAATACTTGGATAATAAAGATGGATTAATTCAGTATGGCTAGTGTTCCCACCCATTTCACTAAATGCACTTCTTATGTAAACTCATTTATCAAAACACCTGCATTCATCATTCATGTGCACAAATCGCTGTAGTAATTTGATTTCTTCAAATAATGGGTTCCCCTGAATTAATAATTCACTCCCTTAGATTAATGAGGGATTAGCTCTCTAGACAGAATCCTCATTAGATTCTCCACCAGCTTCATCAAAAAGCAGAGTCTCTTCCACGAAATGTATCAACTAAATCTCCCACTAAACCCATAACCCACGTGCTGCTGTATACATACAGTAAGTGGACAAGTCTCTGAATGAAATCCTAGTTTATCCTCTGCTGACACTTTTGGCTGATGGGTTGAAGGTTTGCACATGCTGCTGTGGCTTAATGCATTCAGTCATGGTGAATCCCAATGGATTGTATCGGTGCTGCATAACAGTAGCAGCTTTATTTAGGTTTTTGACTGAGACGCAAGATGCAGTTTGGATGTAGCTTGTCAATCAATCAAATTTTATTCATACAGCACATATTCACAAATCTGAATTTTAAAGGGTTTAACAAGGTGTGACTTCCTCTGCCCTTTAAACATAGAAACCTCAGAGAGAGTCATATGTGGGGGATGCCTCTCTCAGGACTAACAGAACTATAATAGATCCCCCGAGTAGCAGAGGACGTCAACAAAACAACATTTAGAATATGAGAGTTGAAGGATTCTAAATCAAAGCAATCTAGTTGTAATCATAATCTATGATCAGCTGCCACCAGGATCAAGATCCATCATCACGATCATGATCCACCTTAAACACATTCTCACTTTAAATGTGTTTTTCGAGACATCATTCCTTTTTAATTTGAAATAAATTGAGATCAAACACCTTTAGGTGAAACTACTTAATATTAAATATTAAAATATTTGCCTTTCAACAGCTTAGATGATAATTGATTATTTTGACCTGTTTATTCTCTCAATGCTCATCTCTTTAAATTTTCAGGTCATTGTGGACATGACTGAGCAGAAAACTAAGCTCCCATATTAGTTATCAAGCATTGATTAAATGAATAAATCAATTAATCTACAGCGAATTGGGCGATCTCCTCCTGCAAAGTCAATAACCGATTGTAAAACACTTCAGGGACTTTGTGGTTGCTGCTCTGAAAGAAGGAAGAAATAAAAACAACTCTTTCAGAGCTAAAAGCAGATCTTGTTTAATCTTTGATAATCTTGGACTTTATCACCTTTTATTCTTTCAAAGTGTGAATGACCCAGATGTTAAAACGCCAAACGCTCGGTAGGACTGATGATGGTTCACTGGCATTGAGACGTCTTCAACAACAAACAACACTTTATATGCCTCATGTGCGACATGATGGTAGAGCTTGTTTAAGATTTTTTAGTTACCGGACAAGACCTGGAACCTGACCCCATTTTGTGGTATTTGCTGGTGATATGACGTCTGTTTTACAATGAGGCCACACACGTGGCTTCTGACAAAATCTTAAGATGGCATTTATGGGAGTTCGCTCTCTCTGTGTGTGTGTGTGTGTGTGTGTGTGTGTGTGTGTGTGTGTGTGTGTGTGTGTGTGTGTTCGTCAATTTAATAGCTTAAGGCAGCTGTACTTATACAACAACTCCTACTCTAAGTACTGTAACTACCCATCTCTTTCTCATAACACATATACAGCATAATGGTCCTATCACATATGTGCACGCGCACTCTGATAATCACACACATGCACACAGAGGCAAACACACACAGTCAATCACACACATACACACAGAGGCAAACACATAAATTTCACATGCACACTGGTTAATGGAAATACTACAGAGATAAAGGTTTGCTATAATGAAGCCCTCATACGTTGACCCACTCTGTTGTCTGTGTGGCAGGAGAGATCCTGTATAAGACCCAAACAGCAGAGCATGTAACTAGGTCAGTGTGCTACAGCCCATGCAACAGGCTGGCAGCGGAGAAGCTCCAGTGTGTGATTAACAGCCACTCAGGCCCTGCTGTGCCTATATTCACAGAGTGACACATTAAGACAGGATGTGCGCTCTGAGGTGGCTGTTTGAAGACTTTCTGTGGGTGATTCATCAAAGATGTGCTGGGACGGAATCCAATCAATTAGGAGAACGTATTTCGGTGGACATTAAAGAGTAGCGGCTCGTCCCCGTGGCCTGCAGAATGGTGCAATGAGCAGACAGAGATTCTTGACAGTGAGCAGGTGCCCTGCTGACAGCACTGAACTCTCATCAGTTCAAGCAGTGCTGTTCTGTAGATGACCTCTCGCCTCCAATCAGACACCCCTAAACACAAAACATGAATAGACCACCTTAAATTGATTAACTATCAGGCTCAAACAATGATCAACCAATAAACCCACAAAGATAATAACTTTGGGCATACAGTATTTGCAGCCTGTTACTATGACAACACCCAAGTTTAGTTTAGTTGACATGAAGGAGACATAACTCAAACATATGGTCATGATGCAACATATTCTCACAATATGAGAACAGCCAGTATTTGAGGAGAGTCAAGGTGCATGACAAGCTGGGACTATATAACACTGTAGGATCAACAAACCAATAAAATGATTATTTGGTCTGTTGGTCAAACATTTGACCCAAAGGTCTAATGGATTACCCACTTCAAAAGTTTCAACTTCTAACTAGCTATGACCACATAAAGCCAAACTTACTGACAGAATTCACGCAGCTACAAAATTGTTCCTGTCTCAGTGCTCATACTGATACAGCCCAAGATCTTGATCTTGTGATCCTGATCATTTTGCATTATTGACATTACTTAGCATTTAAGTAGTGGAGCCGTGGTATTTAGGTCCCACCCTTATATTCACCCAACACAATTATGAATTAATTGTCATGCATGATGTTACATCCTCTTTATTGATCCCAGGGGTAAATTGGAATTGGAATTACTAATTAAAACCAAGCTTGTCAGAAAAATGTACTCTTGAACATACAGTACATCAGCCATCAGCACAATAAGAAACCATATGTGAAGTTTAATTGACCTATGTCCCATCCACTAAAATGGAGGGGGCAGGGTTTATAACCTATAATGCCACTAGCCAGCAGGGGGCAATCAAAATGTCAACGAAGTACCCCCTTTTTCTCCTATTTTTATTTCCATCCACCAACAACAAGCACTGTCATGGCAACAGGCACACTATACCGTCTCAACAAATCCCCTCTCTATTGTTGAGAGCATCATTATAAGCCCCCATCAAATGTCTGCAAGCCCTGCGGGCAGTCTGTGTGTCCACAGCTCTGTCCTCATTCCTTGGCCCAGATGGCCAGCGTCCCCGCCCTAGGTCTCTGCCAAAGCAGTGGTGGTGACTCAATGGTGTTTGTGACAGAGGAGTCAAATATTAAAAGCCTTCTTATTGGATGCACATCCTGTTCCCAGACTGAGATCACTGACAGGGTGGCATCTTGATCACAAGTCCCTTTTATACGCACACTGAGAATATGACATATGATATGTGTTAGTGATGGGCTGACAGAATGGCCTGTGATGGTTTTGACTCTTGGCTCTGCACATCAGCTAGAAATGAACCATAGTATAATGTAATGTAGAGAGTTAGGTCATCGAAACATGTCTGGAACTCATAGATTTCAAATTGGGAACTGCAGGATTAATCACCATGCATGAAATGGTTAACAATGTCTTCACGTACCTTTTGTGTATAAAGATTATTTCCACTGCCTCTAAATCCACACCCCTTTTTGATAATTCTTTTATAATTCACTGAAGGACAATAACTCTTAGATTGCAGACCTCCCCCTGATAAACAAAGGTATGATTTTGAACCACAGTAATCAAGGTCTAGGTTTGGTTTACACAATTTATCAAAACAAGTTGGAAAACCTGCCTAGTTACACTATAAACTATATATAAAAATGGACTCTACTTCCTCCTACTATACAGAGAGGTAGCTAAAATATCCTGGATACAAACGCTGCCATCTTGCGCATATAGAGCTGGTCTTTGCAGTAGCAACAGGGGATCGAGCCACAATAGAGAGGTCCCATTGATGCATCTGCGTGACCAATCACAAGTCAGTCTGAGCTGTCAGTCATGATGCCTCAAATAATGAATAAAAACAGAACTTACTGGGAAAATGAATACATATCAAATATCATAGTGATGCGAACTACTTAAATGACAGAATCAATCTTTGAGAGAAATTTATTTCATGTATACTTTGAAGTTTTAATGACCTGCACAGTTTCAAGGGATCAAGATGTTTTAGCTCAACAGGGGCGCTGCCATTCATTCTAATATATATATATATATATATATATATATATATAGATTCTATGATTTACAGACAAAGCACATTTAACCTTCATTTGAGGTCACATTCGGTACTAACTCCTGTTTTAGCTCATTTTTGTTCTCCTCCTAAGGGAAATATCTGTCTCTCAAACTGTTAAATGCTCCTTTATGATCACCAGCAAGAAACAGAGTTGGTTAGTTAGTGTAGAGAAGCTTTATCAGAACTTCCTTGCTTTGTCAGAAAAAATAAAAAAATAAACTGAAAGTCCTCGAAGAATGGATTTATTGATTATTCTCTGTGGGTTTGTCGAAACACTTGAAACACAACTTTCATCCTCTGTTTTCCTCAGTTTCTCTCTCTCTTACTCTCTTATGTGATCGACCCTGCATAAATTACTGATGACTAAGTATTTGGGTCATAATCAGTGGCCTTAATAGTATGCTGCTAACGGCAGCTCATGGAAAACTCACTGGCATAGGCCTACTAATGAAACCAAATCTCACACTCTTTTCTCTCTCTTCTGCATATGAAACACACAACTCACACATTAGGCATTTATGTCAGGTCTGACGAAACACTTAAGTTGCATATGTTTGTGACACCTGGCTCCTACAGACAGAGGGATACAAACCACACACCTGCCTGTTGCAGCCTGCAGCCACATTACCGGAGACATCAAGAAAAAAAAATGCAATACTTTTTCTTCAGTATGTCCTGCATAATCCTGCACATTATTAATATATATAATTTTACTACCTCTGGTTTATGGAGTAAATATTTGCCTGACTCACAGTAGTTTTTACGCTGCCAGAAACAAATTATTTGTTTTGTTATCGTGGGGCATGGAATGGGGTTACACAATAATGTAGGTCATGTTGCTCACTCACGACGATTTTTGGTAAAAAAAAAAAGTAAACGATTGACCTTTATGGGGGACGGAACATTTCTGAATATCAGAGATGGAACATAAAGGCCATTAGTGACATCAAGGGAAAAAAACAAGATAAATGGATAAAAACAAGGTTGGGGAGGGTTGTGTATGTGTGGTTGTTTGCAAATGAGCAGCTGAACCTCCCAAGGTCAGGCTGAGACGCAAACAGAAACATGTCTTTGTGCGGGCCTATAGCTGTACAGAAGTTTGACCCACATTCTGAGTCTATACAACGGACATGTGCTGCTCTTCCCTCTTTCTCTGTGAGTGCACTTGTTTTCTCAAAGATGTTTCATCAGGTAAGTTCATTTCAGGTGGAGTATTGTGTTCCTTGTTGGAATAAGGGATGTGATTCAATTGAAATCAGCAGTGACGGTGTAGTGATGAATAATATAAGTCAAATTCAGCCTCAGTCACTAGCAGCTTTACGGTGAATAGCAAATAACAACCTTCAGACACAGGAGCAACCAGAGGCGCTTTACTGTAACCTGCTTTCACACAGGTGACCTTGTTGCATGCAGGGACTTCAGACCACATGCTGCTCACATATTAGGAAACCTTGGCCTTGTCTGAGTGTCTGTGCCCTTTCAAGCTGTGCTTTTACTGCTGTGAAGATATGTTCATGTATTAATATGCTTTTCAGTCCTAATATCCCTGTAACCCGACATACACGTGAAACACACATACTGAATTTATACCTGCAGAATTGTTCCACTAATGTGTGTATCCAATGATGGATTACCTCATGGTCAAAGTGAGCATGTGTTCAGGACCCTTAAGCCAAATCATTACAGATGTGAACTTAGACAACTTGGTCAATGACTTAAAGGTCCATTGTGTAAGATTTAGGTGAAAGGGATCTTTTGTCAGAAATTGAATGCAAAGTAATCCTAGTGAGGTTTTCACTAGTGTGTTTCATCTAAATAGAACAAATAGGTTTTTTTTCTTTACCCCTAGATCACTATATTCTACACACTGAACCTTTAAGAGAAGGTCAGGAGACGGTGCTTTAGTTTCAGATTTTTTTCTCACAGCAGTTGTTTGTAGTTGTATTATATCTAAAGATGTACATGCTTTGTGAAATACATAGCATGAGAATATAATTTAACATGTCACAACAACAAATGTATTTTCAAAGTAATTTAAGCTGCAGTTGGAGACAGGGTGAGTGTACTTTTTTAATGTGTGCGTTGATGGCCTGTGGCGACTTTATTATGATAATCCGTCCATGATGGTGACCCATACTGTCACTCTCTGTATCTGAGCAGTGCTGTTAGTTTGCCTGTTTCATGCCGCCCTCATCTGAAATCCATTTGGCCAATCAGTTTTGCCTTACATCACTATTTATCTGTGCTAAGACAGTGTGTAATGACACTATGGTACATTCAGTCCCTTGACAGAAGAATAAACAGAATAGTTCATTCAATAGTTAGGCTCTATTTGTCTTTACTGTGCTGCAGCCCTCGATGCAACAAACATCCTGGTTTTTCCTCACATTTCTCAAAAGTTCATTTGCAGATTAAAATAAAAAAATTAAGAAATATGTAAACAAAAAAAACACAGCTAACGTACTATGAGCGTTTCCTTCATTTTGAAATCTCTTGTTGTACTTTCCCTCAGAGGTCAGAAGTATTCCCCTGTCCCCCTCTCTCTCCTCTCTCCTTCATTTCTCTCCTCTCACTCCAATCGGGTGAAGCAGATGGCCGCCCCCCCACAGACTGGTTCTGCTCAGGATTTTCCTGATTTCCTGTTAAAGTGAAACATTTTTTTTCTTTCTATTATCGCCAAGTGGAAATTGACTCTAGTCAGAGTTACTAAAGTCTAATTCAAACTTTGCCCCTACAGGTGTATTCCATGATGGAGGCAGCCTTAAGTATTTCTAACAGTTTGGCTGCTGAAAACTTCCATCTAATTGTATTTGATTGTCAACAGAACAGTTATTTAAACTACTTTCCCTTTTAATAATAAAAAATAATATGTAAATCTTTCAAGTGGCATGGTAGAGAAGTGGTTGTCTCACACCAAGAGGGACCTGGTTCAGCCGGGGTCTTCCTGTGTGGAGTTTGTATATTCTGTCTGAGTGGGCTTTGTCCGTAGGTGTGTGTCTGTGTGAATGGTTGTCTGTTATCAACATTTCCTTTTTTTTCTCTTTTTGTAGCACCAGGGTAAATAAACACATCTTTTCAGTGAAGAATGCAGCAGTTGTCAGTGGCAGTGGATTAAAAGATGTGGGCGGTTATGGAGGATGCTGAAAATCTATTCTTGCTCATTCTGGCTGTCTTTGAATCTCATGCTCGCTCTGGGCGCCGCTGTCTCGTCCGTCTGTACACATCCGTCCGTCTGTGTGTGTGTGTGTGTGTGTAAATCAGAATAAATCAGGTTTTGAATTGATCTGCAGCAACCTCTTATCCACAGATTACACTTAGTGATGTGTATGAGCTTTTAAGTGCATAGCCTTTAGATGTATGGTGTATACTGTTGATTTTATTTATCAAGTCTTCACACACATAACTGGATCTCTTGAGGATGGCGGGCTGCACAACCACCCAGCGCCCATCCCACTTCCATGTCAGTGCTGCTTCCGCCGTCTGCCCCACAGAGGCTGCCAGTTCAGCCCTGGCATGACGCCCCGTCCTGCAGCCTGGACCACCCACTCATCTCTGCTTCGACTTCTGCTGGAGTGACACCCGCCACAGCAACTCTGATTTACTATGACCAGTACAGATACAGATACATACTGTCCCAGTTATACCATGTGTGCCAACACATCCATGTCATAATGTGTATGGTTCTACTGGGATGTAAGCACTCATGTACAGTTTTATACATCCCCTGAGGAAGAAACAGAAGAACAGGAAGTGAACATGTAAGAACATACAGGGAGGATATAGAAACAGCAAAATTAAGATTCTAGGAAATGTTATTGTCCTAAGTGATATATACCCTCTGTTTGTTTGTTTGTCCCAGGGCAAGATTATGTAAAAATACTTTGTGGAAGGCCGGGGTATGTACGATGGAGTGCCTTACTGTTTGAACTATATGATGGAGACATGGCATTAAAATTCAACAAGCCTCACATGCACAGCTGCTCCCCAAACCAACAAATGCACATGTGCACACACCTGTATCCATGCAGTATGCACACATGCTCATCTACCACAGTGTCTCCTGCACACTGAAGCTGTGGCTAATTATGGTACGTGTCTCTTCTCAGAATTGCAAATTGACGCCACTGCACTTCTAGTTAATTGTGTTATGTAACTTTGTTCACAGCCCATTATTTATGGTATCACTGCAGGGGAAGATTGATTTATCACTGCCAGCTTGATCCCAGCTGCTCTCAATCCTGTCCACGCCAGCTCCGCAGGTTCGGGCATTAGGCCTCTATGTCAGAGGGGCAGCAGAACATGATGTTTGTTGTTGTAGTTGTCCTTTGTGCGCCACATGCGCCCACAATGTTCTCTTTGTTCAGTGGGGTGTGGGAAAAGCTGGGAGGACATTTGATTGGGACATGCTTAATTTCAAGTAAACTTTCCTTAGAGATGACAAGTGTTCTACAAAACATGAGACAATTTGTTTTTCCCCCCTACAGCTGATAGGAGGCAGCCGCTGAAATCCCACTGTTCTCACTTGACAACCGTTCATTGGTCAACTGGTAAGCAATATTAAGTTACCAAGCCGTAGTTGCTATAAGGTTGGTAAGTAAGGGTGGCTTTGCTTTTGCTATCACGACCCAAAGGCTCTGGAGTTTCCTACCTGAGGAAATTAGGCTTGCCTACACTTGACCTGTTTTTCAAATCACTGCTACAGCATATTTTTACTGGAGAGCATTTTAATAAAGTCATTATCATTAAGTTTAAACAATGTCGAAAAACATAATCCCGTACTAAGAGATTTTCCTAAAGTTGAGGTTATATTGCACATTGCAGTCAGTGCAGTTGCAGAGTCATGCTTGATTTCATATGTAACTTTGATTCAACTGTTTTTCATCACATTTGGAGAGAGAGAAACAGAAACAGATAGCAAAGCGCCAGATGGTTCTTCGGCACAAACACACTCTGCTGTACATGATGTTCTGTTGACACGGAGAAGACAACAGGCTGAACAGATTCCATGTGCTGCCTTTGGGGGGCGCTACCGCACTCTGAGGGGCAGCATTGATGCTGCTCATGAAATGGGACAAATCCATTTGCATGCACACACATGCACTTGCTCACTCTAAGCGCAGCAATTTTTAGACAACAACATGAGGTCTGTGCACAGCACCATGTAATTGGTGTTTGTTTAACAGTCGTCTCAGTGAAGAGCTGTGATCAGTATTCAATCCAACACACAGGCAGGACACTATCAGGAGAAATACACTGATCTTAACTTCTTGTTTCTCTCTGTAACACACCTCTCTCCTTAATCTTTTATAAACGTCCACCTTTGTCTTGTGTTTTAAATGTTACGGTATTGAACAGTTGACCGACCGCAGGACTGTTAATTGCATGGTTACACAATGTGATCCCTGAGCAATCTAGGTCCATCGATTTGCAGTAAAATACATCACGACCTTTTCTCTCTTTTTATTTCTTTATTTCATTGAGCCTCTCTCTCCTGTTCCACTTCTTTTCCTTTCTTTCTCTTTCCGGATGTTTTTCAGTAACTCCTCCTCCCATCACTCATCTAATCAACTGTTTACCTTTGTTTGGCCGCTCGTCACGCTCCGCTCTCTTAAACTGTATCCAACATACTGACATACATTTCTGAATTGATGACCTACTTTCATCTCCAGGCTTCCATCACTCACTATAGCAACCTCCCTCTCTCCTCCCCTCCTTGCCCATGCTGCCTCTCCCTCTGTCTTCCTACTTCCTCCAGGCTGTAATGGTTTTATGCGTGGGTCCCCAGTTTGCGTCACACACATGCGCAGATGATGCATATTGATCCACACATACATATACATCATAGGTGATGGTACACATTCTTACCATTGTTTCCACTAGAGTAACAGTAATGCACCAGGAAACACATACAGGAGCATTTTGATGGACTTTGGGGGCCCCAGTTAAAAGCGATCCTACATCGTACCATCGTACATGCAAAAACATAAATATTATTAAATTAGTAAAGCGCAAACTCCCAATAGAATACGGTTTGGGCTGCAATTTTATGTCTGAACACGACCAAAGCCTGGAGAAAATAAACCGAGCCAGACCCAACAGGCAATGTTTTTTGTGTTTGAACCTGACCCAAGCTCTTCTATTTAATTTTTATTTTTAATCTGCGATCAAAAAAATCAAGTGGATCAACCAGCCAACATATCCAAACCCAACCTGAACCAAAAATCATTTCAAAATGTCTGTCTGAACTTCTCGATTCCTGACGTGTCCGACAGGCTCGGGTTAGGTATCCGCACTCTAACCCGACCACTATTCCATTTGTTCTGTTCCCCCCCCCCCCATTTTATTTACTAGCTTTACTTCTTACTGAGTGTTAGTTACATAAGGAGCAGTGAAAAAACATAGAACCGAGAAGCTGCGATCACAGCACAGAGCACAACGGGAATGTGATGTCACTCCTGCTCAGGACGCCATTATTCCACTTTATGGAAAATAGTTGTTGGCTGCTGTCAGGTTTCATATCGCATAACTTCTAATTTGTCCTTTATAGACCCTTTAAAATATCCAGTAATTACAGTATTAGTATTGTTCAGGTTACGTCCTAGCAGTATGTCCTGAAATCTTCTCTCTGGCTTCCAGCTTTGGCTCTGATCAGTTACAGTGATGTCATATTATTAAGGAGGGAAATCTTGTTTTACAATGTGCCTGATTGATTGACATGTTTCTCAATTTAGCCTCGGGCAGCTGAGCTGGTAACGAGATCAACTCAGTTCCACATATCGTCCCCTGAGCCAAAACTACATTCTGGCTCCAGTATTGACAAAGATGAAGTTGTTGCACACTCTGACAGCAGCTGCATTTTTCACTGGTGAATCTGAACCTCAGGAAAGAGGAAACAATGGCCTTCATCAAAATACTTCAGTCCCTATAGGGACAACGCTGGGTCTTTTTGTTAAATTAAGGAATCCAAATTTGTTCAGTGAAATTTCCTCATTCAATGTAAAAACATTTTCAACAGAAACTTTGAATAATTTGGGGAAAACTATTAGTTTTCTGTTTCCACACAGTGAAGATGTGCACTGTCCTTTGTTTAAATGAAAGGATGACAGCCTGCTCATTGCATGCTGGGACACACTGCAGCATCTTTTCACTTGTATGAAAAGTGTAATTGCACATAGGAAAAAAAAAAAATTCTCAATGGAATCTCCCATCCTGCGATCTCAGTGCTCACGTTCATTTTGTTCAATAGCGCAGCATCACTCGTCTCTCACCCACTGGACTGGCAGCCCCACTGACTGGGATTCTGTGTATCAACAAAGTAAAAGAGCCTCCATCGTCACATGTGCTTCACACACACTGAACTTGATGAGAGTTTTCTCTTTTGTTTGTCATCACAGATGTTTTTGTGTCTCCACCTTCAGACTGCAGTGTGATGATGGTAGAACACGCCTGCTGCTGTACATTATAGTTGTTCATTGTGGTGTATTTTTAGTCTTTTATATCTATCGCTCTCCGTCTGTCGTCTCTGTCTTTAAGCTCCATCTCTTTTCTCTTTCACTCTCTCTTCATCCCCTCTTTATTTCTTTGTTTTATAATTGTATCCTGATCTCTACATTCTCCCTCTCCTCTTTTTCTGCCTCCACCATTTCTCTCTGTGGACTCGAATGACTGCTCACTTATGCCCCTCTGTGCAGCAGGTGATCAATCAGCCCTCTTTTTTTCCTCCCCACAAGGCACCGGGGGTGGCACAGCAGGCGACCATGACACGTGCTTGTGGGTTGACATCCCCTCCCTCCCTCCCTCCCTCCCCCCCTCCCTCGCCATGCACTCACAGATGCACAAACCCTGTCCTCACTGCCAAGCTATCTGTAGTCCCTGGTGTAGTACAGACTTTTCATGGAGGGAATGTTTTATAAAAGGTATGAACACGAAACGGGTCAGCATTGATGTTCCACCTTACAGCCAGCAGAGGCAGTAGTCCAGAACCAAATCGACCTCTGTGTAAAAGCTGGCATCGCAGGACAGATGCTAAACCTGGAATGCAGACATGCTATTTAAAACCTTACGTGGGGGCAGCAGTGAAGTGGACATGACGAGGGTCTTTTTCCAGTTTCGTTATATTACACTTTTCATTTTCATTATCCTTGATTATGTAGGTTCCGAGTGAAAATACTCGTCATTTACCCCAAAACTTGCATTAAGTTGCAACATGTTCACTCAACACCAAGTTTAGAGCATATTCCAGTGAGGTGAATTGTGCTTCCTGGAATAACCCATCAGAAAACCCTTTAGAAACATCCCAACACTGGTGGAGGTTTTCCATTCTGTTGCTCGCAATGACAATCTTACATCACACAGGGCTGCAGGCTCAACTTGTATGTCTTCAGAGAGCTGCCAGGTATGAACTGACAGGCTTGGACACCATTAATACCTTTATGCAGATCTAGTTGCCCTCGAGGTTTCACTGTTCACCATGTGAGAAGACCAATGCAAGCGGTATGATCAATGCAAGTGGCATGATTTGAAATAACACTTCAGCCTTTTTCAAACCAAAACATTTCCAGAGCCATTCTGGCACTTTCTGTACTGAAGTTACTCTAATTTCTATTTTGTATATGCATCATGCTCACTACTGCTTAAGAAACAGCAGATATTTTCCTTCACATTTGGGCTGAGGATTAGCCAACCCATAGTAGGTTAGACTCCTGCACCCCATGTAATGAGTGTGCTCGGTGCCTTGTTCACATATTTGGAGAATATGCAAGGAGCTCAACGGGAGCTACCAAATCTGGAACACAAGCCAGAGTTCTAAGGATGTTCTAAGGCTTTGAATAGTTGCAGAGAACAACACATTTCAGTTGTTGCTCTACTGTGGACACATGGAGATGTTCGTCAAGTGCACGGTCAAATTCAGTTTCTGAAGTATCACACAAATTATAGTACAAAGATATTTTGGTGGAATTTACAACAGAAACTCTTATAAAGTAAACTAGTTCAGGGTAAGACTTTCCACAACAGTTTCACTTCCACTCTATCTCTGAGATAAGCGAGAGAATGGAAAGTATAAAAAGATCATATATCATTTCCTGGCTGCTAGTTCTCTTTTGTTGGTATGCTGTTGAATTTTGCACCACTATATCACTGACTCCTGAGGTGATCTGTTCTCACAGCACTGCCACAATATTCAGTTTTACTTCTGTCTGGGTGAGAAGCTAAAAATACACTTGTGCAAACAGGCTGAACTCATTTCTGAAAAAAATTCTCTGTCCATTATTTTATAATTCAGTTAAGATCTTCAGCCACACTGGCAATATAAACAGGATTATGTTTTTGATATAAGTTTGATTTTGCATGGATGGTTTAAAATGATTCTGGGACAACAAGACCGGTTGTATGGGTAAACAGCACAGGCCATCAATTATCAACTCTACAAGCCTAATTTGTCGATAATATTTTTTTTTTCTAATTTAGATACTAGTGCAGTGCCCATTCTACACATCTCTGTTTGTTAATGCTCCAGAGCTACTTCAGAATTATTCCTTGTCATTAGTGAGTCCTCCTCGAACAGTTCCACAATATTCGGTCACTTTGTAAATGTTTGCATGCTGGATGTTGTGTTTTTTATGCTCCCTGCAGAGTGAAATGAGAAAACTTTGCGGTCATTCAACCTGGTTTATCTGCAGTGAAGCCATTGTTTGTCTATAATCATCTGGATTCATTTTTTTTGCACTGATTTTATAGTCGATAAAATTTAAGTGTTTTTGCTTATTGTTCACGAGTGGGGCTTATTTATAAGTTTGCATATCAGCTATTTCAGATAAAAAGGATTATAGCAAGAGGACAAACATTGCAGGACGTTATTCCATTCTATTCTGTAACTATTTTTGCCTTGACCAAGATCAGCACCCGTGGCACCTGTGAATGCCTGTGTCAGTCCAATATGGTGAAACAAGAATAATATCATTCTTGCTTTGGGGCCAGTTTCGTCCTGTGGACCGCCAGTTGCCGACCACTGCTGCAGTTTATCTGAGTCGAGTCAAGTCGATCTGCAGGCTGCCTGTTAGCATGCTGCTCAGCCAACACTGACTGCACGACGCTGTTTGTTTGTTTATTCACATTTAATTAATATCAAATTAATTGTGAGTTGAAATCGTACCAAATTCCACACTGTACTTCCCTGGACCCTTATTATTCACAAGCCAAGAGTGAAGCTGATTTAATTAATGGTTCTCAAGTTAGACGTTCCACATACGGGTGGACGAACGGACAAATGGACATTTGTGGAATAAGTAGGTCAATTCATAGCTAGAGTCTCTAAGCATTATTGCTCACAACAGGTTTGAACTGCCACATGTAAAGTAGTTGCAGATGTGGAATAACAGTGTTTTTTTCTGCCACAGTATACCGCATGCAGGCATTGATCTTTGATAAGTCTCTTTATGTTCCTGTGCACCAGAGAATTGTGTAACACTAAAATCCAAAGCTAAGACTTTCATTATCTTGGTATGTCCATTGGTATGTGCATTTTAGTTTTGAAGCATATCACAAAGCTGTTTGTTAGCTTTATGTCCATAGCTGCATTCCGGCAATGCATATTTTCACTATTATTTCCCATAAATGCTGCAGTCATGCTGACACCAGGAGGCATTACCTCCATGCACTGGCTTTAACATCACAGCTGGTGTCCTGTCTGTAGTAATCAATCAATAAATTATCAAAAATAAAATCAAAAAATCTTCTTATATCCTTCTCTTCCTCTTCTTCCCTCTGTGCAGTGACAGACTGGATGGATGGTGCTCTGGCTGCCTCTCTGCTCCACCTGCCACATCAAACAGTCTCCTCATTCAGACAGTTATATATTCCTTGCATATTATGTGAGTTCAGCAGTTGCATACTTTTTTTTTAATATTTTTATTTCATAACTGCTTTGGCAGCTCCATACAGCTGGGCTTCCACAGGGTGTTAGCGAGCACCGCAGGCATAAAATATAAAATACAAAATATATAAAGAATTCTAACAGCTGTTGTCAGATCGTCAGTGGGTGAGAGAAACCTCAATGTCCCATTTTCTTTGATATTATTCTCTAGTTTCTCTGCTGCGTCCGGTGCTGAAGTGCAGAGTAGTTGTGCTTTGTTAAACTGAGAGGAAATGACGAGTTTAAGAGCGAATGGTAGAGAGAGAAAGAAAAGAGAAGAAGAAAGATTTTATGACTCAATGAACTGTTGGTTGGGTTTTTATAATTTTATCATCACCCAAACAAAGATCTTCTGAAAAAAAGAATTCTCTTTTAGTGCTGGTGGCCAAATCGCAGGATTGTATCATAGTGGATATGTGATGGTAAAAAAAGAAAACTATGCTTACATTTAGGCAAACCATCTGCTGATGAGAGATGTTGAGATATATTTGTCTGATACATCAGAAAGTGAAAGTTAAATGTAGGGTTGCAACTTGTGATTATTTACATAATCAATAAAAACATCAGTTAATATGTTGATCACAAATCAATCACAATTCCCCAATGTCCAAGCTGATGTTTTCAAATGTGTTATTTTCATCTTATTCTGTTTGCAATGATGTTACGACCCTTCCTGACTGAACGCTCACCTCCTGTTTTATTTTCTATTTCATTCTGTTCATGGTTTCCAGCTTCACTTCCTCACATTCAGTTTCTGACTACTGTACTCACCACGCACACACACACACACACACACACATGTCAAGTTGTTGTATTCTTGTTGTTGTTGTTTGGGTCATTGATTACTTTCGTACATGTACCCATAATTATCCCCCCCACCATTACCAATTTCCACCAAACCTGATGGGGGGGTGGGGCCAGGGAAGAACATATTAAGTGTTGGTCCTGAAATGGGTTAAGAGGCTGATCCACTTTTTATGAATAATTAGGTTATCAGACCACTTCCTTTTCTTCTACAATCTATGTGTGTGTGTGTAGAATTCTTTTGTTGAAATATGACATTCTATTAATAATAATCAATCTGGATGACTAAATAAATAAATGTATTAAAATAATTTGATATCATGTTGGATATCTTTATAAAATATTAGACTATTATCTTATCTTTGCTTTCTGCTCATCATCATATCTAAGAATTGCCAAGACTCTTTTGTGTGTAAGTCTTTAAATATCAGAATCCCTGAAGTTCCCAAGGACCAGACGAGCAACTGATATATTTTCATATATATCCAACCTACATTTGTTGTGACAGCGAATGTTAATGAGGAGACAAAGCTAGCAGCTATGAAGTGGGCCTTCAAGCTTAGATTGCTATGAAAGGTTTATGACTTATTGAGTCTTATATGGTGTCCTGTGGGGGTCACTGTGGGAGTGGTGGTCCTGGTGGTCCTTTTTGCGAACTCCATAACCCAAAATTGTCTATTATAGCTCATTTCTGGCCAATACATTGCACTAAAGCCCGGTCCTGAGGGATTTAGGGTACTTTATAGCCCCTGATCTCATTATAGTGTCATTGGCTGGCTGTTAAAGTACAGTGATGCCAAGGTGAATGTCAGGTCACAGGACTGACTCAGAGAGGTTTCCTAAAGCCCCTCTCGGCGGGTGTTAATTGGTGCTCCAGTCAGCCAGGGGCAGCTCTCCGGCTGCACTGTAATTGGGGAAAGTGGAGGTTTGGCCAGACTGGTCACTGCTCGCCCTCTTTTCCTGTGTCTGTCTGTCGTATAATTAACTTGCACTCAGTCACTGCTTCACAGATAATTTGACAAGAATGGAAGATGAGCTACAGAGTGTGTCAGAGAGGAATAAATGAAGAAAGACTCACATTATGTCTGCAGTTTCCAAGGTGACAATGAAGTGGCACTAACAGTATGTTACTGCTCTACATGTTGCATTAATGACTGACCCTCTAATCTGCAGTTTCTTAGTATAAATTTGCACAAAATTTGAACAAAACTTATTGTTGGCTATGTTTCAATCAGTGTAAATGCAGACAGTGCAATGGGTTGTATTGTTATTCTGATACTGCTCCTTTTTCCTTAGGTCTATAAAAGTCAGTGAACCACTGACAGTTTTCAATGTCCTTTCCAATTTTGGTTTTAAATCTCTTCTTGTGACAAACGTCTGGCCAATTAGTGATCTTTAAAAACTCAGACAAGACAAAAATGATTATTTCTGACAAATGAGAAACTAAATGTAGCTGCTGTGAAAACTCAGGGAAGCAGCAGGGAAATATCCAGTTGACTGATCATTCTCAGTAATTCTCAGAGTAAACGTTAGAGAAGCTGCAATTAACAGTTATTTGTTTGAGGATGATTTAGACTTGATAGGCATCTGATAATACACATAATAAATACATATACATTTTCACAACATTTTGTGACATCGACATAAGGCAGTAGCTAACTGCTTGAGCAAAGTACGCCCTGGGTTCGAGGGTAAACATGTAGTCGGAAGTAAAGTTGACATGAGCGAGTCAAGAGTCGTAGGGTTGCTGTCCCTGTAAACATGTTAACTGTCACTGAAAGTTAAAGACATAAAATGTGTCCATCATCACACACTGATGAGTCTGAGAAACGTAAAACTGCAAAGCTTGTAGATGTTGCATCTGCAAGTTAAGAGGAGAGAGAAATGAAGCAAAAACAATTATTTTCTTTGTGGACCAGTAAAGTGGCAACACCAGGAAACAACTAACTATGTGATTCATATTCCTGACAAGAAAAACCTGAAACACAACCACCCACTTTTAAATTTGTAAGTGTGAACCTGGATACATTCATTAAAAGACGAACTGGAATAAGGAGTAAGTGGGTGTTCAGGTGTCAAAGTAATGCACATACATAAGTTTTTTTAAGCATCTGCCAAGAAAACATTCTCCAAGTCTATATTTCATACCTGTGATTGTTTCCCTTTATCCCCCAAAATACCTACGGGCCTGTCTCACACACATACACACTGTCTAGCTGCAGGGCCGATTCCCCACCCCACTCCACTCGCTTCAGATTTGATTAATCAAATCAGTCAGGGCTCTTTAGAGTATTGCATTTGCCCATGGCTGGCTGGAGACTGTGGCGACTGGCTGATTGGCTGAGGGGATGGACAAATGGTGGATGGTGACAAAAGACTAATTCAGCCATGGGAGGATGAGGTGAGAGAGAGGTTACTGTAGGTAGATTGAGGACAGAGAACTCAACAGGGCTTGAGTGTGTGTGTGTGTGTGTGTGTGTGTGTGTGTGTGTGTGTGTGAGAGAGAGAGAGAGAGAATGTGTGATTGTGTTAAAGTCAGGCCAATTGAGAAACCAGTGGAAAAGCAGCATGTCATGACAGTAAATGTCATTATTTGAATAATCCAATACTGGCTGCATGGAGTGGTATAGATACAATGCACAAAAAGAGACTGGTTACTTAACACTAAATCTATAAATATGTCTGTAAAGCTGCATTGATGTAGTCTCAGTGACAATGGCTCTATGACTAGTGGCAAGATGATCTAACACACATGTAGTCAGTTCATCCTCCACTTTGATGCATTGGGTAAAGGTTCATAAAAACAACGTCAAAATGAGGAACCTTCATCAATCATTCAATTCCACCTGCAGTTTTAAACATGTTTGTTGGAGTGTGTCTTGCTCTTGTTTTGTTATTCTTCTTCTATTTACTTTTTGATAATGACAAATGTAGAGTTATGCATATTTGCATATAGATGCCAGAGAACACCT
Source organism: Paralichthys olivaceus (assembly GCF_024713975.1). Lineage (NCBI taxonomy): Eukaryota > Metazoa > Chordata > Actinopteri > Pleuronectiformes > Paralichthyidae > Paralichthys > Paralichthys olivaceus. The sequence goes on along the minus strand of NC_091095.1, from coordinate 10,984,258 downwards.
TAAAAATGAAATATTACCAAATTCCACAACAGACCTCCGCAGGCTCTTTTTTCAATTATCCTTTACCTCAAGTTGACAGCAGTGTTTCCCTTTTGCCTAAATTGATTGTCCTATTATACTTCCACACTTGCCGTGCATACAGGTCTTGGACAAAGGGAACTGTTACCATAGTTACAGTGACATTAGCTCAAGCATTTTTTGGCTTAAACCACAACAAATGCTTTTGTCCACATCTCTTTTCCCTTGAAATCTACTCACACTAACATTGAGGACGCACAAGATAACAAGAAGAATGAATCAACTCTTATACTCTTGGCTCTTGTTCTTATTGACACTGTTTATTTTTCCAAAACTATCTTGAATATCGCTTGCTCCCTGACATTGTCGATTTATTAATGCTACTATAAGTTTGCTAAATCGGACTGAAATGTTCCAGCAGATAAAACTCTGTCACTCTCAGCATGAACAGACAAGTAGAGGTGTTCACAACAGTTCAGCTTGTAGTGTGTATATTGCCAAACATGACATTTACAATGGATAAAATGCTGCAGTGGGTGACTGCACTGTGGACAGTTACAGTACATGTCACTGATTCACAGCTTGTTTTAAATGTCAGTCTATGTACTGAGATAACCATGTCTTCTTTTACGTTCTCAGATAAACTACAGCAGTGGTCGGTAACTCATTGAAACCACAGGTCCAAAAATGGCCTCTTGATAACATTTGAAGTATCACTTCCTGTTTGGCAATTTGTCTTCAAAGTAAAGGAATAACATTCATTTTGTTGATGCAATGCTTCATAGAACTACAGAGCATTTGTTTTGAAAATTTTAGATGCTGTGATGGTGATCTGCACTCATCACTGGTCAATAGGTCTGTGTCTGTCATGGTGAAATAAAAACAATCAAACTATCAAAATGATGCGGTGGTGATTTTGACATGTGGTTAGACCACTGCTGTAGTTTTTATGATCAGAATCAGAATCAGAAATACTTGTCACAGAGCTCCTGAGAAGGAGGTGAAAGAGCAAAAAGCAGGTATAAACATAACAATATAAAATCAAGTAAGAATAAAATGAAATTAAAGATATACATATGTAGAAATAAAAGCTGGGTATGTGTAGATTTACATTTGTACATGAATGTAAGTTAAAGTATACACAGTATAGAGTATTAAGCTTTATCAATTACAGTTGTCATTATACAGTTTGACAACCACATACAGGAATGATTTCCCACGTCCAAGTTGCACCAAACTCAGCAATGCACTTACCTATTATATACTGTATGTACAGTATATATACTGTATATATCACACAGTATATATACAGATCACGTTAATCAGTGTGTAAACCTTGGGTACATAGAGTTAAAAGATATTTAGCTGTAGAAATCCTAACATTGCTAAATCAAAAGCTATGTCACTCTAAAATCGGTAACTTCTTAAAAGGGTGGATTACTGTAAGATGGTTTGGTTGAAACTAGACATCCGTCCACAGGAGGTGAGACACCTCACATGTGCCTCAGTTATCTGGCTGGTCCTCTCAGGGGGTCCCTCCATTTGTAACGATGTGATTGGTTAAGGGGCGGGACTAACACAGAGAGGGGTGTGAGTGCAGCACCTGGGAAAGAAGTGTGTGCTGTCTGCTAATGAAGCTAGCAGCCATGAGAGAAACACAGATATTAGCATTAAACTAAAGTAATTGAAGTAGCCTGACTTCTTTGTAAAAAGTGTTTTGTACAGCTGCAAGGTGTTTTTAATCCTCAGTGTTATTTAAGGGAGCTAAACTGTTTGAGCTGCTAGTCTGCTGCATAGCTGTCGGCTAGCATCTATGCTAGTGTGGTGTTAGCAATGTATATATTTATTTTGGTTCTACTTAAGCCTCCAGCTAGCATCTATGTTAGCGTGGTGCTAATGGTGTATACATGGACATTGAGGCGTCAGGAGACAGAGAACCACCTGTGTTCTTCTTCATGGCCTTCATGACCCAGGATGACGGTGTTTGTTCCTCCTGTCTTCATCTTCAGAGGACTGAATGTGGACTTCCTTTTCTGCTGTGTGTGGGACCAAGTTTGGACAAAGTAAGAGAGTCATTGAACTGTGTGGCCTGGGTGAGTAACCCACTGCTGCTCTGAGGTAACACACACACACACACAGAGAGACACACACAGACAGACAGACACACACAAACACACACACACACATTCAGGCCTGCACCAGAGGTTTTTTGTTGCTGGCTTTTGTTTTTATTTTCTACAGTGGGCCCACTTTAAAAAAAATGTGTATGTTACTCTACACTGGTAGATAAATAATTTTATAAAAATACATTTGATTTTCTTCTTGGTTGAAGGTCACAGTGACTGGATATGAATCTGGAAAGAAAATGTATGTAGACTAAAACTTCTCTGTTCGGTTGAGACATACGCCCACTGGGCAGTAGTTCTAGTTCAATATTACTTTTCATCATTTACACACAACAGTGGACTGATGAACTGAAAACAATCAACAGATTAGTTACTAATTAAAATAAAATCATCCCCAAAACTAAATGGATGAAAATCCAAAAAGGAAGAAAGCCTGCTTGCACAGGTTGTCATGGCTTCTGACAGAGTCTTGTAAACTCTACCCTACTGGTTGCTGCCGGTCAGAAATGAGCATTTTTTTAATGATGAGGCTCCACCATTAATAGAGCTGCATTTAGAACTGCTTTTCAGCCCAGTGTTTGATTTGTCCCGGCTGGCACGTGCAATACAATCTTCTGCACTCCGACGTCTATTTCATGGGCATAAAATGTGTGGTTGCAAACAATCTGGAACAACTACTGGGATAATCAAAATGAAAGCACAAACTGGACCAGCTACACCTAGATTCAACTGTGACTGAAACAGAGATTTTCTCCAACAGTTAGTTATGACCGCAGTAGCTCTCATAATGATGAGGGTTCTTGGTTTGATCGTTGTTTTACATAATGCAGGGACAAATTGAAAATGCACATACCAATAAAAACAGGATGAAAGGTGTTCAGCCACTCAGCACATTATGAAAACAAAATGCCACTGTAGCCTATTTGCTTTATTGACCCTAGTACAATTAAACAACAAATGCTTTTGTGTGGAGAAATGATCATTTTAAATGAGGCTGACCTGAACGCTTCGAAGGTTTGATTGTTGCCATGACAATTGACCTCCTAACAATATTTAAATGCTTGTTTTTTTTATTCCTATTATATATATAACTTAAATCAGTTTTTCTTGTGGAACATTTCACGAATGCTTCAGTTCAGGCAGCAAAACATGTCAGTAGAGAAAAAGTTGTAGGGGGAGTGTTGTGTACTCCTCTGAAGCCCTGGTGTTGTGGCAGATGACAGCACAGAGACATGTTCAGATTCCACAGCAGAATCTTTTGTCTCCATAGAAGCCACTTCTCTCAGTCTCTGAGTGAAAACAGAAACGAAGAGTGAGAGTAAAAAAAAATTCTTGTTAACACCCAGAGGCCACAGCAGCAACTTGACAGAACATGTTCCTTCAGGGATCACATTCCATCAAGATAGACACTGTTGGAAATCAAAGGTTTATTTGTTTTAAACATCTCAAGTTTAGATTGTTGAAAAAACTGAATGGTTAAAAAATGAGCAAAACAGCACTTGTTGTCATCATCTGTCCTGCACAAATGAGTTTGTTTATTCACGTGTTACAGTAAAATTGGTCATTACCTTCCTCTCATCTCCCCTTGTATCTCAAGGCAGCAGACAAAATTGATGACAAAAAGAGGACATATTTTGGTTTTCCACTCTCCCGAAGGCGACAGCATCATTAAGGTCCCAAGTTACAGGAAATAGAGGTGTTAAATGGGATGTTGATGACAATGGGTCACACGTGAAACTGTAAAACCTTCTCTGTCTGCAGCTGGAGTGATGTATTATAAGTAGAGTCAATCAAAAAAATTGGGCCTTAAAGTGTCTTCGGTGGTTTCAGACCAAGCACAACACTTTAGCCCATCTGAGCACCTGTGAGCGTGTTGGTCTTAGAATGATAGATTAACATTGTGTGTACACTCACTTGTGTGTGATGTGAATCAGTTTCTCTGAAGAGCCACTTTCTCTCTTCCTACCTGATTAAAACCTTACTTCCTGAAATTCCCCATTCTGTCAGTAATTAAACAAGATGCAAGCACACCCTACAGTGTATTTTAATTTAAGTTTTCACAGACAAGAGTCATTACAGGACCAGAAGTCAAAATCAGAGTTACACCATACACATATGAAGACAATTACACACAAATACACTAAAACAAATAATATAGAATCCATAGACAGAGAGATCTGATACACATAATTCACTCCTGTTTAAACAGCTGTTTATAACTGTATTTTGAATGATTCCACAGAACAATTGTAGATGTAGATAGAGGACATACTACAACTTTGGTGCCAATGTCTCAAAAGCCCTGACACCACCAAGTCTTTAGACGGTTGTGTGTAACATATTTAAATTGTCAGATCTGAGAGAGTGAGTGCATAGGGGAGAAGATCAGTTAGAAATGTGGGCTCCTGATGGTGCAGTGATCGATATGTAGGAGTGAGAATTTTCACCTGAATTCTGTAAGTGACAGGGAACCCAGTGAAGAGTATATGGCAGTAATATGGGACCATCTGTTTGACATAGTGAGAAGTCTCGTACACAACTCAACAAAAATATATAACATAAGTGTGGTCATTTCCAGACATGTTAATTCACAAAAGTTAGTGATTCACAGTTTAGTTGGCACTTGGCACTGAGGAGCTAAACAAATGATGAAATTGTTGGCAAAAATAGTAACATGGATAGTACTAATCGACTAGTCTCACCCCAAAAGTAGGTATCATTAAAATATTCAGGCTAACAAATGGTCCCAGTTTAACCTATTGTCATATAAAGCTGCTGAGGTTATAATAACAGCGCTGTTGAAATTATCTCAAAGAGTTTTCACAAACCATTGGTGAAGTTTTTTTACCAAGCACAGAAACCAGACTTTCAAAACTTGATCAACCTTTATAACCTCTGTAAAAAATAAGTACATTTCTCTTGAAGAGCAACTTTGAATCTGACTTCCCTTTCAGACAACATTGGCAACTGGCGACACAACTCCTCCATGTCCTCATTTTAGTCCCTGTTTTTCAACCTTGGAAAGATGTGAAAGCTTGACTGGGTCTCACAAATGTCTGCAGCTCGCGTGGCATGTGCTCTGAGACAGAAAACACAATAGAAAGGTTGGTTGGCTATTTTCTGTGCTTTCTTCTATGTGACAATGCAGAAAGAAAGCATTGTTGAATAAAAAATATATTGCATGTGTTGAAGAAAGTGCTTCTTTTAGAAGACACCAGATGACACAGGATATTCTCAGACAAGTGGAGCATTTTTAACTTTAATTTTCTACATTATTTTACATTGCAGTGTTTTCCAACAGGCATCCTTTTTTTCACCTGTTAAAGCCAGTAAATTGGATTTCTGCTTTGTTTTTTTTCATATTTTTACAGTTATCACAAACTACATACGCTTGAGCAGCAAATATCCGTGGCAGAAATACACAAAGACGTTTTTATAATCTTGAAAATCTGTAATAGTAATGTTTCTATCTACATTGCAAAAATGTGATAGATGAACATACTAAGTTCCTTTCTTTCTCAGCCATCATGTTACTTCGTGTTAACAGTAACCACCAAATCGTGTCCTTGGGCAAGATGCTGAAGATACCCCTAATAGATGCATTGTATGAATGTGTGTGTGAATGGGTGAATGGAAAACTGTACTGTAAAGCGCTTTGAGTGGTCATCAAGACTAGAAAAGCTCTATATAAATACAAACCATAACCATTCATCAACACCAATTAATCTGAGACTATAGCTGTGGCTACATCTGATTGGCCTGAGGGTTTAGATGCACAGACCATGCATCCAGTGCTCCATCTGATAAATCAAACATTTGCATACCTCTCTGGTGAGATTATGTTGATGTTGTACTGCTGAGGCGGTGGAGGTTAGGTATTTATTAATACTCTTATTGCTTTGTTTTATCATTTAAGAAAATGAAAAATAATAATAATTAGTCATCGTACAGAAAGTTTTGATTGTACCTCTGATAATATGTTTTCACCCCTTTCCCTTTGTCTGTTGGTTGGTGAGTTTGTTCGGTTGTTTCAAGTAATAAAACGTTCACGACATGAAGCACAAAACCAAGACAACTCTTTAACAGCTTGAGGATGTGTCTCTGTCTGTCCTTTGGGAGGCCCAGTCTAAACGTAAACATCTGTAGAGATACCTGAGGAAGACTCTTCTCGTTCAATCTGACAGAGCAGATCTGCCATGAAGAATGGGGATAAACTGGCTAAATCTAAAACTGTGCAAAGCTCATAGAGACTTACCCAAGAAGACAGGGAGATATAATTGCTGCCAAAGGGGCTTCAACAAAGGGTTGAACTGACGGTCTGAATACTTAAATTGATGACAGATTCAATTTAAAGAAAATTCTAAAAGAACATGTTTTCAAATAAATCAACAAGACAATAAAAATTCAGTGTGTGAGAGAGAGGTCAAGTATTTTCAATTTTAATAATTTACGCATGCCCTTGTCTCCTCACTCTTTCGGCGCTCAATCAAATTATCGCTTTAAACCTGAATACAGCTGTACATCTCACTGATTGCCATTGTTCCTCTGTTTCTCTGCTTTAAACCTGAGCCATGTGGGAGGACTCTTACATAACTTTCTTTCAGTGTCACTTTACTTTTCTTTGCAGTGAAATATACATTGGCTGATTTAAAATAGTGTGACTTTCAAACAAATATGTAACATCTTTTTATTTTTAGTACGCCACTGTAGCAGCATCAGTGTGTATGAAGTTAACTTCTATCAGAAGTCAGTAAAGGAAACTGTTGGAAGCCGCTCATTTCGACTTGGTCATTATTTAGTCTCATTCCTCCACAGCGTGACATTTTTCCATCGCACAGACAATGGCAATCTACTGCACAAGAATCGACAGCTGAAGACTGCAGTCCTCTGAGAACTTCTCTGCTCAGTGCAACCGTCCAAACAGTCGTCCTGACTCTTAGGAATGAAGCTGAAGGATATAGTTTATTGTACAGTAAATGTCAAACCTGAAATTAAGACTGTAAGAGAGTAAATAAATGGATGACACCCGTTGAGCGACTCACTAAGTATTATGTTGCAATATTGATTGATACAATTCTGCTGTAGTTCTTCCATTTTAGCAATTTTCATCTTTAAAAAGTACGGTTTTGCAAAATGATGTGATACATACTACAGAAAGAGACAAACAAAAGGGTAAGATGACCCCAGTCAGATACAAGTGGCTACAGTAGCTACTGTTTATTCAATCAGCCCTGACTGTGGATACAAAGTGGACTGGCTATAACATTGATGTGGAACAGGTAATGTCAAAGTCTATGTAAGAAACCACTCCCTGTTGCGGTATAGTCTGTTTTTACTATGTGCCATAAGTGTGTTTTTGTAAATATGAATGTTGATTGCTTTTGGTTGATAAAGTTGTCTGTAAATATGTCAGTGTTTGTTGACAATGCCAACATTATTTTTATCTCCAATGAAAGACGGTTGTTGATGAAATGTTGTCATACATTAAGTTATAATTGTGATTTTCTCATTGACTGTATTTTAAGATGAATGACACGGCTGCTCCTTAAAGCCAAAGCGTCTTGATGGCCACCTGGTGGCTGGCTGCAGTATAGGCGAGAAATCCCTCCTCCATGTTTGTGGATTAGACATGAGCTAAACTAAAAAGTTAAAGTAGATCTGAAATGAATACTTCTCAAAGCTCCAAATGTGCGAGATGGCATTGAACAAATCTGATAGTGGGAGGAAGTGGAGATGCGTCATCTATCTTTATTTACAGTCTTTGGCTTTTCTCCTAGTTATGACTAGGGAGGACAGACAGATAAAGTGGGTCACTGTATTACCTTATTTGTAATTTACGATTCATTTTCAATAGTGTGTGACTATAACAGTCTCCTGTTATTTACAGTTATAGGGTTAATAACAAGAATAGTAAATCAGAAAATTCAGCACCATTGTGAGTGTAAGACAAAAAACCTTTACCCACATTTCATGCTTGGCTCAGGGTTAGACAGCAAATTGATCTTGCTATTTATTTTATTTTATTCTATTTCCAGAGGGTATCTGTCTGTTTTCACATATGGCTCAAACAAGTCCCCGGCTGCCGTTGTTCTGCCCCATTTGGTCTCATTTATTGCAAATGATCACATCAGTGTTTATTCAGACGGCGTTGGTCTAAAACCCCAGCGTCAATAAGCAGTGAGGGGGGGAGCCAGATTGCATTAGAGCCTTGGGATCAATATTCTCTGGAATACAGCAAAAACCCAGAGGAGGTGAGGCTGCCCTGACTCTCAACACAAATAATGAGAAAGTGACTTATAGGTTTTATTAGTTTTCATCATTTTTATGAGTTCAGCGTGACCTCGGACTGAGTGACAGAAACCTAGATCCTGATCCTCTATTTCATTAAGTTGACTCTGCTTAATAGGACTGTGGTGTATGATGAAGTTACTCTTTTCTCTGTGTTGGCTCATTTATTGAGCTGTGACTCTTTTCTGTCTGAATCACCTGCTCGCTCTCGCTCTTTCTTAATGAGCAGGGAACCAGAAGTGTGTAACTGATCTCCTGAGCCGTCTGTTATTTCATGCTGCTGCATTTGAAATGATCAGATGCTTTGGTGCTTCTAACAATTTGTGCTTATTTGATCCTTTTTACTAGCCTTACACGTTAGTTTCACATAGAGCTCCTACAGGCTCTTTGGCAATAAACAAAGAACAAATAAAGTGACAACTGTCGCTTGAGGTATTTTGGTTTAGTGCATGCACATAACCAAACAGTCCCTGTTATGTAAGTGAACTTGGTAAGTTGGTTAAGTTCACGCAAACACATTATTCATGCTCTACAAAGTCCTGAACGCAGCCTCATTACTGAGGACTGGTCTTGCATAACAGACTCTAATTCTGTCCAAAGGTTGTAACAGAGCTCATTATTTGTGCAGCTCTTTGTCTGTTTGATGGATGTTTCACTCACTCTGATGTGAATGAATGTACCTACTTTTACACACAGGATTCCATGAAATTAAATAATGCTTCTGTTTTGTCAGAAAGAAAATGTCTGTAGCTCTGTTTTTTTTCTAAACTAAACTATAGCCATGTCATGCTCGGCTATGTCATTTCTCTACTCTTTTAATTCACCAATTAGTCCTACAATCAAGTGATCAATTGGAGTATTTACACCATAATTACTGATTTAGACAGACTGACTGATATTGTATAGCATTTAAAAATATAAATATATAAAAATAAATATATCAACTATTTTGCAACACATTGTTTTTATGCAAAATATTTTTTTACTATGACAACAGTTTGTTCTGAGCAAGACAACAGTAAAAGTAACTTGTCAATTTTCTCTATGGGACAAACTATTTAATAAAGACACTGCATCTGAATATGTGGTTTTAGCTTCTAATAAATAGGACTTTAAATGCTTTTATTTGCCATTAATGACAGTAAACTAAATATAATATATTGATTTAGATTTTGGTCAGATGGTTGAATGCAACACATTACAAGAGACGTTATCTTTTTCAAAGACAGAACAATTAATCAACAGTAATGCAGTAACTTCTAAACCCACTGCAACGCTCCAGACTAACATTTTACATTTGCTACTCTGGTATGCCTCTTTAAGTGCACCAGGAAATGATTTGGGTACGGCCACAATATTTCACTGCTCCTTTTGACACAGCAGAAATTAATTTCAAGTGTCACAGTGTTTTGGCTTTTTCATTGCACCTGAACCACAGAAATAGGGTAAGCTGTTTGCTGAAAGCACATATGTAAATCTTTTCACATCTTTTCAGCTGAAAAGCTACAAAAACCAACTTGGCCATGCGCCTAACTGTATGTCTATCTATGTGTAAGTACACTGAGAGCAATGGTAAAGTGGGGTCAAATTCCTCATGTGTACATGGCCAATAAAGTGTATTCTAATTCTAATGATTTTGGCCATTTAAGTTTGACATTGTGAACTTTAAACATCTACCACGTACTTGATGTGATAACAACACCTGCATTCACACTGTAACTTTATTTTTGGAGATGCATGAATCAAAACAAGACATTTAATTTGGACATAAATATTACTTAAAAGCTTTTAAGCCTGTAAACTCAGACAGGACATTACAAGATAAAGTATGCACATACCCACCGTTTACAGGTATATGCGGTATTTTGAATCATTTCAATGACTTTTCATTTCTTAGCTGAGGTAACACTGACTCTGGACCCAAATTCTGTAGCTCAACTAAACGCAGCCTCAAGTTAAAATCACTTGGGAAACTAAACAAGCTCCTCATCACAGAGATAATAAATACCTGGTGTGTGCTGGACTCAGGTCTTTCATCTCCACCATGTGCAGGAGCTGTAACCTGTATATGGATGGGCCTGTTCTTCTCTGTGTCAAGACAAGGAGCAGCCAGCTCTGGCACTGACTCGCCTCTTAAATGAGACCATTGTATCCCCTATATCAATGCTGTCTCACAACATCTTCATGTTACACAGCACTATCATGAACTATGATCTGGGAAATTACATCTATAACCCCATAAGGACCTGGCTGATCCTGAGCACACAGCAGGCTTTGTGCTCATGTTACTCAAGACTGCATCTCTGTAAGGGCTCAGAGACACAGATTTAGGATTAGAACAAGCTAATGGATGTGTGTGTGTGTGTGTGTGTTTGTGTGTGTGTCCTGCAATACTGCATTAATCCGTTTACACCATCATTGTATTACACTTTACCCTGTAGGCTTAAAACTGGTATTTTTTATTTGTTTTTACAGATTACTTTCTGTATACAGCTACATTGTGACTCATGAATGTTTTCAGAGCAACCACGTACAGTGTTGATTTTCTTTCACTCAATGATTCTGCAGTATAGAAAATTACAGCAATGAATGGCTAGAATTGCTGTCACTCCCTATGCAACATGTAAGTGTTTGCATCCTATTGGATACTGGTGTAAGAGTTGAAGTTGGTGAGAGTTGAAGTTGGTGCCTCTCTGTCTGGGACATCTGAGTTATATATGAAAGTCCCTAAGTGTAGACACTACAATGCACTGTTGGTTGGTCGTTTATCTATAACCTGACCTTGTGTAGTGCTTAAAGAGAGAAGGGAGTATCTATGGAATTAGCCAGGCACTCTAATCTTAATGGTGTACAGATATAATGTAATATACACTTTATATACATAATATATAGTGGCATATACAGTAATGTATGAGGATTTACGAAAATTCCTCAACAAAATTCATCGGTAATTTTTTAAAATAATTTTTACTGGCAATTTAAATCCCCTTATTTAATGTGATGATCACCTGACATGACATGATCATTTTCACAGCAGATTTTTTTTTTCTTTCATAACATGAGAAGCATGAACACCTGGTGAGCATCTGTGCTTTTCCTGTTGAGACCCACCATTCCCTTGAAGAGCGAGAACCTTTTGATTGGGACATAGACAAACTTTCTTTCAAAGAGGAAGAATCCTTGAGAAGCAGGTTCAGGTTGGGTGGCCATCTGCCTCCATCAGTGGAAAAGATCCATTATTTATTTTGGGTTAGTTTGATTCGTCATAGAGTTTATGAGACACGTATTTAAACATATCGAAAAAACACTCAACGCTCTTATAATATAATTGTATATTGAGTAACTCTCACTACTGCTCACTGACCTGGATTATTGAAAGGAGTGACAACACAGGAAAGCACGAGCACTCAGTGACCCTTTATTAACAAAACAAATAATGGCAAAAAAAGATGCGCTTTAAACTCAACTAACCTTCAATCTCATATTGACAAAAAGAGCATAATGCCTCACATGGTTCATTCATCAGCAAAGTCGCTGTGGTCAAGGTCTGACGTGGGTTCAATCACTTTCTCTCATCTTCACACTTCCGTTCATTCACTCAAACAGCCAAGGTGCCTTACAGAGGCTGTTCTGAGGGTTGCTTTTGACAAAAGGATGATTTATGTGCTTTCTATCCATCAATTCATTTGTCCAGGCAGCTTCTACTTTAACACATGTTGTTTCATTAATAATAAGGTTTAAAGTGTGTCCTATAACACTCATCGTACTGGGCAGAATAGTTGGTTACACGTGAGAGGGCCTCATGGTGTTTAACTGTATGAAGTGATGAGATAGAAAATCTGAGTTTAATTTGATTATAGTTTGAAAAACATTTATGGAAATAAGCAATTAAAAAGAGGATATAAAAATACAAAGGTGACATTTGCTGTGGTTAAGGTTGCAGCCTACAGAGTTATCATGTCTCTACAGATACTATGTTATAAATTAGACTCTTCTGTTTGATAAGGGTAGTGAGATTTGTTAAAGCTTTCGATAGCTGAACTTTTGGTCATCTGTGTGCATATGTTTTTGTTTTTTTATTAAACAAATTGTCGCATATTAACCCATTCAGCAGTTACAGAGCAACCTTATTATTCATTTGGAGTTATTTCAAGTCGAATATTCAATCTCTTTTAGCTCGGTTTTTGGCCTCTACCAACTCCTGAAGGAAATATTTGGCTCCACCAGGTTATCAGTGACAATTTATGGGCTACTTGATCTTACTATGGAGATATGATGATATAATGCAATTTTGATCTTTGTTAACCCTTTTTAATTCTTGCATAACATTATTTAACTGATCTTTGATTTGTGTTTGTGTCTATGTTTTGCATCTGTGTTTACCAAATTGTACCTTATCCCTGTGAGACAAAACAAACAAACACACACACACACTGGTTTAAATTGATTTCTTTGAGACTTACACCCTAATGTTGTCGTTTGAATGTTTTCACCTAAGAATTTACAGGCAAGTTCCCATAATGTGACTGTGTAAACAATTTAATTTAACACACACACACACACACACACACACACAGAGAACACCCCCATGTCAACAACAAGGACATCTAACTCAACATTAATGCTGTTAAAAGTTATTTATGGACTGTGTCCCCACAATGTTGTTGTGCTCTGTGTGCTGGTGTAACGCAGTGCTGCTGGGTGTAGACGTATGTAAGAAGGTCGAATTACCTTCTCGCCTGGTTTAGAGAAATAAGATTAGGTGTGCGTGCAGCTAAATTTAGCCCCATACTTAAAAATATACCTACACACGGAAAACAAACAGGAAAAACAAGCAGTGGCAGAAACAGTCTTAGGGCAATCTGAGGACATTTGGACAAAGTTATTGCTGAAACGTGGAATGATATGTGCATCCACAGAGGTTAGGTTTTCAACAAGGGTTGGAGCCCTGTCAGGGTGAGATAAAGGAGGATATAGAAAAGGATGCAAATTGTGATTGACATTTGAAATGGATGTGTTATGTGAATTTATTGCTTTCAGGATGAAGCAGAAACCTGGTAATACAGAGACTGAATGTAATCTAGAAAATGTATTTGAGTGCAAAGTGTAATTCTCAATGACAATGAAACAAAGGACAGAAGATCATAGGGGAATTTTTGTAAAATGCTTTTAAAACTTAAATTTAGAAAGTGCATCAGTGTGTAGACAAAATTACAAAAACGTCGAAAAAAGACAATTACACACGTGGACATGTTGGTTTTGAACCTACATAGTATTGAAGACTTTATTTTGTCTGTATTTGGTACATGAAACACCATAGATGTTAATGAATATTTGAACAGCTGTCATAGTGTTTAGCTCCTCGCTCAGCTGCAAGGTGTTAGCAGTCTTTTGTTTCAAACATGAAAGGTGATCTTGTGCTGCCTGCTCACAGAAACATTTTCATGTCACACAGTATAACAGACGAGCCATCAGTTCACACTGAGGAACAATCGTATATTACACAGAGATGAGCGTTACCAGGGACAGTTGGTTTTACTGCTTACCTGTTAATATTTCTAATAGTTAATATTTTAAAAATTTGGGGTAGACTGGTTGTGATGTGTTAGGGTCATGGTTGGCAGTGTTGTCATCTATTTTCTGTCATTTGACTATTCCACTGAAATGGGACAATGTATATGATGGTATGTTCTTTATATTATGACAGTTTTTTAGATTTTAAAAATGTCAGTATATTGCCTCGCACACAGTATATATATATATATATATATATATATATATATATATATATATATCCCATCCCATATGTATCCATTGCTGCTGTTCTCAAAACTATATTTTTATCTAACCAGGCCTGATACATGAACTCTCTGGAAACCAAGTGATAGAAATCTGTTGTAAGAAAACTTCAATCCCTGCAAATTCTATAGAACTGAACAGTATATTCTCTTGCTTCATGTTGTGACCACTGGGAGGTGATAGTGATCAATGGTGGCATGCACATTTGTATAGCTCTGTATAGCCTAGATATGCTTCTGAATATGTACAGTACATAGAGGGAAACCTTCTACAGCCACTGTATTAAGCAAAGTGACAACTAATGCAAATTCTTTTGGAGAGCCTGAAGCCTCCTGTTGATGGAGTCACTCACCCTGATATTTACTGATCAAGAAAACTTGGCTTCAACACCCAGGCTAATAACAGGGTGAGATAACCAGGACAGATTGGAGTGTGCATGTCTGTGTGTGTGGGTGTGCGTATGTGTGTGTTTGCTCTCTCTAAATAAAAAGAAAAAGTAAATAAAGTAAAACCTTGGGAAACAGGGTTTCAACAACTGAAAATATGCAAACAACTTAATGTGTTGACTCTGTTACTTTAAGTGTCCAGTATCTCTTCTAACTAAACAGTCTGTTTCGTTTCAAGAGCTCTCTGGTGCTTTTTTGACAGCTCTGTCACATTTAACAGATATTCTTTGCAGCTGAGAAGTGTCAGTGTGGGGCAATGTAGAATTTTATAATTCAGGTTTGGATTTCTTTTGACTGTTTTGAGGGGTTAAGATGTATCTTCTTTTATTTGATGCTTCTTCTGACTTCTGTGCAGCTGGAAATCTTGAGATGCTACCAGTAATCATTTCTGCAGCTGCATATGTAACATAACTGCATATTTCTATCATTATCTGTCATGATTTTATAATTTCTTGCTCTGTACTTTTTTAATAATGGGCATCGACAGGATACTGTGACTGCTAATTTCCACCTTAAGACCTTAAGACCCTAAACTAACCTCAGCTTTTACTGTTATCTTAAAATAAACCTGTGCTTCTAATAGATGCTTGTCCCACATTGCAAAATAGAAGCTTCGTGAAGCAGCCAAAATCATGGTTAATGTTTTCTCTCTCCAGTAGTGTAAGTCTCAAGGTGGTTTTCACATGGACACCAAAGCAGGTAACAACAGAAACGAAAGCAGACATCCAGCAAACACCTTCTCCTAATTCCTAACAGGGTCATTCATGATGAAAGGGGCATTAGAAGTGCCCAGCTTTCACTTGGCAGATAAGGTGGGCATTTATCTACTAA